>NC_081185.1:42138531-42758129 GCF_029867415.1 Vicia villosa
AGGATCTCAAATGTAGTTTAGGGCAAGAAACTCCATCATATTTTGCAAAGACAGGAACTTTGAATTTTGGAGGGATAACAACATCCGAGATGAGCCCCAGATCATTGAAATCTAAGCCAGGTATTTTTTGTATCTCCATAGCTTTCATACGGTCTTCCAGCTGTTGGTATTTTTCATCATCCGGTTCGTCCCCAGAATGATCATTTTCTTCATTTGAAGAGAGAGAGGGTTTAGCAGAACCCTGGTTGCTTTGATTGTCTTCTTGTTCATCATCACCGACTGTTTCAGGGATCGGTGGCTTTGTGAACCTTTTGACTGGAATTTTGATCTTTCTTCTCAGGTGACTCACGCCTACAGATCCTTTGGGCTTCTTTTTCTTCTTGATTATCAGGGCTTTCAGTTCTTGTTGCCCCTTTGCTAGTTCCAGAATTGCCACTTGAACTTGGGCATTCTGTGCTTCGAGATTCTTGATGCTCATTTCAGATTCCATCTCTTCTTACTGAAATAAACAGCGAGAAGATGAGAAATCCGTCATGTGAACCTGTTATGCAATGTGTATGACTGGATGCCATGTGTATGCAATGTATGAAATGTATGTGCAATGTATATGAATGCAATGTATGAAATGTATATGCAATGCATGAAGTGAAATGTGTGTGCAATGTTTCAAGGATCTTAGAGTTTAGATTTGTTAAAGAAGAAACAAACGTTAGTTAATCAATTTATTTCTTTTTTTTTTTGCTTCTTTTTTCTTTGCCTCATTTGGGCTTACAAGACAGAAATAAAATAAATGATCCTTCAGGTCTCCCGTGGACGCTTTCTCTTTGCCCCCAGGAATGTGTTGATCTGCTGTTCTTCTTGAAGCTGTCCGGTGAGCTCCAATATCCTTCTCTCATAGTCTTGACAGTATGATTTGAAGGTGTCTCTTTCCTCTTTGAGTTGAACCCAAGATTTTTGCAACTCTTCTAGGTCAGTTGGCATGTCCGGGTGTAGAATAACTTGAGGTTCATATCCTTCGACCTCTGGTTCAATAGTCACAGGTAGAACAGCAGGATATGGCATAAGGAGTTTCTGAGCATGAGTGCGGACCCATCTGAGGTAGGGTTCCATAGGAATAGAATTCCATTGCCCCAGAGTGTTGCTTTCTATTCTATAGACACTGCCCCATGCATGTATGAACCTTCGTCGGTGTCTATGAGAATCATTCTCGTAATCAAACACAATGCCATGGATAATCATGTCATGAGGACCGTTGCTCCTTGCATATCCGAATTGGCGTAAAGCTAAAGAGGGATTGTAAGTGATGCCTCCTTTGATGCCAAGGAGTGGCACATTAGGGTACTCTCCACAATGATCAATGATAGTAATGTCTCTTTGAAAGAAGTTGTTCCAACGGATATCTGAATGAGACAAAGACATAATCCTGCGAGACCATTGCATTCTTTGTTCATTTCTCAACACTGATCGGGGAAGATGAAATGTAAACCACCTAGCCAGTAGTGGTATACAGCACATGAGAGTTCCTCGTTTCTTCATGGTACGAGTGTGTAGAGAATGTAGAATGTCTCCCAGCAATGTTGGTACCCGGGTTACGGATTAGGAAAAGGTTGATGATGTGTACACTTATGAACTGGTCGGGATTTGGGAATAAAACCAACCCATAGATCAAAAGTGCCATAACTTCCTCAAAAGCTGGATAACTTTTGTTTTCTAGCAGTAGTCGAGCCTTTTCCAATAAGAACTTGGCAAGCAAACCCTTAACTCCACTCTTTGTTTCCCAATTGGACTTGATTTCTGATTTCCGCAGATGTAAAGCAGCAGCAATGACTTCAGGTTTTGGAATCCTTTCTAAACCAGTGAAAGGTAATTGATTTCGAACAGGCAATCCCATTAGTTCAGAGAATTCTTCCAAAGTGGGTACCAACTGGTAATCAGGAAAGGTAAAGCAATGATGTTCAGGGTCAAAGAACTGGAACAGGACCCGTATCATGTCTTCTTCAAATTTTTAGGTAACCAAATGGAGTAGGTGACCATGCCTTTCAGTGAATTGAACATTCCTGGGGAATTCTGACACTAAGTCTTTTAGTTCAGATGGTACCGTTGAGATGTTGATTTAGATGTAATCTTTGGTGGCGGGAGCCATTACCTGCAAAAACAAAGGTAAACTCTTTGATCCTTGAAGTGTTTGGTGCAAAAATGATATGCTTATGATGCAAACATGTGGCACACAAAAACAAATCAAACAATAGCCTTAGGTTTAAAGGCTTGCATGGAGCTGATAGGTGATACCCTCCCCACTGAAGTTGAGTTGGTTAAAACCTGTCCTAGAATAGTATTCGGGTTCTATGATCCTTGGAAGTAACATCTCAATACGGCGCTCGAGCGGCCGATCAAAATATTCCTCGAGGATAACTAACTTCGATCAATTTCAAAGCTAGCCACTTAATAGGCCACAAGTCAAGTTCAACTAAAAAGGTTCTAAGACAAATTAGTGTTTAATGACATTTCGGAAGCCTAATATACTCCTTGATCGTTTTCAAGGGACATCAGTATAAACCAAAGTATCGCACTAACGATGACTACCAGATCAACCGTATCGGTACATGCCGTACAGTTTCCTTGGTCTATTGTCATATACTTAAGGTATCTCGAGATTCGGGTTAGAATCTTTCACACAAGCAAAATACCCCAACAAACCTTTGAAAAATAGAGCAATCAAGTCAAACAATTGAAAACATCGACCTATTCTCTTAAGGTAACCCCTTTTGAAAACATTTTGTTTTTGAAAGTATTCCCCAGCAGAGTCGCCAGTTCTGTGGACCTCCGATTTTTTTAATCCCGGGCCATACCTCTGTTCTGTAGAGATACGTGAACTGACTCTTTTTTATCGCTTAATGCTTTCGCATTTTTGAAAATTCACAGAGTCGCCACCGACCTTTTATTTTATCCAATTAAGTAAAGGTTTATAAAAGAAACAGAAAAAAGACCTTTAAGAAATTCTGGGTAAGGGGGTAGGTTATACAAAGGGAAGGTGTTAGCACCCTTTGTATCCATGGTTATCCATGGGCTCTTAAGTTTGCTTAGCTCACTTGTTTTTCGATGACTTTTCAATTGCTCTGAAATTGCTCATATGTGGTTTCAAATACCTTTGTAATTTGAATTTTGTAATGATCCGTGTGTGGATGTATACAAAATGCTTGTTTATCTTTCGAAAGATGTTTTGAAAAGAACGTTAACTTTGTAATAATCCGTGTTTGGATGTATACAAAGTATTTTCTTTTTGGAAAGTTTTGTTTTGAAAAACAACAGTGTATGAGAATTTTGTTTGTTTTGATTTGAGCAAGCAAACTAGGAGGTCTACCCTGAGTTGTAAGGTCTTTATCCTATTTCCTTTAAAAATCTATCCTTTCACCGGATATAAACGCAAGGTTCGATTTTGTACTCAAAACAGTGGAATTTTGACTTTTTGATTTTGAAAAGAATGAGAAAGGATTTACCTTAAGAGGTGCAAGTGTGATTGTGTTTGTATTCAGATATTTTATCTTTGAAGTTAGTGATCTAACGGTTCAATTTTATCTTTGACATACACGCAGTTTATATTTGCTGGAAATTAAAATGCGGAAATGTAAAGTGCGGAAAGTAAATCTACGCTATTACATCGATTGTGCAGGAAATGTAAACTAGCCTATTTACATGAATTTGACATCCTATACATTTATCTAGGAATTTAAATTGCAAGAAAAATAAAAGGCATGTTTTTGGATTTTTTATGATTTGATTTTAATTATAATTAATGCATGATTAATTAAATTAAAATGAAGAAAAAGATGAAAATAGATTTAAACCTAGAAATTAAGTTTAAAATATGTACAAAATATTTGTCAATTAATTTTAAACAAAACTAATTTTTTTGGAATTTTTTGGAATTGATTTGAAATTGATTTCAGTTAATTAAAACATAATTATGCAAATAATTATATAAATAATTAAAACTTAAAGAGAAAATTATTCAAAATATGTACAAAATTAGTTTATAATATATAAACAATATTTTATATAAAGAACAATTTTTTTATGATTTTTTTGATTGGTTAGAATAATTAAAAAGCAAATATATGAATATATACTAATTAATTATGCAAAATATTGAAATTTTGAAGAAAAATAAAATATTTTTATTTCAGAAAATAATATATTATTTTAGAAGTCTAAAAATATTTTTGTGTATTTTTTGGATTTTTAAAACTATTTTTAATTAATTTTGTAAAGAAATTAAAATAAAATAGAAAATAAAATAGAAAATAAAAGGATACTGATCCTGTGTGAAAATCAATGAAGTCCATAGCATAGGGCTGCTTGTCTGATGCGTTAGATTGGCTTTGAGATTGATCCAAGGGCTCAGATCATGGGGGAGCATGATAGCCATGTGGGAATCAGTGCATATGATTAGTCAGATATTCAAAGTCCACGCTGGGACCCACGCTGGCTGACCAACGAATGAGGAGAAGGGAATCTGCCACGCGTGCAGATAGAATTGTCAACTTTTGACTGACGAACCACGCTTGGACGCGTGGTCGTCTTCAACCTCCGTCTGCCTTATTTTTTAAACAAATAGCGGGGGTTTTAAACCTCCTCTATTTGTACAGTAAAACGTTACTTTTGGTAGCTTCCCACACCTGCAAAAATAAACGTTAGAGATAAAAACAAGTGACCCAGATTGACTTAAAATCACCTCCTGAATACGATGGTGGTGTTAGTTTTGCTATTTGAGCGTTGTAGCTATGGATTCGAAGAGGTTGAAGCTTAAGCATGCAAGAACACTTGTTAATGGCATAGAGCTATCCTCACGTGGAAACTCACATGTTAGAGCCCAGATCTACCCTATGAGACCTCATGAACTCATTAGAATGATTAGTTTATATTGAGGTTAATTAAATATAGGAAAATGAGAATTGATCACATATGAACATGAAGAACACTATGAACGTGCTACGACTCTCATGGGACCACACAAAGAGTTTATTCTTACTCTATATGATCTTAGAAGATGATTGAAAGTGTTTGTTTGTATTAATATTGATTGGAATATGGAAATTGAAAATTACAAAGTTATGGAATTTTGAGAGAATTTTGGTATGTTTCTATGCTATGCTTGCTATATTTTCGTGGGTGTCTTGGCTCTCTTTTGTTTGTGAAATATGCAGCTTCATTTATAGGCCTTGAGGTGCTTAAAATTGAAGCTAAAAGCAATAATTGCTTTTGTTGAATTTTGACTTTCAAGCTTGGAACTCAAGCAACCTTGGCTTGCTCTTCACACTTCTTTCCTTAGCCTTTCCTTGCAGCTTCCTTGCTGCATAATTAAGCCACATGTGTAAGCTTTAGCTTAGAAAATAAGCTATGATTTATCCTTCTTTTTTTTCCTTTTTAATTTAATCTTAAATGATAAAATTAAATCAAAAAATGGAGAAAAATGATGTGGGCTTTGTCTTGGTCGTGGGAGGCCCATATCATCATGGAAATGATGTTTGAATGCTGAAAACTTGGCCCCATTTGGAAAAAATACATTTTTGAGCAATGTTGATTTCATGTATTTTCCCAAAATTTAGCCAACTTCAACAAGGTGTAAATCCCTCAATTTTTGTCATATGAAGGAGATCTTGCACTTTTTGGAAACCTCAAAGAGTCCTCTAACCAATGCCTTTGGTCTCATGTCAAAATGATTTTTGAAGCTCCTTGTGTGTCCTTTTGAAATAAGTGTCTTTTTGTTGACTTTGAAAATGACCTGTAATGTCTTTGGTCATATTTTTCAAATGGTGAATCCAATGACCATGCGATCAATGGAATTTGAAAGATAATTGAATTTCCTTCAAGATGAGCTTTGGTTTGAATTTTTTGGATGAAGGATGAGAGAGTTATGATCAGTCAAAGTTGAGTTGACTTTTCAGGCAAAAACCCTAATTTTGAATCTTAGAGTTTTGTTGATTTTTGATCTTTCCTTGATGAATTATGATCATCCAATGATCAAATGATGAATCCTTTGACAAAATATGGACTTTGACAAAAAATTTCATTTTTGACTGTCTGTTGACTTTTTTGGTCAAACGGGTCGTCTGTTGACTGTTTGAGCTGCTGACGGTGCGTCTGAGTGAATTGAAGTTTGAAAATTTGTATGATGGTACTTTGAGATATATGGATGTGTATGAAATCCATTTGAGCTCTCAAAAACTTGTTGCTCCTGTAAAAACAAGAAAAACCCTGATTAGGGACTGTTTGTGTAGGAGACAGTTAAGCGTACCTGATTTTTGTGCAGTGTTGAGTCTCTGCTAATCGCGTGATATTCAGAAGACTTCTAGAACAAAAATCTTGGAATTTTGAATTGTGAAAGATTGATTTGATTGATGGTACAAAACACTGAGAATTGTATTGCCAGCAGTTTGGCTGTCAACTGACTGTTCAGGTATTGACGTAGCAGTTAGAGTGAAAAATCAACAGTCAAAGTTAATTTTCTTTTTTTTTGTTGTTTTTGCTTTTGTTTTTTGTGAAAAATGAAAGTTTATTTACATGACTTGTTAAAAAAACATAGACATAATAAATAACTAATATTTACGGTATGCGGGCAAAATTACCGATAATAACCCTGAAAATCATTTAATGCACAGAAATAGGAATATTTGACTGGCAGAAAACACACAAAATATTATCTTAGTAATTAAGCAATATTATGACAAATAGTACAACATTTAATACTGACAGTACAAATATCACATACTATATTGAACAGTACGACGAATAAACGGTACATTTAAGAAATAAGAAATACGGCAAATTTTAAGAATGACGGTTAATGACCCATGCTATGAACAATAACATGTAGATGATTGGGAGTGCAACCATTGCAGGTCCACACTCTTCAGGACTATGCAGGCAGAAGAAAGTCATGATCACCGTAGCAATGGTGATGACTGTAAGAAACAGTGTCTCTATCCACTTTGCCATTCTTGTCCGGGAAGAAGAGAAAATAGATATGAGGTAGGAATTTGAAAGATGAGTTGGAATTTGATGTGAGATTTTATGGAAGAAAATGAGAGGTATTTATAGAATGGAAAGAAGGATAGAGACGTTGGGGAATGATGTGATTCCGTACAAAAGGAAAATTTGAATGAAAGTAAGATTTGAAAGAAAGTGGATGATAGTGTTGGGAAAAAGAGAGATTTGATTTTTGAAAAAGAGATTTGAAAAGATTTTTGAAAATAATGGAATATAGTACAAAAACTAGTGGGAAACAAAAGATAATAATAATCTACTTGTTACCAGTACAGTCTGAGTTTCCTGATTCTGCGCCTGCAAAAAGATTTAACTCTGTACCAATTGTGTCAGTACTATTTATCTGTAAATAAATAAATAGCATGTGTGAAGTAATAAACAGTATTTGGCGTTTGCGTAAGAATAAATTCAACTGCAGGCCAATTTACTGTATAAGAAAAATTCTAAAAACTAAGTGTTTCATATGTTAGGATATTTGTTGAAATAATCCATAATTATATGAGACTTTTAATTTTCAGATTGGAGTTTTCTTGAAAAATATGTGGGCAAATTTTGGGGTATAACAGTTGCCCCTATTCAATCTTCTTAAACCTGAAGAGATTGTCTGAAATCTGAAGGTAGAAGATGATTGAATATTTAGATGCCCTGAAAATTTGCACTTACCTTGATCAGAAGAGATGTTGGAAGTTGCATTTGAATGTCGTCTGCGAAATGTTGTTGGCAAATTGCAACTGGAGTAACTGGATATTCCCTACTCACAACAATGGATTGAACAACTGGGAAGCCGAAGATGTTATCTCCTTTGATCAGGAGTAAATGCAATTTCCTGTTTTCGTTGTTTATATGTTCAAAGATAAAAATGGTTCCTGTACTATCGAACAATGAACTTAAAAGCCAGGTGCCTTGCCCGAAGCACACTGGTCCTTTTTATAAGGGTTTGTCATACCATGATCATATGTTCATTCAATAAAATCATGGGACGTTTGCATATTCAAATTTTACGATCCTTTTTGTTTCTTTCTTTACTTTATTCATTTTCAAATAGCTATGTGTCCTTACACACACCCACATAATAAATGCAGATTCACATTCACTCTGGATCCTGTTGATAACGATTCTGCTATTGCCAGTCATGACTTTGAAAATCCGATCTACCAAACTGAGGACGAAAGTGAGGAAGATTGTGAAGTACCTAGGGAACTTGCAAGGCTATTAGAACAAGAAGAAAGGACTATACAGCCGCATGAAGAGCCAATTGAGGTTATCAACCTGGGCAGTGACGAAGAAAAGAAAGAAGTCAAGATAGGGGCTGATTTAGAAGACAGTGTCAAGCAAAGACTGATTCAAATGTTACAAGACTACGTTGAGATATTCGCTTGGTCCTATGAAGACATTCCTGGCCTCGACATGGATATTGTGGTTCATCGCCTGCCGATCAAAGAATGAAGCACTCCAGTTAAGCAGAAACTGCGGAGAAGTAGGCCCGATATGTCCAAGAAGATTAAAGACGAGGTTGAAAAGCAATTCAACGCCGGTTTTCTAAAAGTTGTGAGTTATCCTCCATGGATAGCCAACATCGTACCTATACCTAAAAAAGACGGGAAAGTCAGAATGTGTGTAGACTACAGAGATCTGAATCGGGCCAGCCCCAAAGATGATTTCCCTTTACCTCACATCGATGTACTGGTTGACAATACTGCACAATGCAAGGTATTTTCCTTTATGGACGGATTCTTCGGTTACAATCAAATCAAGATGGCGCCAGAAGACATGGAAAAAACAACCTTCACAACACCCTGGGGAACCTTTTGTTACAAAGTAATGCCCTATGGTTTAAAGAATGCAGGAGCAACGTATCAGCGTGCAATGGTAGCTCTGTTCCATGATATGATTCATCAGGAAATAGAGGTTTATATGGATGATATGATTGCAAAGTCCAACACCGAAGAAGAACATCTGGGTCATCTGTGTCATACCCTAATTTTTGACCCCCCTGAGATGACATATCTTCAGGATTTTTCATCAGGTCAAGACAAGTACCCAGAGCAGTCATTTCTCCATCTGGTACCTAATCGAGGATGCTCAAAGACAAGAAAGCTCAGGCAAAGGATCAATCAATACAAAGACTAGTCTCTAATACAATCATGGGGCTCAAAAACTTCACTTTTCTCATCTATGATTGATTAGACATCCAGTCATATGAGTACAGGTTTACTCAGGTCACCAGACTAGGGTTTTGAGCCTATCAAGGACTAAAATCAGGGATCACTTTTGGGAAACCCTAAAAAGCCCCAGGGAACCATTCAAAGACATCAATCATCTTCAAATAACTCATATGACAAGATCTACTGGACATCACACTTCAATTCAAAGTCTACAGTCATTATTTTCACATGGTCGACAAATTAGGGTTTTGACCTAATTCACCAAGATAGTTGACTTCTGATCAGGGCATGAATCCAAAACTCAAGACATGATTCAAGAGTCTCTACTACCTCAATATAATCCATTTATATCATCCATTTGGGGAGAAGATCTTATTTCTACACAAAAGCCCAAAAATTCACTTTGTCAGGAAAAAGTCAACTGTGAAGGATCATCATTGACTTTTAAGGTTTTTGGTCAAAAAATGACTTTCAAAGATCAATATCATCAATATATGGATGTCAAAGTCATTTGGCCAAAGAAATTCAAAGAAATTCATCAAAGAGCGAAAAGTCGGGAATTAGGGTTTTTGAGGGCATGGTGAGATCTCAAAATTTCACCTACACAACTCAAAAAACTTCCAACATGAAAGTTGTAGATCTTGCCAAATAAAACAACATCTTACAAGGGAACTTTTTTCAAAAGATCAACCATTTATGAAGTTTTGGAAATTTTGAAGTTTAGGTCATAAACACTTAGAAATTTTTCTAAGTGTTTTAACCTAGTTTTCTTCCAACTTTGGCCTCATTTTTCACAAATTTCCCAAAGGATTCTGAAGAAGACATAAACTAATGATTTAAAGTAGATGTTTAGGGCTTTCCAAATTGTGTTCAACCTTCTCAAAATTCAATTTGAGCTAAGAGTTATGCTTGTTCAAAGTTGGCCTCATGAAGTGAAATTATAGGTCATGCATCATTTTGGAACTTTGAAGTTTTGTGCACATGACCTCAAATACAGATGCTACATGACCCATAATACATCTGCAAACATGCCATGCATTCATTTTCACCATGCCATGATAATTGAAGAAGATTCCTAAAACAAGAACATGTGATTATGTAATGATTACATTTGAGAATTTATGGCAAATTGATGAATCACCCAAGGAATCTTCTCATCAACCAATTAGAGCTCACTTTGCATCTGAATTGTCCCCTAAGATCAGATAGAATCAATGGATAGGGGAGGTGGCTCGAAAATGCAATGATCACACTTGGATATTCTTTGAAATTTCTTCATGGCTAAGAAACCAAACTTGCTTCACTAAGCAAGCTCACTCTCTCACTCAGTACTGAGACATTTGCCTATAAATAGGAGAGCACAATTCAGTAGAAAAACACACCAAAGCAACCATATTACTTGCTTTCTCTTTCTCTTCTCTTGTTCATTGTTTTTCAAAGTTCTTTGGCAAGAAGAATCGATTTCTTCAAACCAGAGCTTATCTTTGGGAAGTGAGCATTCTAGCATCTCAAGGGAGGTCATTTGAGGTGATCCAAGCACCTGGATCACTTCTGTAGGTGGAGGAACACCATTGTTGCTCTCACTTTGGAGCATCTGCAGTTGGAGGTCCATGGAGTGATTCAGAAGGTTTCAAGGCAAGCCAATCATCCAGACACACTCCTCAGGTCATAGTGAAGCTAACCAGATGGCTGCAGCTCATCTGTAACTCGAGAATCAACACCCTCCATGTTCAATTGAAGCTGAAATCGAGGGAGGTCCATAGAACAATTCAGGAGGTTTGAGGTCATTACAAGCATTCAGTTAGCATCACTGAGCCACAAGGAAGCTTTTGGGATCATTCATACAAGCCCAGTTGCTCTCTATCATCCTCACGATCTCCATTTTCAGAGGTAAGTTTCTGAACTCCCTCTCTTTAATTTAAGTACTCTTTGTGAAATAGCTCGATTCTATCTTGTTCAGCATCATCAGAGGATTGAAAACCCTCTATCATCATCCATTTATCTTTCAGTATAGTCATTTAATTTAATTTTGAAATTTTAGGGTTCTTCACGATTTCTGGTAAATTAGTTAGATGTAGTTAATGATAGTTCATGTTAGTTACATATTTAGAATCGTGAGTGAATTTAGAGCAAGTTTCATGTTTACATCGTTGCAAATGGTTGAGAAACGAGTAAGTTCGGAAATTCAAAAATGGAGAGCTTGAGGTTGAAGATGAAGATGGTGGTGGCGCGCAAATTTGAATTCTCAGGGGAGAGTTTATTTTATTTTGAATGGTGTGCGTTTTATTAACGACTGAATAACTTGCCCTAGTGGCCACACATGCGCTCTTAGTCTCCTCATGCCCAAAGTCTGGGGTTCGAATCCCCCTCGCCCCAGACTTTTTGATTCTTTTATTTTTCAAAGATTTACAACTTGTTTTGAAACATAACCAAATGAAGGCAAGTCACTAACACTGAGCGCGCGTTGGCTCAGTGGTGTTGTTTTGGACTGGTGACCTCAAGGGCGTGGGTTCAAACCCTCCAAGGGCCAAAACTTATTTTTTAACACTAATTTCTTTCATTTCTCTTCACAACTTCACATATTTATTTAACCTATCAAAATAAATCATTTTCACTTCATTTTTCATACACCTATTATTTAATATACCTATTTTGTGAATAGTCAAAAAAATCATAAAAATATTATGTATTTCTTGAATTTTAATTAGGTTTAAAATAGTATGTTTTTAAGTGTTTTCTTAAATACTTTAAATATATATATATTCACTTTGATTTAACCTAATCATTTTATAAATAATTTTATGATAAAACCCTAATTGTTTAGGTCTTAATTAAGTAAAAATCTTTATTTTTACTTTAATTAAGTTGACTTTTGTCAAATCTCAAAACTGTTTTCAATCTCTGATAAAATCAAATGATTAAGGTTTTCAAACAACAAAACCTTGTATCATTCCAAATCATTTTTTTCAAATTGTTTTTACACCAGTACTGTAAAGTACTGGGCCTCTAATAGAGTGTAAGTCCCAAAAACCTTCTCTTCTTAGCTTGTTTTCAAAACTGTATTTTCAAAATCTTCTTTCTGTTTTCAAAACATTCTTCTGGTATTTGAAGGGCATTATTCCCGGTGAAACTCTTCAGATACCTATGTGACCTTTGTCCATCTTCACTTCTTCTGTTTTCAAAAACCATTAACTGTTTATCATATATATATTCAACTGTCATCAACAAAACAACAAAAATACTGTTGAGGCTCTGTACATACTTCTTCAATGGCCTCCACTCCATCCAGGTTAGGCTTTACAAGCTTTCAATTTACAGTCTTTATTTAAATTACTGTCAAATATAAACTGTGCATATATTAGTTTAGAACTGCGTTTGAGTATAAACCTTAGGACAGTTAAACTATATATATATTATAGGAATATGGCCTAGGATTGAGAATGTCTTCCCGGTGAAGGCTCTTTCCTAATTAGAGATCTGTAGTTTAAACCCCCAAGATGAATTATTCCCGGTGAAACATCTTGGAAAAAACCTTAGAATCCAAAATATATAGGACACATCCACCCAAAGAGGAATTATTCCCGGTGAAACCTCTTACCCATTTGCTTAGAGCCAAAATAAGTTCAAAACCACATAGCTTTCTCTTGTGCTATAACAAGGACCCTCGATTAGCCTCCTCTTGGGCTTTGTACAAGGACCCACAGGCTTCTTAAAAGCATTTCCAGCTTCCTCTTGAGCTTGTATACAAGGACCCATCAGGTTTCTTATAAACATAGGAACAGGTCTTTAGTCACCTTTTAGCCTACCCTGGTGAGTTTCTTCCAATTTAAACCAGACTTTAAAACAAGCTAAGTTTGTCTCAATTTCACATTGAGTACATTTTTGGAATGAGAGACATGGACAGTCTCTGTCACCCTTATCTTCATCAATCTTCCTTAGCAGAGTCTAGGATCCATGTTTGGTCATCCTCAGCATTGAGTCAGCCTTCATCTTGGGCTTTAAACAAGAAGTCTCCATTAGATAATCTTTCTGCCATTCATTTCAATAAAAACCCCTGGAAAGGGTTAGCCTCCAACATCTGTCTAAAATGTCAAAAACCCCTGGAAAGGGTTAGCCTCCAACATCTGTCTAAAAATGTCAAAACCCCTGGAAAGGGTTAGCCTCCAACATCTGTCTAAAATGTCAAAATCCCTGGAAAGGGTTAGCTTCCACACATTCCTTCATTTCAATAAAAACCCCTGGAAAGGGTTAGCCTCCAAAGTCAATTAATAAAAAAATGTCAAATAATAAAGATTCATTTCTCTTAGGAGATAATTTCCCCAAAAGAGTCAAAACCCCTGGAAAGGGTCAGCCTCCAAAAAAACATGATAAAGTCAGTCTCTTAACAGACAAATTCACCAGCTGAGTCAAAATCCCTGGAAAGGGTTAGCTTCCAAAGAAAAACAGTCTTTTAATAAATAAAACCTCCTCAGTAGAGTCAAAACCAACAAAAAACAGTTAGCCTCAACCTTGGGCTTCATACAAGGCACCCAAACAATAAAACTCCCCTGTCAAGAGTCAGCCTCAACCTTGGGCATTGTACAAGGCAGATAATAGAGTCTCCCCAGTAAGTCCTTCATCACTCAGTAGCCACAACCTTGGGCTTTGTACAAGGCAGATAAACCATATCTTTCATGTGTCAAAGATTCCTAACACTTAGGATCTTTCCCCATATAGTCATCCATACTTAATTCATTTAAGAGTCCGCCACAACCTTGGGCTTTGTACAAGGCAGAAAATAATGTTTTCCCTAGCTAGAGTCAGCCACAACCTTGGGCTTTGTACAAGGCACATAAAATAGAGTCATTCATTCAATTATACTCAACAGTTAGCCACAACCTTGGGCTTTGTACAAGGCACACAAATAGAGTCTCCCTAAATAGAGTCAGCCTCAATTCTGGGCTTTGTACAGAACACAAAAATACCCTGTAATTAATCCCCAATGGAGTCATCTCCCAGAGTCAATAAATAATTAATTAATCAATCAAAAAGCCTCAAGCTTGGGCCTCATACAAGCCAGCTAAAGTCAAATCTTTTATACAGTAGATAGACATAGCTTATCTCTATAGAGAGATATTTTTACTACTCTACCACATTCAAACAAACAAACATTTCAATTTCAATTTCAATCAAAGTCTCCCAATTAGGACTCTGAAAGACATGCTCTGGCACATCCCCAGACTTGTACACTTTCCCTAATTTGGACGAGCATCTTTCTTTCATTTAAGAGGCATCTGACTGGCATACTTGCACACACAAGTAAGGTCCCCCTCTTGAATGAAATGAATTCAGTTATTCTGTCACTCCTTTAAATGTTTGTGGTAGAATAGTACAAATACCTCTCTGTAGAGATGATTTCATGTCTCTTTACTGTAAACAGAGATTTAATTCCAAGCTTCAACCTTGAGCTTCAAGCAAGGCACAAAAAACAATTAATTTCCCTAGTTAGTTCCCCGAACTACATTAAGCTCTGACTTCCACTAGGGATATGTAGGCATGAGGTTCACAAGGAATCTCAGCGAGCTAATAAAATACCAAAAATAGTCAGTCTGTCTATCTGTCTGTCTTTTAAAATCAATTCAATTCCTTCTCCTAACACAAAGGAGAAACTTTCCCAATCATTAGCAGCAAACACAATCACAATGACACAGAGAAGGTTCCTGTAGAGTACTACAGATATGTAGGGTGTTTAAACACTTCCCTATGTATAACCGACCTCCCGGACTCCAGAATTTCTAGTCTAGGTGAAATCCCCACACTTAGCAAACTCCTAGGGTTTAGTTGAGATCTTTTTTTCCCTTTCCTACTCGTAGGACAAATAAGAAAGTTCGTGTGATATCGTAGGAAGAACTGAAATAAAATTCATCCCACCACGGGCGCATTCTCCTTCCAAATTTCGCGTGAAGGGTTTAGCGTGCCGTCCTCCCAAGTGAAACGGGGAGGTAAAAGAAAACGACACCACAATCTGCACAAGCTATTTGATAGACTCAGGAAGTACAGGTTGCGACTGAATCCGAACAAGTGTACCTTTGGAGTAAGATCTGGTAAACTCTTAGGTTTCATTGTCAGTAGCAAGGGTATTGAAGTTGATCCTGCCAAGGTCAAAGCCATTCAAGAAATGCCCATACCCCGTACCGAGAAACAAGTCAGAGGATATTTGGGACGTCTAAACTACATCGCCAGATTTATTGCCCATCTGACTACTACTTGTGTGCCAATCTTCAAATTGTTGAAGAAAGATCAAGTAGGAAGATGGAACGACAAATGCCAATTAGCCTTTGACAAAATCAAAGAATATCTTCAAAAACCACTAATCTTGTTACCGCCAGTGGAAGGAAGACCTCTGATAATGTACCTAACAGTGTTAGAAGATTCAATGGGTTGTGTACTGGGGCAACATGATGAGTCTGGCCGAAAAGAGCATGCAATCTACTATCTTAGCAAAAAATTTACCGATTGTGAAACAAGATACTCACTGCTCGAGAAAACTTGCTGTGCCTTGGCATGGGCGGCTCGCCGACTAAGGCAGTATATGCTAAACCATACCACTTTCCTGATCTCCAAAATGGATCCTATCAAATATGTGTTCGATAAACCTGCTCTCTCTGGAAGAATAGCAGGATGGCAAATAATCTTAACAGAGTATGACATCCAGTATACTTCACAAAAAGCGATCAAAGGAAGTGTGGCAGTTGACCATCTGGCTCATCAAGCAGTGGATGATTATCAAGCGTTGAACTTTAACTTCCCTAATGAAGATATTATGCTAATTACTGACTACGAACAACCAGGACCGGAGGAAGGACCCGCGCCAGGATCCCGATGGACTATGGTTTTTGATGGAGCCTCTAATGCGCTTGGCAATGGCATCGGAGCTGTAATCATTTCTCCTGTAGGAGGACATACACCATTCACTGCCAAATTATGTTTCAACTGCACTAACAATATAGCTGAGTATGAAGCATGTATTCTGGGTCTCAAAGCTGCAATCGATATGAGAATCAAGTTCCTGGATGTCTACGGAGACTCGGCCCTTGTAATTTATCAAGTCAAAGGGGAATGGGACACGAAGCACCCGAATCTAATTCCTTAAAAAGCATCGTATTGTAACCAAACTTAATGTCGATGATTCCTTAAGTGACCAAGTAAAAGTCAGAAGCTTGAGATGATAGTGACTATGATTATTGTGGAAATCCTGTTAGAAAACCAAGTGATGGTCAGAAGTTCAAATGGGTCAATGAATGTTATATCTGTAAATCAGATCACTGGACAGTTCATTGGAGTAAGTCACGACAGTTGGTTGTGCACTGTATTGTTAGTCACGACAGTTGATCGTGCAATTGTAATCAAGATTGGTTATAGTGGATTGAGCCCTTGAAGAAGGCAAAATCACCTTGGCGGGTGGACTGGAGGTAGCCTTGTTGAGAAGGTGAACCAGGATAAAAATGAATGTGTCTTTTACTTTCTAAACCTTCATTTAAACTAGAATTTCCATGCAGTTCTTATTCAGAAATCGTGCTTAACAAAGTCAGAAGTTCTGATGAAGAAAAGGAACAAAATGAATATATGTCTTGTTGGTTATGCATTATCGTGCTTTCACAATATTATCTCAAGCATATCCAAAAAGATGAGATATTAGAAGAAAGAAAAGATTTATAGAAAGGGAAATAAATATTGAAGAACACAATTCAACCCCCGCCCCCCCCCCCCCATTTCTTGTGTTTTTCTCCACCTTCAGATTCTACTTCTAGTAAACCTTTATTTGATATATCTTTTTGACATTTCATGCGGATTCTAGTTGACATCGATTTGGTTAAAGCGATGACTTTTATAATCCTTGTGGAAAGGGTTGGTTTTGCTTTCTTCGCGAAAGTTTAGTATGAAAAACTACCTAATTTTTGCATGCATTGTAAGGTCATTGGTCACCATTATGAATCTTGTAGGAGCCGTATTGGTTTGACCGCAACTAACGGTATACCAAAAGTTGACAAATTTCAGCATAATAAAGTGAATGAAGATGTGATTTTGGAACCTCAAACTATTCATGTTGAGGTTGAGAATATGGATCAAACCACTGGTGTTGCTACCCATTTCCAGTTACTGTTAATCATAATGATGTCATATCTCCAATGGAGCCTGTTATTGTGCCACAGTTCCAAAACTCTTATGTGGGTTTTCCCTCTTCCGCACAGCATATTGGTAATAACTTTGCAGCCCACGTTCTTGAGCCTGTTTTGATTACTGATCCTTTAACCCCTATTCATGTCCTCTCCGACACAATGGTAGCAGAGTTTGTGCCAGACTCCCAACTTCAGCTTGAGACAGATTTTTTAAAGAAATCCTAGGATAAACTTTCAGAGATGAATGAGAAGGAATCTGTTTTTGAATCTCAAGAAGATCCCTCTTATGAACCCCCGGACTTTCAGCTTGTCATCTCTAAGTCGCAGGAAAAGAAGACTAAGACAAAAACCTAGTCAAAGAGCAAATGTGCTACCTTTAAGAAGGTTGCACTCAAGCCTTTGATATGAAGTGCTTCTATTGGAATTTGCGGGGCTTAGCCAATGCTCCTACTAGATTGGCTCTGAAAAACCTTATTAATACTCACCACCCTGATTTATGCATTGTTGCGGAACTGTGGATGAATTTGCTTGACCTCCTACTAACTACCTCAACTCTCTTGGCCTTAAGATTTTATCAACAAACATTAGGCCCAACTCTCTCCCTAATATGTGGGGTCTGTGTAAAGCTGATTGGAGCCCTTCGGTTATCTCCGTTTCCGATCAACATATTTCTTTCACTTTTTTTTGTTAATTCTACCTTGATGGGCATCACTGTTGTTTATGCTTCTACTTGTCATTTTGAAAGAAGGAGACTTTGGGTTGACACCTCTCTCATCATTTCTAATCAGCCTTTTCCTTGGTATATTATTAGTGATGTTAATGCCATTGTTGGTTCTCATGAGCACAGTGGTGTGCATTCCCCAAATTGCGTGCATATGAGTGACTTCAAATCCTGGTCTGATCATAATAATATCGTGGACTATCCCTCTCGCGGTCTGCTTTATACATGGAATAATGGTAGGATGGGTTTGTGTATGGTGGAGTGCAGGTTGGACAGGGCTTTTGGTAATCAGTTGTGGTTCTCTTTGGCTAGTTCAATGAGTGTCTTGTCTCTCTCCCATTTGAGATCAGGCCATCAACCGTTGCTGCTCTAGGTTAAGTTTGGTACCTCTTTTCATGCCTCCTCTTTCAAATTTCTTAGCATGTAGTCGCTTCATAATGGTTGTAAATCATTCATTGCTAATATTTTGTCTACCAATGTTGTTGGGTGCCCGATGTATAATCTAACCAAGAAGTTGCAGTTGGTTAAAGTTCAATTAAAAGTATGGAATCGCGACATCTTTGGAAACATTCTTAGTTTGGTGAAAGATTTAAATACTAAGCTTTTAGAAGTTCAAAACAATATTGATCAAGAGGGTTGTTATGTGCTGTGCAGGAATAAAGAATGATTTAGAGAAAGCTTTGGCCATGGAGGAAAAATTATGGTTAGATAAATCTAGGCTTAATTGGCATCAAGAGAATGATAAAAATACTGCTTTTTTCCAACGGGTGACCAAAATCAAGAATTCCAAGAGTACCATATCTATCCTTAAGCATGGAAATCTGACTTTCCGGGACCCAGTGTCCATTGCGAACCATGCACTGGAGTTTTTCAGTAACAATTTATGTTTTGCAGATGATCCGTAGGGGCTGGGATTGGTGGATGACCTGATTCCCAATCTGATACGCATGTACATGAACATGATGTTATCTTCTATTCTAGGGGCTGATGAAATCAAGAGGGATGTTTTAAATCTCAATAAATCTAGTGCTTCGGGGCCAGACGGGTTTGGCAGTGTTTTCTATCATACCTACTAGGAGATTATCAAATCGGAGGTGTGTAATGCGGTTACACAATCCTTTCGCAGTGGATGGATCCTTCCCAAGTACAATTCCAAGTCCATCATTCTTGTGCCAAAAGTCAAAGAGGAAGATTCAATGCATAACTTCAGACCTATTGCGCTAGCAAACTTCAAATTTAAAATCATCACCAAGATTCTCGCTAACAGATTAGCCATCCTTATGCATTCAATCGTGTCGGTGGAGCAAAGGGCTTTTATTCAAGGTCGTTGCATGAGGGATTGTGTGTGTTGCATTGAAAGTTGTCAATCTCTTAGATAATAAATCTTTCGGTGGGAACGTTGCTATTAAAATGGATATTGCTAAGGCATTTGATACTTTGTCTTGGAAGTTCCTTCTTAAAGTGCTCAAGTCCTTTGGTTTTAGTGATGTTTTTTGCTCCTGGATTCACATCATCTTGGCCTCGGCTCATCTTTCAATCACTATTAAGGGTTCCTGATCGCACTAAAACGCACCATATAATTGACTCGATTTGCACATGTTTTTCATTAGTTTTAAGGTTATTTTTCTGTGTTATGTCTGTTCTTGGCTCATTTGCAGGTAATGACCCCTTTATTCACTCTTCTCAAGAAAACGAGCGAAAAAGCCAGAAAAATCAGAATTTTCAGTAGTTTTGCACACATGACGTCCAGCTCAGCTCCCGCTGAAGGGAGCGCGGTGATGTGTCCAGCTTCGACGAGGAGGATAACTTCCACGTCCCCATGATCTCCACATTGGCCTGCTTCGCGGTTGTGGACCCCTCTCCGCGGGCGCGGTCTTTGCAAAAGCTTTCCCGCTCAGAAGGAGTTGAGGGGCATCCATGTCTTTGCGCATCTTCAAGAACCTCTATAAATATCAACTTCATTTCATTTTTGTTTTCATCCAAGCTTAGTTATTACTTAAGCCATATACAATCAGTATTTGTAAAATGACAATCCCTTCACATCAAAGAGTTGTCACGGTGTAGATTGAGTCTGTAATCAGGTTTGGAGAACTTTGGTTGAAGTTCATCATACCGCATTTACATTTCCGGCCTTTACTTTCCGCTGTACCAGATTTAAAGACTCTGATTAGAGCAGGTTCTATTTATACGCTTTATTCAATTGTTTACTCGCACTCGCTTTTACTTTACTTTGTTTTCCGCTCTTACCACGCCTACACATTTTTATAGGCTCGCACACGCTTTTACTTTACTTTATTTTCCGCTCTTACCACACCTACACGTTTTTATAGGCTCGCATTTATTTCCATGTCTGGCTAAATTTATAATGGTTAGAATGTAACGATCGTTGTCACGATTATGTTCCAATGTTATATTAATATAAATACTATTGGGGTTGTTTTAACCTTGAATTCCAGTTTGGTGTGTTTAAATATTTATGGATAAGATCGAAAATCGTCCTTACTTAAGATTAAACTTGATTAGTTTTAAACCAAACAAAAGGGGCGAAAGTGTTTGTTTGGTTAGCTAGGAATCTTTGACATATATTTAGAAAACAATTTTGAAATTATTTTCGGACACGTTTATGGGTTTGAAATCTGATTCTTGGCCAAAATCCAAGAATCTCTTTAAGTTAAATTTTCCAAGTTAAAACCACTTTTTAAAAATAGATTCACTATTTTAACGCAATGTGCACTGTTCATATGTGACAAATGAATGGGTATACTTAAAGACTAAACTCGGTTCTTAGTACGCGAAAGCGACAAGTTCTCGTTTTTTCCTATCCATGAGTAGAAAATATTGCCCCATAAGTAATTCTATCCATGTGTAACTGGAACGTTGTCTGATATACGTGAATTACATTCGAACCTGTTGTTTTTATCTGTCATTTACTCTACCTATTTACTTTGTTGCACTGCACTCGTATCACATATTCTCATCCACCTTAAATAAGCACCTTAACAATAGAGTTGATAGATTGACGACTTGGTCTTTGTGGTTCGATAATCTTATATATTACATCGATAGGTTGTGCACTTGCAGTGTTATTTTAGGCTCTGTTTACAGACCCGATCAGTTCCCAACACGGATTTTTCAGTTGCACCAGGGGGTCAGGAAAGGTGACCCCCTCTCTCCTTTACTGTTCTGTTCAGCTCAAGATGTTCTTATCCGTGGCATTTCCAAGCTTGTCCTTGAGGGTTCTCTTTGTCTTATCAAGGCTTCTTCTTCTCAGCGCATTACTTCTCACATTATGTATGCCGACGATATTCTTCTATTTTGTAAAGGTAGCATTAAAAACATCAAAACTCCCCAGGACCTTTTCAATTTGTACTCCAGGGCTTCCGGCCAGGTGGTTAATGCTAATAAATCTTTTGTCTATGCGGGTTCCATCCTTTCGTCGGTGCTTTTTAATATTTTGTTTTTGACGGGTTTCAATCTTGGTACTCTCCCTTTCACCTACCTTGGAGTTCCTTCTTTTAGAGGTAGAGTGAAGGCTGCCTATCTACAACCGGTGGCGAATAAAATTGTTTCGAAGCTAGCTTATTGGAAAGGATTGGTTCTCTCCATGGCCGGTAGAACTACGTTGGTCAAATCTATTGTTTATGGCATGCTCTCACATACTATGTCCATTTACTCTTGGCCTACTGCCCTTCTTAAATATTTGGAAAATGTATTAGGAATTTTATTTGGACTAGCTCGGTTGATAACATATAGCTTATCCAAGTGGCTTGGAACAAGATGTGTAAACCTCTCCCTCATAGGGGTTTAGGTCTCAAATATTTAATCAAGCTAAATGAAGCTTGTAACCTTAAATTGGCTTGGATACGATTTTTGGTAATGAGCAGTGGGCTATTATTTTGAAGAGTAGAGTTCTTAAAAATTATTGCACGATCAAGTACCATATCTTCTCGTCCATATGGTCCTCCATCAAAGGGGAGGTGCTTCTTATTTATAACATTGGAGTTTGGTCGGTGGGCTGTGGCGAGAATATCAATTTTTGGTTGGATCGGTGGTACGGTCCTCCGCTTATTTAGGATACTTCCATTAGTTTTCTTAGCTCTAATGGTATTATCATTTCGTCAAAAGTTGCTGATTTGTTTTGTGTGGATGGGCAGTGGTTGTCCCCGTCTTGTTGGTATTCTCTCTTCCCTTTCCTTCAGCTGCGTTCTTTCCCCATTTTGCTTCCTTCTGAGTTTGATTTCATTTTCTGGCCTCACACATTGTCCGACGACTTAACTCTCAAGGAGGCCTACTATTTCAAATCTCCTTCTACAATTTTACCTTAGGCAAAATCGGTTTGGTCCCATGATGTTCCTCCCGCGAAATCAATGGTGGTTTGAAAGCTTTTGTTAGAGAAGATCCGTTTTGACGACAAGCTCAAGCATTGAGGTTTATGTTTTGCTTCTATGTGCTCTCTTTGCAACAACCATGAGGAAAAAACTAATCACATGTTTTTCATTGAGATTTTGCTTGTCACATTTGGATTTGGTTTTACAAGTCCATTGGTATTAGTAACCCGCCGTCATCTTTTGAGGATTGGTGGATTCGGTGCTCGTCTAGGTCCAAGCAGTGTTTGGTGGTTCTTAAGGCGGCCATTATTTATATTATTTATTTTGTTTGGGAAGCTAGAAATTGGAGTAGATTCAAAAGCATTGCTCTTAGTCTTCGGACCTTTATTCAGAAGATCAGTATTCACATTTATCTAACAGGTTTGAGTACTTCTGCTGCTTCCTCTTATTCTATGGACGATTTTCGTATTCTTAACATGTTCAACAATAAAATCCGTCCTCCGGATGCTCCTCGTATTATTGAATTATTTTGGCATCTTCCTCCTCTTGCTTGGGTGAAGTGTAACTGTGATGGGGCTTTCATTCATAATTCCTCGTCTGCGGGTTGTGGTGGTATCTATCGGGATCATTTAGGGAATTTCTGATTAGAGTTTGCTAACTATGTCCCTTGGCCTTCTATTTTAGCTGAATTTCATACAGCTTTGTGCGCTATGGAGATAAAAATGGATAAAAGTTGGGATAATCTTTGGATTGAATCGGACTCCAAACTTGTTGTGCAATCCTTCTCTAATCCATCACTGGTTTCTTGGCAACTCAGAAGGAAGAGGTTTGCTTGTATCTCTTTCTACTCCAACAAGCACCTTTTTTTCTCTCACATCTTCCGTGAAGGCAACACTTGTGCAGATTTCTTAGCTAGTTTAGGTTTTAACTTGACTTCTCTAATCATTTTTGAATCCATTCCTTCAGAATTAAGGAAGGATTTTGTAAGTAATAGGCTAGATTTGCTTTGTTATAGGTTCACATCCTGTTGAGGGAGTTGGTTTTTTCTCTCTCCTTTTTTAAGGATTATGTCCTTTCTATCTTTTGTATCCTGGACTCTGTTTTCCTTTGCAATATATGAGGACTTATTCAAAAAAAATTGTGACTCTCAAGTATATTAAGAATATTTGCCTGTGTAATATTAGACTGATAAGCGTCTCCGTGCAATATAAGGCTAATGAATATCTCTAGAGAGGGTGATAGCTTTAATCAAATAAATAAAATTTGTATATAATTACTCATCAGTATATAATTTTTTATAATTACTTATTACTTTTAAATTTTAATATTAATATTTCTTTAAATATATTCATCCATATATTCTTAATATTACTACATATATTTTTGTAATTGTCATTTTAAAAAAATATGAATATAAAAAAATGTAAAAATATAAGATCTAACTTTTAGAAAGAAATATAAAAGAAATTTGGTAGTTTCTCTAAGATTAGCATGCATTTTGGTGAAACCAACCTAGCTGAAACATGTTTAATTACAAGAAATATCATTCACGTTTCAACATGTTGAATAAGATGTCACAACATCACATGTATGACATCGTGTTTGCTGTAGCTCATCTGTCAAGTTATATCAGTTGTTTTGTTAGCTACAGAGTATTTAGAAATATTCGGTTAGCTTATGTGTATCCAAGATCGACTCAATCAGAGATAAATTAGAGATAGTTGTTGGTTATTACAATCTCTATAATTGAAAACAATTTAGGAAGGATTGGATTAAAAACCTATTTTCTTGGAGATCAAGCAACAGACTTTGTGAAGCCTCCTTGCTGCAACTTTAGGCCCAATTCATTCAATACTAATTCTATAAATAGACTGGCCTATACCTAGGTTTTAGTGGAACTAATATTTATATTTTTAGGGTTCTAGGAATCGTTATAATTAGTGTGCTGTAAGTTCCATGTGTGTGCATTCACAAACCTGTAGGTGTTGAATGTTGTTGAATGTTGTTTAACTCCATCCAAGATAAGAGAACCTCTGCTCACTCCCTAGTGATACCTAACTGTTACAACCCTGCAACAGCTATTTACACAATTAACAATGAACACATACTTGATCTTGCTTCACAGCTTCAATCAAGTTTACAATACTCGACTCTTACCTACAGGTTTCGAGTGAGGACAATCGCTTCTCTAACCTACAGGTTTCGAGAAGGACATGGCAGCCATCCCATAACCTGGGTGGTCTACCTCTAGAAACCCTAATGACTACATCATTTAAAACCAGGTTTTCTATCTCAAACTAGGTTACAAAGTTTCCTATTTATAACCTGATCCCAATTGGATTTGGGCTTAAAAATCGCAGCACTCTTGCTGTTACAAATATGCAGAAATATTCTGCTACAAATAAGGTCTTTCAATCATGAGTTTCCTAATTAATCTCCTAAATTAGAAACTGCTGAATCTTCAATCTTCTGATCTGATTCTTCCTGAATCTTCAATCTTCCTATCTGATTCTTCAATTATTCTTTTGACCGTTAAATATGCACCACATAGGATTACATAATATTCACATAGAATATTCTGTATCTGTTAAATACAAATTGAATCTTCCTTCCAGTTCTGCAGGCGCGATGTCATGAGTTGATGTCATGACATTCCATCTAACATCTTGCTTGTACCTGTTTTGTTCTTTTTAAACTTGCAAGATTCACATTTTGACCATTTGCTGCTATTATATGTTTTAGCCAAACATTAGACAATAATACAGAACAGACAGAGCATCAACAGGATGGAAGCAATTATTACTACTGGAAACCTCGTATGGTGGCGTTCCTGAAATCCATAGACAGCAGGGCTTGGAAAGTAGTCTTGAAAGGATGGAAGCATCCTATTTTGTGGGAGCTGACAAACAACCCACTACTGAGCTAAAGCCTGAAAAAGACTGGGACAAAGAAGACGATGAACTAGCTCTTGAAAATTCTAAAGCCCTGAATGCCATCTTCAATGGAATTGACAAGAACATCTACAAGTTGGTGAACACATGTGAAGTAGCCAAGGATGCTTGGGAAATTCTTAAAACTGTTCATGAAGGCACATCCAAAGTGAAGATGTCAAGACTCCAGCTGCTAATCACTCAATTTGAGAATCTAAGAATGAAGGATGATGAAAGTATTCACGAATTTCATATGAATGTTCTTGAGATAGCTAATGCGTCTAGTGCATTAGGAGAAAAGATACCAGAAGAAAAACTGGAAAGAAAGATGCTCAGGTCTCTTCCAAAGAGAATCAACATGAAGGTGACTGCCATCGAAGAATCTCAAGACATTAACAGGATGGGATTGGATGAACTAGTAGGATCTCTTCAGACGTTTGAGTTAAGCATCAATGATAGAGCTGAAAAGAATAACAAAAGCATAGCTTTTGTAGCCAACTCTAAAGATGGCAAGGAAGAATGCGATTTGGGATCAGATGAAGGAATATCCAATGCCATAGTATTTCTTGGGAGGCAATTTAACAGGGTGGTAAAATAGATGGGCAGGGATCCAATATCAAATGTCCAGAACAACTCATATGACATTCACAATTCAAATGATGCTGGAAAAAGAAAATTTGAAGAAAAGTCCTCTCAAGAAAAGGGCATACAGTGCTATGAATGTGGAGGCTTTGGACACATTAAACTTGAGTGTCCTAAATATATTAAGAGACTAAAGAAGGGTCTATCTGTAACTTGGTCTGAGAAAGACTCTGATAATGACCTTGAAGACGAGTCTGCCAAACATGTAAACGCTTTAACAAGCATATGGGCATCCGATGATGGTGATTCAGCATATGATGATCTAACTAGATCATACAGAGAATTGTGTCAATAAAGGGAGAAACAAAAAGGTCTGGTATGCCAATTGAATGCAGAAAAGAGAGAACATCTGAGGACTATCTCTGGACTGGAAGAAGAGGTGAGTTCTCTAAAGTGTGAACTTGACAAAGTTCAAAACTCTGTTAGAATGCTCAGTCATGGGTGTGACTCGCGTAATGAAATCCTTCAAGTAGGAAGAATGATAGGGGGCATGAGTACCCCAGGGCTAAATGAGAAAAAGAAGTCAGCTTTAGATTCTAGTCATCCTCAGACTGGATCAAAGATGTTAAATCAAATGTCTCAACATCTTGACAAGAAGAGTATGGCTTTTGCCTCAACCTCCATAACCAAAGAAGAGATGACCCCTGAAAGCTCATCCGACGACCTGACTGTGTTGAGAAAGCAGTTCAACAACATAGGGAATTCCTGGCTGAATCATGAAGAGTATGAACCAGGAAAACAAATCATATTCCTCAAGAAACATTAGAAAGGCTCAGTTGTGTCATGGTCAGGGGAAAGATTATAAAGAGAAAACAGGAAGAAAACAGTCAAACAAGAAGATATCATGACTAAAGTCTATGAATCTGATGAAGAGTCTGATATTGAGTCATACATTGGAGAACTTACTGTGTGAACTTTCAGCAGGATTTTTCAGATACATGTTTGGAAAATGAAAACCTTCGTAAGAGAGTAATAGAGCACAAAAATGTTGCTGCACTACTACAGGATGAGAAAAAGAAGCTCTTGATAATCATTGAGGATCTTAAAGGAGGTGGTGTGTTGTTAAACTCAAACCAACACAATGTGACTCAAGTGACAAGAAGGTCAAGTACTGGTACCGGTATGAAAAATGAGAAGCTCCTAAGTGAAAAAGTCCCTGAGAAAACAAGAAACCTTGACTCTAGAAGCCAAGTTGGGATGAAAATTAAGGAGGTCCCTCAAAGGCAAAAGCAGAAGATGTCAAAATCTATGTCACAACATCTGAAGGTAGCAAAAAAAAAGGTACGACAACCCTAAGAATAAATACCTTTAATGCGATCACTGTGGCAGGGTTTGGTCATTCCAAGGATACATGCTAAAATTTGATTGGATATCCCAAATGGATGCTGTCTCATCAAAGGAAACATACTAAGATGAATCCAGGGCAAAGAAAGTTTCCATTCCATGGACATGTGTGAAAACTATGTCTCGAGACACAAGCCATGCTATGCATGAAAGAATATCCAAGTCAATAAAGGCTAAAGGCTCATAAGGAAGGAAAGATGCAGGTAACCTCTCTAAGGCCAAAAAGGTGAGTTCTGACAGAAAGAAGTCTGCGGATTCCAAAGTCATATCTCGCAAGGAAGAAAATTATGACCTGACCAAGTCCAAGGAGATAATGGACTCTACAGATATGATCATCAGTGACTCTATCAGAAAAAAGAACACTGTCAAGACAACTGCAGCACCAGCTGAAGGAAGTTTTGCTGAAAATGTCTCAACATCTGATACCAACATTAAAGAATCTAGTGCAAATACTGAAGCTGAAGAAACTCAGATAACTGTCAGAGATCTAGTCTTCAAAATACAAAAAGATCACCCTCAAGAACAGAAGTTCAATGTTCCTAGTCAAAGAGGTACTTCCAAATCAAGGGAAGGTTCATCAAGTCCCAGTTGTGTCTCAAAGTATGTGAATAAAGTAGCAACTGATAAGTCATGGGTTAATGGCATGGAAGCTGAACTCAATTAGTACAAGAGGAATGATACAAGGAACCTGGTCCCAAGAGATTATGAGATGTGTGCCCTAAGTAAGGAAGACATCGCCTCCAAAGTTGAAGAGAGTCTTGATTTTCATATTGGTTGTCCAGATTAATATCAAAATGAAGAGGACTATACCAGTAATCAGTCCGTGCTTGAACTCATATTCAAGCTAAAAATGTGTGTGTGTGACACGAACCAAGATCCAAGTGCGTGGTGTATGATGTTGAGTGAACCCCAAGTCAGTCATGAATAAGAAGGCAATGAAACTGACAAAGCTCTATGTGTCAATAAGGTCTCGAGTAACTATGCCCAAGCATGTATAAGTATCAAAGGGATGTCAGATAAAATGATCCACCATCTTGTCAAACAGATACAGTTGAGGGTGGAAAAGTCTCTAGGAGCGAGATCTGAATAGTTGGAAGACTCAATTCTCCTCTATCAAAGCAAATGTGCAGAGAACGTTGGGTGGGGACTAAGTCTGGAGAGTACTAGTCAGGGAGAAATTCCTATCTCCTTTCACCAGAAATGTTATAAAGATGAAGAAGGAGTAAGGGTTTATCAGATTCTGCATCAAAGCTTGACTAGGAGGCTCCTGTACTTTACAACAACCATATCAGATATAGCTTCAGAAATTGGTGGTTATATCAGAGGTCAAGAAGCACTCATAACGAACCACCTCAATCAAGCAGAAGGAATTCTGGAGTCACTGTTGAGTACAAGCAAAACACTACATTCCTATGATTCGGATTGTATCCTGGTAGAATGCTGTGAGGAAGATCAGACTAATACTTCTGAAGAAGTTTCTATCCTGGAAAATAATGTCTCTTGGCCCTGTGACAAGCGGAATTGTGTCATTTTTCCTATGGGTGAAATAGTTGGTGCCCAACAAATGGTGCCTAATGATATTCCTTCTCTAAATGTCATGACATTGTCATGCGACAACTCGAGTGTCCTCAATACTTACAAGGGTCCTAGTCATCTCAACAGAGATACTGGGAAAATAAGGACTTTGATTCTGGAGCATGGTAATATTGAAAGAAAGCTTGCTATCAGTTCTTCGAAAGGTTCGAATAATACTCCCCTCAAGAGAAAACTTAGGGTATGTATTCATGAAGAATTATAGCAATTACTTCATGAGTTGCATCTGTATGTGGAAGAGCTAAAGATACTAAAATGGGTACAACTTGTGCTGGTACCATTTGAGACAAAGGAGCTTCTGCTATGGCTGCTACTGCATGACTGCTGGTCTTGTAATTTTGTTTGGTTTTGCATTATGATTTTGTTTATTTTAGTTTATGATTGTGTAAGGGTTAAATGCTTGGGATATTTTTAAGTTTACTTGTCTGAGAAAAAAAGAAAAAAAATGCTGAACAGGTAACTTGCTTAGTTCTACTACCTTTGTCACTTTGTGGCTAAAAAAGGGGAGTACTAATTGAGTATGCAGGAGGTGCTTATGCTTGAGGGGGAGTATGCTTGCTACTGCTACTGTGTTAGGATATACCTTGTTAGTATAAAGTTAGCATATGTTAAAGGGGAGCTGTTACTCTGCTTTGTTACTCTGCCTTGTTACATTGCTTGTGCTTTCCGCTGCTGCTATTCTTCTGATGCAAGGGTTATTTGGTTGTTTTAGCCAAAATGTGCCAAAGGGGGAGATTGTAATTTCTCTAAGATTTGCATGCATTTTGGAAAAACCAACCTAGCTAAAACATGTTGAATAACAAGCCATATCATTCATGTTTCAACAAGTTGAATAACAAGCCATATCATTCAGGTTTCAACATGTTGAATAAGATGTCACAACATCATATGTACGACCTCGTGTTTGCTAGAGATGATCTGTCAAGTTATATCAGTTGTTTTGTTAGCTACAGAATATTGAGGAATATTAGGTTAGCTTATGTGTATCCAAGATCGACTCAATCAGAGATAAATCAGATATATTTATTGGTTTTTACAATCTCTATAATTGGAAAAAATTTAGGAAAGATTGGATTAAAAACCTATTCTCTTGGAGATCAAGAAATAAACTTTGTGCAGCCTCCTTGCCGCGGTTTTAGGCCCAATTCAGTAAATACTAATTATATAAATAGACTGGCCTATACCTAGGTTTAAGTGGAACTAATATTTGTATTTTTAGGATTCTAGGAATCCTTATTGTTAGTGTGCTGTAAGTTTCATGTGTGTGCATTAACAAACTTGTAGGTGTTGAATGTTGTTTAATCTCTGAAGCTGTTAAGCAAGGAGAGATCTGTCGTTCTCATAAGCTTTTAAGCATTGAGAATTATGTGTTTTGGAAGAGTGTCTTCTACGGTTTATCGTTTGTGTTGTTCATCACGGGTTGTGACTGTGGGGATTTTAGAAGGGCCTCATACCTAGGTGAGTTTTAGGTAGAAGTCATAGGAAGGGTAGTGATTAAGTGAGGAGTTGTAAACGGGGGATTTTAGCTCCGAATTGACACTATCGTATATTAATTTCATCCCTGGCTTGGTATCCCCCAGAATAGGAAGGTTGTTCCGAACTGGATAAACAATTTCTTGTGTTGTTTATCTTTCTGCACTAAGTTTTATTATTGCTGCTATCTTGTTTCATAATCGTGATCAACAGACGTTTGTGTCGTGACATCTCATTCGACATCACATATCTGATACCAGAATTTCAAATTTGTTATATAATGAAAATTTTATTAATTAAAACGAAAAATTAACGAAAGTATAAAAAAGAGAGAACTAATAGTATTAAAAGTGATAAAAAGTTGTTGAATTTCGGTAGGTGAAAAAAATAAAAACACATGCAAACAAACTAGTTAATGTGAAAGACATCTAATCATAATTAATTTTAATTTATAATAAAATTTTCAAATTCTTTAATTAAAAGTGGCGTGGTTGTTCCAAGAATTAAAATTACAATCTCAATAATACTATTATTTTTAAAATATTATTAGGGATCTAAAACATTAATATAAATTTCTAAAATTAATTAAATTAAAAAATTTAACATAAATAAATAAGCAAAATGATGTGACAGCAGAAATATTTTCTAATTCCTATTTTAGGTCGTTCACAAGATCCTAATTAAAACAAAGACCCAAAGATACATAGTTTCATTACTATAATAACTCATTTAAGCTCAGACACGAAATATATTTAACATCGGCTAGAGAAGTTAGGTAACAAAAGGCATCATGAAAAGCGGTCACTTTACCCCTCGGTTATTAAAAAATTGAGGGGTAATGTTATCTGAACATGGATTAGATCCTCATTAAAAGCTATTTTATATTTGATTCACTGCCATCAGTGCCAATGAAGAACGATGGATCATCGTATCATTGAAATCTTTGGGAAGAAAAAATGTCTGGTGCAATCTATTTTCAATGGTTTTTACATTTATTTGTTTCTGATGTAAAACAAAAAAATTGTTAGATAACCAAAATAAAAATTCAGTTATATGATTATTAGAGAACACAAACCTTAAACCCAAATAATTTCCCGCTCTTGCAATTCAACATAGAGAACTTTACCAAGCTTCTTTACACTTCAAAGTTTTCATGTCAAATGTTTCAGAATCAATTTTTGATATTCATTGCAAAATTTTATCAAACACTTGGTGGACATATTTATCTCCTTAGTGGTACTACTAGAATTCAAGATTAGTTAGTGAAGGATAGAAAAACACTTAGAAAGGGGGGGTTTGAATAAGTGTGACTTTAAATACTCTTAAGATAAAAACAATTGCACAATGATTTTTATCCTGGTTCGTTGTTAACGAAACTACTCCAGTCCACCCCCTTAGAGTGATTTACCTCAACTGAGGATTTAATCCACTAATCAACCTTGATTACAATGGTTATCCACTTAGATACCTTCTAAGTCTTCTAGAGTATACTGATCACAACTTGATCACTCTAGGAATTCACTACTTAGAACCTTCTAAGTCTTCTAGAGTATACTGATCACAACTTGATCACTCTAGGAACCTTTTACAAATTAATGTAAAACAAATTCTTACAAGAGTATTGAAATGCTTCTTAATAAGCTATAATCACAACTGTGATATTTCTCTTACGTTCTAAGCTTAAATCTCACTAAGATATTATAAGTGTAGTGAGGTTGAAGATGAAGTTTGATAGAGTTTGATTCAACAGCGTTTCAGCCAGTTTGCAAGAGTTGTTCGTGAATTCGTAACCTTGCTTCTGTACAGAACGTCACTATTTATAGGAGTTATGAGAAGATGACTGTTGGGAGCATTTAATGCGTTGCGTGATCCGTACAACTTTGCATTTAATGTTTCACTCTTTTGTCAACTACCTCAAGCCTTGCTTTTCCTGCTTTAACTGACTTTGCCTTTAATAGCTTCTAACGTTCCTTTTGTCAGTCAGCGTAGCCTGTCATCTTGTACTTGCTTCTAATCTAATGTGTGTAAAAACAACGTTTGAATATCAGAGTCATTCAGCTTGGTGCAGAGCATCTTCTTGTCTTCTAAATTTGAAGTGCTTCTAGCATGATACCATAAGAACTTCAGTGCTTCTGCTTCTTAACTCAAGTTCTTCTGATGCTTCATAGACCATGTTCTAATTCTGCTTGACCATCTTCTGATGTCTTGCGAGAGCATGTTATGATGTTGCAATCTTGAACCTTCTGAGTCAGTGCATCTTGCGCTGAATTGTGCATACTCTTTATATATTTCCTGAAATGGAAAAAGCATAAGATTAGAGTACCACATTGTCTTATACAAAATTCATATATAATGTTATCATCAAAACTAAGAATATTGATCAGAACAATTCTTGTTCTAACAATCTCCCCCTTTTTGATGATGACAAAAACATATGTAATTGATATGAATTTGCAATCAGAATATCAGATGACTAAAGACAATTACACAGTTATAGCATAAGCATATAAACATAGTGTGTGAATATGTCTCCCCCCTGAGATTAACAATCTCCCCCTAAAATAAATACTAGAAGAATTTATAAATAAAAGACTTCCCTGAGTATTTTCCATTTTAGTCGAGACGTTCACATTTGCCTAGAACTTCAGAACATTCAGAGCTTCTGCTTCTTGCTTCCATAGGACAACTTCAGAGCTTTGAATTTCTTCTTGAATCATAGCATGCTTGATTGTATCAGAACATTTTTGAATGTACCATAGCATCATCAGAGCATCTTTACATCCTGCAATGTTTCAAAACAAACAAGACAAAAAATAGTTAGAGCATGAATGAATCAGAACATTCTTTTAAGAAAGAACATGTATTAGAGCAAACTTTGATAAGTTCTTAAAAAGAATATGTATCAGAGCATATGGGAAATAAGAATGTATTAGAGCATATTCTTCCACGAGAATATCAGAACATTCTTCCTTCTTGCTTCTGATCATCTTGAAGCTTCACAGCACTAAGTTTGCTTCAATTCCAAGAAAATGCTTCTTTATAGAATTGCATTTCCCCATGTATTTGCTTCTCATGTTGAGCTTTTTCAAAATATCTTCAATCCTGCAAAAAATCTCAAAGACATAGAACTTGCCAATAATGTTAGGAATGTTGAGACTTAATCCCAGCAACTGATATAATAAACCAAATCAATTATCATGTTTCTCCCCCTTTTGGTCATAACATCAAAAAGAATTTAAAAGATACAGATGAAAAACAATGAGTGAGGAAGATAATATTTCATTGATTCAATAAAATATCAGAAGATACAAAAAGATAGAAGTAGATGCAAGAAACAGATGCAAGAAAGAAGAAAACATCTAAGACCAAGACACAATACGACTAGCCTAGCTTAGAAACTACCTTAGCCAGAAGGTTTTGAATCTCAGAAGTGCTTTCTGACTGCGTCTTCATGAAAGATCGAAACTCATTGTGAGTATCTTCATGCTTATCCAAACGAGAAGCTAGATCAGCTTGATTCTTTTGAAGAGCCTTCATGGCGTTCACCAGAACAGAAGGTTCATCAGAAGAAGCTTCACAGCTATCGTTCAACGGAGTAGCATGCTCAACAACAGCATCAATCATGAGAACATCATCTTGATTTTCCTGAACAGGAAGTTTCTCAGCAGGATGATTCTCAGCACTTTGGTTCTCAGCATCATCTTCTGACATAGAAGCATCTTCAGCATATTCTGGAGCAGGGATATCATAATCAAAATTTGCAAGAGCCTGAAGGATCTCAGCCAGATTCCTTGGAGGTGTAGGAGCAGCAAGTTCTGATGGGTATTCAACTTCTAGATATACCATATTTGGTGCTTTCTCAGAGAGATTCTCCCTTAGCCAGTTGAACAACGACTGAAAGTCTCCAGTCAGAACAATGAATTGAGGCTTCCACACAAACATAGCAAGACAAGGCTCATCGTCAAGCTCATCAACAAACTTCTTCTCCTCAAGAGATATCCAGCTTCTGATAGGATGATAGTACTTACCATCATCAAGCTCCAAGCAATAACCAGATGCATCAGCCACGCATCTCTTATGGATGTTCAGAGCATCATACTGTAAATCCTTCTTAAAGATTTTCCATAAGCTTCGAATAGCAACATGATCCAACTTGGAGTCTTGAGCAGCTCTCAAAGTTTCCATCCTTGTTCTGAATTTAAGCTTGAACAGGTCAAAGCAGATATCAATAGAGGGTTCAAGAGGGTTAAAGGTGAAACGATAATCGCGGTACAGAAGACAATAGGGTTTGGATTTTCTTGAGAACAAAGTAGGGTTTAAAGAAGGTTGAGAATCTGACAAGGAGGGGGATGAAGATGTGTTTTCAGAAGGAATGTGGGGGATAGCATTTAGTGGTTGAGGGTTCAGAATTTGTGTAGAAGGAGGTGGTTGGTTACTGTTTGGAATGGTGAAAGAACTGTGGGGTTCTGAGGCTTTCTCTGAGAGGAACAGGCAGAAGAATCTGTAAGAAAAGCTTTATGAATACACTCAGGAAGATAATCATCAGATTGTACCTCGAGAGGGTCGAAGGGTTGCTTTTTCTTCTATGCTGGCTTAGCATTAGGTCCTGCTTTTGAGGCCTTTCTCTTCAATTTCTTTTCTTTCTTCTTCTTCTCTTTCTTTCTCAACTCATCCAGAGATGGAAGAGTTCTTCCTCGAATCCACGCAGGATCAACAGAAGTTTGAGCTTTAACGCATGACTTCAGATAGCATTTGACAGATTTGACTAGCTCCTCTTTGAACAAGTGAGAGAAACTCACAACAGGGGTTCTTCGAGTCAGAATGTCTGGGAACAACCTTGGAGGAGTAGTCACTTCTTTAATCAGTTGCATCCTTTTTAGAGAATGAGCATTAAGAATGACTCCTTGGATAACATTTAAGAACTTGGGTGAACCAACAGCTCTCAGAACATCCATCAAGTCACTTTCCATCAGAATATCTGAAATCATTCTGGTAAGAGGGATAGTATTCTTCTTGAAATTTGGATTCTTCTTACGTTCTTCATCTCTTGATTCTTCAATATTTGTCTTCAAATGTTGAAATAGAATGTGTGAGAGATTAACTTTCATACCTTTTCCAATGTAGAAAAGTACATACTTCTGATCCTGATTGACATACGTAGCAGCAAGAGATAGCTTTCTATGATAGAGAGATCCCAGAATAATCTCAGCCCAAACTCTATAGGAAGGCTTCAAAGTAGTAGTGAGATGAGATACAGATCCAGAGGAAGACAATTCTCTATCAACTTTCTCCCGATCAACTCTTCCAGGAAGAGCACCTGTGATTCCATTTGTGTCATCAAGACCATACAGCTTCCTTATCATCTTCTCAGTCACAACATCTTCATGCCCTAATAAGAAGAAGATGATAGCAGTTGGAGTAACTGTTGCATGAGTCCAGAAATCCTTAACCAAGAGAGGATAAACTGGTCCAACCAATCTTTCAAAGTAGTTTGACCAACCTTGTACCAGCATTGCAGCCTTGGTTTTGAAATAATGTTCCAAAAGATTTTCAAAATCCACCATTGTTTCGCAGAGAACTTCCAGTTCATCATAAGGGATAGAACAAGTCTTTAAAGGAAGATATGCATATTTTTGTTGAACAAGATGTGCCGAAGACATTTTGTTGAATACTTGAGGATGAAATCAAGAATGCACTCTGAGATTTGGTTTAGAAACTAGGGTTTATGCAAAGACAAGAGAGATGAACATAAAATAGCAACGAACAAGGAGAGAGAATGTAAAGAGATGAAATGTTATGGGGATGAGTTTATATAGGCACGAATTTGAAATGAAATGCAATGTGTTTCTGAATGAACATGATTACAGAAAAACATAGAATCAAATGCATTTAATGAGGAATGACGTTAGGAGAGATAACATAATATTTGAAATGATTTGCATAGTTACCTAGGGCGGAGTCTCCTCAACTGCACGTGTGCTTGTCCAAATAGAGTGAACACGTGTTCAACATCTGGAAAGCTGGTGATAGCTGTTTTGCTTTAAAAGAGATTCTGAATCAACTTAGATAATGAAACATTAGTAATAACAGAATCAGAACTTCTAAGTGATCAATATCAGAACTTCTTATCTTCTCATTTTGGGCATAAATCCATACTGATATTCTTCAGAATGAACTTAAACCTATCTTCAGCAAGGGGTTTTGTAAAGATATCAGCCCATTGATGGTCTGTATCCAAAAAGTTTAAAGATAGAACACCCTTCTGAACATAGTCCTTAATGAAATGATGTTTAATCTCAATATGTTTAGCTTTGGAATGTAAGATTGGATTCTTAGATAAACAGATAGAAGAAGTATTATCACAGAAGATAGGAATGTTACTCTCATATATCTGATAATCTTCTAACTGACTCTTCATCCAAAGCATCTGTGTACTACATCCAGCAGCAGCAACATATTCTGCTTCTGTTGTAGAGAGGGCAATTGTAGCTTGCTTCTTGCTGTACCAGGAGATCAGATGACTTCCAAGAAATTGACAACTTCCAGAAGTACTCTTTCTTTCAATTCTATCTCCAGCGTAATCAGCATCACAAAAGCCTACTAAGTTGTATTCTTCAGATCTTCTGTAGACTAAACCAACATTAGTAGTACCTTTCAGATACCTTTGAATTCTCTTAACAGCAGTTAAGTGAGATTCTCTAGGATCTCATTGGAATCTTGCACACAGACAAACACTGAATAAAATATCAGGTCTAGAAGCAGTAAGATATAAAAGAGATCCAATCATACCTCTGTAGAGCTTTTGATCTACCTTCTTACTTACCTCATCCTCACCTAAGATACACGTTAGATGCATAGGAGTCTTTGCTTCTTTACTTTCTGAAAGATTAAACTTCTTCAGAAGTTCTTTCACATACTTGGTCAGATGAATGTATGTTCCTTTGGAAGTTTGATTGATTTGAATCCCAAGAAAATACTTGAGTTCTCCCATCATGCTCATTTCGAATTCAGCCTGCATAGACTTAGCAAACTCCTTTCCAAGTGTAGCATTAGATGTTCCAAAGATACTATTGAAGGATAGAAAAACACTTAGAAAGGGGGGGTTTGAATAAGTGTAGCTTTAAAACTTGTAAGATAAAAACAGTTTGCACAATGATTTTTATCCTGGTTCGTTGTTAACTAAACTACTCCAGTCCACCCCCTTGGAGTGATTTACCTCACCTGAGGATTTAATCCACTAATCACACGAGATTACAATGGTTTTCCACATAGACAACTTCTAAGTCTTCTAGAGTATACTGATCACAACCTGATCACTCTAGGAACAATCTGCTTAGATACCCTCTAAGACTTTCTAGAGTATACTGATCAACAACCTGATCACTCTAGTTCTTACAACTTAATGTAAACAAATTCCAAGAGTTACAATGCTTCTAATAAAGCTATTATCACAACTGTGATTTTCTCTTAAGTTTAAGCTTAATCTCACTAAAGTATTACAACAGCAATGTAGTGAGTTTGATGAAGTTTGAGAGCTTTTGATTTGAACAGCGTTTCAGCAAGTTGGTTCAGAGTTCGTGATTCGTCACATAGCTTCTCATCAGAACTTCATATTTATAGGCGTTTGAGAAGATGACCGTTGGGAGCATTTTATGCTTTGCGTATTCTGTACATCATTGCATTTAATGTTTCACTCTTTTGTCAACTACCTCGAGCCTTGCTTTCGCTGTGTCTACTGACGTTGCCTTTAATAGCTTTCAACGTTCCTTTTGTCAGTCAGCGTAGCCTGCCAGCTAGTACTTGCTTCTGATCTGATGTTTGTGTGAACAACGTTTGAATATCATCAGAGTCAAACAGCTTGGTGCAGAGCATCTTCTTGTCTTCTGACCTTGAAGTGCTTTTGAGCGTGATACCATGAGAACTTCAGTGCTTCTGCTTCTGATCTCAAGTCCTTCTGATGCTTCCATAGACCTGAAGAATAGAAAAACACTTAGAAAGGGGGGGGGGGGTTGAATAAGTGTAGCTTTAAAACTTGTAAGATAAAAACAATTTGCACAATGATTTTTATCCTGGTTCGTTGTTAAATAAACTACTCCAGTCCACCCCCTTGGAGTGATTTACCTCACCTGAGGATTTAATCCACTAATCACACGAGATTACAATGGTTTTCCACTTAGAAACACTCTAAGTCTTCTAGAGTATCCTGATCACAACTTGATCACTCTAGGAATAATCTGCTTAGACAACTTCTAAGACTTGCTAGAGTATACTGATCAACAACCTGATCACTCTAGAACTTACAACTTAATGTAAACAAATTCTTTTAAGAGTTACAATGCTTCTTATAAAGCTATTATCACAACTGTGATTTTCTCTTAAGTTTAAGCTTAAATCTCACTAAGATATTACAACAACAATGTAGTGAGTTTGATGATGAAGTTTGAGAGCTTTTGAATTTTGACAGCGTTTCTATATAATGTGCAAGTGTTGTAATTCGTAAGTTGTTACCTTGCTTCTCATCAGAACTTCATATTTATAGCCACTTGAGAAGATGACCGTTGGAAGCATTTAATGCTTTGCGTATTCCGTACAGCATTGCATTTAATGTTTCACTCTTTTGTCAACTACCTCGAGCCTTGTTTTCGCTGTGTCTACTGACGTTGCCTTTAATAGCTTCTAACGTTCCTTTTGTCAATCAGAGTAGCCTGCCAGTCTAGTACTTGCTTCTGATCTGATGTTTGTGTAACAACGTTTGAATGTCATCAGAGTCAAACAGCTTGGTGCAGAGCATCTTCCTGACTTCTGACCTTGAAGTGCTTCTAAGCGTGATACCATGAGAACTTCAGTGCTTCTGCTTCTGATCTCAAGTTCTTCTGATGCTTCCATAGACCCATATTCTGATTCTGCTTGACCATCTTCTGATGTCTTGCCAGACCATGTTCTGATGTTGCATGCTGAACCTTCTGAGTCAGTGCTTCTTGCGCTGATTTTGTGCATACTCTTTATATAATTACTGAAATGGAAATTGCATAGTATTAGAGTACCACATTATCTCATACAAAAGTCATATGCTTGTTATCATCAAAACTAAGAATATGGATCAGAACAAATCTTGTTCTAACAATCTCCCCCTTTTTGATGATGACAAAAACATACATAAATGATATGAATTTGCGATCAGAATATCATACGGCTAAAGACAATTACACAGCTATAGCATAAGCATATAAACATAGTGTGTGAAAATGTCTCCCCCTGAGATTAACAATCTCCCCCTGAGATAAATAATCTCCCCCTGAAATAAATACTGGAAGAATTTTATAAATAAAGGACTTCCCTGAGTATTTTCCATTTCAGTTGAGACGATCACATATGCTTAGATCTTTCAGAACATTCCCAGCTTCTGATTCTTGCTTCCATAGGACAGCTTCAGAACTTGAATTTCTTCGATCTTCAGAACATTCAGCTTATGATTCTGGCTTCCATTGGACAGCTTCAGAGCTTGAATTTCTTCTTGAATCATTGCATGCTAGATTGTATCAGAACATTATTGAATGTACCAGAGCATCATCGGAGCATCTCTACATCCTGAAATGTTACAGAACAAACTAAACGACAAAAGTCAGCATAAATGAATCAGAACATAAAATATGTATCAGAACATATAATTATGTATCAGAGCAAACACAAGTAATGTTACAGAGCATATTTTATAACTAAAAACATGCATCAGAACATATAAGAAATAAGAATGTGTTAGAGCATATTCTATCATTAGAATATCAGAACATTCTTCCTTCTTGCTTCTGATCTTGAAGCTTTGTAGCCCTCAACTTGCTTCAAGTTCCATGTGCTTGTTTCTATACAGAATTGCTTTTCCTCATGTCTCTGCTTCTTATGTTGAGCTTTAAAGAGGATCTTCAATTCCTGCAAAACACTCAAAGACATAGAACTTTGCAAGTTCTGTTAGAAATGTGGAGCCTTTCTCCCAGCAATTGATAAAATAAATCAGATCATTTATCACATCTTTCTCCCCCTTTTTGTCAGAACATCAAAAACATAAAAGATTCAGATGAAAAAACAAGACAAACAATATGAGAGAAGAAAAGATAAATTTCATTGATTTGCCAAAGAGAGAAATTCATCAGAAGTATAAGAGGGATGCTAGGAAAAACAGATGCAGCAAACAAAGAAAACAACTAAGACTCAAAGACTAAGATGACCCTAGCTTGGACATGATCTTGGCCAGCATGTCATGAATCCCATTGTTGCTCTCAGTCTGCCTCTCCATGAAGGTACGGAATTCAGCATTGATCGTGCGTTGCTCATCCATGCGAGAAGATAGCTCAGCCTGGTTCTTCTGAATAACTTCTAGAGTCCTTACGAGACGAGAAGGTTCATCAGAAGAAGCTTCACAACTTCTGTCTAGAGGGATAGCATTCTGATCCGCAGCTTCCATGATCAGATCATCACCTTGATTTTCCTCAACAGGAATACTGTCAGCGGGATGATCTTCAGTATCTGCTTCTTCCATAGAAGCATCTCCATACTCTGCAGCAGGCACCTCAGAATCTCCATTCTCAAGAGCCTGAAGAATGGCAGCTAGATTCCTTGGAACAGAAGGACCTTCAACTTCTAGAGGATCAGCAACTTCTGGAATGACCAAGCTTGAGTCTTCCTCAGAAGGATTTGCCCACAGCAAGTCAAACAAGAATTTGAAGTCTCCAGTCAGAACTGGATACTGAGGTCTCCAGACCACAATATCTCTGCAAGCGTTAGCTTCCATTGCTGCAGCAATTCTTGCTTCCTCAAGTTCATCAACAAAACTCTTCTCCTCAAGAACTCTCCTGTTTCTGATGGGATGATAGTAGATTCCATTATCACCCTCAAGAAGATAACCAGCATAGCCAGGAGCAGCAGCTACTAGTCTCTTCTGAACAGCCATCATCCACTATAACCATCAGTGCAAAGTTGGCTTGCTCTCCTTCAGAGTCTGATTCTTATTCTGATTCAGAATCATCCCATGTTGGCATAAGACCTTTCTTCTTATGAAACTTCTTCTTGGGATTCTCCTTCTGAAGTTTTGGACATTCATTCTTGAAGTGTCCAGGCTCATTGCACTCATAGCAGACGACCTTCTTCTTGTCAGATCTTCTGCCACCAGAAGATTCTCCTCGTTCAAACTTCTTTGAACTTCTGAAGCTTTTGAACTTCCTTTGTTTGCTCTTCCAGAGTTGGTTTACCCTTCTGGAGATCATGGACAATTCATCTTCTTCTTCTGATTCTGACTCTTCAGAATCTACTTCTTCAGCCTGAAAAGCGTTAGTGCATTTTTTAATATTAAATTTTAATGCAATAGACTTACCTTTCTTCTGAGGCTCATTTGCATCCAGCTCTATCTCATGGCTTCTCAAGGCACTGATTAGCTCTTCCAAAGAAACCTCATTCAGATTCTTTGCAATCTTGAATGCAGTCACCATTGGACCCCATCTTCTGGGTAAGCTTCTGATGATCTTCTTTACATGATCAGCCTTGGTGTAGCCTTTGTCCAAAACTCTTAATCCAGCAGTTAGCGTTTGAAATCTTGAGAACATCTTCTCAATATCTTCATCGTCCTCCATCTTGAAGGCTTCATATTTCTGGATTAGAGCAAGAGCTTTGGTCTCCTTGACTTGAGCATTTCCTTCATGGGTCATTTTTAATGACTCATATATATCATAGGCAGTTTCCCTGTTAGATATCTTCTCATACTCAGCATGAGAGATAGCATTCAGCAAAACTGTCCTACATTTATGATGATTTTTGAAAAGCTTCTTTTGATCATCATTCATTTCTTGTCTTGTAAGCCTTATGCCAGTAGCGTTCACTGGATGTTTGTAACCATCCACCAGAAGATCCCATAAGTCACAATCTAGACCAAGGAAGTAACTTTCAATTTTATCTTTCCAGTATTCAAAGTTTTCACCATCAAATACTGGCGGTCTAGTGTAACCATTGTTACCATTTCCAATGTATTGCTCAGCTGAGCCAGATGTAGATGTAGATGTAGGTGTTGGAGTCTCAACCATCTTGACTTAGTGTTTTTCTCTTCCTGAATCTTTTCTAAACACGGTTAAGTGCTTGCACCTTAGAACCGGCGCTCTGATGCCAATTGAAGGATAGAAAAACACTTAGAAAGGGGGGGGGGGTTTGAATAAGTGTAGCTTGAAGACTTGTAAGATAAAAACAATTTGCACAATGATTTTTATCCTGGTTCGTTGTTAACTAAACTACTCCAGTCCACCCCCTTGGAGTGATTTAACTCACCTGAGGATTTAATCCACTAATCACACGAGATTATAATGGTTTTCCACTTAGAAACACTCTAGGAACAATCTTCTTAGACAACTTCTAAGACTTGCTAGAGTATACTGATCAACAACCTGATCACTCTAGAACTTAGAACTTAATGTAAACAAATTCTTTTAAGAGTTTTAATGCTTCTTATAAAGCTATTATCACAACTGTGATTTTCTCTTAAGTTTAAGCTTAAATCTCACTAAGATATTACAACAGCAATGTAGTGAGTTTGATGATGAAGTTTGAGAGCTTTTGAATTTTGACAGCGTTTCTGTATAATGCGCAAGTGTTGTAATTCGTAAGTTGTTACCTTGCTTCTCATCAGAACTTCATATTTATAGGCACTTGAGAAGATGACCGTTGGGAGCATTTAATGCTTTGCGTATTCCGTACAGCATTGCATTTAATGTTTCACTCTTTTGTCAACTACCTCGAGCCTTGTTTTCGCTGTGTCTACTGACGTTGCCTTTAATAGCTTCTAACGTTCCTTTTGTCAGTCAGAGTAGCCTGCCAGTCTAGTACTTGCTTCTGATCTGATGTTTGTGTAACAACGTTTGAATGTCATCAGAGTCACACAGCTTGGTGCAGAGCATCTTCTTGTCTTCTGACCTTGAAGTGCTTCTGAGCGTGATACCATGAGAACTTCAGTGCTTCTGCTTCTGATCTCAAGTTCTTCTGATGCTTCCATAGACCCATGTTCTGATTCTGCTTGACCATCTTCTGATGTCTTGCCAGACCATGTTCTGATGTTGCATGCTGAACCTTCTGAGTCAGTGCTTCTTGCGCTGATTTTGTGCATACTCTTTATATAATTACTGAAATGGAAATTGCATAGTATTAGAGTACCACATTATCTCATACAAAATTCATATGCTTGTTATCATCAAAACTAAGAATATTGATCAGAACAAATCTTGTTCTAACAAGACCATGTTCTGATTCTGCTTGACCATCTTCTGATGTTTTGCCAGACCATGTTCTGATGTTGCATGCTGAACCTTCTGAGTCAGTGCTTCTTGCGCTGATTTTGTGCATACTCTTTATATAATTCCTGAAATGGAAATTGCATAGTATTAGAGTACTACATTATCTCATACAAAATTCATATGCTTGTTATCATCAAAACTAAGAATATTGATCAGAACAAATCTTGTTATTACAAGACTATGTTCTGATTCTGCTTGACCATCTTCTGATGTCTTGCCAGACCATGTTCTGATGTTGCATGCTGAATCTTCTGAGTCAGTGCTTCTTGCGCTGATTTTGTGCATACTATTTATATAATTCCTGAAGTGGAAATTGCATAGTATTAGAGTACCACATTATCTCATACAAAATTCATATACATTGTTATCATCAAAACTAAGAATATTGATCAGAACAAATCTTGTTTTAACAATCTCCCCCTTTTTGATGATGACAAAAACATACATAAATTATATGAATTTGCGATCAGAATATCAGACGGCTAAAGACAATTACACAGCTATAGCATAAGCATATAAACATAGTGTGTGAATATGTCTCCCCCTGAGATTAACAATCTCCCCCTGAGATAAATAATCTCCCCCTAAAATAAATACTGGAAGAAATTTATAAATAAAGGACTTCCCTGAGTATTTTCCATTTCAGTTGAGACGATCACATATGCTTAGATCTTCAGAACATTCATGGCTTCTGATTCTTGCTTCCATAGGATAGCTTCAGAGCTTGAATTTCTTCTTGAGTCATTGCATGCTAGATTGTATAAGAACATTGTTGAATGTACCAGAGCATCATCAGAGCATCTCTACATCCTGAAATGTTACAGAACAAACTAAACGACAACAGTCAGAGCATGAATGAATCAGAACATAAAATATGTATCAGAACATATAATATGTATCAGAGCAAAAACAATAATGTTTCAGAGCATATTTAGAACTAAAACATGCATCAGAACATATAAGGAATAAGAATGTGTTAGAGCATATTCTATCATCAGAATATCAGAACATTCTTCCTTCTTGCTTCTGATCTTGAAGCTTTACAGCACTCAGCTTGCTTCAATTTCCATGAGCTTGATTCCATACAGAATTGCTTTTCATCATGTCTTTGCTTCTTATGTTGAGTTATTAAGAAGATCTTCACTTCCTGCAAAACACTCAAAGACATAGAAACTTGCAATTTCTTGTTAGAAATGTGGAGACTTTCTCCCAGCAACTGATAATATAAATCAGATCATTTATCACATTTTCTCCCCCTTTTTGTCATAACATCAAAAAACATAAAAGATTCAGATGAAAAACAAACAATATGAGAGAAGGAAGGATAATTTTCATTGATTAGCAAAGGAGAATCATCAGAAAATACAAAAGAGGATGCATAGAAGACAGATGCAAGAAACAAAGAAAAAAACTAAGACACAAAGACTAAGACGACTCTAGCTTAGACATAATCTTGGCCAGCATGTCATGAATCCCAGCATTGCGCTCAGTCTGCCTCTCCATGAAAGTGCGGAACTCAGCATTGGTAGTATCTTGCGCGTCCATGCGAGAAGATAGCTCAACTTGGTTCTTGTGAATAACCTCTAGAGTCTTCACCAGATGAGAGGGTTCACCAGAAGAAGCTTCACAACTTTTGTTCAGAGGGACAGCATTCTGAACCGCAGCTTCCATAGTCAGATCATCACCTTGATGTTCCTCAACAGGAATAGTCCCAGCAGGATGATCTTCAGCATCAGCTTCTTCCATAGAAACATCTCCTTCATATTCTGCAGCAGGAAGATCAAAATCTCCATTCTCAAGAGCTTGCAGAATGGCAGCAAGATTCCTTAGGGCAGAAGGACCTTCAACTTCTGGCGGGTCAACAACTTCTGGAATGATCAAGTTGGGGTCTTTCTCAGAAGGATTTTCCCTCAGAAAGTCAAACAAGGACTTGAGGTCTCCAGTCAGAACTGGATACCTAGGTCTCCATACCACAATATCCCTGCAAGGGTTGTCCAGCAGCTCATCAACAAACATCTTCTCCTCAAGAATTCTCCTATTTCAGATAGGATGATAATATGCACCATTATCAACTTCAAGAAGATAGCCAGCATAACCAGGAGCAGCAGCCACTAGTCTCTTCTGAACAGCCATAGCTCCAACTTGAAAATCCTGACGAAAGCTTCTCCAAAGGTTTCTATTTGAAACATCATCAAGATCATTGAAGAAGGCATCCTTCAAGAGATCCAGCCTACTGATAACTTCATTTCTGAACAACTCCAGGTAAATATGAGGTTCAGGTTCAGGAGGGTTGAAGGTGAATTTGTAGTCAGTGCAGAGAAGGCAGTATGGGTTGGATTTTCTGGTAGGAAAGGGATGGGATATAGAAGTTGGAGGTGCTGTGGTTGAAGAAGATGGAATATCTGTGGAGATGGTTGATGAGGATGGTATATCAGTGGGGAGGGTTGATGATGATGGGATATCAGAAGGTGTGGGAGGACAAACATTTAGTGGAGTGGGGTTCAAAACAGGTGTAGAAAGAGATGGTGGAGGAGGATTTGGAATGGTGAAGGTGTTTTGAGGTTCAGAGGGAGGAGGTTGGATAGAAGATTGAGATTCAGAAGGAGGTGGTTGATATACTTGCCTGGAGAAGTTACCCGTTCTTATAGCTTGAAAAGAATCTACTTTAAGAGGGTCATAAGTAACCTTCTGCCTCTTAGCTTCTTTAGCAGCTTCTTCTGTAGCCTTTCTCTTCAGCCTTGCTTCTTGCTTCTTCTGAGCCTTCTTCTGAAGATCAGCTTGAGAAGGAAGCACTCTTCCACGAATCCACGCAGGATCAACAGAAGATTGAGTTCTGACAGAAGCTTCCAAGTAATGCTTAATAGCCTTGTGAAGTTCTGCTTGGAACAATGTAGCAAAGCCTTCGACTGGAGTTCTTCTAGACAGAATATCTGTGGGGATCACAGGAGCGGAAGTTATCTCCCTGATAAGTTGCAATATTAGCAAATCAACACCATTGATGACAGGACCATGAATCATTCCAAAGAACTTGGACGTTCCAATAGTCCTTAGAGAGTCCATAATATCACTTTCTATCAGAATATCTGAGATCATTCTGGCGAACGGAATAGTATATCTGGGAAGGTGAGGGTACTTCTCACGTTCTTCATCTCTTGACTCTTCAATAGCCAACTTCAGATTCTGAAACAGAATGTTGGAGATATTCAGTTCAATTCTTCTTCCAATGCATAAGAGAGTGTATTTGTGATCAGGACTGATGTAAGAGGAGGAGAACGACTGCCTTCTGTGATGGAGAGAACCCAGAATAATTTCATCCCAAACTTGATAGAACGCCCTCAATGTACCAGTTTTATGAGATTCAATACCAGTAGCAAACGAGATTTGTTTTTCAACCTGTAGCCAATTAACTCTACCATGAAGAGGACCAGTGCATCCTTCTTCATCATCCAAGTTGTACAGTTTCCTGATCAGTTTCTCAGTTATCACAACTTCATGCCCTAGCACGAAGTAGATGATAACAGTTGGAGTAACGGTTGCATGAGCCCAGAAGTCTTTCACAAGAGTCGGATAAATTGGTCCAACCAATCTACCAAGATAGTTTGACCAGCCTTGTGCCAAGATCCTTGCATCAGGTTGGAAACCATTTGCTTTCAGATTTTCAAAGTCAACATACGACTCACAAAGAACTTCCATCTCTTCAGTAGGAATGGAACAGGTCTTCAACGGAGCAAAACCACGCTTGCTCAGAACCAGTTGAGTGGAAGAAACTTTTGTTGGGCTTGAATAAGTTGATGTAGGATTCATGGTGAAATGCTTAGTTACAGACACAAGCTAGGGTTTATGCGATGAATGCAGAAAGAGAGGGACGAATGAAGAGAGAGAGCGAAAAAGATGAAATGAAGAAGAAGCGGGGTATTTAAAAGATGAATAAAAGAAAATAATAAATGCAATATGGTTTAAGTGAAATGATTACAGAAAAACATGACATCAATTTGCATTTAATGAGAAATGACGTTAGGAGAGATAAAGTGACAAAATGAAATGATTTGCACAGTTACTTAGGGCGGCGTCTTCTCAACTGCACGCATGCTTGTCCAAAAATAGTAAACACGTGTTCGTTTTCTGGAAAACTGGTGACATCTGTTTTACTTTAAAAGAGATTCTGAATCAACTTAGATAATGAAACGTTAGTAATAACAGAATCAGAACTTCTAACTGATCATTATCAGAACTTCTTATATACACATAATCCCAACACATTTCAGAATTTAACCATATATAAGATCTTCTCATCTTCTCATTCTGGGCATAAATCCATACTGATATTCTTCAGAATGAACTTAAACCTATCTTCAGCAAGGGGTTTTGTAAAGATATCAGCCCATTGATGGTCTGTATCAACAAAGTTTAAAGAGAGAACACCCTTCTGAACATAGTCCCTAATGAAATGATGTTTAATCTCAATATGTTTAGCTTTGGAATGTAAGATAGGATTCTTAGATAAACATATGGCAGAAGTATTATCACAGAAGATAGGAATGTTACTCTCATATATTTGATAATCTTCTAGCTGACTCTTCATCCAGAGCATTTGTGTGCTACAACCAGCAGCAACAACATATTCTGCTTCTGTTGTTGAGAGGGCAATGGTAGCTTGCTTCTTGATGTACCAGGAGATCAGATGACTTCCTAGAAATTGACAACTTCCGGAAGTACTCTTCCTTTCAATTCTATCTCCAGCATAGTCAGCATCACAAAATCCTACTAAGTTGTATTCTTTAGATCTTCTGTAGACTAAACCAACATTAGTAGTACCTTTCAGATACCTCAGAATTCTCTTAGCAGCAGTTAAGTGAGAGTCTCTAGGATCTGATTGGAATCTAACACATAGACAAACACTGAATAGAATATCAGGTCTAGAAGCAGTAATATATAAAAGAGATCCAATCATACCTCTGTACAACTTCTGATCTACCTTCTTACTTACCTCATCCTTACCTAGAACACACGTTGGATGCATAGGAGTTTTGGCTTCTTTGCTTTCATAAAGATTAAACTTCTTCAGAAGTTCTTTCACATACTTCGTTTGATGAACATAAGTTCTATCAGAAGTTTGATTGATTTGAATCCCAAGAAAGTACTTGAGTTCACCCATCATACTCATTTCAAATTCAGCCTACATAGACTTAGCAAACTCCTTTCCAAGTGAAGCATTAGATGTTCCAAAAATAATATCATCAACATAAATTTGACAAATTAAAATGTCCTTCTTATATGTCTTACAGAAGAGAGTCGTATCCACTTGTCCTCTAGTGAAACCATTGTTCAGAAGGAAAGAACTTAATCTTTCGTACCAAGCTCTAGGAGCTTGCTTCAATCCATACAATGATTTTTTAAGTTTGAAAACATGTTCTGGAGACTTAGAGTCTTCAAAACCAGGAGGTTGGTGGACATAGACTTCCTCATCTATATATCCATTTAAGAAGGCACTCTTAACATCCATCTGATACAGAGTGATGTTATGCTGAGTGGCAAAAGAAATCAATAAGCGAATAGATTCTAACCTGGCCACTGGTGCAAAGGTTTCTGTATAGTCAATCCCTTCTTGCTGACTATATCCCTGAGCCACCAGTCTGGCTTTGTTTCTTACCACTTCTCCCTTTTCACTAAGCTTGTTTCTGAACACCCACTTTGGACCAATGATGTTGAATCCTTTTGGTCTTGGAACCAAGTCCCATACATCATTCCTTGTAAACTGATTTAGTTCTTCTTGCATGGCAATTATCCAGTCTGGATCTTCTAGAGCTTGATCAACAGAAGTTGGCTCAATTAAAGAAACAAGACCTAATTGATATTCTGCATTGTTCTTAAGGAATGCTCTGGTTCTGATAGGATCATCTTTCTTTCCAAGGATCACATCTTCTGAGTGAGCTGAGGTGAGTCTAGAAGATCTTTTGACTGTTGGCTCTTCAGAAATTCTGAGATTCTCTAAAGATGCAGCAACTTGATCTTCTGATTCTTTGCTTCACTATTTATAGGCGATATGAGAAGATGGTCGGGAGCATTTAATGCGTTGCGTGATCCAAACAGCTTTGCATTTAATGTTTCACTCTTTTGTCAACTACCTCGAGCCTTGCTTTTCCTGCTTTAACTGACTTTGCCTTTAATAGCTTCTAACGTTCCTTTTGTCAGTCAGCGTAGCCTGTCATCTTGTACTTGCTTCTGATCTAATGTTTGTAGATACAACGTTTGAATATCAGAGTCATTCTGCTTGGTGCAGAGCATCTTCTTGTCTTCTGACTTTGAAGTGCTTCTAGCGTGATACCATAAGAACTTCAGTGCTTCTGCTTCTGAACTCAAGTTCTTCTGATGCTTCATAGACCATGTTCTGATTCTGCTTGACCATCTTCTGATGTCTTACGAGAGCATGTTCTGATGTTGGAATCTTGAACCTTCTGAGTCAGTGCATCTTGCGCTGAATTGTGCATACTCTTTATAAATTTCCTGAAATGGAAAAAGCATAGGATTAGAGTATCACATTGTCTTATACAAGATTCATATATAATGTTATCATCAAAACAAAGAATATTGATCAGAACAATTCTTGTTCTAACAGTTAGTTACAGATCATATAGTAATATACTAAGTTAATGATATTTTTGAAAATTAAAATATTGCTTTTGTCAATTAAGATGAAAGACAATTTTATCAAGAAAAAATAAATACTCACTGTCATACACCAAAATTTGCCCACCACATTTTTATACTCAAGCTCATTTGAATATCAGAAGCTCAAGACTTGACTGACTGTACACTCTCCTAAACAACAACCCTGAAACTAGGATTTTGATATTTTCAAAGTAAAATCAAGTTATAAGACCTCAAATGGAACCCTTGGTCTCTCATATGCCTCAAAGGACCCTCATGCTAAATTGCAAGCTCTGATTCATAAGATTGCTCGGTCAAAAGTTCAAATGGTCAACAGTCGACTAATTTGACCTAAAAGTCAACTGTGGTCAAAATACAGTCAAAACTCCTGACTTTTTGCCAACAATCTTATTTTGAAGTATCAATCACCATTTGATCAAGGATTGATCATTGTTCACCAAGAAAAGATCAGAAATCAACAAATTCAAGAGTTTCTAAATTAGGGTTTCATAGGAGAAAGTCAACTAAACTTTGACCGGCCATAAATCCTACATGGAACATCACAAATTTCCCATCCAAAGCTTATTTTGAAGGAAATTGAATTCTCTACAATTTTGTCTCTCACAAGCCAAGGCCAGAAATGCACCATTTGGGAGATATGAGTCAAAACATTACAGGTCCTTATAAAAGATCGCAAAAAGTCATTTTTTCTCAAAGCTCATAACTGGAACATGGTAGACTCAATTGAGATGAAACCAAAAGGAGCTTTTAGAGGACTCTTTAAGCTTTCTAAAAAGTCTTAGAACATGGTCATACCACAAAAATTGAAGGAGATATGAGGCTCAGAAGTTGGTCAAATTTCAAGAAGTGCATGAAACTCTAATTGAATAATTTTGTGTTTCTGAGCTAACAGGCTTAGGTTTTGGACTTCAAACATACATATGACCCAAATAAGAACCTATAAAACCATCCTTGTATTTTTGGCATTTTTATTTCTATTTATTTGAATTTTATTCATTTAAATTGCAAATAAATCAAGTAAAATACCAAGAATACAAATTAAATTGTGAGGCTTTGGTTTGGATCATATAAAGGCCCAAGAAATCTATGGAGGACCAAAGAATTTCGTTCAACATGATTTTTGGTTATTTTATTTTATTTGTTTTGATTATTATTCATTTAAAATTAAAATAAATTAAATAAATACCGAATAAATGCATGGTTTGTGAATTACAATCAGAATATTCATCAAAACAATCTTGAAGGCCAAGGCATGTGATGGGAAAGATTGTAGGAGAGATTTTCCAAAAGAAGAAAGATTTCATGCAATATTTTCAATCAAATCTCAAATTTTCCAATCACTTGATTCTTTCTCTTTTCATTAACCTAAACCCTTCTCATATTTAAACACAAGGCACTCAGTTGGAGAGGACCACGAAAAAAAGATGAAACCCTAGCCTCAAAGCTCTCTCCAAAATCTCACAAAAATTCAAGAGCTAGGGCTCACGAGTTTTAGAAGGAGCAGCGACCCTCAACCCAAACTAACATCATATTTCTCTTTCTGAGGTAATTTAGAGTGATTAGGGATTGATGCATGACTTCTATACTACGTGTGACTCATATTTCATTATCCATATTTTCATGCTTTTCTTGAATCTTTCATTTCTTATGCATGCTAACGTTTCAAGGTATTTTATTGATTTGCATGAGTTCACGACATGATTTAGAAGAGGTATGAACCTTTAAATCAAAGCTTCCACACACGAATGCAATAACACCATGGCTAGGGCAAAACGGAAACCTTGCTTCGTTCTCGTATTTCCAGGTGTTTTCAGAGCAAGGAGAGGGCACCATTGAATTCCTGGAATGTTAATTAGTGGACCTGGGTTGAACATATGTCTTGCTTCGTTGTTTTTTTGTTTGTTTCAAAACGCATGTTCCATGGATGCCGAACCAAGGAAAATCCGCAGGAAAATAGGTAGCAGATTCCGCTGCTAATTCCGCAGGTAACCTAAGGAAGACGATGAACATTTCCAAGGGTTGTTTGGTTCACACGCTTACGAGTTTGATTGGGCGGTCAAAGTCTATTCTTTCTCTCACCACACACGGCGCGTCGTTAGTGGCCAGTCAAAGATTTAAAGATCCTCTCTCCATTCTCATTGGGCATCACGCACTGCATTGGGCCCCAAAATTGGTTAAAGGTGTATGCACGTGACTCAGAGAGAGGGGGTTCGATCCCTAGGTTTGAAAATTTAATTTTACCATTTATTTGTATAAGGTCCAATGCAGTTCCCATATACAAGACCATGGCGCACCCTCAGCTCTCCACCACATGATCGCTCCAGTTTCCCATCCAACACTCCAGGATACGAGTGCACACCATGGACATTCAGCATCTGACCACACCAGATCTTAAACACCCACCAGGTTTTTACTTATTTTTATTTTTTTCTTTCCTCTTTTAATTAAACTAATTTAGTTTTTTAACAATAGTTCTTTTTTAGTTTTTTTATAAAAACTCTAAAAAACTTTTTTATAACAATTTTAATTTTTAGATTATTAATTTAATTTAATTTTAATTTAGGGGTTTTAGTTTAGATTAATTAACTTAATTCTAAGTTTAATCTTAATTTAATTTAGGTTTAGAATAATTAGATTAATTAGGATAATATTTTTTTTTAGGTCATAATTTTAATAATAAATATTAATTTTAGGTTTATTCGTTAACTTTGCCCCTAACCCTAAATCATATATTATTTGGTAGGTGTTGTCCGTCAACTAGGATTTTACCCTTAGGTTTAGCCATTAACTTTCAAGGGTTTAGGCTTACCTTTTTTGTAATCATGAATTGAACATAGATCACTAATTTACAAGATAAATATCATCGAAGTTAACCACGTGATTGTTGCACCCACACCCCTTTAGGGTAATCCCTCTGGTTGCCTTGTTGCCTTATTACTGTTGCCTTGTTGCCTCTAAGTATACTAAATAGTCAAGTCCCTCGATTCCGAGGATACCTAAAGCAATGTTGCCTTTAAAGTTATTGAAACTCCCTCGAGGTTGCCTCATAAAATATAATGATTGTCCCAATTGCTAAGGTATCCTCGCATGATGCCTAAAAAGATAAAATGACTATTATATCCTTCCCTTAGACTACCTGCCCTCTTTATGGCGAGGGACAGTCTTATGGCGAACGATCCTCTCGATGACCCGATCACATCCAATTGAAAGACTTCCTGCCCTCTCATGGTATGGATAGATCCTTTCGCCCGAAAGACTTAAAGAACAAGAAAGACGAACTTAGGGTAGGTAGTTCTTAATTGTTTGCTCAATTCAAAAAAATTCAAATTACTTTTCACACCTCTCTTTTCAAATACTTTTAAAACAAGGCTACGCTTATTTATAAGCGAAAGTCCTTAAAACAAAGTTTTTACTATTCACACACGACACTCTCTCAAACAATTCAAGCAAACAAGTGAGCTAAGCAATTAAGAGCCTATGGATAACCATGGATGCAAAGGGTGCCTTACACCTTCCCTTTGTATAACCTACCCCTCGAACTCAAAATCTTTCAAAGGTCTTTCCTGTTCTTTTTGCCTTTCCAATTGGATAAAATAAAAGTCGGTGGCGACTCTTGCTTACCGTGACATTTCGATAAAGTCAGTTCACCGTATTACAGAACTGGCGACTCAATTGGGGATTTTTGAATAAAAGAGGGGTTACCTTAAAGTTTAGGATCACTTAAATGTTTTATATTGTTTGCTTTGCTTGCTTTATTTTTTCAGGGCTGTTTCGAGAATTAAATGAAGGACGAATCCTATACCCGAATTCAAGTACACTTAAGATAGGAGTGGCATAGTCATGGCGACCTCTTTCACATATGTGGGAGATGAGTCAATATAAAGTTCACACTTGAGTTAGGACTCCATAGATATATGCACACCTTTCTCAAATGAGGAAGGTCTATGTATGTAACTTTGGGTGCGCCGGAGCTCAAGGACCTTTAGTTACCCTTTAACCCATCTTGGCCTTTAGGAACGTAGTGGGGGGACTACTCTTGACAAATGTTGAGAACTAGTCGCTACCCGATGCTACAATTCATATAGGTTCTCTCTCAAAGTATCATTGCATGGTGCAAATGCATCATGTCCGAGGGTGCTTTAGAAGGACTGACAATTCTGAATAACTGGTAGAACCCTGTTGCTGAAATCTCTTTATCCATAGAAGTACCTTTGGGGAGGGGTAGTTACCTAGTCAAACTCCATGCAAGCCTTTAAACCTAAGGACATTTGTGTGAGTTTCTCGTGTGTGCTACTAACCCTTCTATTTCCTTGTAGGATTTTCTTGTAGGACATTCGTCCTTATTACCTTATGCTTTACCTATTGTATTGCATTCACATGACATCATGACATCATAACATAGCATGATTGACCAACCCTTTCAAGGATCTTAGGAATTTAGGGCGCACAATTTCAGGTGCTCTTATCAAGGACTGAATTCCTATCTAGAGGCAAGAGGATTTATTTTCCTCTGGCCATATGTCTTCCAATTCAGAGACTCTACACCTATCAAGGGGAAAGAGGATTTATTTTCCTTTTGTCGTATGCCTTCCAGTTCTGAGACATCATACCTATCAAGGAGCAAGAGGATTTATTTCCCTCTAACCATGTACCTTCAAATTCAGAGATATCTTGAGTCAGAGGCGATGACCCACTCGGTATGGTGAGCTTGATTCTCAAAGAAGGACATTTAAAGACAAATACCAAGATTCTTCAGAAGAAGCGGTGACCAGTCATTTCCTAATGTCACAAACTAAATTTCCTAACGATCCTTGAAAACATTGCATCTACATTCATAAATATTGCATAACAGGTTTTTGCAATAGGCTTCCCATTCTCTCTCGCTGTTTATTTTAGCACAAATCGATCTCGAGCAATCAGTCAAAAATCTTCAGGCTCAGAATATCCGGTTCCAAGTTTTGATTCTGAACTTGGCCAAGGGGCAAGACGAGTTGAAAAACCTTGTTAACCCAGAAGAAAAAGGATCAGCAGATGCAACAAAGTTTACTCCATGGCACATGCCATTGTCTCTAATTCTGCAACAACTGCTCAATCAGAAATTGATAACCCTATTGCCTCCATATTCAGTTCCTGCCAATTTTGCTCTTGGATACAAGTACTGTAACACCCGTATATTTTAATTTTTAATTTAAATGGAAATTTAATTTATAATTAGAATTATTGGTGGTTTGTGGGATTTAATTGGAAGAAAGATGGTTTATAGTGTTGGGCCAAGTGTGGTATTAGTAAAGAGGGGGTGCTTAGTAAAGCCCTTTACTAATTAAAATGTTATTTTTTCATAGAAATAAGGAAAATTGGGAGAAAGGAAAAAGGAACGTGAAAAGCAGAGCAGAGGAGATGAGGGATTGGAAAGCTGGTACGTGAAGAGGAGCAATGGAGGGAGAGACCAATCAAGAATCTTTGGCTAAGGTAAGGGGGGACTCTCCGGTTATCATCTATTATCGTATTCTTGGATAATGATATTGATTAGGGATGTTGTTGAGTCGATTGAGTCATATGATAGGTTTAGGGATTGAGTCAATTGTATGATGTTTGATCTCTATGTTTGAATCTATGATGTCTGCGTTGTTATGGTCTCAATTGATGTGTAATTGATGTATTATGAGGTGTTTTCGTGTTGTTTGTGCATTCTATTTCCCTAGGTTCGTACTGGTATGAATTGGGTGAGTTTGGAATGTGTAGAATGCTGTTTTCTGCAGGTTGGGGTTTCTGAAATCGCCGGTTCGCGTCGCGTGCACAGGGTTGGCGCCGCGAACAGGTGGGCAGAATGCCAGGAATTTGTGATATGCACAGGTCGCGCCGCGTGCATAGGTTTGCGCCGCGAACGCGTTTGTGTGGTTCAGGTTGCGCCGCGAGTCTTGGTTGTGCCGCGTGCTGTATCGATAGTTGTTTTTCTTCAAAAGTTAAATGATGTGTAACTTTCGAACCGTAGGTCTGTTTTTAGTGTCGTTTCGAGCACGATGAATCTTATGAGATAGCCTATGTTTTAAATGATGGAATGTGGTGTGAATCCAATTATTTTTAAATATGATTTTATTTCTTGGTGATTGATGTATTGTACATATATGTGATGAGATGTGTTAAATACATGCTACGTTGAAATATTAATCATGTGACAATTTGTTTAATTGGATGATATATTGTTGACATATATGATGAAATGTGACAATATAAGATGTTATTTTGAAAAACATTATGATGTGATGATTTGTTGAGAGTTGTATGATGATGACTGATTTACTTTGGAATGATGTGGATACATGTGTGTTCTTATTATTGATGATGATGATTGATGTGGACACATGTATGTTCTTTAATGATGATGATTGATTGTATTTGAATGATGCCAATGTATATAAACATACTTTGATGATGATAATGATGATGATGATGATGATGAAATGGGTATTTGATGATGTTACTCATTAGACATGACGATGGTATAAGTATGTTGTATATGTTGCCTTCATTCATGTTCATTGATGATATTGTATCCATAAGGGTGTGTTGGATCAGTAAAGGGCAGGATTCCCATTGTGTGGAATCTGTGCTGGCAGGGCCGTATCTGGATGATGTTGGATCGGTCATGGGTTATTCCCATTGGATGATGTTGGTACCACATGCATAGTGTCAGTTCATACATATGCATACTTTTATAACATGATTGAAAATATTCCAGTGTTATAAATATTGATGATGTGTTGGTTGCGTGTTTTGTTAAACTAATGTTGAGTATAATTGTCTGTTTGAAAGATGTGTTCTGTTGGCATTTGTGTAAATGATGGACGTTCCTGATAATCTGAATATGATGAAATTGGTTGAATAATATAATTATGATGTGTTGTTATTTGAGATGCAATAACATTAGTTAACTGTGATGAGACTCACCCTTACTGTTGACATTTTCAGATTGAGGATAGCTGCTTTCGACTTGGTGAGGATTAGCTCATAAGTCAGTGTATTAGTGTAGCGTCAGGTGTCATGCTCTGATATTGTAACACTGGGGGAACGCTAGTTTAGAGTTTATGATGATACTCTATCGTGCTGTTATTGTATTGAATTCTGTGGGATATTGCATAGATGATGTTATGCTTATCCGTATGATGAATTTTCCGCTGTGTTAACATGAGATGTGATCGCGACTTTACGTGTCTATTAATCTGATGACTGCAAGTGCACAGTCGTGTCGTGTAGTTTTAAAAGATATCGAATCCACAGGGACTATGAATCGATCTACCGTTATCTAAGGTTACTATGTAAAGCTAGGGCTACTAATATTTCGATTGTTCTTAAGGGAAAGTGATTGTGAGAAATGAATAATATAATAAAAGATAGATATCAGTATGTATTTCGTTTAACTTAAGGTGATCCGAAGGTCCATTGGCTTTTGCATAATTTAATTAAAAATCTTTACTAATTCAATTGATTAAAAATCCTCGTCTCAAACTTTCGCTCTGTTGATTTAGATTATTGTCCTAATCCTAATGTACGCTTTCGCCATCCCATTAGATTTTAGAAAAGCTTTTTGGAAACAACGTAATTAATAAAATGCCCGTTTTATGAAGTTGTTATCTATTTAAATCTCCTAATCTCAAACTTTCGCTCTGTTGACTCGGAACATGCTAATATCCCTAACGTACGCTTTCGCCATCCCGCGCGGGTTTAAAAACACTTTTTGAAAATAAATAAGTTCTAATTAGTTTTAATACGCTTTCGCCATCCTTAAAACTAATGTCCTATGTCTACTATCCAGTTAAAGATCTCAAACTTTCGCTCTATTGATTTTAACCTTTGACCGTCTTAACCCCTCAAACTTTCGCTCTATTGGTTTTAAGACTTACTAATTAAATTAGACATACAGACCAAAAACAAGTGATAGTTAATAAAACATAATTAAGCCAATTTATTTCGGATCCCTACGGTTAACTTACTTTACATACCGATATCTTAATAATTTAGCCAGACATATTAATATGGTTAAACATGCATAAATCGGTTCGGTTCATAATAATAGGCATAGTAAATGGCATACAATATATCATGCAAATAAATATAAATAAAGGCGGTAAATAAAAAACCTGAATTAAATAAATGGTAATTGGATCTTCGAGTACTGAACTTCCACCACAGGTTGGCTGGATCGTTCTTCGGAATTACAGCAAATAAAACAAGGAAATAAAGGCGATAAATCTAACGTAAGGCTAGATCTATAAAAAGTTCACAACAATTTCCAGTGGAGAAATCGTTGTGAGAAAATAAGTGTTTAAATGAAAGCAGAATAAAGAAATACGGTTCGCGGTACAATTTTGGCAGCACTTCGTTGGCAGGAAATCGGACTCCTTGGAAGTGAGGTAGCAGGTTCTATTTATAGGAGAGGTTTTGCTGTGACGTTGCGTGAAAAGAGGAGACCTTGCAGACTGGGTGTGGAGACGTGCGTCTCCGATTCTTCAGGAAGACTGGGTGCAGGACTTGAGACGTGCGTCTCAAGTGGAGAAAATCTAGGAGCAGTTGGAGACGGGCGTCTCCTCTTGGTGACGTGGCAGAAGAACGTTGGAGACGTGCGTCTCCACTTGCTGGGAAGGTTTGGGCCACGCGCCTTTGGTTCCATGGTGGGCTGGACTGTCTCTTTTGGGCCTTTTGGGTCCTAATTGCACCCCTCTTTCACTTTAGCACTCCTTTTTCATCTTTTAGGCATAAATATTGGTCATCTAAGCTCCATTTTCTTTCCTTTTCGCAAATAGTCGTAATTAGAGTGTAAAACCTGAAACAAAGCAAATACTCGCGTAATATCATAATAAGTTAACATAATAAATGGAAAATGCTATAAATATCTATGGATTTCAAGCTAAATATACGATATAAAATCGTGTTATCAAGATGTTTATGTATTATGATGAATTGTCCCTTAGTGAAAGCATGACAATGAATTTATGATAAATTTGTTATAATTGGAATTGTGGCACCCTTGTTTTCATGTTTTACTCTGAATTATTTTATTAATTTCCGCGGGGTTTAGAAGGGTGTTACAATAGTGGTATCAGAGCAGGTCGGTCCGTCCGGCCAATTGTTGAGTCAGTTGAGTTGCGCGACAGTTGTATATTGTCGGCATTTTATTCCTTGGTACGCGACATGTGAGCGAATCACTGTCGGTACTTGGTTGTTTGTTGCAGGTGTTGGATTGAAACAAGTGGGGGAGAAGCTTCGCTTCTCGGTTATGTTTCAGTTGTAAGAAGATTGATTCAGTAGGCTGTTGTTGGCAACAGTGCGAGCGTTGTTGGAGTTTGTTGTTTCCCGAATTGAAGGTGACTTGGAATTAAGACTTCACTGGGAATTGAGTTGGAACAGCTTGAAGGAAGATGATTAGAGGTAATTGACAGTTATTGTAAGAGAATTAAATTGGAAAGTTGCGATGTGTCAGCTCTACTGGTGTACTGCGAAGATGTCAGTTGAGTAGCCTTACGTCTCGATAGAGATTCAGCTGCAAGTTTGCAAAGAGGATTGCTGTCGTAATGTTCCAGAAATCGCACTTCGGCGATAGGATGTGTTTCTCAAGTCATAAGAATGTTTGGAAGTGAAGAGATACGATAAGGGGCTGTTTGGAATGTGATAGAGTTGAAGAGAATGAGTTTTGGAGAGAGATTTTCGTAAGCAAAACGCATGAAAATTGCTGAATAGCTGCGGAACTTCGAAAATTCATAACTGGAGTTCTGGACATCCGAATTGAGTTCCGTATGAAGCGTCGGAAAGCTAACGAGATGAACTTTGTTATAAAATAGTTGCAGCAGCTGTAACATATTTAATTGTGACAGGATGACGTTGGAAAGAGGTGGAGTTACGGTTACTCTTGTTCTTATAACTAGACTTGTTTATTGGTACTGCACGGGATGTCAGTGTCAGTGTTGAATGGATCGAAGGAATAATTAGAAGGTTTGTTGAGGAGTAATTTTAAGAATTGAATTTACCAATTGAGGAGTTTTGGATATATCGTATAGAGTGTCGCTGCATGATGTCAGTGTTGCATTTTTCGGGCAATGATTGGAAAATTCATATCTTGAGTTCCGAGTGTCGGATTAATGTGCCGTTTGAACCTACGAAGAGGAGGGATTGTGTTCTAATTTATGGAAGAGTTATAAATACAGTAGAGTGACCCTATGAGGAGAGGTTCTGAAGTCGGTTACGGAAGCGTGAAACTGGTTGAATAGGAATGCCTACTACCGTGATTATTCGAAACGAAGTTGAGCAGAACGTGATGTTGATGAATAAGTTGATGAGATGCTCGATAATAAAGATGATTTGAGTACCGATGGATTTTAATGAGAAGTGAATTAATAGTAAAGATGGAATAAACTTTAGAACTCTTGGAATCGTATTTGTGGTGGCAAAGTAACGATAAGTATACAAGAAGAATTTTAGAGGATTTCTGACACCTATTGAATGTGAGGAAGACTTTGTTGAGATGTCGAGTGGGATGATATTTGGGCACGAAAGATGTCATGGAATTTGGATTAAAACCACGAGTTATGAATGTTGTCTTGGTCGTGCAGGTTAATTGTATGGCTCAAGATTCGAAGTGTTTAGTGATCATAAGAGTTGAAGTACCTCTTTAATCAGAAAGGGATTAATATGAGGCAGTAGAGATGATTAGAGTATTTTTTTTTTAGGATTAGGATTTTGGTTTGAATTACCATCCTAATGAGGAAAATGTTGTGCTATTGTGTTGCGTAAGAAGTCTTTAAAATGTCGGTGCTAATGATGAATGAGTTGGATTTAATTGGACAATTTAGAGACTTGAGTTAGTATGTGAAGGCACTCCTAATAGTGTTAGATTGAGTATGCTAGAAGATGACTAGTGGTAATCTTGACGAGATTAGAGAAGGTCAGAAAGATGATGTTGAGTTGATCGATAGGTTGACTTTGAATTACCAAAGTAAAGGCGGTGAATTCAGAATCGACGAAAACGATGTAATGAGGTTGAGTGATTGGATTTGTGTAACTGATGTTTTGAGCTTTAGAAGGATATTCTAGAAGGACAACGTAGTGAATTATTGGACTATGACGATGTTAATGAGTTTGGGTGCAAACTCGGAAAGGGACACTATTATGTAGTAACGACGGTTTATGCTTAAATATGATTTTCAACTAATATTGACAAATTTAGGACTTGATCACCCTAAATCTCTTGTTGGTAGTAGATGGAATCATATAGAAGAGATAAGCTTGTTTTGTTACCTTAATGGTTTAAGATGTGATGAATACTAAGCCGTGAGAATAATCACTCACTATGTTGTGTGAACTCATGAAGAAGTGAATATGAAAGAGTGCAACATGGTGGATGATGACTTAAGACGGGTAATCAGAGTCGCGCAGCGAAAGTGTGATGCGGAGTAGTGTTATGAGTACTACTCGCGGGCAGTAAAGGAATTAATATGTCGGAAGCCTACATAGAAAATATGTGTTGATCTATATGTTGGATTTAGAATCCAGTGGATGTAAGGATGTCGTGTCGAAGAATTATAACTCTTTTGAATAATTGCCGAGATGATGAATATGTTATTACGGTTGTACGTAGTTAACGAGTATGTATTCGGTGAAATTAAAACGAAGAGTTGATGCTATATGACGTTGTAATAATTTTGTGTTTTTGTTAAGGGGTTATTGTAGATTCTAGATATAATGAGGAATTATACTCTATGAAGGGAGGAATTGATTTAATTCTTAGAAAAGAGCGAAACTCAATTTGAGTTGTTTTGTAAGAAATGGCGTATTGAGGCTGGTGAGCGTGATTATAATTACTTGTGTGCACTCGTTCCGATGGCCGGAATGTTTAATAGATGTAGTAACTCAGGAATTTGTTTTTGAGTGCGAGTAAGTATTACTGAGTGGTAAATTTGTACCATGAATGACGAAGGACGATTCTTGGACGAATGAGTAAAGAGAGTCGGAATCGGGTGAAACTCAGAAATCTATTTGGTATAGATGATTGTGATCAGTAATCAGAGTAGTGCGGAAAAAAAACGGAATGTAAAGTGTTGGATAATCGATGGCTTGACTTAAGAGGAGTCAGATAATTGGAATTCAATGGTATAGGAATATGAGTATTGAGTTTCTTGAAGGAAGCGGTTGGTGAAAAGTGTAAGTATTATTTTATCGCTCAGATGGAAGAGTATGTCTAAGGTTGGTATATTGGTAGATGGTATGCATTACTGCAGTGTTGATCAGTGTGATCATACTATAGATTGTGTAATTGTATTACTCGGCTGTTGAGAGTATTGTATAGGTTGTACCTCAATGTTCTGTTGTTGTTAACCTTTTTGGAGCTATAGCGAGTGGTATACTTTTGGATAGTCAAATGCGACGTAAGAACTGGGATTTGAATGTATGAAACATGTTTCCTGTTGGTTATGTCAGATGGATTTTTTTTAAGAGGATTGACTGATGGTAATGTTAATTGGGAGCTGGAGAGAGTCAGGTGAAGGACTCTTATATGAGCTGGCTACTTGAGGTATGTTTTCGAGGACGAAAACTCTTTTAGTGGGGGAGAGTTGTAACACCCGTATATTTTAATTTTTAATTTAAATGGAAATTTAATTTATAATTAGAATTATTGGTGGTTTGTGAGATTTAATTGGAAGAAAGATGGTTTATAGTGCTGGGCCAAGTGTGGTATTAGTAAAGAGGGGGTGCTATGTTAGTAAAGCCCTTTACTAATTAAAATGTTATTTTTTCATAGAAATAAGGAAAATTGGGAGAAAGGAAAAAGGAACGTGAGAAGCAGAGCAGAGGAGATGAGGGATTGGAAAGCTGGTACGTGAAGAGGAGCAATGGAGGGAGAGACCAATCAAGAATCTTTGGCTAAGGTAAGGGGGGACTCTCCGGTTATCATCTATTATCGTATTCTTGGATAATGATATTGATTAGGGATGTTGTTGAGTCGATTGAGTCATATGATAGGTTTAGGGATTGAGTCAATTGTATGATGTTTGATCTCTATGTTGGAATCTATGATGTCTGTGTTGTTATGGTCTCAATTGATGTGTAATTGATGTATTATGAGGTGTTTTTCGTGTTGTTTGTGCATTCTATTTCCCTAGGTTCGTACTGGTATGAATTGGGTGAGTTTGGAATGTGTAGAATGCTGTTTTCTGCAGGTTGGGGTTTCTGAAATCGCCGGTTGGCGCCGCGTGCACAGGGTTGGCGCCGCGAACAGGTGGGCAGAATGCTTGGAATTTGTGATACGCACAGGTCGCGCCGCGTGCATAGGTTGGCGCCGCGAACGCGTTTGTGTGGTTCAGGTTGCGCCGCAAGTCTTGATTGCGCCGCGTGCTGTAGCGATAGTTGTTTTTCTTGAAAAGTTAAATGATGTGTAACTTTCGAACCGTAGGTCTGTTTTTAGTGTCGTTTCGAGCACGATGAATCTTATGAGATAGCCTATGTTTTAAATGATGGAATGAGGTGTGAATCCAATTATTTTTAAATATGATTTTATTTCTTGGTGAATGATGTATTGTACATATATGTGATGAGATGTGTTAAATACATGCTACGTTGAAATATTAATCATGTGACGATTTGTTTAATTGGATGATATATTGTTGACATATATGACGAAATGTGACAATATAAGATGTTGTTTTGAAAAACATTATGATGTGATGATTTGTTGAGAGTTGTATGATGATGACTGATTTACTTTGGAATGATGTGGATACATGTGTGTTCTTATTATTGATGATGATGATTGATGTGGACACATGTATGTTCTTTAATGATGATGATTGATTGTATTTGAATGATGCTAATGTATATAAACATACTTTGATGATGATAATGATGATGATGATGATGATGATGATGAAATGGGTATTTGATGATGTTACTCATTAGACATGACGATGGTATAAGTATGTTGTATATGTTGCATTCATTCATGTTCATTGATGATACTGTATCCATAAGGGTGTGTTGGATCAGTAAAGGGCATGATTCCCATTGTGTGGAATCTGTGCTGGCAGGGTCGTATCTGGATGATGTTGGATCGGTCATGGGTTATTCCCATTGGATGATGTTGGTACCACATGCATAGTGTCAGTTCATACATATGCATACTTTTATAACATGATTGGAAGTATTCCAGTGTTATAAATATTGATGATGTGTTGGTTGCGTGTTTTGTTAAATTAATGTTGAGTATAATTGTCTGTTTGAAAGATGTGTTCTGTTGGCATTTGTGTAAATGATGGACGTTCCTGATAATCTGAATATGATGAAATTGGGTGAATAATATAACTATGATGTGTTGTTATTTGAGATACAATAACATTTGTTAACTGTGATGAGACTCACCCTTACTGTTGACATTTTCAGATTGAGGATAGCTGCTTTCGACTTGGTGAGGATTAGCTCATAAGTCAGTGTATAAGTGTAGCGTCAGGTGTCATGCTCTGATATTGTAACACTGGGGGAACGCTAGTTTAGAGTTTATGATGATACTCTATCGTGCTGTTATTGTATTGAATTCTGTGGGATATTGCATAGATGATGTTATGCTTATCCGTATGATGAATTTTCCGCTGTGTTAACATGAGATGTTTATGTATTATGATGAATTGTCCCTTAGTGAAAGCATGACAACGAATTTATGATAAATTTGTTATAACTGGAATTGTGGCACCCTTGTTTTCATGTTTTACTCTGAATTATTTTATTAATTTCCGCGGGGTTTAGAAGGGTGTTACAAGTACCATGCGAGATGTGCTTATCGTTCGAATAGTCCTAGTCATGATATAGAAGATTGTTGGCAATTGAAGCACAAGATTCAAGACATAATTGATGAAAAGATCATTGGTTTCAACTCACCTGAGAAACCTCCTATGGCTAATGTTGTGCACAACCCGAAAGGTCGTAATGAACGCAACCTATCCGCTGGGGCAGTTCCATAACAACAAAGGAAGTCAGACACTCCTAAGCGCCAATTCATCCAGATCAATATGTCATTGGCTCAGGAATTACTACACTTGTTGAAGTTAGAATTGATTACTTTGAAGGACCCTCCGAGGAATCCTAGTACTTCCTCTTCTCGTTATAATCCTAATGCAAGGTGTGCATGTCACTCTAATAGTCCTGGACATGACACTAATAACTGCTGGACACTAAAGAATAAGATCCAAGACATGATCGATGCTGGTGAAGTTGAGTTCAATCTTCCTAAGACTCCTGTGGTGATTGCCGTTTCCACGCCTAGTCATGACAAGACTGATTAACGTCTAGAAGGATGCACTTTTGGATCATTATTTCTACTTCCATTTGTAATTTCTTTTCTGTTTGTTTAAACATTCGACTTATGATAGACATTATCTGTTTTAATAATCATCATCAGTGCATTGCATATGTTTGTCTTGAATAAATTATTTTGCTATCAGTCATTTTAAATTATGTCTTTACTTTGCATATGTTTTGTGATACTCGACTCCTGCTAAAGCTGTATGCCTTTTGAGGGAGGATGATGAAAACGATACCGCAACCTCATACAGTGATGCTTTTGAACGGACTATGCAGACGATGTACAGGCATTGTTTCGATTCCTAAATAGTGGAGATATAAGGATGTTAATCCCTCGTAAACCCTTTTGAGGCTAAGGAGTAGAAGTTTTCTTTCATATTCAATTTAAAACCCTTAATCACAACCTGGGGCAGGGTAGTTACTCAGTTAACTCAATTGTACTACCTGATGTTTATACAAATAATGATGGTTTCCCGCAACCAGTAAGTCATGCAGTCAATATCCACCAAAAAGAAAAGCTGTTAAGTCAAAACCTATGAAGGAGACTTATTGAAAAGTCGAAACATCCCGCTGACTGTAATCACAAAATATGAAGTTCAGAAAAAAGTTAGGGATGACAAAATCAAAGTCAAAAGGAGGTCGCTACAAATCCTCGACAAAAAAGAAAATTACAAAAAAGGATGACTGTCTGTCCAAATAAAAGTTTTGGTGCTCTAACCATCATCAAATTTCAATGTTACGACTTCAAATTCCGCTAGAACTTAAATGCAAAGTTAACTGAGAATAGGATCGAAGAACATCATGAAGATTGGGATGGGTACAAATAAACTTTGAGCCATTATCCTTTATTTCTTAAACCGTGAACCAAGCCACGTTACAACCCTTGAAAGTCCTAACTGAAGCATGGTTAGTTCGAGAGCATACTGTCACCAAAAAAGGTATCCTGACTCCTTAAGGTTTACCACAAATGCTGAGTTGATACTTCGTTTTTTTACAAACATCACATTTTTATAAACATCACGCTTTTACATCTCCAGTTTTAATGTTTTTCAACAGACTCAAGACAGATACATGCATTGCATCTCGTGAATCCATTATTAAACATATTCTGCTACATAATTTCAAATGTTATCATCAGGAAGAATTTGCACAGGGTACAACTAATGACTAAAAGTCATCCCGACAGACGAAACCACTTCAGTAACAATAACTCTTACACCTGACTCAATTAGGAGTCAATGTATACAAGGGACATTACAGGGTTTACCCAATCAACCTGGGGCAGTCAGGTCAAGATTCCGAGAAACTCTCAAAGAATGCCAATCAATCTGGGGCAATCAAGTCAAGATTCCGAGAATCTCTCTAGGATGCCAAAACAATCAGGGGCATGCATCCATGAAGATCTGAAGCTACTTCCCAATCAGCATGGGACATTGTTCTGGGCCTATGACTACTAGGGGCATATCACCCATAGTGCACATCTCACAAAGTCCTCGCGAGGCGAATCTTTCCAAAGTCCCTACTAGCACGGGCAAATCTATGCAAGTCCAGTTTGACATCTTGATCAATACTCAGTGGTGTGTCCTAATAAGTCCAGAGCTATAAATCACTGGGGGCAATATTCAAAACATTCATGCCTTCCCATAAAGCCGGTTACACAGGACCATATTCCCACAAAGTAATCATTAAGAAGATACCTTCAAATGATCTCGTCCCAACAGAGACTTAATTCCTCAACGGAGTTTACATCTTCGACACTGCCGGTTCTCTGACACTTTTTCTCTTCTCCAAACAGGGTTATTCATCTCTTATCTCCGGTTAGGATACATCAAGATCAATCATTTCAAACGGCTATCCCCAAGCAGAGATCATAAATCTCCAGCTACACATCTTCAAAACAAGATCAAATATCCAAGTCACAATGACACAGAGATTTATTTTCTCATAACAACATCAGTCATACATCATATACATCACATACATATTCATACATTTCATACATTACTTCATGATAAACATATGGGTTTCTCAGTTATTTGAAGAGACTCGTCATATAATACATGCATCATGACATTGCATATTTCTAACTTCGTTTTCTGGTTCCGCCTCGACAAGAATTCCCTTCAGATATAATCGAGTCGAAGATTCATTCAGACAAGCCTTTTACATTCCAAAACTTCATCAAATAACTTATCAACTCTAGCGAGCAAGCATCCTCAATCAGATATGGTCTAATGTATGACCCGTTCTGGTATTCTCAATCAGATATGGTCTAATGTATGACCTGTTCCAGTATTCTTAATCAGATATGGTCTAACGTATGATTCTTTCTGACATCCTTCAACAGATATGGTCTAATGTATGGCTCGTTCTGATATTCCTTCAACAGATATGGTCTAATGTACTACTCGTTCTGACATCCTTCAACAGATATGGTCTAATATATGGCTCGTTCTGATATTCCTCTTCAGATATGGTTTAATGAATAACTCGTTCTGACATCCTTCAACAGATATGGTCTAATGTATGGCTCGTTCTGATATTCCTCTTCAGATATGGTTTAATGAATAACTCGTTCTGACATCCTTCAACAGATATAGTCTAAGGAATGACTCATTCTGACATCCTTCAATATATATGGTCTAACGTATGATTCGTTCTGACGTCCTCTATGACATATAGTATAATGTATGACCCATTACTGTATCCTATTTCCAAAGATCCAATTCAGTTACTACGAACGGTACTGACACGGTCGATTTTCAAAAATCTGATTCTATCATCACGAACGGTGTAGACACCATCATCTTTCCAAGATCTAATTCAGTTACTACCAACGGTGCTGACACGACTAATCTCCAACAAACACTCCTCAATACAAAGGATTCAGTCTAACGCACGGCCCATCCTTCAGCCTAACGCACGGCTTTCCAGACATCTACCGATGCAAATGGATATAGTCTAGCGCACGACTCATCCTTCAGCCGAACGCATGGCCTTCCAGACATCTACGGATGCAAATTGGATTCAGTCTAACGCACAACTCATCCCTCAGCCTAACGCACGGCCTTCCAGACATCTACGGATGCAAATTAAATTCTGTCTAACGCACGACTCATCCTTCAGCCTAACGCACGGCTTTCTAGACATCCACGGATGCAAATTGGATCCGGTCTAATGCACGACCCTTCCTCTAATATAACATACAACTCATCCTAAGTATATCCTTCAGATACGGTCTAACATACGACGTATTCTGACTCTCAAGTCTATCAAGTTGGATGGCATCTTTAAGCCCATCTCCAATAAACTTTCTCTCAAGGCCCGGATGGCATCTTTAAGCCCATCTCCGACAACACTCTGCCTATATGGCATCTTCAAGCCCATCTCCGACAAAAGTCCCTACTTCAGCTAGGGCAACTTCCTGGGTATTCTAGTGTTCAATCCTCTTCTACCTTCAAATTTCGACAGGCACGCACGCCAATCTACATCCTCAGGTATAAGAAGATTGAACAGGGGCAGCTGTCATACCCCAAAATTTGCCAACCACATTTTTATACTCAAGCTCATTTGAATATCAGAAGCTCAAGACTTGACTGACTGTACACTCTCCTAAACAACAACCCTGAAACTAGGATTTTGATATTTTCAAAGTAAAATCAAGTTCTAAGACCTCAAATGGAACCCTTGGTCTCTCATATGCCTTAAAGGACCCTCATGCCAAGTTGCAAGCTCTGATTCATAAGATTGCTCAGTCAAAAGTTCAAATGGTCAACAGTAGACTAATTTGACCTAAAAGTCAACTGTGGTCAAAATACAATCAAAACTCCTGACTTTTTGCCAACAATCTTATTTTGAAGTATCATTCACCATTTGATCAAGGATTGATCATTGTTCTACAATTTTGTCACTCACAAGCCAAGGCCAGAAATGCACCATTTGGGAGATATGAGTCAAAACATTAGAGGTCCTTCTAAAAGATTGCAAAAAGTCATTTTTTCTCAAAGCTCATAACTGGAACATGGTTGACTCAATTGATATGAAACAAAAAGGAGCTTTTAGAGGACTCTTTAAGCTTTCTAAAAAGTCCTAGAACATGGTCATACCACAAAAATCGAAGGAGATATGAGGCTCAGAAGTTTGTCAAATTTCAAGAAGTGCATGAAACCCTAATTGAATAATTTTGTGTTTTTGAACTAACGGGCTTAGGTTTTGGACTTCAAACATACATATGACCCAAATAAGAACCTATAAAACCATCCTTGTATTTTTGGCATTTTTATTTCTATTTATTTGAATTTTATTCATTTAAATTGCAAATAAATCAAGTAAAATACCAAAAATACAAATTAAATTGCAAGGCTTTGGTTTGGATCATATAAAGGCCCAAGAATTCTATGGAGGACCAAAGAATTTCGTTCAACATGATTTTTGGTTATTTTATTTTATTTGTTTTGATTATTATTCATTTAAAATCAAAATAAATTAAATAAATACCAAATAAATGCATGGTTTGTGAATTACAATCAGAATATTCATCAAAACAATCTTGAAGGCCAAGGCATGTGATGGGAAAGATTGGAGGAGAGATTTTCCAAAAGAAGAAAGATTTCATGCAATACTTTCATCAAATCTCAAATTTTCCAATCACTTGATTCTTTCTCTTTTCATTAACCTAAACCCTTCTCATATTTAAACACAAGGCACTCAGTGAGAGAGGACCACGAAAAAAAGATGAAACCCTAGCCTCAAAGCTCTCTCCAAAATCTCACAAAAATTCAAGAACTAGGGCTCACGAGTTTTAGAAGGAGCAATGACCCTCAACCCAAAGTAACATCATATTTCTCTTTCTGAGGTAATTTAGAGTGATTAGGGATTGATGCATGACTCCTATACTACGTGTGACTCATATTTCATTATCCATATTTTCATGCTTTTCTTGAATCTTTCGTTTCTTATGCATGCTAACGTTTCAAGGTATTTTATTGATTTGCATGAGTTCACGACATGATTTAGAAGAGGTCTGAACCTTTAAATCAAAGCTTCCACGCACGAATGCAATAACACCATGGCTAGGGCAAAACGGAAACCTTGCTTCGTTCTCGTATTTCCAGGTGTTTTCAGGGCAAGGAGAGGGCACCATTGAATTCCTGGAATGTTAATTAGTGGACTTGGGTTGAACATATGTCTTGCTTCGTTGTTTTTTTGTGTGTTTCAAAACGCAGGTTCCATAGATGCCGAACCAAGGAAAATCCGCAGGAAAATAGGTAGCAGATTCCGCAGGTAACCCAAGGAAGACGATGAACAGTTCCAAGGGTTGTTTGGCTCACACGCGTACGAGTTTGATTGGACGGTCAAAGTCTACTCTTTCTCTCGCCACACGCGGCTCGTCGTTAGTGGCCAGTGTAACACCCCGAAAATTATTTCTAATTATTTAATTTAAGTAGGAAAATTATTTAATTGGAATAATTGATTTTCTGAGGAACATTGAGAAATATTGGAAAATAGTTATTGGGCCATGTGTGATGTTAGTAAGAAGGAGGTGTTAAGTTAGTAAAGCCCATTACTAATTTAATGTTATTTTTATAAAATAATAAGGAATTGGAAGAAAGGAAAAAGGAACGTGAAAAGTAGAGCAGAAGAGACGAGAGATTGGGAAGCTGATACGTGAAGAGGAACAAAGAGGGAGAAGACCAATCAAGATTTTGGCTAAGGTAAGGGGTGATTGCTCTAATTATATGGTATTATGATTTTGTTGATGATAGGATTGAATTAAGGAATTAGAATCTCTATTTGGGATGTTAGGTTTTGTGAAATACCAACACTGACATGTTTGATTTGATGAATTGCTTGCAATTGATGATGTAGTATTGTTACATGGTGTTATGGTTTGTTGTTTGTGTATTAGAATCATGTATTTGGAGTATTTTGATGTTATTGATGATCAATTTCATAATGGTATGAGTTGGTATGTGTTTGGGATGCATAAAAGTCTTAAAAATCATGTTTTTTAGCTACTGGGTTCGTGAGAACCGGTTCCCATGTGGGAGGAACCAGGTTCCAGTGTTTTTAAACGTTAAAAACAGCATTTTTGGGTCCAGGAACCGGTTCCCATGTGGGACGAACCGGGTTCCAGTACAAATTCCAGCAGCACGTTTTAAAAACTACTCGAACTTTAAAAGCTTATAATTTTCAAACCGTAAGTCCGTTTTAGGCGCCGTTTTGGACGTTGTTCCTTATATTGAATGCTCTACCATATGATATAAAGAAAACAACAATAACTTGATTTTATTTTGAAAAGTATCGTTTTCTTCAAATGTGGTTTATTCTTGTTTTGCATAGTTGATGAGATGCAATGATTTGTTGTTTGCATAGTTGAATATGTGCAAGGATGTGTGTTGTTATAATGTGATTGCATTCTTTTTGTTATGCAAATGGATGTTGTTCGTGGTAAATGTGGTTATCATGTGTTTTGATGAATGATGATGCAGATGGATGTTATTCATGGTAAATGTTGTATCATGTGTTTTGATGGATGATGATGATTGATTTGTTTTGAATGATGCTTGTACATGTACATACTTGTTATGACGTTATTGGTAAGATGTGATAAAGCGATGTTAAGCATCGGGTTGATGATGATATAAGTATGTGACATGTGTGCATTCATTCATAAATCATTTGCATTGGATCCCGTTGATGAGTGGATCGTTGACGGCTAATTCCCATTGTGTGGAGATTAGCAGGCAGTCATCGTGTGCCCATGTGGGGTGTGAGCGATGAGGCAGTAGTCGTGTGCCCATGTGGGGTGTGAGCGACTAAAGGGCAGTATCAAAGAGAGAAGTCCTGTGAATGTGATTCACGAATTTTGGTACCACATGCATAAGAGTCTGCATGGTCTTTGTATAAATTGTGACATGTCAGGATGAAATCCGGTGTTATGATTGTGTGTTGTTATTGGTGCATATTTTTTACTTATGCTTGTGATTGGTATGAATTGATAAATATGAATATGCTAAGTAGGGTGGATAATTGCTTATGAAATTCTATATCTGATGATTTATAATGCTAATTAATTATGATGTAGTCTCACCCTTACTTTGATGATTTCAGATTGAAGTAGCGGTTTAAGCGATCGGTGAGGATGACTCGTAGAGTTTATCCGGTTATGTGGAGTCGTGTCGGTCATGCTCTGATCTTGTAACACTGGGGGACGATAGTCTTAGAGTTGCTTGTGATACATTGTTTTTCCATTGCTGGTTTATGTACCGTTGATTTTATTAGAGATGTTTTATAACATTGTCGAATGAGTTTCCGCTGTGTTGAATATATGTTTTGATATTTTTGGATCATTCCTAATAAAGCATGACAAACGATTTGGTATTTTATTTATTTTATTAATTGTAGCATCCTTGCTGTATATTTACTCTGATTTTATTATATTTCCATGGGGGTTTAGAAGGGTGTTACAATAGTGGTATCAGAGCAGGTCGGTCCGTCCGGCCAAATGTCATGTCAGTTGAGTTGCACGACAGTTGAATACTATCGGCATATTATCCCTTGGTATGCGACATGTGAGTGGATCACTGTCGGTACTTGGTTGTTTGTTGCGGAAGTTGGTTTTAAACAAGTGGGGGAGAAGCTTCGCTTCTCGGTTATATTTCAGTTGTAAGATAATTGATTCAGTAGGTTGTTGTTGGCAACAGCGCAAACGTCGTTGGAGTGTTGTTTTCCGAATCTAAGGTGACTTGAAATTAAGACTTGATTGGTAATTAAGTTGGAATATCTTGAAGGAAGATGATTAGAGGTAATTGATGATTATTTGTAGGAGAGGAAATTAAGAAGTTGTAATGTATCAGCTTTGCTGATGGGCTGCGAAGTTGTCAGTTGAGTAGCCTTGCGTCTTGGAAGAGGTTCAGCTGCAAGTTGCAAAGAGGATTGCGGTCGTAATGTTTCAGAAATCGTACTTCGGCGATGGGATGTGTTGCTCAAGTTATAAGGATGTTTGGAAGTGAAGAGATATGATAAGGAACTGTTTGGAATGTGATCGAGTTGAAGAGAATGAGTTTTGGAGTGAGATTTTCGTATGCAAAACGCAGGAAAATTGCTGAATAGCTGCAGAACTTCGAAAATTCATAACTGGAGTTCTGGACATCCGATTTGAGTTCCGTTTGAAGCTTCGGAAAGCTAAAGAGATGAACTCTGTTATAAAATTGGTTGCAGCAGCTGTAATATATTTAATTGTGACAGGATGATGTTGGAAAGAGGTGAAGTTGCGGTTACGCGTGCTCTTAGAACTAGACTTGTTTGTTGGTACGGCACGGGATGTCAGTGTCAGAGTTGAACGGATTGAAGTAATAATTAAAAGGTTTGTTGAGAAGCAATTTTAGGAACTAAGTGTACCATTTGAGGAGTTTTGGAAATATCATTTAAGGTGTCGCTGCATGGCGTCAGTGTTGCAATTTCGGACAACGATTGGAAAATTCATATCTTGAGATCCGAGTGTCTGATTTAAGTGTCGTTTGGGGCATTGCGAAGCTGACTTAATAACCATGATATATGTTGTTATTTGATGTTTAAAACTTGTTTGAAATGTGTTCCCATTATAAAAACAGAGGCGTGGGAATTTTGGGTTGTTAGGAACCGGTTCCCAGATAGAGACAACCCGGTTCCCCATAGTAAAAATCAGAGACGAGTTATGGGAAGCAGCCAGGAACCGGTTCCTGTGTGGGAGGAACCGGGTTCTACTGTGTGTTTTTGGAAAATTGTTTTTACTTTAAAAACCCATAACTTTTGATCCTATGAGGAGATATTCTGAAGTCGGTTAAGGAAGCGTGAAACTTGTTGAATAGGAATGCCTACTACCGTGATTGTTTGAAACAAAATTGAGTAGAATATGTTGTTGAGGAATAAGTTGATGAGATGTTCGGTAATAAAGATGATTTGAGTACCGATGGATTTTAGTGAGGAGTGAATTAGTAGAAAAGGTGAAATAAGTTTTAGTACGGTTGAAGTCGTAATTATGATGCCAAAGCAACGACATGTATGGAAGAAGAATTGTAGAGGATTTCTTACACCTATTGGTGTGAGGAAGACTTTGTCGAGATTCCGAGTGGAATGATACTTGGACGCGAAAAATGTCATGGGATTTAGAGTGAAACCAGGAGTATGAATGTTGTCGCGGTCTTTTGCTAAGATGAGGATTTTGATTTGGAACGAGATAAATAGAAAGGTACGAGTATGTTAGTGATTATGAAGTTGGAAGTACTTAACAGGTGTGTGATGCTAAGTGACCATAAAGCAGATTATGTAAAATGTTTGGATGTTAGTATCTCACTGGCAAGATCCACTGAGAGGGAAGTGTGCGAGTTGTAACGACTCAGAGTGAACTATTGGACTATGACGATGTTAATGAGTTTGAGTGCAAACTCGGAAAAGGACACTATTATGTAGTAACGACGGTTTATGCTTAAATATGGTTGTCGGCTATCTATTGACAAATTGAGGACTTGATCACCCTTAATCTCTTGTTGATAGTAGACGGAATCATATAGATAGGATGAGCTTATTTGTTACCTTAATGGTTTAGGATATGATGGACACTAAGCCGTGAGAATAATCACTCACCATGTTGTGTGAATTTATGAAGAAGTGAATATGAAAGAGTGCAACATATGGGATGGTGATTTAAGACGGGTAATCAGAGTCGCGCAGCGGAAGTGTGATGCAGAGTAGTGTGCGAGAACTACTCGTGGGCAGCGAGGAATTAATACGCCGGGAGCCTACGTAGAGAACATGAATTGATCTATATGATAGATTTAGAATCTAGTGGATGCAAGGATGTCGTGCTAGGGAATTAGAACTCTTTTGAATAATTGCCGAGATGATGAGTATGTTATTGTGGATGTACTTAGTTAACGAGTATGTATTCAGTGAAGTTAAGGCGATGAGTGTATACAATATGATGCTATAATAATTTTGTACTGTTGTAAGGTATTATTGTAGATTTCCAGATATAATGAGGAATTATACTCTATGAAGGACGAAGTTGATTTAATTCTTAGAGAAGAGTGGGACTCAGTTTGAGCTATTTTGTAAGCAATGGTATATTAAGGATGATGAGTGTGATTATAATTACTTGTGTGTACTCATTCTGATGGTTGGAATGTTTACATAGAGGAAGTAAATCAGGACCTTGTTTTGAGTGTGAGTAAGTATTGCTAAGTGGTAGACTAGTACCATGTATGATAAAGAAGGATTCTTGAACGAATGAGTAAAGAGAGTCAGAATTGGGTAAGACTGAGAAATCTAATTGGTAATGACGATTGTAATGAGTAATCAAAATAGTGCAGCAAAAGCGGAATATAACGTGTTGGATAATTGCTGGTATGACTTGAGAGGAGTCAGATAGTTGAAATTCAATGGTATAGGAATGTTATTATCGAACTCTTGAAAAAAAAAAGCAGTTGGAGAAAAGTGTAAGTGTTATTTCATCGCTCAGATGGAAAAGTGTGTCTAAGGTTGGTACATTCGGTAGATGGAATACTTTACTGCAGTATTGATTGGGTGTGGTCATGCCATGGTTGTGTATTTATATTACTTAGTTATTGGGCGTATTGTATGAGTCGCACCTTGATGCTCCATTGTCGTTAACCTTGGGAAATATGGCGAGTGGTACACCTTGGGATGGTCAAATGCGACGTATGAGCTGAGATTGAATGCACGAGGCATGCTTATGTTGGTTATGTCGGATGAATTTTGAGGTTCGACTAAGAAAGTGTTAACTGAGAACGGAAGAGTCAGATGAAGGACTCATATCCGGAACTTTTCGCTTGAGGTATGTTTTCGAGGACGAAAACTCTTTTAGTGGGGGAGAGTTGTAACACCCCGAAAATTATTTCTAATTATTTAATTTAAGTAGGAAAATTATTTAATTGGAATAATTGATTTTATGAGGAACATTGAGAAATATTGGAAAATAGTTATTGGGCCATGTGTGATGTTAGTAAGAAGGAGGTGTTAAGTTAGTAAAGCCCATTACAAATTTAATGTTATTTTTATAAAATAATAAGGAATTGGAAGAAAGGAAAAAGGAACGTGAAAAGTAGAGCAGAAGAGACGAGAGATTGGGAAGCTGATACGTGAAGAGGAACAAAGAGGGAGAAGACCAATCAAGAATTTGGCTAAGGTAAGGGGTGATTGCTCTAATTATATGGTATTATGATTTTGATGATGATAGGATTGAATTAAGGAATTAGAATCTCTATTTGGGATGTTAGGTTTTGTGAAATACCAACACTGACATGTATGATTTGATGAATTGCTTGCAATTGATGATGTAGTATTGTTACATGGTGTTATGGTTTGTTGTTTGTGTATTAGAATCATGTATTTGGAGTATTTTGATGTTATTGATGATCAATTTCATAATGGTATGAGTTGGTATGTGTTTGGGATGCATAAAAGTCTTAAAAATCATGTTTTTTAGCTACTGGGTTCGTGGCAACCGGTTCCCATGTGGGAGGAACCGGGTTCCAGTGTTTTTAAACGTTAAAAACAGCATTTTTGGGTCCAGGAACCGGTTCCCATGTGGAACGAACCGGGTTCCAGTACAAATTCCAGCAGCACGTTTTAAAAACTACTCTAACTTTAAAAGCTTCTAATTTTCAAACCGTAAGTCCGTTTTAGGCGCCGTTTTGGACGTTGTTCCTTATATTGAATGCTCTACCATATGAAATAAAGAAAACAACAATAACTTGATTTTATTTTGAAAAGTATCGTTTTCTTCAAATGTGGTTTATTCTTGTTTTGCATAGTTGATGAGATGCAATGATTTGTTGTTTGCATAATTGAATATGTGCAAGGATGTGTGTTGTTATAATGTGATTGCATTCTTTTTGTTATGCAAATGGATGTTGTTTGTGGTAAATGTGGTTATCATGTGTTTTGATGAATGATGATGCAGATGGATGTTATTCATGGTAAATGTTGTATCGTGTGTTTTGATGGATGATGATGATTGATTTGTTTTGAATGATGCTTGTACATGTACATACTTGTTGTGACGTTATTGGTAAGATGTGATAAAGCGATGTTAAGCATCGGGTTGATGATGATATAAGTATGTGTCATGTGTGCATTCATTCATAAATCATTTGCATTGGATCTCGTTGATGAGTGGATCGTTGACGGCTAATTCCCATTGTGTGGAGATTAGCAGGCAGTCATCGTGTGCCCATGTGGGGTGTGAGCGATGAGGCAGTAGTCGTGTGCCCATGTGGGGTGTGAGCGACTAAAGGGCAGTATCAAAGAGAGAAGTCCTGTGAATGTGATTCACGAATTTTGGTACCACATGCATAAGAGTCTGCATGGTCTTTGTATAAATTGTGACATGTCAGGATGAAATCCGGTGTTATGATTGTGTGGTGTTATTGGTGCATATTTTTGACTTATGCTTGTGATTGGTATGAATTGATAAATCTGAATATGCTAAGTAGGGTGGATAATTGCTTATGAAATTCTATATCTGATGATTTATAATGCTAATTAATTATGATGTAGTCTCACCCTTACTTTGATGATTTCAGATTGAAGTAGCGGTTTAAGCGATCGGTGAGGATGACTCGTAGAGTTTATCCGGTTATGTGGAGTCGTGTCGGTCATGCTCTGATCTTGTAACACTGGGGGACGATAGTCTTAGAGTTGCTTGTGATACATTGTTTTTCCATTGTTGATTTATGTACCGTTGATTTTATTAGAGATGTTTTATAACATTGTCGAATGAGTTTCCGCTGTGCTGAACATATCTTTTGATATTTTTGGATCATTCCTAATAAAGCATGACAAACGATTTGGTATTTTATTTATTTTATTAATTGTAGCATCCTTGCTGTATATTTACTCTGATTTTATTATATTTCCATGGGGGTTTAGAAGGGTGTTACAGCCAGTCAAAGATTTAAAGTTCCTCTCTCCATTCTCATTGGGCATCACACACTGCAGTGGGCCCCAGAATTGGTTAAAGGTGTATGCACGTGACTCAGAGAGAGGGGGTTCGATCCCTAGGTTTTAAAATTTAATTTTACCATGGCGCACCCTCAGCTCTCCACCACATGATCGCTCCAGTTTCCCATCCAACACTCCAGGATACGAGTGCACACCATGGACATTCAGCATCTGACCACACCAGATCTTAAACACCCACCAGGTTTTTACTTATTTTTATTTTTTTCTTTCCTCTTTTAATTAAACTAATTTAGTTTTTTAACAATAGTTCTTTTTTAGTTTTTTTATAAAAACTCTAAAAAACTTTTTTATAACAATTTTAATTTTTAGATTATTAATTTAATTTTAATTTAGTGGTTTTAGTTTAGATTAATTACCTTAATTTTAAGTTTAATCTTAATTTAATTTAGGTTTAGAATAATTAGATTAATTAGGATAATATTTATTTTTAGGTCATAATTTTAATAATAAATATTAATTTTAGGTTTATTCGTTAACTTTGCCCCTAAACCTAAATCATATATTATTTGGTAGTTGCTGTCTGTCAACTAGGATTTTACCTTTAGGTTTAGCCATTAAATTTCAAGGGTTTAGGCTTACCCTTTTTGTAATCAAATTGAATTTTCTTTCAAACCGCGATTTCTCTTCTCACCTCATGCTCTGTGATTGTCGCGTGCCTTTTTTTAAATTATTTGCCTTTATTTTAATTTAGTTAATTTATTTGCCTTCATTATTTTCCCTTATTATTTATAATCTTGTCTTTATTATTATTGCTGTGTGTCAGGGCGCATTATCTACTTAATTATTTCTTTTAATTTTTTCCGTAAAGTTTTTACCATATTATGTAACTATTCACAGGATGTAATAGTTTAATTAGGGTTTATTTTCTGTCTTTTAATTTTTTCCCTTTTATTTATTTATTTTTTTTAATTTTTTCCCTCTTAAATTCCGCCTTTAAATTTTTGCCCTCAGGTGTTTATTGTAATAGCTAGGACTTTTAAATTCTGCTTTTAATTTCTGTTTATTTTAAATTGCATGGTTAGTAACCCTAGGGAGTGATAAACCATGAATTGAACATAGATCACTAATTTACAAGATAAATATAATCGAAGTTAACCACGTGATTGTTGCACCCACACACCTTTAGGGTAATCCCTCTGGTTGCCTTGTTGCCTTATTACTGTTGCATTGTTGCCTCTAAGTATACGAAATAGTCAAGTCCCTCGATTTCGAGGATACCTAAAGCAATATTGCCTTTAAAGTTATTGAAACTCCCTCGAGGGTGCCTCATAAAATATAATGATTGTCCCATTTGCTAAGGTATCCTCGCATGATGCCTAAAAAGATAAAATGACTATTATATCCTTCCCTTAGACAACCTGCCCTCTTTATGGCAAGGGACAGTCTTATGGCAAACAATCCTCTCGATGACCCGATCACATACAATTTAAAGACTTCCTGCCCTCTCATGGTATGGATAGATCCTTTCGCCCGAAAGACTTAAAGAACAAGAAAGACGAACTTAGGGTAGGTAGTTCTTAATTGCTTGCTCAATTCAAAAAAATTCAAATTACTTTTCACACCTCTCTTTTCAAATACTTTCAAAACAAGGCTACGCTTATTTACAAGCTGAAGTCCTTAAAACAAAGTTTTTACTATTCACACACGACACTCTCTCAAATAATTCAAGCAAACAAGTGAGCTAAGCAATTAAGAGCCCATGGATAACCATGGATGCAAAGGGTGCCTTACACCTTCCCTTTGTATAACCTACCCCCCGAACTCAAAATCTTTCAAAGGTCTTTCCTGTTATTTTTGCCTTTCCAATTGGATAAAATAAAAGTCGGTGGCGACTCTTGCTTACCGCGACATTTCGATAAAGTCAGTTCACCGTATTAAACTCACGATGCGAGAGTTAGATCAATGGAAGGAACAAATTTATCACCAGTAAATTGTAGAGAAGGATCATATTCATGAAATTTTGACTGATCAACTATATGCCACTGCTAATATCACAGTTTTCACACCTTACTTCTTCTCCTGCGTGAGTGAGTTGGAATGAAATAGAATGAAACCTTGAAGAAATTGTCGGAGGAGCAACGGGTGTGAAATTGCTTCCAAGCATGAACGTCTAATTAAGGTGATTATGTGGAAGAAGAAGAAGACGAAGTGAATGAAGATGAATTAAGGTAACTTGAAATAACACGACGACTTTTAAAGAATGAACCTGTATTTGGTTTCTCAATGGATTGTGAAATAAATTTTCAACTTTCATTGTGTCTGTTGAGTTGCCTAGCCGAGTGTGTTTGATTATTTTTTGAAAATGGAAGGTTGCTTTTAAATTTTCCTTATATTGCAATAATGAGTTATGGAAAACGCAATGTTTAAAAGTGGGTAAATGATTGAAATGAGTGTATTAATTATGATAATAGTGTTTTGTTCAAAATAACCCTAAGTATTTAACAATTTAAACTATTTTTTAAAAAAGGATGATTAAGGTATTTCGGTAGCATGTTGTCATACGGCTAATTTTTCCTACCCTTTTATTTCTAATGGCTTAAGCTTTGCATTCATGTGCATCTTTCCTTTAGGGCACCAACATAACTCACGCATCGTTAATCAATAAATCTGACACTGGGATCAAGAGTTTTGGAAGCTTAGGGTTTCTATGAGCTTTGAGTTCCACGTCAATGAGGTCTGATTCTTCTAATTATTCTAGTTATGTTTCAAGCACTGAAGTGAAGAGTTAAGGTTGTGAAGTATGGTTGTCAGGAATTTCTTATTCATCAAGTTACATGGTGTCATACCCCAATTTTTGCATATCATGCGTTTCATTCATTTTTGAGATTTCATATTCGTATTTTCGTGTGCATTCATCGTTCAATCATCACATTGTTGCATATTTTGAAAAAAAATTGACTTTTAAAAATAGCTCTCATTCGCATTCTTTGCATATTTTAGTCGCGTTAAAGATTTATCCGTTTTTTTATTTTTAGACTGTTAATAGCTTTTTGATCCAACTTGAACACCAAAAGAAGTTATAGTAGCATTCCCCCACCACTAATGTAAGTAGGGAATGAATCATGTCCTTGTAAATAATGTTTCAACAGGAACAAAGAAGTGGGTAATTTCCTGTGATTGAATTATGTTGCTTGTAATATAGAAAAAATATCATATATCCATATAAATAAGGCATGAGTTGCATATATTGCAGGGAAAGAATATTGAATGAATGTGAGGATACTTTGAATACGTAGTGTGTCAATCTCGGGGAATAGAAAAATACCCAATATGTGGCGTTGTGCGACTGTGTGTGCAGTCCCATGTTTTGATATATTACACTTTGAACATGACACATGCTTGTATTCTCTGATATGTCGAGTATTTGTATCTGAACGATGTTTCATAGATATAATATAAAATTAATTATACTTTATTCATATTGGTACTAAACTCATAATTATAATTGAATAAATTACTACTGAAGGAAGATAGTAAAATATGAATGCCATTCATAACAAATCAACAAAGATAATCAATACAAAAAAACTATGATGTAATATTATCTTTTCGACCACAAGATTGAATGATTTATCCATTAAGTATAAAATCTAGACATAAACTCAAGTAAAACCTAGAAAAAACTCAATCGATTTGTTAACCTAACCAAGCTTAATGGATTTTCTAACTCCTAAACTGCCATTTTTTGTAACGAGTATCTCCATCAACCTGCAAGTACAAGGAGGTGTGTAAGCATTGTATATATATATATATATATATATATATATATATATATATATAAGATTTTGTTGTAGTAAGGAGTGACCTTAATACCAAAAAGCCCTTCCCTATCAAACACATCTTGATGGTTATTTGACAACCCCATCTGCAATAACTCCCCCACATACACTCCTCTGAACCTTTGCCACACAACCTCTTCCTCTATGCTATAATCACGCTGAATCCCCTCAAAAGAATTTTTGCCAGCAACCTACACTACCCCGTCGTCAGTCTCCACCGTATAAGCTCTAGAGCCTCTGAAGCTTCTAAGGTTCTCCATCTTATGTTTCACAAATGACTTCAGCCCCGTCGCCACTCTTGATGTATGCGTATTCTTCCCATTATACCCTGTTCAAATATAGGAAGATTGACAAACAATTTTGTTATTGATTTTGGTGCTTATGTTTTTGTTTAGGTTATTATTATTGTTGTTTCTCTTTTCTTTTTTTTCTTTTTTGTTTTCATTGTAAGGTATCTTGTGCTAAATTGATAACCATTTTATGCATTTTGGTGGTTCTTTTCCTTTTTATTAATATATCATTCTTTGTTTTTTTCTTTTTACTAATATAGTATTCTTCTATTAGGAAAAATAGCCACATAGCTAAATATTAAGACCAACAATATGATCAATCTCTCTCCCGTGAACATTCTCTATTTGTGGATTTATAATGGAGCAAATATTCTCTCAAAGTCCTTGATGTATAAACTCGTTTTCCATAAAATTTATTGTATTTATTGATTTGAAGAATATTAATAGTACATATATTTTATATTTTAGTGAAAAATATATGTTTCCCTCCTACCATTATAACGAGTTTTGTTTTACCCTCTGTTAGAACAAAGTTTTGTTCTAATCATATATTAAAGTTTTGATGATAACAATATGATAAATTTTGTATAAGTGATGTTAATCATAAGATAAATCTTGCTTAAGTAAATATGGTACTCGGATTCCTATATCTCTTATTTTAGAAAAAGTTTCAACCAAGCACCATTAGAACATGGACTCAGTGCAAAAGATAAACAAAGCAAGTAAAGCAAAAGTCACGCTGAAGTATCAGAAGCAACTTGTGACTGCACCAAATGCTGAAGACAAACTCTGATTGAAATATATGCTTACGAAGTCGAACAGAAGTTATAAAGAAAAGAAAATTGTGCTCAAACAGGAGGTCACACAAAACAGTCTAAACATAAGATCATGTAGTCTGATTCAAAGAGAAAGATACCGTAAAAGACATAATCATTAGCAAGGCGGCTGCAACACTCAAAAAACGCAACTCCCAAGGTTGATTGAAGAAGCTATCTACATGCAGCTCATTGGATAAAACAAAAGCAAAAAGCAAACACGCAAGCATTTATTGCTCTCTCCAATAACCAAGTTTAAACGAGAAAAAGTCTGAAGATATATATATATATATACACACACAAAATCACTCATTCTAGTGTGTGGTGTGGGCATCAAACAATTGATACATACAAAAAGAACACCAACACAACACGATGAACTCGTGCACTGAAGATTAACCAAATCCATGAGTTCAAATATTATGTACTAAATATGAGTGAAATATCACAGTTGTGATTAACGCTTTATAGAAGTCTAGGACTAGTTTGAAGGATAGAAAAACACTGAGAAAGGGGGAGGGGGTTTGAATAAGTGTGACTTTAAAAACTTATGATATAAAAACAATGAACACAATTATTTTTATCCTGGTTCGTTGTTAACGAAACTACTCCAGTCCACCCCCTTAGAGTGATTTACCTCAAATGAGGATTTAATCCACTAATCCAACTGATTACAATGGTTTTCCACTTAGATAACCTCTAAGTATTCTAGAGTATACATATCACAACTTGATCATTCTAGGAAATCACCACTTAGATAACCTCTAAGTCTTCTAGAGTCTACTGATCACACTGATCACTCTAGGAACCTTTTACAATCAATGTAAAATAAAGTTTACAAGAGTATGAATTGCTTCTTATAAAGCTATAATCACAACAGTGATATTTCTCTTAAGTTCTAAGCTTAACACTCACTAAATATTACAAGAGTTTGTGAGGTTGAAGATGAAGTTCGTGAGCTTTGAATTTGACAGTGTTTCAGTATTTTGCAAGAGTTGGTTAGCTTCTTCTGATCAGAACTACCTTATTTATAGGCGTTTGAGAAGATGACCATTGGGTTGCATTTAATGCATTGCGTGAATAGTACAGCTTTGCATTTAATGTTTCACACTATTGTCAACTACCTCAAGCCATGCTTTTGTTGCTTTTATTGACTTTGCCTTTTGTTGCTTCTAACGTTCCTTTTGTCAGTCAGAGATTAAACTTAATAGCCTGTCATCTTGTACATGCTAGTGAACTCAGATTTGTAGATACAACATTTGAATTATCAGAGTCAATCAGCTTGGTGCAGAGCATCTTCTTATCTTTTGACTTTGAAGAGCTTGAGCGTGATACTGTTCAGAACATCAGTGCTTCTACTTCTGACTAAAACAGATACGTAGGCAGCGGGGTAGGGCCCGTGCGAGCATAATCCTTTCTTTTCCCTACATTCTGCATTCATTTTAGTCCAGATTAGCATAGATTTGTTACACACCCATAGATTTAGACACAGGCGTGGATACCATCGAGTACGATGGGCGCGAGGGGTGCTAATACCTTCCCCTCGCGTAACCGACTCCCTTACCATTTTTTCTCTGGTCGTGAGACCGTTGTTTTGTTTTGTGGTTTGCTGGCATTCCCTTCCTTTTCAGGATAAATATGTTAGTGGCGACTCTGTTAATTTTCGCGGTAGCGCCAGCTGGCGACTCTGCTGGGGACGTCTCGACCTATTGCGGGTCCAGACTCAGCGAGTCGATCCTAGCGCTTGTGTGTTTATCTTTGGGTGTTTTTACTACTTTGCATATTTACCAGTTTGCATTGCATTCTATGTGCGCTTTTACTTTTTTGCATCATATTCTGGACTGTCTGGATTTCTATCTGTGGGTGGGTGTTTCAAGAGGTAAAAGACCCAATACCCAGGTCATGAGTGATACCATAGGAACTAGGACTAGAGTGGCCGTGACGGACCGAAGGCGTATGCCTGATTGATCTGATCACATATCCACGGGCAGAGCTTGGTGGAATGAGGCAATATCGTATGATAGCGCCTACATTCGATCCTCTGTTGGCTTTTTGACCTACCTTGGCCTAGATTTTACCCGTGAGTGGGGTGGGAATCAATGATCATATTAACAGGTACATTGATGGTGACTTTGGATCTTGTTCGTGGGTTACCGCTGTTCTCGTTTGTGGGTTACCGCTGTTCTCATTCGTGGGTTACCGCTGTTCTCGTTCGAGTGTACTATTGGTTCCTGTTCGTGGGGTACTATGGTTCTTGTTCGAGTGGTGATCTGTGTTCTATTCCAGTGTGTTGTTGACTATGGGTGTTGGTTCCGTGGTTTGACATTCCGTGTTCCGTATGGTATACCATCTGGGGCCGAACCTTTGGCTCTGTATTATGTGTGTTGCCGAAAGTCCAGAATGCCTGGTGGGCGGCAGCAAGTCCCACCATCTTGCATCATTGCATATTTACTTTCCAAAAAATGATGTACAAAAAAATAACTAGCATACATGTTCCTTTCATTTCCAAGGAATCACATCTTTAAGCCTCGTGCCGAGATTTTCCATCTCTTACTTGCTAAAACAAATTGAAACACGAGGATTCCTTGGGAATTGAATGAACATGGCATTGCATTCATATCATGCATCTCATACATTCCATGCATAACAGGTGTTCAAGATTGAGTATCTCTTATTTAGACTTAGCACTCTCATCAGGCTCAAAGACTTGACTTGTTCTTATTGTGTGTTCAAAGATTAGTCCTGGAACAACTTTGTGGGGATTTGACCAAGAAGAAAGCTTAGTTGGGGTTATCTATGAAGACGTGTCTTATGCTCATTTGCTTCCATGCTTGCTTTATTTGCAACTGGTTAAGTTCCGTATTGTATGGATGTCTACAGGTTCTCTGCTTGATGACGATGACACTATGTGTGAGTTCTATTCTGGGGAGCCTGGTCGTGATGTTAGTATCTGCAAGTCTTTGAAGTCGCTTGGGGCTCCCGCACGAGGGATAAGCAAGACATTGTCTATCTTGAGCATTGCACCATTTGCATTGCTCGAATCCCTAAAGCATCACAAATTCCATGTGACTTCGCCAGAATTCTCCGACTCAGAATGGGGTACCTGATAGTGTTGTGCCTTCCAAGGATGTGGAAGAATTACTGAGAATCATCAGGAAGTCTGATTACAAGGTTGTTGAGCAGTTGGGTCAGACCCAATCAAAGATTTCTATCTTGCAATTGTTGATGTGTTCAGAAGGTCATAGAGATGCTCTCTTGAGAATTTTGAATGGTACTTACGTCCCGCATGAAATATCTGTGAATCAGCTAGAAGCGGTAGCCAATAATATCTCCGCTGGGAACGGTTTGGGATTTACGGATCGTGATCTTCCTCCAGAAGGGAGAAACCATTACAAGGCTTTGCATATCTCGATTGAAAGTAAGGGGACGACTTTGTCCCGTGTTTTGGTTGATACTGGGTCTTCTTTGAATGTACTTCCCAAGTCGGCCCTCATGCGAATTGACTATGCAGGTGACGAGTTAGGGCCTAGTGAGTTGGTGGTGCGCGCCTTTGACGGTTCAAGGAGGTCTGTGTTCGGAGAGGTAGATCTACCAATCCAGGTTGGTCCTCAGATCTTTACTACAACCTTTTATGTGATGGATATTCAACCTGCTTACTGTTGTTTGTTGGGACGACCCTGGATTCACAAGGCTGGTGCTGTGACATCCACTCTTCATCAGAAGTTGAAGTATCCGGTTGACGGTAAAGTGGTGACAGTTTGTGGTGAAGAAGATTATATTGTGAGTCACTTGTCCTCTTTCCGATATGTGGAGATCGAGGGTGAGATACATGAGACGCCTTTCCAAGCGTTTGAGGCTGTGAACGCTGTGAGAACTCCTCCTTATGAGATAATGAAGCCAGAAAGGGTTATGTCCTCTTTGAAAGATGCTCGGTTGTCGTTGAGACCGGAAAGGTGAAAGGCTGGGGGCAAGTAATTGACGTGCGTCCCAAATTTGATAAGAAGGGTCTTGGTTTCAATCCTGGAGGGCAGAATGCATCGCCCAAGTCTAGTGTCCTTAGCCCGATCAAGTTTGTGAGTGGAGGTGTCATTCAAAACGGACAGGTCCATGCCATTGTCGATGGTGAGGAGGTGGATAGTGATTGTGACTTTGATAGCTGGATTCGTCCAAGTATTCCTGGAGAGATGCCTTGCAACTGGACAATCGAAGATGTCATCCAAGTTACACAAGCTCAGGAGTAAATTCCTTGTTTTTACTTTTCTTATCATGACATAATTCCTACGCTCTGCCCAAGGCGTAGTGAATCATTTGTAGGGCCATGCAGTTTGCATTTTCAAAGTTAATCATGAAATAAAAGGACGTTTTTGCATTCAAATGTTTTGCTCTTTGTCTTTCTTTTAACTTTTTCCTTTAAATGGCAATGTTTTTGCACACACTTGCACATATCTTAATAAAAATAAAACTAAAATAAAAACATCAATCATGCAGATGTTCCACCACCACGGATTCCATTGGTAACAGTTCCGCTATTGCTTATTATGATTTTGACAATCCGATGTACCAAGCCGAGGAGGAAGCTTATGAAGATTGTGATCTCCCCGATGAGTTGGCCAGATTGTTGAAATAGGAAAAGAAAGCGATTCAGCCGCATCAGGAGGAAATTGAGATGGTAAATGTTGGCACTGAAGAGCAGGTCCGAGAAGTCAAGATAGGGGCTGCACTTGAGAATAGTGTGAAGCAGAGGCTTATTGATATGTTGAAGGAGTATGCAGATATCTTTGCTTGGTCCTATGAGGATATGCCAGGTCTTGATACAGATATTGTGGTACACCGTCTACCTCTCAAGGAAGATAGTCCTCCTGTCAAGCAAAAGCTTCGAAGGACTCGCCCAGATATGTCTGAGAAGATTAAGAAAGAGGTTGAGAAATAGTTTGATGCTGGCTTCTTGCAAGTTGTGAATTACCCTCCGTGGGTTGCGAATATTGTTCCTGTGCCTAAGAAGGACGGAAAGGTCAAGATGTGTGTTGATTATAGAGATTTGAACAGGGCTAGTCCGAAAGATGATTTTCCTCTTCCCCACATTGATGTGCTGGTTGATAATACTGCTCCTTTCAAAGTGTTCTCCTTCATGGATGGCTTCTCTGGGTACAATCAGATCAAGATGGCACCAGAAGACATGGAGAAAACAACGTTTATTACACCATGGGGAACTTTCTGCTACAAAGTCATGCCTTTTGGGTTGAAAAACGCAGGGGCAACGTATCAACGTGCCATGGTGACTCTTTTTCATGACATGATTCATAAAGAGATTGAAGTGTATGTCGACGACATGATCGCAAAATCTCATACTGAAGAAGAGCACTTGGTTCACTTGCAGAAGTTGTTTGAAAGGCTTCGGGAATTCAGACTGAGGTTGAATCCAAACAAATGCACTTTCGGAGTGCGATCCGGAAAGTTGTTGGGTTTTGTTGTTAGTGGGAAAGGTATTGAGGTCGATCCTGCAAAAATAAAAGCTATACAAGAGATGCCTGAGCCGAGAACAGAAAAAGAGGTTCGTGGTTTCTTAGGGAGGTTGAACTACATTGCTAGATTCATCTCTCATCTTACGGCCACTTGTGAACCAATATTCAAATTACTAAGAAAAGATCAGACGGCCAGGTGGAATAATGATTGTCAAAAAGCATTCGAAAAAGTGAAAGAGTATCTGCAGGAACCTCCGATACTAATGCCTCCAGTGACTGGAAGGCCTTTGATTATGTACCTCACAGTTCTTGAAAATTCAATGGGATGTGTGCTGGGTCAACATGACGAGTCTGGCCGAAAAGAGCATGCAATATACTACCTTAACAAAAAGTTTACCGACTGTGAATCTCGATACTTACTGCTCGAGAAAACTTGCTGTGCTTTGGTGTGGGCTGCTCGCCAGCTGAGGCAGTATATGTTGGTTCACACCACCTTATTGATTTCCAAGATGGATCCTATCAAGTATGTTTTTGAGAAGCCCGCTCTTTCCGGAAGAGTAGCCAAGTGGCAGATGATTTTGACTGAATATGATATCCAATATACTACCCAGAAAGCCATCAAAGGTAGTGTGTTGGCGGATTATCTTGCGCATCAGCCGGTCGAAGATTATGAGCCGATGAAGTTTGAATTCCCCGATGAGGATGTTTTGTACATCATAGATTGTAACATTCCCGGACCAGAGGAAGGACCCGAACCAGGATCGCGATGGACGCTCGTGTTCGATGGTGCCTCTAATGCACTTGGGAATGGTGTTGGAGCTGTAATTACTTCTGCATCAGGTTTTCATATTCCGTTTACAGCCAGAATCTGTTTTGATTGCACTAATAATATGGCTGAGTATGAAGCTTGCATTTATGGTATCGAAGCTGCGATCGATTTGCGAATCAAGTATTTGAAAGTTTATGGGGATTCCAATCTTGTCATTAGCCAGATCAATGGAGATTGGGAAACTCGCCATCAGAATCTGATTCCATACAGGGAGCATGTGATGAGACTTATTCCATACTTTGATGAGATTACATTCGAGCATATTTCTAGAGAAGAGAACAATCTTGCTGATGCTCTCGCTACTTTGGCTTCCATGTTCAAAGTGAAATGGGCTAATGAAGCGCCTAACATCACCATCAACAGGTTGGATGAGCCAGCATTTTGCTTTGAGGCTGATGTTGAATTAGACGGAAATCCATGGTATCATGATATCAAAAAGTTCCTCGAAACTCAAGAGTATCCTCCCGAAGCGTCGGTGACTGATAAGAAGTTTCTGAGAAGATTCGCAGCTAAGTTTTACCTCAACGGTGGGGTTTTGTACAAGAGGCATCATGACGGTGTGTTACTCCACTGTGTTGTAAAGGAAGAAGCTTCGAAAATCATAGAGGAAATGCACGAAGGTGAGTTTGGTACCCATTCTAGTGGGCATACAATGGCTAAGAAGATCTTGAGGGCTGGTTACTATTGGTCCACTATGGAAACTGATTGTCATAACCATGTCAGAATTTGTCACAAGTGCCAGATCTATGCTGACAAAGTGCACGTGCCGCCTGTGCCTTTGAATGTTTTGACTTCTCCGTGGCCTTTTGCAATGTGGGGAATTGACATGATTGGAGAGATTAAGCCTACTGCTTCTAATGGACATCGTTTCATTTTGGTGGCCATCGATTACTTCACCAAGTGGGTTGAAGCCGCATCTTATGCGAATGTAACCAAGCAAGTGATTACTCGTTTTATCAAGCACAACATAATCTGTCGTTATGGGATTCCTGAGAAGATCATTACTGATAATGGATCAAATCTCAATAACAAGTTGATGAAGGAGCTTTGTGAGTCCTTCAAGATTAAGCATCACAATTCTTCTCCGTATCGTCCAAAGATGAATGGCGCTGTCGAAGCGGCTAATAAGAATATTAAGAAGATTGTACAGAAGATGGTAGTGACTTACCGAGATTGGCATGAGATGTTACCGTTTGCTTTGCATGGTTATCGCACCTCTGTGCGTACATCGACTGGGGCAACTCCTTTCTCACTTGTTTACGGCATGGAAGCGGTACTTCCTGTTGAAGTTGAGATTCCTTCCTTGAGGATTATGAAAGACGTCGAGCTTGATGAGTCTGAATGGATACAGAATCGGATGGATCAGTTGAACCTCATTGATGAGAAGCGTTTGGCAGCTATTGGACATGGTCAGGTGTACCAAAAGAAGATGAGGAAAGCTTTTGACAAGCGGGAACGACCTCAAAGCTACAAACCAGGCGATCTGGTGCTCAAAAGAATCATTCTCCCTCAAGGTGATCCTCGAGGCAAGTGGACTCCGACGTATGAAGGCCCCTTTGTTGTGCAGAAAGTGTTCTCTGGCGGTGCCATGATGCTTGCAACGATGGATGGCGAGAACTTTCCGCACCCTGTGAACGCGGATGTAGTCAAAAAATACATCGCATAGACCTGACAAAAAAAAAGAAGAAAAAAAAAAGAAAAAAAAGAAAAAAAAAAGAAAAAAAGAAAGGAAAATAAATCAGGCAAAAGAATGAAAAAGAAACAAATATACCCGCTAAGTTGAAAACCCGAAAGGGCGGATTAGGCAAAAAAGGGACAAAAGCGAACGACTACATCTCGCATGCCACCTTGGCAATCACTCTTCATACATGCTTAGGGCTCCCGACCGAGGGATAAGCAAGACTCCGTGTTCTTGAGTTTGCACCTGGCAGCTCAAATCCCTAAAGCATTCACAACATCCAATCACTTTGTTTAGGGCTCCCGACCGAGGGATAAGCAAGACTCTGTGTTCTTGAGTTTGCACCTGGCAGCTCAAATCCCTAAGGCATTCACAATATCCAATCACTTTGTGTAGGGCTCCCGACCGAGGGATAAGCAAGACTGCGTGTTCTTGAGTTTGCACCTGGCAGCTCAAATCCCTAAAGGCTCTCACAAACCCCGTCGGGTCCACAAGTTCGGTGATGTCACACCAATCCGTTGTTAGATCGGGCAGTGATCAATCCTAATGAGTACGGTCTTCCAAAGCAAGGAGATGAGAACGTCGGGGTTATAAAAGTGATAGTGGGATCGAAATCAATGGATATCCGTTTCACATTGCCATTTCTCTTGTACTCAATAAATGCGTGGTTACCTCTTACCAGGAACTACTTCTGAGATGTGTTCGCTCTTTTACGAGCATTCTGTTCGCAATTAATAAAAGTCTCTTTATCTTAAACAACTGTTTTCTTTTACTGTTTTGTTTGCATAAAACGTCTTGGATTTGTATTAAACTTTGCATATGAAAACTGCATTGCTTTTACAATACATGATTAGAAATGATAAAATCTTTGAAATTACTTCAAAGTCTTGTGTGACCAGGATGGCAGGCCAAGATGCCATGCTATATCCTGGGGCATTTTTCATTTGTTTGTCTCGCAGGTACGTCCTTGCAAGCGCTTCGCATCAGCATATTGACAGACATAGCTATGAGAGATTCTCACTCCCCAGCCGAGTGCATCCTAACGAGAGATTCTCATTCCCCAGCTGAGTATATCTGGATGAGACTTTCTTTGTTCCAAGACTCTCATCTCCGCAGTAAAGCACAGCTCAATGCATTTTCCGTGCTTCAAAGGACTTATTCCCCGGTGGAATGCCTTCTCCCCAGTTGAGTCAGGATTGGATGGTATCTGATTCCCCGGCAAGCTCTTAATGAGGTTCCTTGACCGAGCTCCTCATTCTCCCCAGTAGAGCGTTTCTCTCCCAACAGATTGACCTGTTTTCCCCATGAGAGTCATCTTGTTCCCCAGTGGAATTGCCTTAACAAAAGGTTCTTTTGCTAAGTTCCTTATCCCCAGCGGATCTCTCATATCCCTAGCAGATTGCTGTGCAGAAGCGTCCATCTTCCCCACTGAGTTTCTTTCCTCAGCAGAGATTCACATGCATCCTCAGCAGAACCTGTTCTCATCTAGGATTTCCCCAGCGGAATGCGTCCTATACAAGCAAGTTGATCACTCCCCATCAAAGCTGTCATCATGACTTGCCCTTATCTTATCATCCCCAAGGTGTCGAGATTTTGCTTCTCCAATGAAGTTGCCCGGGTATCCCCAAGCAGGGTTTATTCCCCAAACAGAGCTCGCGTCCAGATTTTGATCATCTCCAGCAGATATCTGATCCATCTTTGCCAGCTCACAGTTTGTGACCCTTGGTCACTTATCTTGTCCTCCCCGCAGAGTTCCGTATTCTCTCCAGGACTTCTTCAGCAATTCAGTGCTCTTCCGTTGTCTCCCTAAGCAACGTTCGAATCATGCATCATTCGCATTGCATTCTCTAAGCGTGTAGCATATTCCTCCTCAGAAACGTTATTCCATACACATTCATACATGCATCATGCATAAATCATATCATATCTGTCTCTTTCTGCAGGAAAGTTATCCAGATTCAAATGCTCCCTAGAGAGCAATGTTCGCCTAGTCATTACAGGCGCTTATCCTGATGTTTTGAATCAGAAGAGGATTGTTCTACTTATTTTCTGGCATAGCTCAGATCAGTTCAAAGACATTCCTATTCCCGATGCCCCTAGCTCGGTGGAAGATATTTGTTCCTCTCCTGATATCCAGATTAGTTGAAGGAACCGCCTCCGGATCTCCAAAGATCTTCCGAAGGAGCAAGCCCTCTGATACATCAGATTAGTTGGAAATATCTACTCCCTGACGATTTAGTTCGTTCAGAAGAAGAAACTCGTCTGCCCAGTCCTGATGCCTAACCATCAGTTGAAGACGCTTTCTTTACCCGGCGTACACAGTCCGGAAGAGATATTTGTTCCTATCCTAATATTCAGATTCAGATTAGTTGAAGGAACCGCCTCCGGATCTCCCAAGATCTTACGAAGGAGCAAGCCACTGATATCATCAGATCAGATGGAGATTTCTGCCTGATCGACTTTGTCTTTCAGATGAAGATTGTCCTACTTATTTTCTAGCATCATGTCCATATCAGTTTAAAGGCATTCTTTCCCCGGCGTACACAGTTCGGGAGAGATATTGTTCCTATCCTGATTTCCAGTTCAGTTGAAGGAGCCGCCTCCGGATCCCCGTGGTCTTACGAAGGCGCTAGCCGCTAATTCCCAGATTAGTAGGAATATCTACCTGATGATTTAATTGCATCAGAAGAGATGTCTGCCCAGATTCCCAGATCAGAGATACCTATTACCCGTTGATGTCTGATTCCACCGATGTATCTCCCTCGATTCCCAGATCGACTTAAGACATCTATCCCGATGCAAGTTCGGAGACATCTGCTACGCCTGATACTCAGATCAGTCGAGATGTTCCTTCTCTTGATGCCCAGATCATTTGAAGTGTTTCCCCTGCCTGTGGGTGCCCGTTCCTTCTTATCACAAGTTGGAGCATATTTATTATCCAGATCAATTGAAGTTTTTTCTCCCTGCTTGCGGGGTGGTACATTCCTTCTTGTTACAAGACGGAATCTTCTATTGATCAAGAGCGCAAATTTTCGAGTTCATTCTGGTATTCAATCTCCTTCCACCTCAATGGTTCGAAACTTTCGTTTCTCACTCGTCAGGTTCAAGAAGTTTGAATAGGGGCAGCTGTTGCACCCCAAAATTTGCCCTCTTTATTTGAGCTATAAGTTAAGAATGACATTTATTTCGTCATTCAAAAATGGAAGAAAAATAATAAAGAGTTTTCATGGGTTTAAGAAGATAAGGTGTGAAAAATGGTTTAAACAGTGGAAGTACAAGAAAATTCGCAAGTCATATTTGGAAGGTGATATGACCTAAGTGCTGAATGTAGGGTTTCGGACCTCGGAAAATTCATATCTCCCAATCCGCTCGTCGGATTCACTTGAAAATTTAACTGGAGCGCCGTACCATCATTACCAAGATTTCATATGTTCGGACTGAAGGCCAATTATGCACGGGAAATTCCCAGAATTTTAAGGATCGTCGCATTGTTTCGGTAAAAAGTGTGTTTTCGAGTATGTCGCGCCTAGTTTGAAAATTCATAACTTCTTTGATTTTTTTCGTATGAAGTCCACTCCGGCAGCATTTTCTTGGAAATTTCGTTAGCTTCGATTCTTCGTCACACATGCTTGTTCAGATTTTGAGCCGAAGATAGGGTTTTATCGAGTTCTTTGAGCGGTACTCACAAAATTCTGCACAGTCGCACCAGATGAGTCGGCGTTTCTCGCCATTCAAACGCGCGTATTTTCTTCATCGCTTATCGGATTGAGGTGATTCTCGCGGAAATGAGTCACGAATTTGGTCATCTTCACAGTGGCATTGGTTTCGTTCCGGAATTCAGAGCCGAACCGAGTTTCCTTAAAAAACGAGCCAAAATAAGACGCACCGAGGGCAATTTGGACATTTCGCGTTGACAATATATAAACATTTTGCTCTTCACAAATCAGGGGGAGGACTCTCATAATTTCAATTTACCAAAAAGATCACAAACACTTTCTCTCAATTCTCTCTCAATGCTCTTGAATCAAAACTACAAATCACTTAAAACTTTCATCAATATTCATCAATTTTGGATCAAGATCATGAAGATGGATTGAAGAAATCAAGATCCGAAATTCGAATTCTTCTCCTCTCATCACTACATAGCGCGCGCCCTCCCCCTCTCTCACTCCGGATTTCGTTTTCGAATTCGTGTCGTGTTCGCGTTCGTATCGTGTTCGTGTTCGCGCTTTGGTTTGGATCTTCATCCGGTATGCCTTTGAATCTTGAATTAAGTGCTTAATTGTTGATTATTATGTGAATTCAAATCTAGATCTACTTCTTATTCTTGATTTATGGATGATTGATGATGATCGATCGGTGAATTTGTTCATTTTTTGCTCGAATCGATAATGTTCATGAGAATTATGGTTAGATTTGATGTTTATTGCTTATGATTGATATCCGTTGATGATGAATTGTGATGTTCGTGTTTGAATCCGTGATTCGTTGATGATTTTGTGTGTATAATTGTCGATGTTCATGCGTGTTGTTTGCGATGTACTCAACGTGTTCGTATAAATGCATGTACTACACTTTTTGCTTGATAATTGCTCTGCTTGACGTGTCGCGCTTTGCATGATTATGCTCGTTCGACTTGTATGACACGCGTTTAATCCATGATTCGATGCTTGTTTGTTTTGATTGCGAGTCGGTACCGTTTTGGATTGATCGCGAATGGCTACGAGGCTTAAAAAATGCATAAAATTCTGTTTTACTACGCCAGGAACCGGTTCCCAATCAATCCAAAATGCTGATTCTCTGGCTTTTTGTACCAGGAACCGGGTTGTCCCTAGGTGGGAACCGGTTCCTGCGTTGTTTTTCCCCTGTGCTTTTGTGCCAGGAACCGGTTCGTCCCAGCCAGGAACCGGTTCCCAGCTGTTTGAAATGTTGTTGGTTCTGTGTTTTTGTACCAGGAACCGGGTTGTCCCTAGGTGGGAACCGGTTCCCAGTTTTCTGTCTTTGGTTTTTAGTACTAGGAACCGGGTTGTCCTATGCAGGAACCGGTTCCTGTGTTCAAATTTTGTGTTTTCTTTTATAACTTCAATCTTGCATAACTTTTTACTCGTAGCTCCGATTTGCACGTTCTTTATATCGACGGAAAGCTTATGAGACGTACTATCTAGCTAGATACTTGGTTTTCATTAATTTGTAGATCCTTCATGTTTGATTTCTCTTATATGTTTCATTGTCCATTTCATGTTTACATTACTTGTCCGTTTCCTTTCGCTTTAAAGTAATAATGCAATTCTGATTGCGATGTTTGTTATCTCTAACTTGTGTGCTAATGTGCAAGGTTTTTGGATAGTCACCGACCGGCGTTTATTGCTTGATTGTTCCGCTTTACTTGCGGAACACGATTTCCTTCGTTCGCATCGTGTTCTCATCTTAGAGACACGATCCTTTTACTTTATACCTGCTTGTTTGGTTTGCTTGTTCCTCTTGCAGGTGTATTGTGATTGTGCTCGACGCGCACGTCGACCTTTGTGTGCTTTCATGGCTAATCGGTGTGCTGACCATTTGCTTTTGCTTTGCTAGCTCGCTCGCGGGATTCTTAGTTTCTTCGCTTTGCTTCGCTTTAGTTTACGGATCATCATCCGTTTGGTATTGATCCCGTTTCATTTTACTTTTCTCGCACTTTATCGCCTTCTCGCATCATCCTTTAACATGAGAAGTAGGACCTAGACATGCATCTGGCCAAGTCTGATCGCGACTTTACGTGTCTATAAATCTGATAACTGTAAGTGCACAGTCGTGTCGTGTAGTTTTAAAAGATATCGAATCCACAGGGACTATGAATCGATCTACCGTTATCTAAGGTTACTATGTAAAGCTAGGAGTACTAAAATTTCGATTGTTCCTAAGGGAAAGTGATTGTGAGAAAATAAAGAATAATAATAAAAGACAGGTATCAGTATGTATTTCGTTTAACTTAAGGCGATCCGAAGGTTCATTGGCTTTTGCATAATTTAATTAAAAATCTTCACTAATTCAATTGATTAAAAATCCTCGTCTCAAACTTTCGCTCTATTGATTTAGATTATTGTCCTAATCCTAATGTACGCTTTCGCCATCCCATTAGATTTTAGAAAAGCTTTTTGGAAACAACTTAATTAATAAAATGCCCGTTTTATGAAGTTGTTATCTATTTAAATCTCCTAATCTCAAACTTTCGCTCTGTTGACTCGGAACATGCTAATATCCCTAACGTACGCTTTCGCCATCCCGTCGGGTGTAAAAACAATTTTTGAAAATAAATAAGTTCTAATTAGTTTTAATACGCTTTCGCCATCCTTAAAACTAATGTCCTATGTCTACTATCTGGTTAAAGATCTCAAACTTTCGCTCTATTGATTTTAACCTTTGACCGTCCTAACCCCTCAAACTTTCGCTCTATTGGTTTTAAGACTTACTAATTAAATTAGACATATAAACCAAAAATAAGTGATAATTAATAAAACATAATTAAGCCAATTTATTTCGGATCCCTACGGTTAACTTACTTTACATACCAACACCTTTAGTAATTTAGCCAGACATATTAATACGATTAAACATGCATAAATCGGTTCGGTTCATAATAATAAGCATATTAAATGGCATATAATATATCATGCAAACAAATATGAATAAGGCGGTAAATAAAAACCTGAATTAAATAAATGGTAATTGAATCTTCGAGTACTGAACTTCCACCACAGATTGGCTGGATCGTTCTTCAGAATTTAAATGGCAGAAAATAAAAACAAGGAAATAAAAGCGATAAATCTAACGTAAGGCTAGATCTACGAAAAGTTCACAACAATTTCCAGTGTAGAAATCGTTGTGAGAAAATAAACGGTTGAATGAAAGCAGAATAAAGAAAAGCGGTTCGCGGTACAATTTCGGCAGCACTTCGTTGGCAGGAAATCGGACCCTTTGGAAGTGAGATAGCAGGTCCTATTTATAGGAGAGGTTTTGCTGTGACGTTGCGTGAAAAGAGGAACTTTTTGCAGACTGGGCGTGGAGACGTGCGTCTCCATTTCTTCAGGAGGCAGCTTGACTGACTTGAGACGTGCGTCTCAAGTGGAGAAGATGTAGAAACATGGAGACGTGCGTCTCCCTTTGCTGACGTGACATAGAGGACGTGGAGACGTGCGTCTCCACTTGCTGGGCAGGTTTGGGCCACGCGCCTTTGGTTCCATGGTGGGCTGAATATCTCTTTTGGGCCTTTTGGGTCCTAATTGCACCCCTCTTTCGCTTCAGCACTCCTTTTTCGTCTTTTAGGCATAAATATCGGTCATTTAAGCTCTATTTTCTTTCCTTTTCGCAAATAGTCGTAATTGAAGTGTAAAACCTGAAACAAAGCAAATACTCGCGTAATATCATAATAAATTAACATAATAAACAGAAAATGCTATAAATATTTATGGATTTCAAGCTAAATATACGATATAAAATCGTGTTATCAAATTCCCCCAGACTTGAACCTTTGCTTGTCCTCAAGCAAAATAATAAGATAAAGATAAATGAAACACACTTCCACCACGTCGTTCGGTCATACTTAGCTACATAGTGTTCTTATTTGAAAATAATGATAATGATTCTAGCAATAAACTTATAGTAACAACACTAAATAACTCCCAGTATACATACCAATCCGAATCATGCCATTATAGCTCGACCTTTTTGACTCGTCATCATGTTTCACCCTTTTCATTCGCGCGCAATCACATTAAGCCCATTATCTTGACACGCACATAGCAGAGTAGTCGGTTAGTGACTATGATCTTTCTCATGGAGTTCTGGCACAATATGTGGTATACTCCTTAGCACTCACTTGTAGATTGTGGGGAATCGGACAATAGTCCTTCCTACCAAGTTCAGTACCAGATGACTTCTGAACCAATCGACAGTGAGTTTTTAAATTCTTTGTATTTGAGATTTGCGACCGTTAGGTTAAATGATCTTGTGAGGATCACCTTACTTAGTAGGCACATTTCTTCTTATGGTTAAGCACATAATAATTATTATTATGAGGATCATACACTTATATTCATCGACTCTCTGCGTAGTTTGTATCTAAGACGGTGCCGACTGCTAGAATAAACTACTAAGGGTTATTTCAAAACTTAAAGTCGATGGTTTTGGTATAACGGGTATTCAAATCGGTTACGCATACTTGGGGGTTTTAGAGTGTTGGGACAATAAGGATATTGACTATATTCAGTTTCAATGCGTTGAGTGTTTGAGTAGCTTCGTATTTCTCAAACGTGTGGGGTTTGCGTTTATCGTTTAGGAGCAAAATTTTTGTTATGGCTCAAGAAAATGGAAGAAATTGAAATAAATACGGAATTATACATATAAGACTTAAATTCCATAAATATTCTTTATTGAATTTGAAAAACATTACAAGGAAGGGAAATAACTGAAGGGAAAAATAAAACTAAAGGAAATAGAAATGGAAAAATAAAACTAAAGGAAATAGAAATAATACGACTCCCCCAGACTTAGATGATGCAATGTCCTCAGTGCATAAGAACTACTCCTCATTGTTGCGGTTGCGAGAACTGCTCGCGCCTCTTGTACGAACACGGCGACGTCTATCAGGAGGAGAGTCATTCACACGAATGTCAAGATCATGCAAATATGTAGCAATTTCAGTGTATTGACTTTCGTTCCTAATAGCATAGTCACGGTGCTCCTGTTGCATCTCTCGGATGAGCCTAATTGTTTCAGTTTGGTTTGTCTGCATAGCTTGAACGAGTTGATCTTGGCGTTGAATAGCAGCATACATGGCTTCAAGAGTGATAGGCGGAGGGTTGTTTGGAGGAGGTTGGTTGACATCAGCTTGCCCTTGGTTGAGTTCTTCTTCATGTGCATCCATAGGTTCATTAGGATGTTCTTGTTGGTTATCTTGAGGGTTGTCTTCAATAAGCCTCCAACGCTGAACATAACGGATGTTGATTCTTTCAGGGCACGGAAGGATGATATAAGGAATAAGAACTTTGTTGACGACCAAGGTGTATCGGCCATCATGGCGGGGTGAAACCAAGTGGGAGTCACGGCAGTAGGTGAGATCGAGTGACTGAGCAGGCTTCATGAGATGTGAGAGTGAGAGGAGCTCGTCACCAAGACCTAAAGCACAGGCCAAGGAAGTAATAATTCCGCCAAGCAAGAATGGGTTTGTAGCGGGGGCGTTGACTAAGCCTTGGATGTGTTGGAACATAAACGGTGCGGCGTTGAAACGGATATTGTTAAGCGCACAGTAGAGGAAAAATAGTTCATTTTGGTTTACCTTGTGGTTGTTAGATCTCGCAAAAATAGTATGCCCCAAAACACGTTGAAAATAACGTATAGCAGGGTTTTGAATGTGAGAAGCATGGAGAGCTCTCCAACCGGTAGGATTTTCTCCAGTGAGATTGAACCAAAATTCAAAAGCGAGATCCTCCCAAGATCGACCATTGAGTTCTTGAAAGATTGAGCGGTGAGCAATTGGTGCATGATTAAAATGCAAATATGAAGCTACGACATCTTGATCTAGAGCATATTCACGGTTGAACATCCGAAATTGGATGCTACCGGTTGAGAGTGGTTGATTAGAGGGAGTGTCGTAGTTGAAAGAACTCAAAAATTCTAAGACTAGCGGCTCATAAGTAGGTACGGGTTCGGTACAAAGATGGTGGAGGCTAGATTTAGTGAGCAAACGGGTAACACCATCAATGAGACCCAAAGTTTCTAGACACTCGGTGTTCACAAATTTTGTGGGAACAACCGAACGTTCGTAGAAAGCGACGTATTTTGTTCGTTGAGCATCATTGTCGTCATCTCGGAAGATAATATTTGAAAGGTCGGGAGGTGGTCTCTCAGGACGCTCACTACGGATGAATGAACGTGGAGGCATGGTGAGTATGGAAATGAAAAATAGAAATGGAGTGTAGGAGAATAGAGAATGGTATGAAGGTTGTGAAGAAGAAGAGTGGTGGTGGTGTGGTTTTATAGTGAGGTTTGAAAGTGGTGTGGTTAATGGAGAATTAAAATGGATTGATGGTGGTGTTTGAAGTTTGAATGGAATAGAAGGTTAGGAAATGATGAAGAATTAAGAGGTGAATGATGGAGGATGAATGAGGTTTATGGAGTTTAAATGGAATAAATAAGGGGAAGAATGAAGAAGATTGGAAGATGAATTTTGAAATTCAAATTCAAAATTCAAAATGGGAGTTATGGAGGTGTTTCTGCGTGGTCAACAATGCAGACTGCTGACCTTGGGAGACGCGCGTCTCAGGCAGTCAGTCTGCAAGGGGACAAAGCATGGAGACGTGCGTCTCCTGTCCTCTGAATGATTTTTGCTGGTCCCACACAGATGGAGACGTGCGTCTCCTGTTGTAGGCAAGTGGTACACGCATGCAAGGGACCAGACAGTGCTGACAGATGCCATAAATTGTCCATCAGTTCAGAGCAGTGTCGAATTTTAATACTATTAACAGCAAGAAGTGATAAACAGGCAAATATATATAGCAGTCAATAGCAGTGTAATATAACACAGTAGCAGTAATCAAAAGAATATTGCATTTAAAATTAAACCGGTACTGAGTGTTAACATAAACAGAATGTAAGATGCAGAAAAATGAAAATCTAAACTTACGAATAAAAATTGCTAAAACTAGAAATATAATCTAATAATCTAATACGGTAACATCTAGCCACGTCTAGTGTTATGCTCATTAGACTGAATGTGTTTGAAAACTTCGTCGAACTGAGCATTTATGGTGTCGATAAAATCGAAGAACTGCATTTGCAAAGTGTGTAGCTCATTGCGCACGTGTTGGACATCTTGTTGTAGCGCAGTGATGGCTTGCTCGTGCGTATTCAGATTAGGCATTCTTTGATTCACCGATGCGGTAGATGTAGCGGGTTGTTGTTGCTCGAGCTCGACATCAGTCATATCAACAGTGTAGTCATCAACAGAATCTTCAGAACGAGTTTCAGGCTCATACTCAGATATAGGTTCATCAACAGGAAGAGGTTCGTAATCAGGAATGGGTTCATCTTCAGGATTAGGTTCATAGTAACCAGGAGGAGTGTCAGGCTCAGATTCTGATACATGCATTTCCTCATCAAAATGTTCATAGGCTTGAGGGGTTTCAGGTGAGGGTTCTCTTTCAGGAATCTGATCATAGAAAAGCCAGTTAGCAGGGTTGTGCACACTTGTCCTAGGACTCGGTAAAGTGAACTGATCTTTAGTGTTCAGAATATAACATACACATCCAAATGGATGGAAATAAGAAATGTTGGGCTTTCTGTTCTTCCACAATTCATAAGGAGTGTTAATTGCTTCTGCCCAGAAATGCTTAACCATATTGGGTTCATTGATCAGGGTTCTGGCCATTTCTTGTATAGTCCTATTCTTTCGTTCTATAACTCCATTTTGCTGTGGAGTTCTAGGACAAGAGAAATCATGGGCAATACCATTTTCTTTGAAATAAATTTCAAAGAATCTGTTCTCAAATTCACCACCATGATCACTTCTACAGAAGTCAAAGAACATTGTATGAGACTCATCCTTGTGTTTCAAGAACTTTACCCACGTCCATCTGCTATAGTCGTCTACGATGACTAATCCATATTTCTTCCCTCTGATTGATGCTGTTTTGACTAGGCCAAAAGGATCAATGTGCAGAAGTTATAGCGGCCTAGAGGAAGAGACAACATTCTTAGACTTGAATGCAGGTTTTGAGAACTTCCTTTTCTGACATGCTTCGCAAAGAGCGTCTGATTTATATTTCAGATTAGGGAGACCTCTGACCAGATTAAGTTTGTTAATCTGAGAAATCTTTCTCAAACTAGCATGACCTAATCTTCCGTGCCAGACCCATTGCTCTTCACTAACAGACATGAGGCAAGTAACCTTCTGATTCTTAAAATCTTGAAGATCAATCTTGTAAATGTTGTTCTTTCTCTTGCCTGTAAATAGGAATGAGCCATCCTTCTGACTAATAGCTTTACAAGAATTTTGATTAAAGATTATGTCATAACTATTGTCACTTAATTGACTTATGGATAATAAGTTATGAGCTAATCCATCTACTAGCAGAACATTAGTTATAGAGGGAGAGTTACCAATGCTTATGGTTCCAGAGCCAATGATCTTGCCCTTCTGATTCCCTCCAAACTTAACTTCTCCGGCAGATTTAAGCACCAGGTCTTGGAACATAGACCTTTTTCCCGTCATGTGCCGCGAGCACCCAGAGTCCAGGTACCATGACATGTTTTCCTTTGTCTTCTTTGCTGCCAAGGATATCTGCAACGGGAATTATCTTTTCCTTAGGTACCCACATTTTCTTGGGTCCTTTTGGGTTAGTTCTCCTTAAGTTCTGATTGAACCTGGGTTTAGCATGAAAATTAACAGGAGGTACATCATGATATTCCCTATTCTGAGTCACATGATATTTTCTAGTATGTGTATCATGCTTGTTGGTGTGTGTTATATGGAAACTCTTAGCGTATGATGTGAGCCTACTATCATGGGAGTGGCCATACTTGAATTGATCATACTTGTATGGGGTTTCACCATCATAGCCTATGCCAACTCTCTTGTTTCCACTAACTGCATATATCATAGAGGCTAACTGACTTCTGCCTATACCTCTAGATAAAAACTTCCTGAAACTCAAGTCATATTCCTTAAGAATATTGTTCATGCTTGGAATAGACTTTTCTGAACTAGAAGATGATTCAGCATCTTTAGATAGTTTTAAAACTTTTTCTTTAAGTTCAGAATTTTCTAATTCAAGCTTCTTAGTTTCAGATGCAAAGAGCTTTTTCAGCTTCTTGTATTTGATACTAAGTTGAGCCTTGATTTCCAGAAGTTCAGTTAGACTAGAAACTAACTCTTCTCTAGAAAGTTCAGAAAATACCTCTTCAGAATCTGAATCTGATGTAGATTCTGATTCATCATCAACATTGGCCATCAGCGCAATGTTTGCCTACTCATCTTCAGAGTCTGACTCTTGATCAGAAGAGTCTGAGTCATCCCAAGTAGCCATAAGGCCTTTCTTCTTTTCAAACTTCTTCTTGGGCTTTTCCCTCTGAAGCTTTGGACACTCATTCTTATAATGACCTGGCTCCTTGCACTCAAAGCATGTCACCTTCTTTTTGTCAGATCTTCTATGTCCAGAAGATTCTCCTCTTTCAGGCCTTTTAGAACTTCGGAAGTTCTTGAACTTCCTTTGTTTACTCTTCCAGAGTTGATTTACTCTTCTGGAGATCATGGAGAGTTCGTCTTCTTCTTCTTCTGATTCTGACTCTTCAGAATCTTCTTCTTCAGCCTGAAAAGCGTTAGTGCATTTTTTATTATTTGATTTTAAAGCAATTGACTTACCTTTCTTCTGAGGTTCATTAGCATCCAGCTCTATTTCATGACTCCTCAGGGCACTGATCAGCTCTTCAAGAGAGACTTCATTCAAATTCTTAGCAATCTTGAATGCAGTCACCATTGGGCCCCGTCTTCTGGGCAAGCTTCTGATGATCTTCTTGACATGATCAGCCTTTGTATATCTCTTGTCAAGCACTCTTAATCCATCAGTCAGAGTCTGGAATCTTGAGAACATTGCTTCAATGTTTTCATCTTCCTCCATCTTGAAAGCTTCATACTTCTGGATTAAAGCAAAAGCTTTTGTCTCCTTGACTTGGGCATTACCTTCATGAGTCATCTTCAAGGATTCAAAGATGTCATCAGCAGTTTCTCTGTTTGTTATTTTCTCATATTCAGCATGACAAATAGCATTCAGCAGAATAGTCCTTGACTTGTGATGATTCTTGAATTGTTTCTTTTGGTCATCACTCATTTCTTGTGTAGACATCTTTACTCCACGAGCATTTACAGGATGTCTGTAACCATCCAAGACTAGATCCCATAAGTCACCATCTTGACCAAGAAAGTAACTTTCGAGTCTATCTTTCCAGTATTCAAAGTTTTCACCATCAAACACAGGTGGTCTAGAATATCCATTGAAACCATTTCCATTGTTGTTTTGATCAGTAGGAACAGGTGTAGCTGTTGATGCAGTTGTTTCAACCATATTGACTTTGTGTTTTTCTCCCTGAATCTTTTATCTAACACGGTTAAGTGCTTGCACCTAGAACCGACACTCTGATGCCAATTGAAGGATAGGAAAACACTTAGAAAGGGGGGGTTTGAATAAGTGTGACTTTAAAAACTTATGAGATAAAAACAGTGAACACAATTATTTTTATCCTGGTTCGTTGTTAACGAACCTACTCCAGTCCACCCCCTTAGAATGATTTACATCAACTGAGGATTTAATCCACTAATCCAACTGATTACAATGGTTTTCCACTTAGATAACCTCTAAGTCTTCTAGAGTATACACATCACAACTTGATCACTCTAGGAAATCACCACTTAGATAACCTCTAAGTCTTCTAGAGTCTACTGATCACTCTAGGAACCTTTTATAATTAATGTAAAATAAAGTTTACAAGAGTATGAATTGCTTCTTATAAAGCTATAATCACAACAGTGATATTTCTCTTAAGTTCTAAGCTTAACACTCACTAAATATTACAAGAGTTTGTGAGGTTGAAGATGAAGTTAGTGAGCTTTGAATTTGACAGTGTTTCAGTATTTTGCAAGAGTTGGTTAGCTGCTTATGATCAGAACTTCCTTATTTATAGGCGTTTGAGAAGATGACCGTTGGGTTGCATTTAATGCATTGCGTGAATAGTACATCTTTGCATTTAATGTTTCACACTTTTGTCAACTACCTCGAGCCATGCTTTTGCTGCTTTTACTGACTTTGCCTTTTGTAGATTCTAACGATCCTTTTGTCAGTCAGAGATTAGACTTAATAGCCTGTCATCTTGTACTTGCTTCTGAACTCAGATTTGTAGATACAACGTTTGAATTATCAGAGTCAATCAGCTTGGTGCAGAGCATCTTCTTGTCTTCTGACTTTGAAGAGCTTGAGCGTGATACCATTCAGAACATCAGTGCTTCTGCTTCTGACTTTATGTTCTTCTGATGCTTCATAGTCCATGTTCTAATTCTGCTTGACCATCTTCTGATGTCTTGCCAGAGCATGTTCTGATGCACCCATCCAAAACCTTCTGAGTCAGTGCTTCTGAGTGCTGAATTGTGTATACTCTTTATGTATTTCCTGAAATGGAAAATGTAAAGGATTAGAGTACCACATTGTCTTATACAAAATTCATATATAATGTTATCATCAAAACAAGAATATTGATCCAAAAAAATCTTGTTCTAACATAGTTTAGTCTTAGAGGTTTCTGAATTAATAAACGTTATATCTCGTGGAGACCTCTGAACGGTTTATTATTCAAGTTGGTTAGTCACGGGAAGTTGGCTTGTGCAGGAGTTACTAGGTTCATGAACGTTATATCTTGCTGAGATCACAGAACGGTTCATCATCTAGGGGTTAGTCACTCGCTGGTAGCTTGTGCAGGGTTAGTTACAACAGTTGGCTATGCAGGAAGTTAGTCACGACAGTTGATCGTGCAGTTGTAATCAACTTGTTTAGAGTGGATTAAGTCCTCGATTGAGAGAGGCAAAATTGAAGGTGGAGAAAAACACAAGAAATGGGGGATTGAATTGTGTTCTTTATCAACTAAAATTCCCTTTCTTTTTAACGTCTTTTATTTCTTTTGTTTTTATCATCTATTGGATTATGCTTTTGGTGTTGCGGAAGCATGTGAAAGTAGAACTACATAACCAATGAGATGTTCATTTTAACTTCTATGTGTCATCAGAACTTCTGACTGGACTCAGTACAGTTCAGAGGAGTTTTTGCTTGAATGTTCTAAGTTAAAACGAATAGAGCAGAAAGTAAAAGACACATTCATTTTTATCCTGGTTCACCTTCTGAATAAGGCTACCTCCAGTCCACCTTCTTCAGGTGATTTTCCTCTCAACAGAGGTCTTTATCCACTATAACCAAACTTGATTACTTCTGCACGGTCCTCCGTCGTGACTAACAATCTTGCACAACCAACTACTGTGACTAACCCTGCACAAGCTACCTGCGAGTGACTAACCCCTAGATGAGTGAACCGTTCAGTGATCCCTTCTAGATATAACGTTCATCAATCTAGTAACCTGCACAACAATGCATTGTGACTAACTCCTTGCACAGCTACCTGCTGTGACTGACTGTAATGGACTGTTCAGTGATCTCCACGAGATATAACATCCATTGACTCCTGGACTCCTGACCTTCAATCGGTCTCCACGAGATTTCCACAATGACCGCAACCAATTGTCTTCTCAAGCTTCTGACCTGAACTGGTCGCTCTAGGCATCTTTTGGAGATTACATGAGTGCTTCTTATTCAAGCATATTTCTCCTATTCTCAAGTACATTTGTTTACGACACACTGACTAGAAGTCACTTCCGGTGTCTAAACAATCTAACAGAAGTTTCCTAAGATATAACACACTTCGAGCAACAACTCTATGTGTTTTACAATTAAATACAAGAATAACAGATAAACTTGTAGTCTTCTATTCTTGAACTTCTGGATGAGATCTTCTTCTTCTGGAAGCAAATAAAGAGCAGTAGCTCTTATGTAGGTTGCTTTTGTCTCGATCTTCATATTATTTTTCATTACTGATCATTAAGTTGATAACAGCTGATGACACATTGATCAACATCATTAAACTTGAAACACTCTACGAGCAACAACTCAGTGTATTTAGTTCCCTTTGTTTTTCAACATGATGAATTTTATGCTTGATCAAGTATTCTTGGATGTCTTCATTTCTTCTAAATGGAGCATTCTGCACAGCATGCAGGTTTTCTTCGTCATCCTTTGAGAGATTCTTCATGGTAGGCATATGATGTGTATTTCAACATTTAATCATCATACACATAGTGTATGTTGCCTCTTAATGAAGCAGTTGAACTAGCTCATCAGCTTTCACGTTCATGATCTCCATTTCCATCACATAGGCATGTGTTTATTGTATAACAACACTATGGATGATCACATACATAGTATGTGTTTCCTCTTGTGTATCTTCCGATGTGTGTTTGCTTTCTTACACATTTTCTCTCTCTTGTATTGTACAAGCATATGATCAGTGTACATCACCATTATTGCTTATCACATACAGAGTATGTGTTGCCTCTTGTATCTTCTTATGCATGTCTTCATATTTCTTCATTTAAGAGTTCATGCTCAGCTGCTTCTGTTGCACCCCAAAATTTGCCCATCTAATTTTATGCTAACTGGCTTAAGCTTTGCATTCCATCTGCATACTTATTAGGTCATATAACACTTCATTGCATTTATCCAATCAATAAATACAGCACATGATTTGGGATCTTGAAAGGTTGATATTCTACTAAAGATCAATGATATTGCAATTGAAGATGACTTATAATGGTATTGGGATTCTCCTCAACTTTTTGTATCTCCTTATAGCTATCCCCATTAAGTAGTCAAGATTTGGTACAATGAATATTCAGGAAGATCAAATCGAGATGTCAACATGTAGTGATCCTTATTTAATTGTGTTGGGATTGCTCATTTTACAAGTTATATGGGGTTTAATTATTATTTGCTTGGACTTTTATTGAAGGGCAGTAGAAGAAGTATTGCGAAATATTCAGTTGAGTAAGGGTTGACTTCTTGTCACCTCAATCTGTTGGTGGATTTTAATTTACATTATGGTTTACCTAAGCTTATAAATTGAAGATAAAGGGAGAAGGACTAGGAAATTCAATAGTCATAAATGGTGGGAAATCTCATTCAAGTACTCAGACTACAAGTCAACAATCACATCTCAAAAGAGTCAAAATCCATAAATACAAAATTCAAGAGGTTTAATTACAAGGCATTACAAGAACAGAGTTGAGAAACTACAAAAGAACCTCACAAATATTTCTAATACTTTGTTCATCTTCCAAACCATTACCAATATCCTCTTTTTTACACTTTTGGAACATGGAACAAGAAAAGAAAAAGAGACATCATAAACTTATTGCTAAGTATAAAATCTCTAAGTTCCTAAGTTCCATTGAGCAAGCTTTAAACTTCCAATGTCTTTGAATTGTGCTTGGCCTTCATTATGTGTTAAGAGCTCATCAAATATCCACCATCACTCTGCAGCCACTCAAAAGGAAACAAAAGAGTGTCTTATGCTCAGCGCCTTCCGCACTTTCGAAGTCTTTAGAACCAATCATCATCATTACTTCTTCGGGCCAGCCCTGCATTAATCATTAAGTCAAAACCTGTCCACGCATTCAAGCAATATTCAAACAGCCCAAGCATTCCATAATGAACAAAGATGCTCTTATCCTGTGGCAGCAATTGTCGCGGGGAAAAATCGTTGTCTTTTTTCGGGATGAGACACCTGATGCCTTCTTCGGGCTCGAGTGCTCAAAAAATGATTTTTCTTTTGTACCGACCAAACTTTTTATTGTTTCCAAAGGAGGAAAAGGAAAAAAGCTGCAATAACCTAAAAAGTGGGGGAGAGATCTTGGGTAAGAGGGTTGGTTATACGAAGGGAAGGTATTAGCACCCAACGTATCTATAGTTCTCTATAGGCTTTTTTTTGTGTGTTTGTTTCATTCTATGTTATGGTGGAGGTTCTTGTGAAATAGGTGGGACCTAAGGTGTTTGTTTGATTATGCTCGCAAAGATCATCGCGATCCTCTGCATACATATCCCCTAGAGGGAATCAGAGCATCTGTAGCTCGGGTCTACGGGTGCTAAGGTTTGAGTGGTTTGAGGGAGAAGTTTTGCTCGCCAAGGATACGACCTTGTGCCTACGTATTCTCAAAGGGATGTTGAGAAAGTCAGAGCAATCGTAGTTCCCACTTATGCTAGTGGAAGCAAAGGAAAAGAGACAAATGTCATCTAAATGTTCGATGTATCTAATCTATATCATCACATACATCTGTTTGTTTTTTGTTTGAAAATCTTTTCATTATAAGCCCTGGGTTGTGCCACTTATGGCGCTTAGAATGATAAAGATGTTTTTGTGTTTAACCAGCCTTGTGGCAAAAACCTTCAATGAAGTCACCCTTGTGACAAAAAGTTTTGATTAATCAGCCAGCCTTGTGGCAAAAGTTTCAATGAAGTCAGCCTTGTGACAAAAACTTTGATTAATCAGCCAGTATGGTGGCAAAACGGTTTGATTGATTAACCAGCCTTGTGGCAAAAGAAATTTGATTGATTAGCCAGCCTTGTGGCAAAAAGTTTGATTGATTGATTGTTTGTGACGATATAGAAGAGACACTCCTATCATAGAGATGAAAAATGTCTAATCTCCTAGGGTATTTGTTTTGGATATTGGGGATGCTTATAAGAAGCCCGTGGGTCCTTGTACGAAGCCCAAGAGGAGGCTATCCGAGGGTCCTTGCATTGTAAGCCCAAGAGGAGGCTATGGGAGGGACAATCCAGGGTCCTTGCATTGTAAGCCCAAGAGGAGGCTATGGGAGGGTCACTCGTTTGTACAAAGCCCAAGGGGAGGCATGGTATAGCTGGTTTGAGCTCTTAGAGCGATTTCACCGGGAAACCATACTCTATGTCCTAACCTAAACTAGGGAGATTCTTTGCACGAAGCTCAATAGGAGGCTATGGGGAACCTAGTGTTGTACTAAGTTGAACAAGCATATATAACACAATCACAAGTATGAACAAGTACGAACAAATATGAACAAGTACATGAACAAATATGAACAAGTATGAACAAGCACATATGTATGACAAAGTGTGTGTATATAATGGAGTTTATGAAGGAAATATACCTGTAAGCATGATCTATTTGTATACACGGGGGCTCGGGACTCATACTCGGGGAGAGGCCCTTTTGAGTTTATTCAAAGCTATGTAAACAGGTATTTACAAAGGGGCTTGGGACTTATACCTACATGGAGGCCCATAGTATATTTTTGGGAAGATTTAAAGAAACCTTCATTTTTTGTTTGTTATTCAAAGTTAAAAAACAGATTGAGATATGTACAAAAATGTGTGTGTACAATGAAATACTTAATTTCATGTACAGGAATGGGTATGTACAAAAGGGGCTTGGGACTTATACCTACATGGAGGCCCATGGTATTTTGAAAAGTTTTGTTTCTTTGAAGTTTTGTTGTTTTGAAAATGATTTGAAAATTGTTTGAAAAAGTTTTGTTTTGAAGAAGTTTTAAAAAACTGTACAAAAAGGAAAAGAAATGGGACTTACACTCTCTAATATTCGAGAGGCCCCACTTCGTTTTGAAAATCAATTGATCAATTAAAAAGATTTAATCAATAGTTTCAAAAAGAAATGGTTTATCGTTTTTTTGAAAAGAATCGCGATCGCTTGTTTTAAAATGATTTGAATTTGACAAAAGTCAACTTAATTAAGTTTAAATCAAATTTTAATGCTTAATTAAGACCTAAGTGATTTAGGGTTTGATCACAAAATATATTTACAAATGATTAGGTTTGAAAATTAAATGAAAAAACAAATATTTAAAGTATTTAAAAACACTTAAAAATGTATCATTTTAAACCTAATTAAAAACATATTAAATAAATCTTTTTTTGTGATTTTTTTTGGTATTGTCAAAATATGTATATTAAATAAGAGGTGTGTAAAAAATGAAGAAAAATGAAGTTGATTTGATTGGTTAAATTAATTGGTGAAGTTGTGAAGAAATTGAAAGAAAAAAGTGATAAAAAAAAGGAAATGTCTCCACTAGGGCTTGAACCCACGCCCTTGTGTTTACTACTCAAAACATGAACCAAGCGAGCTGCGCGTGCAGCTTTTTATTCATACGCTTCCAATGCACTATATTTTAAAACAAATATTTGAATTCTTTGAACGAAAAAACGCGCCAAGAACACAACCCTAACTGAATTTTGAACTTCTTCAAATCTGTGTTGTTTTGATCGATCAAAGGGTCTATTTCACTCGGTTTTTCACAAGGAACATGATGGTGACCTTTAATTTCATTTATTTTTGCTCTAAGATGATTAATTTTCTGATGAACACGAAGAACCCTAATATGACAAATCATTGTGATATCGTGTATGATCATGATATGATGCAATTGATTGAGGGTTATTATTCAGTGATGGTGCAGAAACAAGATGGTAACTCAGTTTTTCATTTATGATGCATGTATGATAGAGTTTGAAGTTCATGAGCACTTACCTCAAAAACGGCAAAGCTGGAAATCGAATTTGAGCCTGGAGGTGTTACAGATGTTGTTGCTCAATCTGGACAGCTTCAATGGACCTTATAGAACATGTCTGGATGCTAGGAGTGAATTGAAAACCTCTTGATCACCTTGTGGTACCCGAACTGCAGTTTAGCTCAAGTGAGGATCAAGCTAGTTGATTTTGATGTTTCAGATCATGGATGATGGTTGGAACAGTTCATATATGGTATATGGAATGTGTTTGGATGATTAACTTGGACAGAATTGGCCTGGATTTCATTTTGGCATGATAAGGCTAGTGTTATGCATATTTGGAGGTGAGATGATGATTCTGAGTTTGAGGTGTTTTTGGAAGGTTTCAAAGGTTCAAACAACTTCCATATGGTATTTGGGAAGTGTTAGAAGCATCACTTTGCTTAGAACTTCAAAGGTTTAGAGGTTGAGAATTTTACCTCTTTTGAAAACCATGAAACTTGTATTCTAAGAAAGGAAGAGAAAACCTATGTTTATGAGGTTTTGGTGTGATTTTGAATGAGGTAAGGACCTCTATTTATAGGCCAAAGTTTCTGAATACAAAGCTCTTGCAACTTGCTTCTTCTTTGGTGATTTGGCACTTAAGGGATAGAAAGGAATCTTACCATTAAATGCATATGGTTAAAGTTACTAAACCATGGTTAAAATTGGCTATGCTTCTTATCTCTTTCCCATCTGTCTCAAATCAGAAAATATCTTCCAATTATTGCCTCTATGTATCATTACTTGGTCCATTTGGCAACTTGGTTCATAACTTAGTGAAAATGGTTTGAAATTTCAAGTGAGAATGATCACTAAATGCATAATTCAAAACCATAGCTATGCTCCATATTTTTTCATGCTCTTGGACATTTTGGAAAGCTCATGTTACACACTTCAAAACCCTAGTTGAAAGTTTCTTCAAGATCTTTAAGGAAATGGGTGAAAAAGATCCATGAACTTTGAAGAAAATGAGGTTTTAAGTGAAATTTTCAAAAGATACCAACTTTGAAGCTCCATATCTCTTAAATGATTGATCTTTTGGAAAAAAATTATGTGTGACAAAGTTGTTCATTGGATCAAAATCTACAACTTTCATGTTGGAAGTTTTTTTCAGTTTGTAGGTGAAATTTTGAGAAATTCCCTTCCAAAGTTTGGAAAAAACCATTGAAAAACACTTAGAAAATTTTTCTAAGTATAAAAGTCAAACTTTGACTTTTTGATTCTTGATTGATTTTCTTGATTTTTCTTGATCAAATGACTTCATATATCATATATTGATGATTCAAAACTTCAAAAGTCATGGTTGACCAAAATTCCCCAAAAGTCAATGGTGATCTTGTACAGTTGACTTTTTCAGACGAATCGCGTTTCTGGAGATTTCAAATGAAACAGGCTATCCTCACCAAATGAATGGTATGAATGGATCACATTGAAGCATTAGAGGATATTGAGCCATGGTTTGAGTTGTGGCACCATGTTCTGATAAAAAGGCAGTTGTTCAGTGAATTAGGTCAAAAACCCTAATTGTCGATCTGATGAAATTGATGACTGTGGATCTTGAATTGAGATGTAATTTCCATTGGATGTTGTCATAGGGATTATTAGAGGATGATTGAAATCTTTGATTGACTCCCTGGGGATTTTTAGGGTTTCCCAAATGTGATCCCTGATTTCAGTCCCTGATAGTTCAAAAACCCTAATTCTGATGACTTGAAATTTCACTGTTGATCAATCCTTGTGTAGGAGATGTATTGAGCCAATAGATTAGGCTAAAATGATGTACTTGGGGTCTTGAGGTCATGTCCCAAGTCATTAGGTCAAATCCTGAGCAAAAGTCAGGGGTGTGCTATCTTCAGTCAAAACCCTAACTTGGTCGATTCAGAGCCTTTGAGCTTGTTGAAATGAATCTCTGAGGACCAAATATTGATTGTAGATGAAGATGATTCATTTGAGATGAAGGGAGAACAAAACCCTAATTGATTGTTACTTGTACTGATGAGTGATTTCTTGTTTAAATCCTGCTGAGTCACAAGTAACAAACACAGGCTATGCAATTTGTTAGAGATGCAAATGATGCATATGCAAATGATATGAGGTGGTATCTTAGGTCAAAAATTGGGGTATGACAGATGCCCCTATTTAAGTTTCTTCAACCTGAGACATGAAGATTGAAAATCTTCGTTTTGATAGGGTGGAAGAGACTTAAATATCAGAAGACGCGAATTTTGGACCTAAGATACCAAAATTGTGAATGATGCAAGGATATCTTTACCGAGGGATATCAAGAACTGACTCCACTGGGGACAAGAGATCGAGAAGGATGTCTCAATCCGTTTTAGGAAGAGAATCCATTTTTTTCTTTTTTTTGGGGAAGCAAGTGTATGCTTCACCGGGGAATGATAGCTTTGTGAGAAAAGCTTACCTATCAACATTATCGACTATCAGCATGGGGATAGACTTGTTTAATAATGCGAAGGTGAAAGGTATGAAACTGTATTACCGACTATCAGCATGGTGATAGACTTGACAAGGTAAAAAGAGTTTCAAAGGTTCGGTTAATATTACCGACTATCAGCCTTGTGATAGACATGTTAAATAATATAACCAGAACAAAAGGTTACCGACTACCAGCCTTGTGATAGCGGTTTTGAAGACATGATCAATTATCAGCCAAGTGATAAAATGATTCTGGAGACTTTGCTAGGGAAATTACTGGTTATTCAGCCTTGTGAACAGTAATAAGGCCCTGATTGTCAAATGGTCTTCATGATTGATTTCCTTGAGAGGAAAAAGCTTTTGAAAGAGACATAAACTGCTCAGATGACGAAGCTATTGCTTATTGTCTATTTTTCACGACTCTGTTTGGGGAATTGGTATTTTGAATCTCTGGTAAAGACAGGGTTCAATCCATGAATGAATTGGAAAGAAACAGTCAAACAAGACTTTGTACCCAATGAGGAATGAACTCGAATGGGTATTTTCTCCTTTGTTTTGAGAGGAGAAACTAAAGCAACCTTCTTCCACGAGGAATGATCTCAGTGGGGAACTGGAGAAAGAATATGTTCTTTTTGCTTATGGGTGACAACCTACTGGAGAGATGACACGCCCATACTTGTTTCTTTTTTTCTTTTTCTTTTTTCTTTTTCTTTTTTTTTTTGGGATAGATATATCCTGAACAAGTGAATATTGAAGCAAACATTGAAAAAATGCAAGAATGCATAAATGATGCAAATATGTATGAATGATGAATGTCATGAATGTAGCATGCATGCTAACAATACTGACAGATAATGAAGTGTATACTGGAGAGGGACCGATGCCGCAATACAACCAGATACTTGGCAAATGTTCTTCAACACGGTGTAGATAACACGGGTGATGAATGGTGCTGCATGCTTTAAACTTCTCTGGGGAAGATGAGCATCTTCTCTTATTGAGATGGAAGAACTTCTTCACTGAAGATGGAAAATCTTCGTCACTGGGGATGAAAGACCTTCTTCACTGGGGATAGAAGAGCTTCCTTACCTCGAGGGGTAATTGCTTCAGGAATTCTTTTTTGGGACCAGAATACCGTTGTCTCAACAATTTTCAGGGAGAATCCTTTTGTTCATCTTATGGAGACAACTGTTGATGTTCCTCCCGTTGTTCACAACTCAAAGGAAAGTTTCGCTTTTATTTTGAAAAAAAGAAAGTAAATTCATTTAAAACTTTTTTTTCTTTTCTTTCAAAAAACGAATAACACAATTAAAGCGTCATTTTGCAAGCTGAAAGGAATTGAAGATTGCAAACAAGTGGGCACAAGGCTCAAATTTATTTAATAGGATGGTAATCAGCTAAAGGCGTGATTCCATAGAGTATTTACAAAAGTTGGAAATGGTAATTATGCGGAAAAGGCTACATTGAAAGCAATAACTACTATTTCCCCTAACAACTTTGAGTTCCAACTGTGCTTGTCGCTTCAGATTAGCGATGATTTGTTTGAAGATCCTTTGATGAAAAAGACTCTTCAGGTGACGAAGTATTGACTGATGCAGTTACTTTGTCATAAATCCTTAATTTTTGCCTAGATTGCCCTTTCAGGTTTTCAATCTACCAGGATGAATTTTTTCTGTTTATTGTCTCTAATTTTTGCCTGGACCGCCCTTTCGGGTTTTCAGTCCACCGAGACGCTCATTTTTGCCTAAGTCGCCCTTTGCGGGTTTTCGACTTACCGAGCTGTTCTTTTGTATTTTTTAGACAAAGTATTTCTTGACTGCATCAGCATTCACAGGATGTGGGAGTTCATCACCATCCATGGTTGCAAGAGTCATGGCGCCGCCAGAAAATGTTCTTTTGACAACATACGGGCCTTCGTAATTAGGAGACCATTTGCCCCTAGAATCTGGTTGAAAAGACAAGATCTTTTTAAGCACGAGGTCGCCTTCTCAAAATTCACGAGGTCGAACCTTTTTGTTGAAGGCTTGTTTCATCCTTGCTTGGTATAATTGTCCATGGCATAGAACAGTCATACGTTTTTCTTCGATTAAGTTTAACTGATCGTATCTGCTTTGACACCATTCAGCCTCTGATAACTTAGTCTCCATGAGGACTCTCATTGATGGGATTTCAACTTCTACGGGGAGCACAACTTCCATGCCGTATACTAGAGAAAAGGGGGTTGCCCCTGTTGAAGTACGCACTGAAGTACGGTACCCATGTAAAGCAAATGGCAGCATTTCATGCCAGTCTTTGTAAGTGACGACCATTTTCTGGACGATTTTCTTAATGTTCTTGTTGGCGGCTTCGACGGCGCCGTTCATTTTTGGTCTGTAAGGAGAAGAGTTATGATGCTCAATCTTGAATTCCTCACATAATTCTTTCATCATCTTGTTGTTCAAGTTTGAACCATTGTCAGTAATGATTTTGCTGGGAACACCATATCGGCAAATGATGTTATTCTTGATAAACCTCACAACCACTTGTCTTGTAACATTGGCGTAAGATGCTGCTTCGACCCATTTGGTGAAGTAATCAATAGCTACCAAGATGAAACGATGACCATTTGAAGCTTTCGGTTCGATCATTCCAATCATATCGATACCCCACATGGAAAAAGGCCATGGAGATGAGAGAACGTTGAGTAGAGTTGGTGGCACATGGATCTTATCTGCGTAGATCTGGCACTTGTGACATCTCTTCACGTGTTTGTAACAGTCTGATTTCATTGTCAACCAATAGTATCTAGCTCTTAACATTTTCTTTGACATTGCATGCCCATTTGAATGAGTTCCAAAGGACCCTTCATGCACTTCATGCATTAACATGTCTGCTTCGTGTCTATCCACGCATCTGAGCAAAACCATGTCGAAGTTTCTTTTGTATAGCACATCTCCGTTCAGGAAGAAACTTCCAGAAAGCCTCCTTAGAGTTTTCTTATCTTTGTTTGATGCCCCAAGCGGGTACTCTTGAGTTTGAAGGATGCGCTTGATGTCGTGGAACCACGGTTTATCATCGATGACTGCTTCAGTTGCAAACACATAGGCGGGCCTTTCAAGGCGCGTAATTCTGACTGTAGGCATATCGTTCCAATGATTGACTTTGAACATGGAAGATAGAGTAGCCAAGGCGTCTGCCATTCGATCCTGATCTCGAGGTACATGATGCAATTCAACCTTGTTGAAGAAAGTCAACAGACGTCTTGCATAATCTCTGTAGGGAATCAAGCCAGGGTGGTAAGTTTCCCATTTGTCTTTGATTTGGTTGATCACGAGGGCTGAATCTCCATATATGTCGAAGATCTTGATCCTTAAGTCAATGGCTTCTTCGAGACCCATGATACAAGCTTCATATTCTGCGATGTTGTTGGTGCAATCAAATAGTAATCTGGCGGAGAATGGGATATGAGTACCCTTGGGAGTGATGATGATTGCCCCAATTCCATTGCCATAAGCGTTTACTGCTCCATCAAAAATTAGGCCCCATCTTGATCCGGGCTCAGGACCTTCTTCTGGTAACGGTTCATCACAATCTTTCATCTTCAAGTACAAGACATCTTCATCAGGAAAGTCAAACTTGAGAGATTGATATTCATTAATTGGTTGATGCACCAAGTGATCGGCGAGAATGCTTCCTTTGACTGCTTTTTGAGCACGGTATTCAATGTCATATTCGGATAACAGCATTTGCCATCGGGCAATCCTTCCTGTTAAGGCGGGCTTTTCAAAGACATACTTGATCGGATCCATTTTGGAGATTAACCAAGTAGTATTGTTGATCATGTATTGGCGGAGACGTTTTGAAGCCCAAGCCAAAGCACAACATGTTTTTTTTCGAGCATGGAGTAACGAGACTCACAGTCTGTGAATTTCTTACTCAAGTAATAGATGGCATGCTCCTTCTTACCGGTTTCATCTTGCTGTCCAAGCATACAGCCCATGGATTCTTCCAACACAGTAAGGTACATGATTAGTGGTCTTCCTTCAACTGGAGGAATCAGTATTGGTGGTTCTAACAGGTATTCCTTGATACTGTCGAACGCTTTCTGGCAATCTTCAGTCCATACAACCCCTTGATCTTTGCGGAGAAGCTTGAAAATTGGCCCACAAGTAGCAGTCATTTGAGAGATAAATCTGGAGATATAGTTCAATCGTCCGAGAAATCCTCTTACTTGCTTTTCAGTTTTTGGTGCAGGCATTTCTTGAATAGCTCTGACTTTGTCGGGATCTACTTCAATACCTCTTTGGCTGACAATGAAACCCAAGAGTTTTCCAGATCTAACCCCAAAAGTACATTTGTTAGGATTCAAGCGAAGCTGATATTTCCTTAGTCGTTGAAACAATTTCAAAAGGTATTCAATATGTTCTTCTTCTGTGCTGGACTTGGCTATCATGTCGTCCACATAAACTTCAATTTCTTTATGCATCATGTCATGAAAGAGAGCAGTCATCGCCCTTTGGTAAGTTGCGCCTGCATTCTTCAATCCAAACGGCATCACTTTGTAGCAAAAAGTACCCCATGGGGTGATGAAAGATGTCTTCTCCATGTCTTCAGGAGCCATCTTGATCTGATTATAACCGGAGAACCCGTCCATGAAGGAAAAGATGTTGAACTTAGCGGTGTTATCAACCAGTATGTCAATATGAGGTAATGGAAAGTCATCTTTTGGACTGGCTTTGTTCAAGTCACGGTAGTCAACACACATTCTGACTTTCCCATCTTTCTTCGGAACTGGCACTATGTTAGCCAACCATTGAGGATACTCAGAGGTGACAAGAAAACCTGCGTCGAGTTGCTTTTGAACTTCCACTTTGATCTTGTTAGCCATATCAGGGTGAGTCCTTCGCAATTTCTGCTTAACCGGCGGACATTCTGGCTTCAATGGCAAGTAATGCTGAACAATATTGGTATCCAACCCAGGCATGTCTTGGTAGGACCAGGCAAACACGTCAACATATTCTTTGAGAAGGTCTGTCAACTTACTCTTGATATCAGCATCAAGCAGCGATCCAATGGTCACTTCTTTTTTGTCTTCTTCAGAACCCAAGTTGATCTTTTCTAAAGGCTCTTTGTGAGGCAGAATGGCTCTTTCCTCGTGCTTAAGTAATCGAGAGATCTCGTCCGGGATCTCCTCTTCTTCCTCTTCTTCGGCTTCGAACACAGGAAACTCAAAGTTGGGAGAGGGCATAGGGTTATTGCATTCAATGGGTTTATCAATAGTAAATCTGCACATGTGATTTATATTTATTTTCAGAAAATTTATGAATGCAGGAGTGTATGCAGATTTTTTTTGAAAAAGTTTTTTTTATATTTTATTTTGGTTTTTTAGGATTACCATTTCCAGAAAAAAGCAAAAAATAAAACATATAATGTAGGGAATTCAAAATGACACTTTATTTATGATTCATCTTTGAAACAAAGCCCTAAACACAAACTCATTTGTCTTGGGCAGGAAAAAGAGGGAAACTTTTAAAAACAAAGCCCTATACACAAAATTATTTGGGCGGAACATTTAAAAGCAAAGCCCTATAAAACATCTCTCTGCTTTGGGCAAGGCAGGAGGTCAAAATAACAGCGAGGTGATTACTTTGAGCGGCGAACAACATTCGGAACGTCAACAGCTTTCCAGTAGCAACGAACTCCTCTGTGTATTATGTATTCAGGAAAATTCTCCTCAGAATTATCTTCAGTATTGACATTGACCGCTGGTCGAGCAGGATTTGAAGGTCCTGGTTTGTCAACCTTGTTCTTTGTAGAGTTGAAACGGTCTTCTCCTACTTCTTGAAGAGCATAAGATGAGTCACAATCTTCAGAATTTTCAGGATGTATTTCCCAGTCTCCAGGATGAAGAGACTCATTGTCAGCGACACTTTCTGAGTCAGTTGCGGGACCATCTTCCCCTTCATCTTCAAAAATGGCATTTATGTGATAGTAACCATCTTCAGGATTATGAACCTTGGCAGATGCATTGAATCCGAAATCTTCAGTAATTTCAGGTTGCTGAGAAAATTGACAGGGTTGATAAGCCTCTTCTGGTTGACTGTTATATCCAAAGGGATCTCCCCATCCAGTTGGTTGGATGTCTTCAATCGCAATCTTTGAACTTTCAGGTGCAGTATATTTCACCATATAATCAAATTTTCCACTTGGTTGTCCCAAGGTGTCCCAGATCTCTGCAGGAACAGGCTCAGTTTCTTTGCCATTGGATTCTTCTGAAGGAGGATATGGTTCTTCCTGAGATATATATCCCGAGTCATTGAGATAACATTTCCATTCTTCTTCAGTATCGGAGAGACCTTCTTCGATGCATTCTTCGATAAGGACATTATCCTCTTGAGGAATTGGGTTAAGGAACCCTCCACTATGGAACGTTTCTTTGATCGGACGAAGGGTTTCATCCTTCTTGGTGCAGTTTGAGAACGTTGGTGAACATCCGAGCCCTGCTCTAGTTTCATTCTTGGTCGGGATCACAACTTGCCCCCAGCCAGTGGTAGTTCCATCTTTCACTACTTTTACTGCCTCTTTGTAAGAAGAGATTGATGCTTTCTTTTTGGAAGATTCGTCTTCTAAAGAGAGACCTTGGAACTGAGTTCCTTCCACATCATCAGCACCAATGAAAGAGAAATTGGACAAATGGCTCACCATCAAGGCTTGCTCCCCACTTATTGTTACCAATTTTCCATTTGTTACAAACTTTAATTTTTGATGGAGCGTAGAAGTTACTGCCCCTGCTTCATGAATCCATGGTCGTCCTAACAGACAGCTATAAGCAGCTTGAATGTCCATGACCTGGAAGGTGATTTGAAATGTATGTGGACCAATTGTCATGGGAAGGTTGACTTCGCCAATAACAGATTTTCGCGATCCATCAAATGCTTTGACTACTACACCACTGAACTTCATAGGCATTCCTTGGTAAGATAAACGAGCAAGAGTCGTCTTTGGCATCACATTCAAGGAAGATCCGGTGTCTACCAACACATTAGACAAAGAGTCTGACTGACAGTTCATAGAAATGTGTAGAGCAAGGTTGTGATTTCTACCCTCTTCGGGGAGTTCTTCATCACAGAAGCTTAAATTGTTGCAAGCTGTTATGTTGGCTATTATCCCATCAAAGTGATCAACAGTCACATCATGGTCTACAAAAGCTTGATCTAAGACCTTCATCAGGGCTTCCCTGTGGGCTTCAGAGTTTAAAAGCAATGAAAGTATTGAGATCTTTGAAGGAGTCTGCATAAGCTGATCCACAATCTTGTATTCACTTCTTTTGATAAGCTTCAAAATTTCATCAAAATCTGGATTGACATTGGTTCCACTGGATTGGCCAACATCAGTGTTTGTATTACTGACAGGAGTTTCCTCAGGATTCCCCACTGGTGTATTGACAGGATTTTGTCCGGTTGCAGGAGCAACTGGCTGCTTTGGAGGTAGTGGAGTATACACACGTCCACTTCTTGTTACTCGACTCACATCAGCGATGTTCACGACAGATGAAAGAGTTGGTAAAGGAACTTCTTGTCCATCCTTTATCATTGTTGCATTGTAGTTGTATGGAACCGCCTTGTCAGAGTCATAAGGAACAGGTCCAGGTAGACAAATGATCAAAGGAGCAATAGGAACCTTCGGCTTGTTGTAAGTAACTTCTATGCGCTCAGGCATGTTGAAATGAGGAACGATGACGTTAACTTTAGGCATTTCCGAGTTGATATCTGAGACTAAAAGCTCATGCGGATAACATCCTATCATGTTAACTTCATTTTCATCCCTATTTCTGTAGATCTGAATAGTACCATTATCCAACAGAACTTGGAGATCTCTTCTCACAATCGAACATCCGTGAGGATCTACACAACATATGCTACAGGAACCGTAGTGATGCTGGCGAAAATTCGGCCCTCGACAGAGAGTGGCGTGCATTTGTACCAAATCGGCTCTTGAGTAATTGATATTATAGACTCGGTACGGACCAGGACATCCATACACCATGTTTACAACATGCCCTCCATGATTGGGCAGTGGATTTGCTTGCACATTTGGATTCAAATTTCTGAATGAGAGGAGATTAGATTTAACCAACCTCTGAACTTCATATTTCAAAGCTATGCAATGCTCAAGATCATGGCCAGGCGCTCCTTGATGATAAGGGCATGAGACCTCAGCTTTGTACCACCATGGGAGTTTCTCAGGTACTGGTGGTGGTGCTCTAGTTTGAACGAGACCTTTTTCAATCAAGGCAGGGTACAATTCTGTGTAAGTCATTGGAATCGGATCAAACTGTGGAGCTCTTTGTACACGATTCTGATTATTGTTAAACTGCTGAGCCGGTTGTCGAGGCTGTTGTTGTTGAAACTGCGGAGTAAATCCCGGATTCGGTGTTGTGTTAACAACTGGCGCAATAGCAGCAATCTGTTGTCGACGATTGACGTTTCCTCTTGGCTTCCCTTGGGACACCATGTCAACACTTTGTTCTTTCTTCTTTGGGAAACCACTTCCGAACTTTTTGGTTCCACTCGAAGATCCACCTTCTTTAGTCAGACGTCCGGTTCGGACTCCTTCTTCTAGACGCATCCCCATGTTTACCATTTCGGTGAAATCACTTGGAGCACTAGCAATCATGCGTTCATAATAAAACGGACTGAGAGTATTCAAGAAGATCTTTGTCATCTCTTTCTCTTTTAACGGTGGATTAATCTGAGCAGCAGTTTCTCTCCATCGTTGGGCATATTCTTTGAAAGCTTCATGGTCTTTCTGAGCCATGGATCGGAGCTGATCTCCGTCTGGAGCCATATCCGAGTTATACTTGTATTGTCGGACAAAGGCCTCACCTAGGTCATTAAATGTTCGAATATTAGTGCTATCCAAGCCTGTGTACCACTTCAGTGCGGCACCAGTCAAACTGTCTTGAAAGTAATGGATAAGCAACTGATGATTATCTGCATAAGTAGACATCTTTCTGGCATACATTACGAGATGGCTTTGTGGACAAGAACTACCTTTGTACTTCTCAAAGTCAGGGACCTTGAATTTAGCAGGTATTTGTACACTGGGAACCAAACATAGCTCTTGGGCATTCTTTCCAAACAAATCTTTGCCACGAATAGCTTTGACTTCCAGTTGAATCTTGTTAAACTATTCTTGGAGATCTTCCACAAGGTTACGCGGATTTGTGCTATCACCTTGATCATGATAAATCTCATTGCCATCATAAGGAACAGTGTGAACCGTAGGGGTCGGAACTGTCATAGTGGGTTGAGAAAGTGCCATAGTGATTTGGGAAAAAGTTACCCCTGAATGTGGAATAAACGCCGAACCTTGTGCAGCAGGCGCTTCAGTTGTAGCTGTTTGAACCCCAGAGAAATCATGGCGGAAACCTGTACCAAAGCTGAAAGGCGGGCCCCAACCTTCTGGCATGGAGAAAGATGGAATGTTGAATGCAACTGTAGAAACTGGAGTAGTGACTTCAGATGTTACCGTTGCTTGACTGTTAGGTGGCGGCTGCTGATTCTGTGCGGCCATTAAAGAGTCAACCAGAGTAGTGAGACTTTCCAACTTTTCCTGAAGGGTGGTCACTGTACCACGGAGCTCAATATTCTCTTGTTCAGAGTGTTCCATTACTCTTCTTCTGCTTGAACGAGTATTGTATCTGTGATCTGATTGCGAGCGCGGTCGAGAAACTTTGAGACGCGGCAGCTTGACGATCTATTGGAGAAAGATCCAAAAGATAAGACTCTATACAACAGACTCGATATGCAGAATGATGTATGCAAAAAGAAATTTATGATTTTTCCAAACATTTTTAGATTATTTTCTTGCAAACATTTGAACACAAACAATTCTTTTATTGAAATAATGGGAAATGTTACAACATTGGAGCGTAGCTCCTTACAAAAGCAAATGATACAATAAAAAGCTAAACAATCCTAAGCATCCTCATCAGACGAAGAACCAAATGCGTTGTGCAGCTTGAGCCTCAGGATTTCTTTCCCATAGTAAGCTTTCAATTCGGCCTTTTCAGCCCTCAGTTTGTCAACAACATTCTTCCAATTGTCAGGCATCGGAGCGTTGCTTGTCGAGGCTTCAAGATTTTTCTTGCTTTCTTTGATGTATCTTCAGATTGCGGCATCTTTCTGACGAATCTTCTCATCTTTGCTCATGAGCCATCCATCTTGATAATAGAGAGTTTCTTCGTGATCTTTCACTCTTTTCTTCAACTTTCTATTTTCCTCATCAGTTTTACGAAACTTTTCTTCCCAAGCGTCTTTTTCTAACCTCATTTTGGCTAAAATCTCTTGGTATTCTTCCGTAGTGTCAATGGGAATGTTGGGTAGTTGAGACACCACAGGGAACATGGGTTTTTCATAATCATAAGGCATTTGAAACTCCCTTGCTCTTTTCTTCACCCAGCTGGTGTAGGCGTTCGTAGCAATGCAGTTCCTTTCCCCACCTTTTTCTTTTCTTCGGATGTCGTACCAAGCTCTTACCATTCTTGTCTTCAACCTTTGAGGATCCTCCCCTTCTCGGTAAAAGTAGCATTCCACTGCGAGACCAATTGGTTTAACTGAATTTGCATACCCGAGTTGTCGTCGGGCTAGGACCGGATTGTAGTTAATTCCTCCTTGTGTACCGATGAGGGGTACGTTGGCGAACTCTCCACAACTATCAATGGTTTCTGTACCGCAGCGAGCCAGAGTATACCAATGAATATCATTATTAGTAAGGGACATAAGTCTTCGAGGCCAACGCAAACCTTCTCGGTTTTCCGTGAAAGTAGGGGATTTAGGTAAGTGTGAAACAATCCATTTGTACAAAAGAGGTGCACAACATACAATGATTCCACCACCTTGGCGATTCCTGTGATGAATAGAGAAATACGTGTCACCAAGTAAAGTCGGAACAGGATTTCCAATCAGAAAGATCTTTATGGCGTTGATATCAACAAAGTCGTTGACGTTGGGAAACAGAACCAACCCATAAATGAGCAAGGCTAATACAGCTTCAAAAGCTATCATGCTACCAATTTTGATGAAATCAAAGGCTTTCTTTATTAGAAACTGCGAAGTCAAACCCGGAAAGTTTCCTTTGGTAGTCCAATTACTTTCTATTTCAGATTTCTTCAAGTGGATACTTGCTGCAACGACTGGTGACTTAGGAATGGCTTCCAAACCATTGAAAGGTATTTTGTCAGATACAGGAATACCCAAAAGATCGGCATATTCTTCCAAGGTTGGTACCAACTGATAGTCTGGAAAGGTGAAACACCGGTAGACGGGATCATAGAACTGAACCAGAGTTTTGAGAAGTCCTTCATCAACATGAGTGTTCAAGATAGGCAAAAGCTTTCCATGGCTTTTCCTAAAATCAGAAGGATCTTGTACAGAAGATGCTAACTCTTTCAGCCTTTCCACATTAGGCATTTTGAAATCGTACTTTTTGGTATGCCTTTTTACCCCTTCCATAACTTAATCCTATAATGTTTGCAAAGAAAATTCTCTAAAAATTTTTTGGAAAAATCATATTTTTATGGAAAAAGATGGATTTTTGAATGTATGAATGCATGGATGCGCGGATGCCACATATTCAAACATGGTAAAGCAAACATGGTGCGACAAACATGGTAGCGCAAACATGGTACTACAAACATGGTAATTCAAACATAGTACACATAGGTTCAAAGGTCCAGCGTCACGAGCATGAGGTCAGAGAACCAAACATGGGATAGTACTAGGGTTTATCACCTGCAAAACATGTTTTACTGATACGTCAGAGTCTACATTTTTCTTTCGGATATTACCGGCTTGCACAACTGAACTTGTGAGCTAGAAATATTCTCAAGAAAAACTCGTCTGAGTGTGGTTCTCCGCATGACAACTATCCAAGTCTTCACCTGGATCGTTTCTGCACCACGTCCTAATAAGGCCAGGATGGGTTATGGGTTCTACAGCCAACTCAGCTTCTATAGTTCAATGAAAGCAATAATGTCTTCGCAACTGAACTTGCTAAACATGTACTACAAACAAGGAACCTCCACTGAGCGGAAGGATTCTCATGCTGACTTTTTAAGGACTAACTCCTTGTATGCCATACATGACTATACCCTCCACCTAATTCTTATGTGTTCTTAATCCGGGTTAGGATTTGTCCATAATGTATCACTTGTAACAGAACCACAGATGTAACAGAATCCTAGAACCAAACATGTAATAAAAATGAAATAACAAACACAAAAAATTAAAATTAACCCTTTCTTTGGAAACAATAAAAAGATGGTCCCCAGTGAAGTCGCCATTTTTCTGTCGCGGGGAAAAATCGTTGTCTTTTTTCGGGATGAGACACCTGATGCCTTCTTCGGGCTCGAGTTCTCAAAAAATGATTTTTCTTTTGTACCGACCAAACTTTTTATTGTTTCCAAAGGAGGAAAAGGAAAAAAGCTGCAATAACCTAAAAAGTGGGGGAGAGATCTTGGGTAAGAGGGTTGGTTATACGAAGGGAAGGTATTAGCACCCAACGTATCTATAGTTCTCTATAGGCTTTTTTTTTTGTGTTTGTTTCATTCTATGTTATGGTGGAGGTTCTTGTGAAATAGGTGGGACCTAAGGTGTTTGTTTGATTATGCTCGCAAAGATCATCGCGATCCTCTGCATACATATCCCCTAGAGGGAATCAGAGCATCTGTAGCTCGGGGTCTACGGGTGCTAAGGTTTGAGTGGTTTGAGGGAGAAGTTTTGCTCGCCAAGGATACGACCTTGTGCCTACGTATTCTCAAAGGGATGTTGAGAAAGTCAGAGCAATCGTAGTTCCCACTTATGCTAGTGGAAGCAAAGGAAAAGAGACAAATGTCATCTAAATGTTCGATGTATCTAATCTATATCATCACATACATCTGTTTGTTTTTTGTTTGAAAATCTTTTCATTATAAGCCCTGGGCTGTGCCACTTATGGCGCTTAGAATGATAAAGATGTTTTTGTGTTTAACCAGCCTTGTGGCAAAAACTTTCAATGAAGTCAGCCTTGTGACAAAAAGTTTTGATTAATCAGCCAGCCTTGTGGCAAAAGTTTCAATGAAGTCAGCCTTGTAACAAAAACTTTGATTAATCAGCCAGTATGGTGGCAAAACGGTTTGATTGATTAACCAGCCTTGTGGCAAAAGAAATTTGATTGATTAGCCAGCCTTGTGGCAAAAAGTTTGATTGATTGATTGTTTGTGACGATATAGAAGAGATACTCCTATCATAGAGATGAAAAATGTCTAATCTCCTAGGGTATTTGTTTTGGATATTGGGGATGCTTATAAGAAGCCCGTGGGTCCTTGTACGAAGCCCAAGAGGAGGCTATCCGAGGGTCCTTGCATTGTAAGCCCAAGAGGAGGCTATGGGAGGGACAATCCAGGGTCCTTGCATTGTAAGCCCAAGAGGAGGCTATGGGAGGGTCACTCGTTTGTACAAAGCCCAAGGGGAGGCATGGTATAGCTGGTTTGAGCTCTTAGAGCGATTTCACCGGGAAACCATACTCTATATCCTAACCTAAACTAGGGAGATTCTTTGCACGAAGCCCAATAGGAGGCTATGGGGAACCTAGTGTTGTACTAAGTTGAACAAGCATATATAACACAATCACAAGTATGATCAAGTACGAACAAATATGAACAAGTACATGAACAAATATGAACAAGTATGAACAAGCACATATGTATGACAAAGTGTGTGTATATAATGGAGTTTATGAAGGAAATATACCTGTAAGCATGATCCATTTGTATACACAGGGGCTCGGGACTCATACTCGGGGAGAGGCCCTTTTGAGTTTATTCAAAGCTATGTAAACAGGTATTTACAAAGGGGCTTGGGACTTATACCTACATGGAGGCCCATGGTATATTTTTGGGAAGATTTAAAGAAACCTTCATTTTTTGTTTGTTATTCAAAGTTAAAAAACAGATTGAGATATGTACAAAAATGTGTGTGTACAATGAAATACCTAATTTCATGTACAGGAATGGGTATGTACAAAAGGGGCTTGGGACTTATACCTACATGGAGGCCCATGGTATTTTGAAAAGTTTTGTTTCTTTGAAGTTTTGTTGTTTTGAAAATGATTTGAAAATTGTTTGAAAAAGTTTTGTTTTGAAGAAGTTTTAAAAAACTGTACAAAAAGGAAAAGAAATGGGACTTACACTCTCTAATATTCGAGAGGCCCCACTTCGTTTTGAAAATCAATTGATCAATTAAAAAGATTTAATCAATAGTTTCAAAAAGAAATGGTTTATCGTTTTTTTGAAAAGAATCGCGATCGCTTGTTTTAAAATGATTTGAATTTGACAAAAGTCAACTTAATTAAGTTTAAATCAAATTTTAATGCTTAATTAAGACCTAAGTGATTTAGGGTTTGATCACAAAATATATTTACAAATGATTAGGTTTGAAAATTAAATGAAAAAACAAATATTTAAAGTATTTAAAAACACTTAAAAATGTATCATTTTAAACCTAATTAAAAACATATTAAATAAATCTTTTTTTGTGATTTTTTTTGGTATTGTCAAAATATGTATATTAAATAAGAGGTGTGTAAAAAATGAAGAAAAATGAAGTTGATTTGATTGGTTAAATTAATTGGTGAAGTTGTGAAGAAATTGAAAGAAAAAAGTGATAAAAAAAAGGAAATGTCTCCACTAGGGCTTGAACCCACGCCCTTGTGTTTACTACTCAAAACATGAACCAAGCGAGCTGCGCGTGCAGCTTTTTATTCATACGCTTCCAATGCACTATATTTTAAAACAAATATTTGAATTCTTTGAACGAAAAAACGCGCCAAGAACACAACCCTAACTGAATTTTGAACTTCTTCAAATCTGTGTTGTTTTGATCGATCAAAGGGTCTATTTCACTCGGTTTTTCACAAGGAACATGATGGTGACCTTTAATTTCATTTATTTTTGCTCTAAGATGATTAATTTTCTGATGAACACGAAGAACCCTAATATGACAAATCATTGTGATATCGTGTATGATCATGATATGATGCAATTGATTGAGGGTTATTATTCAGTGATGGTGCAGAAACAAGATGGTAACTCAGTTTTTCATTTATGATGCATGTATGATAGAGTTTGAAGTTCATGAGCACTTACCTCAAAAACGGCAAAGCTGGAAATCGAATTTGAGCCTGGAGGTGTTACAGATGTTGTTGCTCAATCTGGACAGCTTCAATGGACCTTATAGAACATGTCTGGATGCTAGGAGTGAATTGAAAACCTCTTGATCACCTTGTGGTACCCGAACTGCAGTTTAGCTCAAGTGAGGATCAAGCTAGTTGATTTTGATGTTTCAGATCATGGATGATGGTTGGAACAGTTCATATATGGTATATGGAATGTGTTTGGATGATTAACTTGGACAGAATTGGCCTGGATTTCATTTTGGCATGATAAGGCTAGTGTTATGCATATTTGGAGGTGAGATGATGATTCTGAGTTTGAGGTGTTTTTGGAAGGTTTCAAAGGTTCAAACAACTTCCATATGGTATTTGGGAAGTGTTAGAAGCATCACTTTGCTTAGAACTTCAAAGGTTTAGAGGTTGAGAATTTTACCTCTTTTGAAAACCATGAAACTTGTATTCTAAGAAAGGAAGAGAAAACCTATGTTTATGAGGTTTTGGTGTGATTTTGAATGAGGTAAGGACCTCTATTTATAGGCCAAAGTTTCTGAATACAAAGCTCTTGCAACTTGCTTCTTCTTTGGTGATTTGGCACTTAAGGGATAGAAAGGAATCTTACCATTAAATGCATATGGTTAAAGTTACTAAACCATGGTTAAAATTGGCTATGCTTCTTATCTCTTTCCCATCTGTCTCAAATCAGAAAATATCTTCCAATTATTGCCTCTATGTATCATTACTTGGTCCATTTGGCAACTTGGTTCATAACTTAGTGAAAATGGTTTGAAATTTCAAGTGAGAATGATCACTAAATGCATAATTCAAAACCATAGCTATGCTCCATATTTTTTCATGCTCTTGGACATTTTGGAAAGCTCATGTTACACACTTCAAAACCCTAGTTGAAAGTTTCTTCAAGATCTTTAAGGAAATGGGTGAAAAAGATCCATGAACTTTGAAGAAAATGAGGTTTTAAGTGAAATTTTCAAAAGATACCAACTTTGAAGCTCCATATCTCTTAAATGATTGGTCTTTTGGAAAAAAATTATATGTGACAAAGTTGTTCATTGGATCAAAATCTACAACTTTCATGTTGGAAGTTTTTTTCAGTTTGTAGGTGAAATTTTGAGAAATTCCCTTCCAAAGTTTGGAAAAAACCATTGAAAAACACTTAGAAAATTTTTCTAAGTATAAAAGTCAAACTTTGACTTTTTGATTCTTGATTGATTTTCTTGATTTTTCTTGATCAAATGACTTCATATATCATATATTGATGATTCAAAACTTCAAAAGTCATGGTTGACCAAAATTCCCCAAAAGTCAATGGTGATCTTGTACAGTTGACTTTTTCAGACGAATCGCGTTTCTGGAGATTTCAAATGAAACAGGCTATCCTCACCAAATGAATGGTATAAATGGATCACATTGAAGCATTAGAGGATATTGAGCCATGGTTTGAGTTGTGGCACCATGTTCTGATAAAAAGGCAGTTGTTCAGTGAATTAGGTCAAAAACCCTAATTGTCGATCTGATGAAATTGATGACTGTGGATCTTGAATTGAGATGTAATTTCCATTGGATGTTGTCATAGGGATTATTAGAGGATGATTTAAATCTTTGATTGACTCCCTGGGGATTTTTAGGGTTTCCCAAATGTGATCCCTGATTTCAGTCCCTGATAGTTCAAAAACCCTAATTCTGATGACTTGAAATTTCACTGTTGATCAATCCTTGTGTAGGAGATGTATTGAGCCAATAGATTAGGCTAAAATGATGTACTTGGGGTCTTGAGGTCATGTCCCAAGTCATTAGGTCAAATCCTGAGCAAAAGTCAGGGGTGTGCTATCTTCAGTCAAAACCCTAACTTGGTCGATTCAGAGCCTTTGAGCTTGTTGAAATGAATCTCTGAGGACCAAATATTGATTGTAGATGAAGATGATTCATTTGAGATGAAGGGAGAACAAAACCCTAATTGATTGTTACTTGTACTGATGAGTGATTTCTTGTTTAAATCCTGCTGAGTCACAAGTAACAAACACAGGCTATGCAATTTGTTAGAGATGCAAATGATGCATATGCAAATGATATGAGGTGGTATCTTAGGTCAAAAATTGGGGTATGACAGCAATATAAAAGGATAAGAGCATCTTTAGGACCAATCAATGCTAACAGCTCTGTTTTTTCCCTCTCTTGAACCTATAACAAACTAACTGTTTTTCTATTTAACCTTCAACCCCTCTAACTAACAGTTAACTAACTTTTTCCAACAAGTTATAACTAACCTAGCAGCCCCTAATTAACTTCCGAAAAACAGTTACCATCCCCTAACCCTTAACTGAATTCTAACCTCTCTAACTACCATAACTACCTCCTAACTAATTCCTCTAACAGAATTTAACTAACCACCATTCAACTCTAACCTAACAGCCACAAACATAATCCATACACACATAACAGATTTTATAACCACCTAACAGTTTTGCAACTACTACTATAACCAATTCCCTAACTACCTTCTAACAGAGCTAACAGAATCACTAACAGAAATTCAGAGTAAACACTAACCTTGGATCTCTATATAACTGAACATTGATCCATTCTTCAGACTCCCTCTTCATTTTTTTACTCTCCCTTAACCTCTCTCGACACCACCTTCACTTCACTCTCCACCATTCTCATTCATCTCCACCACCTTCAATCCTCCACCATTTTTGCTCTTCATTCTCTCCGCAACTCTCTCCACATTCTTCAATTCATCTTCTTCACTACCTTCAGTCATTCATCAATCTCCATAACACTTCAAAACGATTCTTCACTCTTCATCACTTCCTCCACCATTTTTCCTTCACAAAATTCACCATCTTCAATCATCCACTCTCCATCTTCACCATTTTCATATCACCATCATCTTCTTCTCTTATTTCAGGGAATCACTACAATCATCTTCGACCTCTCTGTGAACTTTCAATCTTCATTGTTCATTCTTCTTCACCTTCCTCATATCAATCTTCAAACAAAACCAGGAAAAAATCTTCTCTGAAGATTCTTCAATCTTCATCCTAATCATATTCATTCATCATCATCAACAGAAAAGAAACAGAATCAGAAGAAGAAGAAGAAGAAGAAGCAAGGGGAAGTAGAAGTGACTCGAAACATTTAAACGAATTACCTGAAGAATTCATTCATCCGCGTCGTTTATTTCGCACGTTCAAGAATCGGAAGCTTTGTATTCTCTTCGCTTCACACTTGTGCTTCATCTCAGAGAGAGTAGAGAAGTTGAAGACGGGAGTGAAATAGAGTGCGACGAATTCATGGTGGCGTGAAGAACCTCCGATTGGAGACGAAGAGAACGCCGCCGCGGGAGCCATGAACGAGAGAATTGGGATCGGCGTTTCTCCAGGTAACCTAATTTCCCTCTTTCATTTATTTTTCTTTTTTTTCTAATTAATTGTTTTTTCTTTTAATTTAATTATTTTGAATAAAAGAGAAATTGGATCAAAACGTTATGGATCAAGCAAAAGGAACCTCTGGGCCTTGCACGCGAACAGCTGCCATTCGCACCCCCCTTGACCCATAACATCATTTTTGTTGAACAAAACTAACAATGACAAACTCTGCTGGGCTGATTCAATGGGCCCTGCGCCCAGTTACTCTTCACACCTGAAATTCAATTTGCATCCCCTGTTTATATTAATATTTTTATGGTTTAATTAGTTTTTTACCACTTTCTTTGAGTAATTAAAATGCTAATTTTTCCTATTATTTTCTTAGACCTTGACACAATTTTTGACGCATAAAAAGTAATCACAAAAATACTAGTTTAGGCTAATTCTTTTAATTCTTTTTTGCTTAATTAGAATTCAATTTCCTTCATAAAAACCATAAAAAAAATTAAATAGTATCTTTTAATTCATTTTAATACGATTTTGAATCATTTGTTTTCATGTTTTGTGCTATATTTTCAAGTCATTCTTTTAGTCAATTTTGCACTAATTTTGTATTATTGTTTACTTGTAATTTCTACTTGTAATTGTGGTCTCACTTGTAATTTCACTTGTTTGTTCCCATAGATTTAGGACCTATAATATTCATAACCTTTAGGGCTTAGTTCTCTTCCCTTGAAATCCTATAATTTTAGGTAGCATAACTTGACAATTTAGGACTTAGAATCATCTTTTAGTTCATATTAGATTAGGTTCTTTTTCCTTTTTCTTTTCAACTTCAAAACACTAATAAAGGACGACGCGAATCATGCTAATACCTTTTTTTTAGTGGGAAAGAAATGATTGGGGCGTAGGCCCCGATGTATGTTCTTTCCTACTTAGTGAAAGAAATGATTGGGGCGTAGGCCCCGATGTATGTTCTTTCCCATTTAGCGGAAGAGAAATGATTGAGGCGTAGGCCTCGGTGTATTTCTTAACCGTTATTTAGAGAAACGATTGTGGCGTAGGCCTCGATGTGCATTCTCTAAATATTCAAAACTTTGTATTTCTTAACCATTATTTAGAGAAACGATTGTGGCGTAGGCCTCGATGTGCGTTCTCTAAATATTCAAAAAAAACTCTTTTAAGGCATGATTCAAGTCACAAATTAATTTCCCTTAAAAGACACCCAACCAAAAACATTTCAAAATATCTAATAAAGGCTCAGACCTAAACAAAGTAAAGAAGTGATGCGAAGCCTTGTAGTGGGTTTTCGTCCATCATGGAATTATACCTAAAAGACACAAACCAATTTTTCCTCTTCTCTCTCTTGCCTCCGAGGCATTCTTTCTCTTGCCTTCAGGGCATTCTTTCTCCTAATCGGACACGTTATTTCCGCTCCATTCCCAACTTAAGACTCCAGAGGTCGAGCAGCGGAGTGCGAATGTAACTGTTCATCTAAAAAACACAAACAAACAAAAACTAAAGAGCCGAACAACGGCGCTCTGATTCCTGAAAAGGATACGTAGGCATTAGGTCGCGGGGCCTAAGCGAGCACAACTATTTATAAACCTTATTTTCCCCGTGTTTCTTCTTTTTACATTTGCATGCATTCCCTTAGTGATGAAGCTTTAGATTTATACACCCTTAGAATAGAACAAACATAGGTGGATACCATCGAGTACGATGGGCGTGAGGGGTGCTAGCACCTTCCCCTTGCGTAACCGACTCCCGTACCTTATCTCTGGTCGAAAGACCTCGTTCTTATTCACCTTAGGTTTTCTGATATTCCTTTCCCTCGATGGAATAAATATATTGGTGGCGACTCTGTTCACATTTCGCGAGCGTGCGACAGCTTCATCTACAAATACACAAATGTATCCCGCAGATTCTTTCTTCTTTCTTGTGTAGAATATATCTCTGGTTGCACACTTTCTTCTTATCTCCAGGGATGATCCTCATTGGATATTTTCTTTATCTCTTCCAGATCCATTCAAGGGATGGATGATCACTCACTCTGCATTCTGGATAGATTGATTCTTCACTCAGTGATGGATGGACTCCATACACTATGATCACTCCATGCCCATCAAGTTTGAAGATTGGGTTCTATTTATAGCTTGATGAGTGGTTATCGTTGGAATGTAGTCGTTGAAATCTTGTTGAGTATGGATTTGAACGCTTCGTATTGATTGGCTGCATGTGTCCATGACAGAACATTATCCTGATGTCAGTTTGTGGCTTGCTACTCTGGTTTTTCTTTCTTCAATGTGTTGCATGTAGCTTGCTTCTTCTTTTAACCTTGGGAGTTGTTCCTTTTAAATGTTATAACCGTTTTGCATGTGATGATGTTTCTAACGGCACTCCCTTTGATTCTCAGCTCTTAGTATTTTATTTATTCTGTATGTTGAGCTGTAGGTTCTTCATTGGCTTGTACATGACTTCTACTGATGTTTGTATCCTGCATGTCACTGGTCGTAGCTTCAGAACTTGTAACTTCGGATCTTCTGATCTTTCTGCATGCGTGATCTTCTGATGTTGCAAAGCTTCTTGCAGCTGATCTTTCTTGGTCATTTTCTTTGAAGTTTCTGATGTACTTTCTGATTGTGTGCTTTTTGTGATACTATTGTTGTAGCATATTTTTCTGAATGGTCTTGTTCCTCATTGTTGCTTCTTTACTTCTGATTTGCTGATCTTGACTTGTTTGACGTATTCTTAATCAGAACATCTGATGAATAATGTTTAGCTTCGTCAATCTTCTGGATGTAATTGTTGTACTCTTTTTCTGATGAATCTTGTAGAAGATTTATAACATAATATCTGCACACTACATGAAACCATTAGTAATAAAATTTTTACTCACAAAATATATGCTTGTTATCATCAAAACTAGATTCTGAACATAGATTCTCAATCTTGTTCTAACAATCTCCCCCTTTTTGATGATGACAAAAATGATGTATTTTGATGGAACAATTTTATGAGAGGATAATAATTAAGCAAGTAAACTTCATCTCTTTTTTTTTCAATCAAGCAACTAATTTATTCATAAAAAATCTAAACTCTTTCTTTCTCCCCCTTTTTGTTATCATCAAAAAGTCTTTTAAAAGGGTTGGATCAGACTTAGAAATAATTTCCCCCCTGAGATGTATAGTCTCCCCCTGAGTTAGATAACCCTATTAATTTTTGAAATACAGCTACCCCTGAATTAGGTATTCCTATATGTTTCTGATTCAACTACTCCTGAGTTCTAACAATCTCCCCCTAAGATGAATATCTGAAAGGAAAGTATGCTACTGGCTTCTTGAGTAATTTTCTATTTTTCCTATTTCTTTCAGAGGATTGTAGGTTATTGTTAGCTGAAGATTTCGACTAAAGGATTGTGATACTTTGAAGTGTTGGATTATGATAAAGAAATAGTTTTCTTAGAGCTATTTAAGGTTTTTCTCTTTGGAAGAAGTATTATTCAACCAAGAGTAATGTTAGTAATATTTACAAGTATCCTTCGATGGAAGTGCTAATATGATCGAAATGCTAAAGCGGGAAGATTTGAATTTCAAATGGAACGGTTTTGTTAGTGGACGCGTGGGAACATCTAAAGTAAAGTAAAACATTCGCAATGTCGAACGTGGCAGACATCTATGTAACGATCGTTAGGGTCGAAGTAGTATAAATAGGAGTACTATTGTTTAGTTTGATATGTTCGAATCAATATACAGAAAATTCACAAAAATACTCGAAGTACCGGCGCGAGAGAAAAGAGTCTTTGTTGAAACAATGTATGTGTGAAGAACATCATATTTACATTCTTATGTTATTTGTTCAATGCAAAGTTATACTTAAAAGTTCTTTGTTTATACATTTGCTTTATTTCATTTTAAAGTCAGTTACTTATTGCAGTTTACATTAGAAAGTTGTATATTTTTGCAAACTAGAAAGATTATTCAATATGAATCAAATCACTAAACAACATTCGACAATGTCCTAGGATCAATATAGTCGATCCTGCGAGTAACCAGATTGTTTAAACACTTTGGAGGACTAGCGGTTGTTTGTCAGAAATCACTGGTAATCAAATTGGCACACCCGGTGGGACTGTGTCATAGTGTTATTCTCAATTGTTTTCATTTCATGTAGTTTGTAAAGTTAGTGTTTTCATTGCCTTCTGCGTTGTATGAACCTTAGGAGTGGTAAAACTTTCGATAATAACCAACCAATACCTAAGAGGAAATATACTAAGAGAATCGCTAACAACACTAACAGAGGGGGACAACACGATCCTCCATAGGGATCGGCAAATAACAATGATAGTGCAACAAACACTACAGATCCCAATGCCCAATCACAGGCCATGTCTGCGCCAACACACTCAATGGCCGTTACTGGTTCAATACCTGGGTCTACAGGAACGATCCAAGGAAATAATTCGACATCTTTTGCTGCTACAAACCCTCCGTCGAATGCACAAGTGAACCAGATACCACAATTTGGTACTCAGGGGACACCCCCTCCGAACCAAGGATTCAGAGACCAGAGACAATGGAGAGATCCACCTTATGGGATGCCATATTCTTACATGACGGGTTTAAGTAGTAGTATACCTGTTTATCCGGCACCCAACATGTCAACTTTTTCCCTATTCCAAAGCTCTGGTTCTGGTGTGAATAATGTGGGACAAAATGTCCAAGGCCAAAATGTCCAAGGCCAAAATGTCATACCCATATTAACAACGAATAATCAAGCAGCGTTCCGACAACAAATGGACGCTAGTAATCAAGATATGGTAGGTTTTTTGGCCAGAGAAATGAGAGCTATCTTTTCTCCTTTAATACAGAACATTAACAGAGCCAATCAGGATAACTCTGAGACATGTCAACAATTGTCAGCATTGATGGGTCAAATAGAAAACTTTTTAGGCGTTCCTGAGCCTTCGGCGCGTCGAAGGACAAACCCAATAGTTATCCAAGAGGATGAACCAACCATAAATCAAGTTCGACCACCAATACCACCCCCCGAAACGGAAACCTTAAGGGTAGAACAACATATAGTTCGACAGGAAACCCCTGAAGAACAACTTGGGAGGGTAGTGTTGGTTGATAGAAACTAAAATGCTGACGAAGTGATTCACAGGGTTAGGCAAAATAATTAGATTGAAACAAATCTAACTGCTATGATAGAGAGGATTATGGCCCAAAATGGTCTAAATACCAGACTTTGAAGGCCAAATTATACACCCCATTTATCTGATTATGTTTTACAAACTGAATTACCTAGGGGTCGCAAAGTCCCTAAATTTACCAAGTTTTAAGGTGATACTAGTGAATCTACCACAGAACACATAGCTAGGTATATGACGGAGGCTGGAGATTTGGCGAACAATGAAGATCTGAGGATGATTTACCAAGTTCACACCACTACCACCAAACTCCATAGACACTTGGTCTCAGTTAGAAAGATTTTTCCATGAACAATTCTATATGGGTCAAACCAAGATAAGTCTCAAAGAATTGGCCAATATTAAGAGGAATTTTACTGAACCCATAGATGATTATTTGAACAGGTTCCGTCTGTTGAAGGCTAGATGCTTTACAGTGGTGCCTGAACACGAATTAGTCGAAATGGCCGCTGGTGGTTTAGATTACTCTATCAGGAAGAAATTGGACACGCAATATCTGCAAGATATGGCCCAATTGGCTAATAGGGTTCGCCAGGTCGAAAGATTAAAAGCTGAGAATGCTAGGGTGAACAAAAGCTATAAAAAAGGAAAGGGTTACCTACGTCGAAGTAGACGAAGGACAACCAGAGATTTCCGAGGACCAATATGGGTTCGAAGATTGCAAAGTGGATCTAGCCGAATTGAAAGAATCAGGCCCATATACCTGCAAGATGATTACACCGTCGAACGGAAAAAATCCCGTCGAGGTTGAAAAGAATGATAAGTTTCCAAACAAAACATACACATTTGATGTAACTAAATGTGATGAAATATTTGATTTGCTTGTGAATGATGGCCAAATGGTTCTGCCTCCTAATATTAAGATTCCTCCGTTTGAGCAACAGAAGAAGAGAGGCTACTGTAAATACCATAATTTTTTGGGTCACAAAACCTCACAGTGTTTCCAGATGAAGATAGACGCTAATCCCCTCAATATTGCTGACACGAATTACTCTAAGCCTGTCGAAATCAACATGGTGGACATGGTTGAAGTTGAGGCAAGAGGGAACCCAGGAGATGAAGAATATGTCCAAGCTGGAAAACAGGTTGCTGATGACCTGAAGGAGGATGTCACGTCTAAAGTGCCAGTCGAACCAAAGACTACTGAAGGTCTTGTTGGAGAAACAACTGTGGCTACTGAAGGCCTAAGGAATAAGTTTGAAGAAATGTCAATTGCTCATGGTCACAACTTAGACGTCAACATGGTTAATCTAGACCATTCAACCCCTGAAATGGAGGAAGTTGAAAGTTATTTAAAGAAAGAAGGGGTGCAGTCCCATCACCCTAAACCTGACGAAACTTTGAAAGAATATCTCTGGAGATGTCACAAACAAAGTTCTGAAATGTTGTTATGCCCTAGATGCAGCATACAAGTGAATCCAAGGGTGGCTGCAGACTATGAAAGGTGGCAGCGTGCTAAGGCTAACAGAAACTGGAAAAAGGAAGGTGAATTGCTGGGTGTAGCAACCTGCCCTGAAAATATAAAATTTTAGAGTCGCCACCTATTCTACCAGGGCGAATAGGAAACCCTACGCAGTTAAGAGATCTGGGTAAGTTATTATATTCAGGTCAAGGGAAGGTGTTAGGCACCCTTAACCCTTTCCTAAGGTTTTGAATTTAAAGGCAAAGGTTTATGGCTAAATATTAAGGTTTAATAGATAAAGAAGTGAATAGGGCGAAAAGTGAGATTTTAACGAATTGAGGTTTTGGGGAAGGGGGACTCGCCTTGTTGCCAAGTGCCTACGTACCTCCTTATGGAGGATCAGAGTCAACGTAGTTCGGGGAAAGGGTTGTACGCCTTAGATTTAGTATGGGGTTGTTTGAAGGTATTTTGAGTTACCTTATCGTAGTTTTGAAATTTTGTGGTTTGAAGATGAAAAGTGTTTTAAGATTTGGCGTACAACCCTGATTTTTAATATGCACTATTAATCGCAATGATCAATAGGTTTGATCACCATAATTAATATATTAGTAGAGGATTTCTAACAATTCTAATCAATAGATTCGATTATCACTAATAGCAAATGAATGTATTTTAAAAAAAAATAGTTATTTAATTTTATCGTTAACCCTCATAATCAATAACTTTGATTACAAATAATAACAAATCGATAGAAGAGAAATATGCTAATCATCGTAACCAATAAGATGGTTAAAACCTTTTAGCAAAATAAAATGTATTTTTATTTTTAATTGATTAAATAATTAAATAGTCAATTATTACCCATCGCGACCAATAGATTTAGTCGAAACAAATAATAAATTAAATTTTAATGTTTTATCATATTTTAACTTAATTAAAAAAATTAGATTTATAAATATATATAAAGATTAAAAAGTTAATTAAATAATTATAGTTAATTAATTAAAATAAAAATAAGAAAAAGAAGAGATTTTGATTGTGTATGAATTGGCTGAAGGTCCATGATATATTCATTAACCCTGGGGCGTTAGATTTAAGGGACTTGGGAATCCTATGGTCAGATATGAGGGTATATGGAGCACCCTAAGGTTGTGTACGCATGGGATGACCAGAGAAATTTGTATAAAAAATATTGTAAGGGCCAGGGATCGAACCCTGGACCCTTGAGTGAACACAACGCGCGCCTCACCACTTCAACTAACCCAGATAGTTGTTTATAACATGGGGAACAAAAATAATATACAATCATTGCCAGCTAACCCAACAAACAGGCGCACGAATTCAAATAGCCTAATGGTGTGGAGACACCTCATCGTCTTCCCCACAAAACTCACAAAAACCTGCAACTTTTAGCTACGGTTTTGCTAGGGATTTATCTCATAGCAAATCAACCTGTTCACAACGAATAGCATATATACATGCATAAATATTTCGCGACCCCCCAATCTTTTCGTCCAAGCCTCACGAACCTGAATATGCCCTTAAATCCCTCCAATTTCGCCCCTAGCGCAAAGCCCCAATTCTAAACTTATGAACCCCAACTAGGCCAACAATGGTGATTCAAGTTTTAATCACGCAAACTCCAATTAAACAATCCAGAAACATTCATAACATCAAAATAAATCATAATATGCAATCAAAACACGTTGACATGGCATGGATCAAAGCAATCGAACCGGAGTTTGAAGAGACTTACCGTGGCCTTAATGGAGGTAATTTTGGGGGTGTTGAAGTAGGGTAATGATCCACACAGCTTCAGAATCTTCCCAGGAACGTTTTGCAATCCTTAGAATCCCTTGAAAGTCCTTAATTCTCCAAAACCGAATCTTGATTTTGAGTGAATTTTCTTTCTCTTGAATATGGTTCTCTGCCCAGAAATTCGTCCCCTATTAAATTGGCTTGTGTCCTCTACTTAAAGAAGAGTGAATTAGGTTAAAAAGCTCACCCCAATCTCCATAATTCATGTGATTGATATTTGATTGAAAATTGATTTTCAATCTTTCTATTTTTGTTTCAAAATTCTCCTTCTCTCTCCAATCTTTTTTCCCACGAATATGTGTTGAAAATATGCCATAAATAATGATTTAGATTGATTATTATGAGGTCTATTACCATATAATTGATTTTCCTTGATTTACATAACTTTAAGTCATTATTTAAATGAATAAAAATTATATAAAATCAAATAAAAATACTAAAATTCGTGGCAGATAAATTCGATAGCTTGGGTAAGTTGTGGGCCAAGATTAAACCTTAAAAAGATAGGCCGATTTGCAAAAAACTCCAATTTGAACCCCTTTTAATTCATATTTTTCTTTCAAAATTGCCCAACTTTGACAAGGAATATCTCCCTCAATTTTTAAGATATGAAATAGTTCTAGAACTTTTTGGAAACCTCAAGATGTCCTCTACAAGCCACTTTGTAACATATTTTTCATTTGAGGATTTTATCTTGATGATATGCCCTTTTACAAAAAATGCTTTTGGTTGACTTTTGAAAAGGACCTATAATCTTTTGTACCATATCTCCCAAATTAAGCATTTCTGGCCTTGGCATGTGAGAGACAAAGTTGTAGAGAATCAAATTTCCTTCAAAATTGGATTTGAGTGAGAAATTTCTGATGTTCCATGTGAAAGTTATGCCTGGTCAAATTACAGTTGACTTTTTGGACCAAAACCCTAATTTAGTAACTATGCCCTTTGTTGATTTTGAAGCTTTTCCTTGATGAATCATGATCAACCTTTGATCAAATGATGAATTATACTTTATAATGTTGTTGTTAACCAAAAATCAGGAGTTTTGACTATACTTTGACCATAGTTGACTTTTAAGTCAAACTAGTCGACAGTGGATCATCTGAGCCATTGAGTGAGCAATCCTTAGAGTTGAAGCTTACCTTTTTACATGGATATGTTTTGAAGCAAAATGAGTCATATGAAATCCATTGGAGACCTTATTTTGTCAATTTCCTTAGGAGGATACAAAACCCTAGTTTAGGAGATCCTTGCTTAGGGGAATGTCTTGATAAAACCCTTGAGCCTTGAGTCATTAAGGATGAAATGTGGAAGGCAAATTTTGGGGTATGACACTAGGGGTGTATCCCAAACTTGGAGAAAGCCTATTAGGTTTTCTTGTTCGTTGCCACAAAGACGAAACTGAATGTTTAATGTGTCCAAGATGTGGAGCGGTTTACCATCGAAGGTTGTCAGAATCCTTTGAAAGAATTCCATCCAATCAAAACTGGGATGCCCGTAGGGGTAAACCATATCTCTATATTTTCGACAGGATAGCCCACATCCAAAGTTACCTTCAAAGTACCATCTGAGGTCTCAGAGCACAACTGGAGGAAGAGCGTCCTAGGCTTAAAGAAAGAAATTTCAGGAGTCAGAAAGGGAAGCTGTTAGACTGGGGAACTACAAAGGTAAGAACCCTATGTCAAGGTCCCAGTGGAGAAGGCATCAGAGGCTGAAGAAAGCAGAAAAGGAGACAGCTTCGAATGAAATGGGAGAATCCAGCAATACAAAAACCTTCCCAGACGAAATTCATTCAACCAAACCTCCTGTAGGAAGAAAGTTATTCCCTGCTGGGGGAAAATGGATTATAATAAGGCTGAAGAAGAACAAATGAGGGAGGATGATATACCTACTGATGACTTCGACTTTGATGGAGTCTCGTCTTTACACATGAATTCTTGCAATGTGGTCTCAGTGTTACCGCACGAGTACAACCAGGAAACAGAGATTGATGAAGATGATGAGGTTGACGCAGCAGAGATGGCGAAACATAAACCCGTGAGTTACTATGTCCTCAGTAACGGTGTCATCGAAGAGCAAAATGCCCAGTTCGAGCGACCACGTCAAGGTAGGCAGAATCATCTCAAACCTCTCTATATAAGGGTCAAAATAGAACAGGTGGGAGTGAATAAAGTTCTGGTGGATGGAGGAGTGGTAGTGAATCTCATGCCTCAATTCATGTTGAAGAAGTTAGGAGTGTTCGATACAGATGTGAAACCTCATAACATGGTTTTATCGAACTACGAAGGAAAAATAGGACACACTCTGGGAGTTATTCAAGTAGATTTAACTGTGGGATCAATCACAAGGCCTACCGTGTTCATGGTGGTTCCAGCAAAGGCCAATTACAATTTACTCCTTGGAAGAGAATGGATCCACGGTGTTGGGGAAGTACCTTCGACCATGCATCAGAGGGTATCAATTTGGAGAACGGATGGCATAGTGGAGAACATAGAAGCTGATCAAAGTTACTTCATGAGCGAAGTAAACCAGGTGGATAAAGCAAATTTCGACAGGAATCTTGGAAATATAAGTCCATGTAGCCCAGCTGAAGATGTTTATTCCCCAAACAAGAATGATCTATACTTCCTAACTCTCCACCCAAATGGTTTTCAATGGGATCGTGAAATTATGGGAGATCCTGAAGAAGAATCAACAAGAATACGGCCCTCGGGTTGGAACGAAGACATTGATTATGTCTGAATCTTCATTCTTTGAAAATATTTCGGCCTATATGGCTGAGAATAAAATAATAGCAGCTCTCGAAGCCGAAATTATTGACATGGTTGTTGGGGCCAAAAGCATTGGGTTGAATGATATAGGACAGGGGGCAAACATAGTACCAGAGTCTCCTAAAGAACAAGTATTCAAAGATACGATAAACCAAAGGCTAGACGCTATCTATGATGATGAGCCTTTGGGATTCGAGAAAGATCCAGGATCATCAAGCGCAAAGATGTTAGCCTAGGACCCATTATAAGAGACTAAAAATCTTGGTGAGAGGAAAGGGCAGAGGGGGAGGGAATTGGATAATGGTTCGGATCTTTTTTGTAAATTCATGGAAGATAGTGGTTTGTTGGATGTGCGGTGTAAAGGGAAAAAATATACTTGGTGTAGTGGTGATCGAAGGGCCATGAGTAGAATTGATTGGTTCCTTGTGTCGGATGTTATTGTTAATAGATGGGGGGTGGTTGGTCAACTTGTAGGGGAGAGGTTTTGGTTAAATTTGAGGATAAAGGAAAACATGCTTGGTCAAAAATCAAGACTTAAATGGTTAAATGATGGAGATTCAAATAGTAGTTTTTTCACAAGGTGGTGAGGGAAAGAAGAAGGCACAATCATATTGGGCCGATTAACACTCACGAGGGTTTAGTGGAGAAGGTGGAGGAGGTTAGGGAAGAAGTGAGAAAACATTTTTTTAACAAGTTTATCGAGTTGGATGCGGATAGAACACTTTTAGATGGTATTTCTTTTAAGAGTATTACTTTCGAGGATAATTTAGTTATTGGAAGTCCTTTTCAAGAAGAAGATATTAAGGATGCTATTTGGAGTTGTGGGAGTTCCAAGAGCCCGGGTCCGGATGGTTTCTCCTTTTTGTTTATAAAAAAGTGTTGGTTCTTCATTAAGGATGATTTTGTGAATTATCTTAATTATTTTCATTCCGGTGGAAGAATCTCAAAGGCAATAATTTAATATTTTTTTACTCTGGTTCCTAAGTCTACGAATTCGACTTCTTTAGATGAATATAGGCCTATTTTCTTAGTGTGTTGTATGTACAAGGTCATTTCTAAGATCTTGGCGGGAAGTTTGAAAAAAGTGTTTCACTCGATTATTTTGCAGTGTCAAAGTGCTTTTGTTCCGGGTAGACATCTTCTTGATGGGGTCTTAGTGGGTAATGAGGTGGTGGATTTTGCTAAGAAAAAGGGGAGGGTTTGCCTTTTATTCAAAGTAGATTTTAAGAAGGCGTATGATAAAGTTTCTTGGAATTTTCTTTGAAACATGTTGTGTAGGATGGGTTTCGGTATGAGGTGGAGGAGATGGATGGAAAAGTTTGTTTTTCAAAGTAGTATGTCCGTGTTGGTTAATGGTAGTCCGACGAAGGAGTTTGTAGTGGAGAAAGGTTTAAGGCAAGGGGATCCTTTATCGCCTTTTCTTTTTGTGTTGGTTACCGAGGGCCTTGCGGGTCTTGTTCGGACGTCGTCCGAGAACGGTGAATTTAGAGGTGTGGGGATTAATGGGATTAGTTTCGTCGACATTCTTCAATTCGCGGATGATACTTTGTTTGTGGGTTAAGGTACTTGGAGACAAGTGTGTGCTATTAAAGTGGTGTTGAAATCTTTTGAGCTTGTGTCGGGTCTTGGAATTAATTATCGTAATAGTAAATTGGTTGGGATTAATGTGAATAATAATTTCTTAGATTCCGCTTCTTTTGTTCTTTCTTGTATAGTGGAGGGTAGCAAATTTTTGTTTCTTGGGATTATTATTGGATGTAATCCAAGGAGATATTCTTCTTGGATACATCTCTTATCGAAGATGAAGAAGTACCTAGTGGGTTGGAAAAACCGATTTTTTAGCTTTGGTGGTAGGATCACTCTCTTGAAATCCATTTTTAGCTCGCTCACTATTTTTACTATGTCTGTTTATAAGATGCCGATTATGGTGGCCAAGGAATTTACTAGGGTGCAAAGTAATTTTCTTTGGGGAGGAGAGGTGGAGGATAATAAGAGAAGGATTCATTGGGTGAGTTGGAAGAATGTGTGTCTTCCGCTTGAAAAAGGAGGGCTTGGCATCAAAAACATTTCAGATTTCAATTTGGCTCTTCATAACAAATGGAGATGGAGAATTCTAAAAGGTAATAATTCGGTTTGGTATAACTTGTTGAAAGCCCGTTATGGTGACTTATCTATGAAGAGCCTTTGCGGAGGTATGCTTCCTTTAGACTCTGTTTCTTCCTCTTCGTCTACTTCTTCTTATTGGTGGAATGATTTAATTTCGGTTGGGAAAAGCGTGGGTGTTGATCCTATGGTATCTCATTGCCGATTTAAGCGTGGAGGGAGGAATTTTGTTTGAAAGAGAAATTTCCAGAATTATATTTGGTCTCTTTATTGAAAAAAGTGTCGGTTGCGGGTATGGGAGGATGGGAGAACGAAGTTTTGAAATGAGGGAGTTGTGGTATTACTTCATTTCATCTTACCGATCCGTTCACTAGATCAGCCTATGTGTCTTTTCAGAATTTTATTAATGGTTGTGGGGTGGTTTTAGATGTGAAGGATGACATTAATTTGAATATTACGCTGGATGGTGATTTTTTGGTTGCTTCATGTTATGGGTATTATGCTGGAATGCATATTCCGTTTGGTCCTTCTAATAGGAATGACGTTGCTTTAGCTTTAATTTGGAAGTTGGAAGTGCCTTTCAAACTTAAAGCTTTTGGGTGGAGACTTTTTGTGAATAGACTCCCGGCAAAGGATTTACTTGTGTATAGAAGAATAGCTTTGTCTATGGATAATACTAAGTGTGTTTTTTGCGGTATTGATCTGGAAAGTCGGGATCATTCTTTCTTCAAATGCAAGATGGTGGAGGTGGCGTGGAGGGAGGTTGCAATTTGGATAGGAAAGTCGGATGGAGATTTGGAAGAAGATTGTTTATCGTGTTTCCTGGATTGGCTTTATTTTTGTAAAAAAAGAAGGTGAAAGAAGAAAAATTAGGAGTGGTGTGGTTAGCTATTTTGCGGTTTCTTTGGTTAAATAGGAATGAAATTTGCTTTAGAAATGAGGTTTGGAAGGTGAATAATGCGGTTTGGGGTATCAAATCTTTGATTTGGAAGTGGTCTTTTATAGGAGAAACTAGTCACCCCATATGTAGTTTTTTATGAATTTAACAAAGATCCTTTGTTATATCTTCCGTAATTCTAATTGGTTCATAATTTCTCTTTTTTGTTGACGGGTTTACCCCATTTTATGTGTAAACAGGTTTTGAGAACTCTTAATTCTCTGTCTTAATATAATCTTGCTTAAAAAAACATAATGTAGAAAATATAATATGAAATAAGGTAGTCTTAGGTCTATTATGTAACTATACAATATAAAATATGTAACAAAGTTGATATATAATTAACAAAAAATCAATAAGAGTCGTTGTTAGACTGCCAAATTTTTAGAGGGGTTGATTTTTCAAGTCGGTGCCAAATATCATTATCATCATAAAAATATAAAAAATAAATTATTTTCTTCTTCTTAGTTTGGCACATACATTATCAACAAAGATTTATAGTAAACCCTAGCCTTTGTTGCTTGATTGTTTGGAGGAGGAGATGAAATAGGATGTGTCCTTGGTGGTGTATGATCAATGTTAAATGCATAGCTTTCTTCACTTACTTCATCATTCTCACCATGAGGAGGAGGAGACGGAGTTGGATGTGTCCTAGGTGGTGTATAATCGATGCTAAGTTCATAGCTTTCTTCACTTACTTCATCATTCTCACCATGAGGAGGAAGAGATGGAGTAGGATGCGTCCTAGGTGGTGTATAGTCGATATCAAATTCAGATCTATCTTCACTTACATCTTTATTCTCATCATGAGGAGGAGGTGATGGAGTAGGATGTGTCCTTGGTGGTGTATAGTCGATGTCAAATTCAGAACTTTCATTATTTATTTCATTTTTCTTATCTTGAGGAGGAGGAGACGGAGTAGGATGCGTCCTAGGTGGTGTATAGTCAATGTTAAATTCAGAGTTTTCTTCACTTACTTCATCATTCTTATCATGAGGAGGAGGAGGATAAGGAATAGGATGCGTCCTAGGTGGTGTATAGTCGATGTGAAATTCATAATCTTCTTCCCGTACTTTATTTTTCTCACTTGCTTTAAGCACTCGAAATTGATGAGGCAAAGATTCAAAACCACTTACATCATTGGTCTGCAAGAAAATAAAAAGATTATGAGGCACATAAGAGTTTGATCATGCACCTTAAAAAAATAAGATCTAAATAACTACTATTAGTATTTAGGGTTTAAATATCATATAACAAAACTATACAATAATACTCTTAAAGGAATAGTTCAGAGGGAACATCAAATGAGTTATATAATATAGTTTGAGAGTAACATGTGGTTTATTCACCAACTTGATATCTTGAGTAGTGATGCTAAGAAGCGGGGCACTGCAATATGCATTGGCGTAAATGCCCAAAAAGAAAAAAAGGTATGCGATTGTCATTCTTTCGGAGAGATAAGAGACAGATAGTATACCCTTTTGTATTGTGAGAATATATGTATTTAAAAGATTAAGGAGTATTTATTGACACAAAAATAAATGTGCATTAAAAGAAATAATAAATTTAACATAGAAATATTTTAAACAGAATAACAAATTTCAAAAATTATTATTATTAAATATTTTCAAATCGAATTTTCTTTCCGGTAATTAAAAGAAAAACTATCAAGACCACCATCCCTCTTATTATTTTTCCTAAAATTAATCAAACAGTATTAGACCACATAATTTCAAGGGGATAAGATCAAATGACCAAAATGTCAAATTTTTAAATTTGATTTCGAATTATAATGGTGAATTTAAATTAATAGTTGACATTTATATTTAATAGGTCCCATGATAATTTTAATATTAGTAAATTAATTCAACTTTTCACATTTAAATTTTCTTACTAATTATAAATAAAATATTTTAATGTGTGCGAAAACATAAGAGAAAAATTCACATCAAAATAATATATATAATATTTAAATAAACTATAAATGACTTAAAAAAGTTATATATATATATATATATATATATATATATATATATATATATATATATATATATATATATATATCGTATCTGATGAAAATTTATATTTTTTTATGAGAAACGAGAACTATTAATATCAATCGTCAGATATAACTGACGTCTAAAATTTAAAAGTTTCATATAAAGAGAATAAACTTAATTATTTTCTATTGCACTAATATTTTAAAATTTCATATAAAGAGACTTTTACACAAAATATTTTTTTAAAATTATTTAATCTTTATAAAAGTATTTTCGAAAAACTTCTTATAAACATATTTAATATTTAGTTAAGATATGAATATAAAATAATTTAAATGAATTTTCTTTTTATTTAAAATTATATTTATATAAGTTATTTCCAAAATAAAACTATCTAAATCATTTTTCAAGACTAAAAAAATATTCTGAAATAAAATTTTTAAAAAATATATTAATTCAAAAGTTAAAAGTATAAACTATTTACTCATCTTCTTAGTAGTAAAATTATTTTTTCATAAAATTATGTCATTTAATTTTTTTAAATATTAACTCTTATATAATTAATTTAATAAAAAGTATATTTTAACATTGTATCTCGCTTTTTATATAACTATATTTTTTTACAATTTGAGTAAATAAATTGTTCAAGACTTAATTTTAAAGCCAAATAAGACATATAATATTTTAATATCAATATAGTAATAAAGATTACTAAGTAAAAAATTTAATACAAATAACTTAGTTCACTCTTTGAATTATCATTAATTAAAAAATAATAATTTGATTTTCTAAAGAAAATAAATGATTGTTTGTAATTAAACTAGCTCACACACTGATACATTAAAACGATAATAACTTCACCGAATACTAATTGTTTAAAAAATAAAATATTTTATTTGTTTAAATTACTTTTAATTCAGAAAATGAGATATTTAATTAGTGATAAATTTTTTATTAGTAATCTTAATTGTGATGATTAAATTGTTATTAAAATATTGAGAGTCTAGTTTAATTTCAAAAGTAATTTTAGAACAATCTGCTCGACAAAATAAAATGTGGAAATACATACTTCTATATATAAAAATTAAAAATACAAGGATAAAATGGTTTTTTTTAATTAAATTAATTTTCTCAAAGTTAAATTTTTTAAATTAAATCAAATGATAGAATTTTGTTTTTTGAAAAAATGTTTTCACTACGAAGAGTAGTAATAATTTATGCTTCTAACTATTTTGAAATTAATATAATTTTGGCTTTTTTAAAAAATCAAAATAACAAAAAAAATTTATACTATTTTAGTAATTTTTTATTTTTGAATTCTTCTTTTAATATTGAAAAATATTTAAAGTTTAGAAAATTTTAATTTTAAATAAAAATATTGATTACATTTTAGTTATATTTTGTACGCATAATATTCTAACTAGATATTAAATATGTTTATAAAATTTATTTTAAAAATGATTTAATAAAAATAAAAAAATTTATGGTACAATTTTTTTTTATAGAATATTTAAATGTTAAGCTTAATAGAAAATAATTCAGCATGTTGTTCTTTGTTTGGAATTTTTAAATCTTAGACGTTAATTATATTTGACGATTGATATTGATAGTTCTCGTTTCTCACGATATATATGTGTGTGTGTGTGAATCACTCTTGCTAAGAGTGTGATTGAAGTTATGTCTTTGTATCTGATGATGACAAATATGCTTCCTAAATCATGCTTTGATGAAATTTATATGTTGCAAAGGAAGTTCATTTGGGGAGAGAGTAATGAGCATAGAAGGATTCATGTTATATGGTGGGAAACCTTAACAAAGCCAAAGGACATGGGAGGCATTGGTTTGAGAAATCTCCATAATTTGAATTTTGCCTGATGAAGTTGGGTTGGAAGCTTTGCCAATTTCTAAAAAGCAAATATCAGGTGTGGGAAGGAATGGATCTTATGAAGGCCAAACCTATTGATTCTAGTCTTTGGAAAGATATCACAAGAACGATTCTGATGATGCTTGACACAGGTATATGGACTGTTGGAGATTGTAAGAGAATTAGTGCATGAGAAGAGAATTGGTTGGGGAAGGATTAATGTTTGAATATCCAAGATATAACTATTCCAAAAGATCTATGTGGGGCTTGAGTGTGTGACTTAGTAGATGAGCATGGTGAATGGAATTCACAAATTCTCAAGATTGGCTATCCGCGCTATAGCGGTGAAATTGGTGAGACTAAAGTCATTGAATAGACTTACCTCTTTGTAAATGTTATTGTTTTTGTTTGTACATGCATTTGAAAACATATGTGAAACTTGTTTAAAAAGAATGTGGGGATGGGAAGAGATGTTTTTGAAAGTGAACTCGATAAGACATCGCATCTTAGGCCTACATACCCCTTTAACAATAGGGAAGTCAGAGCTTCTGTAGTTCCTCTTAAAAGAAAAATAAAAGGAGGGGCCAAAGTGGCCAAAATCTTTTTGGGTGTGAGCTTTAAAATACTCACAAGTTTTTTAAAAGAGGGTTAAGCTTTAAAATACTTAACACGTTTAAAAGGGGATTAGGTTTTAAAATACATAATGAGTTTAAAAGGTTAAGCTTTAAAATACTTAACAATTTTAATAACAAGGGATCAAGCTTTAAAATACAAGATCAATGGGTTAGGAGAAGTTTCACCGGGAATAATTCTTCTCATAACACCAAGGTTTAAAACAAAAGACCTAGATTTAACAATAAAAAGGTCAATGCACTAAGAATAGTTTCACCGGGAATAATTCTATTCTTTAGCACCAAGGTTTAAAAAACAAAAGGGTTTGGTTAAGCTTTAACAATACAAAACCATTAAAAAACAAGGTAAAAGCTTTAACAATACTTTTAAACACAAGATAAAAGAGATTGGAAAGGGAGTTTCAGTACCTTGACAATTTTAGTCAATATCATTCCCATCCTTTTGGACAAAAACAACAAACTTAATCAATCAACAATGGGTACCTCAAGTGTGTGTGTGGGATATCATGTGACACAAGATCAAACAAGTGAGTATGATAATCAATAAATGAGAGAGAGAGAGAGATGGATGTATCTAAACCCTTGGATTCAAACTCATGTATGAATGATGAATGATTGATATGATAAACATGGGGTTAGATAAACAACACATAAGAGAAATTAACAAGATAATGGTTAAAATAACAATTAAGTACAAAACAAGGATTAAATCAACAAGTATGTACAAGATAACAAACTTAATGAGTCGTTGATAAACAAATATCAACATGTTTCTTTCCTTTTTGGGTTAGGGTTTTAAACCTAGGGTTTTTGAATTAGGGTTTTCAAATTAGGGTTTAATCATAAACACCTAAACCTAATTGATTTTAATTGTTAAATATTTATTTCTTTAAGAGAAATGGTCTAAGGGTACATAAAGAAGTCAAAGACATCCTATTCTAACTCTAAACAAATATTTACAAAACATTCACAAAGCTACTTTTGAAGAAATATTCCAAATAAAATAATTTTTGGTTGATTTTTTAATATATAAAAGACTTGTTTTGATTAATTTTAAAATGAAGAAATATTAAATATTTTTGGAATTTTTTAACATGGTATAAAAATACACAAAGTAAATAAATCACACAAAAAAAAGGGATTAAAAAACATTAATTTACTATTTTTAATGATTTTTAGAAGTTTAATAAAAACTAAAAAAAAACAAGTCATTAATTTACTATTTTTAATGATTTTTAGAAGTTTAATAAAAACTAAAAAAAAACAAGTGATTAAAATTAAGGATTTGTGGGAGCCAAGGCTTGAACCCACGCACTCTCACTCAATGCACAAAACAACACCAACTGGGTTGCGCGTGCTTAGTGACAAAGAGAGACAAGCAGTTCAAAATATGTGAAGTTTGGTTGTAAAAATGAGAAAAATGAAAAACAAATCAAAAGTATAGGGCAAGGGGGATTTGAACCCCAGACTTAGAGGTTGCAAGCGCTACGTACAAGAGTGGTTGTCAAGTGAGCCAGATACGAGGTAGTCATATGCAAACACATACCATTCAATATATTTTAAAAAACGCGCGCTAAACGGAATTCAAATTTCCCAGCAAACTTCATCTTCTTTGTGGAAACAGAACAACAACAATCATGGCCAAGTTTTTGATTTCTTCAAAACTCAATCATTTTTAACAAAATATAATGCTAACATGTTCAGAATTAACATACGAACTCAAACATATAATTAACACACATTTATTCACACTCAAACACGTGAATTTCTGGAAATTAGTGATGAACCCTAAAAATTATTTTCAAAATTAAATTCTGTAAACAACAAATCAAGCCCTAAAACCTTAGGGCTTTTACTCCCTACATGATTCTAAACAAAAATGGAACAAGTTTCAATCAAATTGATGCACATATGAGTAACTTTGAGTTCAAGCTTTTTACCTCTGAAAATGGAGGTTGAGCTCTTGCTTAGAGGGATTCTTGGAATGTTGCAACTATCCGGAAACCTTCAGGGACCTCCAAGGAAGCTTTTAGAATGCTCACAATGCCCTTCAATTGCCTAAAACTTCAAACACGACTTCACCTACAACAAGAAAAAGTTATGGTTGGAACTTGAGGTTTCAAGTGTTACAGATCCAAAACAGGTGTTTCGATAGCTTCTAAATGATGTTTAGAAGGTATCCAACACAAAAGGCCAGAAAATGCACGAGCCAAATTGGTTTTGACAAGTTTGGTTCAAAGAGGTATTTTAATGGAGTTTTGAAAGGTGATTTTCTGTTTGGGGCCTTTGGTAAGTGTTTAGAGGTTATGGATAGCTTCTATATGACTAATAGAAACTATTGGAAAGGCTAATTTGGTTTGAAAGTGTTTTGTTTGGATTTTGGTAAGTTATGAGCTTGAAAGAAGCTTTAATGGAGGTAAAAATGTGATTTTTGGTTAGGGGACCTTTGAGAGGTTGAGGAAGTTGGTATGGACAACTTCTAAATGATGTTTAGAAGTTGTCTAAACCTTTGGTTGACACCCAGAACTTGTGGAATTTAAATAATTATGTTTGGTATTCCTTGCTGGAATTTAAATATGATGACAACAAAGGTTTGATCCTGGATTCTTCTTGGCCAGTTAACAGTAGAAAGTCTTTGATTTGGTAGAGATATTTTAGGTTTTCCATATAAGATTAGAGGGGAGATTCCAATTGGTTTGGCAATCCTATCTCTTGTAAGTTTGGAAACGGCTCAGATATTAACTCTTGGCGTCATAGATGACTTGGTGTAGAACCTTTAAAAGCGTTGTTCCCTAGTTTATTTGATCGTGTGCAGGATTCCATGTCTAACGTGGATGGTTCAAGGCATTGGATATATGGTGAATGGGCCTGGAATGTCAGATTTATTGCAGACTTGAATGCAGATATCGTGGGGAGTGATTGGGAGGAGCTTGAAAGAATTCTTTTGGGCGTAAATCCTAATCCAGTTTCAGTGGATACTTTTGTTTGGTGGCTCGAAGCTGGAGGTTTTTTTTATAAGTTTGTGTATGTTAGGTTGATAAATATTGTATTTGCATGTCCGCATTTGGATGTGGATTTTAAGCTGTTATGGAATGTCAATGTGCCTAGCAACATCCAAGTAGTTACATTGCTTTTAAATAGGTTCCAAACCATGGACGAACTTACGAGACGAGGGGTGCTGACAGGTTCCCGTAATCTTGTATGTCCTCTTTGTTTGGGACCAAAAGAAATGCACCTACATCTTTTTCTTCTTTGTCCTATGGTTGCAACTTGCAAGTGCTTGACAACTCATTCTTTAACTGGATAAGTTTGTTTAGGATGCCCTCGTGTGCCGTGATCTCTGATCATATGTTGGTTTTTGGAACCCTCATGAAAGGAAGGACCAAGAAGAATTTGCGGCTCTTGTTTTTATTCTGTCAATTACCTAGTTTATTTAGTTAGTTAGGAATGATATACTCTTTAAAAGAGGTCATAAAGGTGCTAGGGTAATTGCACCCTTAGCTAAGACTCTTTCGTGGGAGTAGATTGGAGCAAGATCCAATGGTCTAGTAGCTATTGATTTGAATGTTTGACTTGTAAATCCATTAGATTGTTTTAGTTAAGCTTGTTGGTTTTTATTGTACGCATTATTTCTTTTGTTGTATTTGTTGGATAAATTTAAATGCAGTCTTGGAAAGCCAAAAGACAGATTCTCTAGGGCAGACAAACTTTCATAGGAAATAGTTAATCATTAAATGTTATGTCTATTTATGTTTCTCTGGTCTCTATATAAAGACCCTCTCTTTGTAACCTAATTTTCACTTTTGCAACAAATCCTTTGCAAGTCAATATATATCGGAAGAGAGTAGTTTGATCTGTTACCTTCAAATTGGTATCAGAGCGCATGGCAAACATGATGAACCAGATGCCATTGCCGCAACTGTCAAAATCAAACTATGAGAACTGGAGCATCCAGATGAAGGCGCTGCTTGGATCGTTAGATGTGTGGGAGGTTGTAGAAGAAGGGTTTGAAGAACCAGAAACCACGACGGGAAATACAGCAGCCCAGAACAAGGCGTTGAAAGAGACGCGGTCGAAAGACAAAACGGCATTATACATGTTGTTTAGAGCAGTAGACGAATCTGGTTTTGAGAAGATTGCTGGTTCAACTACTTCGAAGCAAGCGTGGGATACATTAGAGACGGCGTTCAGAGGAGCAAATAGAGTCAAGCAAGTTCGTTTGCAAACTCTTCGAGGAGAATTAGAAAGGATGAAGATGAAGGAGACGGAGCCCGTGTCAGACTACATCACGCGTGTGCAAACAGTTATAAATCAACTGAAACGAAATGGAGAAGCAATGACCGATGCTCGAGTTGTCGAAAAGATTTTAAGATCTTTGACTGAAAAATTCGAAAATATAGTATGTGCAATAGAGGAGTCGAAGGACCTTGCGACAATCACTGTCGAAGAAGTAGCTGGTTCACTTGAGGCACACGAACAACGCAAAATACAAAAGAAGGAGGAGACACTTTATAATGCAGAACAGACAAAGGAATCCACTAGAGATGAAAGGGCACTTTTATCTCAAAACTGGCGTGGTCAAAGACGTGGTCATAGAGGTCGAGATGGTGGTCGAAGCTATCAGAACAATAATTTCGAAAGAGGACAGGCAAGTCAACAAAATTGGCGTGGTCGAGGACGTGGTCATAGAGGTGGCAGGTCGAACTCCAACATCGAATGCTACAAATGCATAAAACATGGACATTTTGCGAAGGATTGCAACTCATACAGTTGCTACAATTGTGGAAAAGGGGGACACCTTGCAAAAGACTGTCGATTCAGGAGGAAAGTCGAAGAGACAACAAATTTCGCACTAGAAACAGAATCAAACTAAAGATTCCTATTAATGACCCAAAAGGAGACAAACATAGAAGATGACACTATATGGTACCTTGACTCAGGAGCAAGTAATCATATGTGTGGTCACAAACATCTATTTAAAGAAATAAAGAAAATTGAAGATGGTCATGTATCTTTTGGAGATGCGTCGAAGGTAAAGGTCGAAGGCAAAGGAACAATTTGTTATTTGCAGAAAGACAACGTACCTGGAAAAATACAAGATGTTTATTATGTACCAAATTTAAAAGCAAATATTCTAAGTCTGGGGCAACTTACAGAGAAGGGATATTCGATATTTATGAAGGATCGAATACTGCATTTGAAGGATAAATCAGGGCACCAAATTGCTCAAGTTGAGATGGGAAAGAATCGAATGTACAAGCTGAATCTGAGAAGCGTTCGAGAAAAATGTTTGAAAATCGACACTGAAGACCAAGCAACTCTGTGGCATCTACGTTTTGGTCACTTACATCATGCTGGGTTAAAGAGATTAGCGGGAAGAAACATGGTACATGGATTGCCTAACATGGAGTTTGAAGGAAAATTTTGTGAAAATTGTGTTTTTGGCAAGCAGACGAGAACTTCTTTTCAAAAGAAGGCAGAATATCATGCTAAGCACATCCTTGAATTAATTCACACTGATATCTGTGGACCAATCACTCCAGAATCCTTTAGTGGCAAGAAGTATTTCATTTCCTTCATCGATGATTTCTCAAGAAAGACTTGGGTCTACTTCCTGAGAGAAAAATCTGAAGCATTCGAAGCATTCAAAGGGTTCAAGGTAATGGTTGAAAAATCGAATGATCGACACATCAAAGCACTTCGTTCTGACAGAGGAGGAGAATATACTTCGACAGCTTTCATGAAGTATTGCGAGGAGCAGGGTATAAGGAGATTTCTAACTGCAGCATACTCACCTCAACAAAATGGGGTTGTTGAAAGGAAAAATCGAACAGTCCTTGACATGGTTCGTTCAATGCTCAAAAGTAAGAACATGTCGAAGGAATTTTGGGCAGAAGCTGTGCAATGTTCAATCTATGTTCAAAATAGATGTCCGCATTCAAAGTTGGGAGATCGAACACCGCAAGAAGCGTGGAGTGGACAGAAACCGACTGTATCTCATTTTAAAGTATTTGGTAGTGTTGCTTATGCACATGTACCAGATCAACGAAGAACGAAGCTTGAAGACAAGAGTCAGAAATATATATTAATTGGGTATGATGAGAAAACAAAAGGATACAGGTTATTCGACCCCATAAACAAAAAGGTGGTAGTAAGTAGAGATGTTCGAGTGAATGAAGCAAGTAGGTGGGATTGGAACAATTCGACAGAAGACATAGTCGAAACTGAAGAACCCTCAGTCGGTATACCAACCACCCAAAATCAATTACCAAGGTTTGAATACTCTGACAGTGAAGACGAATCCTCACAGCCCAGAATGAGAAGCTTGCAAGAGTTGTATGATAATACAGAAGAAGTACATCTTGTGTGTCTACTGGCAGATTCTGAAAACATTAGTTTCGAAGAAGCATGGAGAGATGAGAAGTGGAAGAATGCCATGGACGAAGAAATTAAAGCTATCGAACACAACAAAACTTGGGAACTAGCAGAGTTACCAAAAGGAAGTCGAACCATTAGTGTGAAGTGGGTGTTTAAGAAAAATATGAATGCTCAAGGAAAAGTCGAAAGGTACAAGGCACGACTTGTGGCAAAAGGATACAGGCAGAAGGAAGGAATAGATTATGACGAAGTATTCGCACCAGTTGCAAGAATGGAGACAATTCGACTGCTGATTTCTCAAGCTGCTCAGCTCAAATGGCCAATATTTCAAATGGATGTCAAATCAGTATTTTTGAATGGTGTGCTCGAAGAAGAAGTCTATGTCGAACAACTACCAGGATACATGAAAGACGGAAGCGAAGGAAAAGTGCTAAGACTCAAGAAAGCACTTTATGGATTAAAGCAGGCACCTCGTGCATGGAATACACGTATTGATACTTACTTCAAAAAGAATGGTTTCCAACAATGTCCTTATGAACATGCCCTATATGTAAAGAAGTATAAAGGAGATATACTGCTCGTTGCACTCAATGTCGACGACTTGATTTTCCTGGACAACAGTGATCAAATGATCGAAGAATTCAAAGGTCGAATGACACGAGAATTTGAAATGACGGACTTAGGTCGAATGAGCTTCTTTCTTGGTCTGGAAGTTCGACAAGAAGAAACTGGAATTTTTGTCTCACAAGAAAAATATGCAAAGGACATTCTGAAGAGGTTCAAAATGGAAGGTTGCAATCCAATCTCGACACCAATGGAGCCAGGAGCCAAGCTTTCAAAATTTGATGGGGGGGAACGTGTCGAAGCAAACAAATTTCGAAGCTTGGTCGGAAGTCTTTGATATCTCACATGTACTAGACCAGATCTTTCTCTAAGTGTCGGAATCTTGAGTCGATTTATGGAAGAACCAGTTCACTCACACTGGAAAGCTTTGAAGAGAATTCTTCGTTATATCCAAGGAACTGTGTCACTTGGAATGTTTTACTCAAAAGCAGAAGATTACAAGCTAACAGGTTACTCCGACAGCGATTGGTGTGGAGATATAGACGATCGAAAAAGAACATCAGGATATGTATTCTTTATGGGAAACACTGCTTTCACATGGCTCTCAAGGAAGCAACCAATTGTAACACTGTCAACATGCGAAGCAGAATACGTGGTTGCATCATGGTGTGTATGCCATGCTATATGGCTTAGAAGATTGTTATGTGAGTTAGAGCAGAAGCAGGAAAATGCAACCATAGTACAAGTCGACAACAAATCAGCAATCGAACTGGCGAAGAATCCAGTGAATCATGAAAGAAGTAAACACATCGACGTACGTTTTCATTTCATTCGAGAACATGTGAAAAATGGAAGCGTCAAACTGAAGCATGTGGCAAGCAAGGATCAAGCTGTAGATATTTTCACAAAACCATTGTCGAAGGAGATATTCGACAGAGGCAAGATAATGCTGGGATTAATTGACCGAAGGAGCATTTAATTTATGGGGGAGTTTTGTTGGATAAATTTAAATGCAGTCTTGGAAAGCCAAAAGACAGATTCTCTAGGGCAGACAAACTTTCATAGGAAATAGTTAATCATTAAATGTTATGTCTATTTATGTTTCCATGGTCTCTATATAAAGACCCTCTCTTTGTAACCTAATTTTCACTTTTGCAACAAATCCTTTGCAAGTCAATATATATCGGAAGAGAGTAGTTTGATCTGTTACCTTCAGTATTAGGGTTGAGCACTTCTTGTGTTCACTTTTAATGAAATCTCGTTCATTTATGAAAAAAATAAAATAAAAAATGCAGTTAAGAACTATGAGCATATGGAAACCTCAAATACAAACAATACAAGTAATTTATTTGCATATGTAATGCTCATCTACTTTACAATCACCATTATTAGATAACTCAAGATACAATTATTTCCAAAACAGCCTATATCTCTAAAATCTAACACTATTACACCTTACAGAAAATCATTTGATGAAATTATGCACTATATCTTCAATTTTCCATCATTGTCGACGTTGTTCATCCACCGTAGAACTCGTTACAAGAATTTTCTTGTTAAGATCACTTTTAGGTGAAATGCTACGAAGGCCTTCAAAGTGGAAAAGATTATGTACCTTTCTAGCAATAAGGACACCACAAATGGTTCCCAGTGTAAATGTAAAAAATGCCTTCAACATGCTTTTAGTGGTTCCTAATTAGTATAAAGCTTTTAGATAGAAAACACAAATGAGAAAGAAAACTAATGAATTCAAAGAGGCCTTTATGGATTGATTGGTCAAGTCTTAAAAAATGCAAAAAAGTTGAAAATAGAGGTTAAGTCCTTTCTTCAATCTAAGCCACATGCATGCAATGTTTTAGTTCTTAATTTAAGATGAAAAATGAGTGGTATTTGGTTGACACACTCTTCTATCATGTTTATTATATTTGACTGGATTGGATTCACAAGAAAATTGAGAGAAAATAGTTATTTTTATTAAAATAATCTTATTTCTTAAAATTATAAATTGAATATAATAAGAGCCGTCTCAAATAATTTAAAAACTATATTCTAATATTTAAAATAGAATCTAAAAATATGACAAACTTTTACAAATGAGTGATATTTTAATTAAACTATAAATAATATTAAAATCTATAAAAAAAACGTTTTTAAAATATTTTAACAAAAGTTTTATTGATAAATATAATGTTTGTAACTTTTTCCTAATCGCGAAGTTTCAGTATTTATATAAAAAATTGAGTACAATTTTATAAAACAAAATAGTTAGTTGATCAATATTTAATAACAAATCATTTAAAAATAAATAAATTACCATAAAAGAATATTAAACTTGTTAAAATTTTAATATATTATAAGATAATATTAAAATATATATATTTCTAAAAACAATAGTGCGTTGTATTTTATCATAAAATTTAATAATTGTCCCGCTCTAGTACTAGATTCGATAGGAGAGGATGAATTCACAGTTCGTCGTGGTGGTTCAAAGCATCTAATGCAATGGAGGCAGGATTGACTTACAAAGTTAAAACTTTAATGCCTAAGACAATAAGAGACTAAAAGTGAAGTTTGAATGAGAAAAAATTTGAATATTTATGAAGTGAGAAATTTTTCTCTTTATATAGAGAAAAAAGTTGATACCTGAACGCGTGTGGAACGACGTGGAATGCAGTCAGTCGTTGAATTGATTCGAGATATTAGCATGACATTATCGTAAAGGATACTTTGTGATTCAATGAAAAAGGGTCTACCATTTTCTCGTGTGGCAACTTCTTGCATGTAACTAGCTAGAATTTCACTTTTCTAGACTTGCGGATGGTCCAGAACAATTTCCCTGCAAACTCTTGTCTCTGCTTTGTAGGGTGAGGGTTAATGACACACATCATTATCCGACCACGAGATTGTTAGGATTTTAAAAGGGATTTTTCAAAAAATTTATCCTCTTAGCGGAACAATCCTGATGAACGGATCTAATCCGATAAATGGATCTTGATTAAATCATTAACCACAAACCAAACATCAATAAGGATTCAAGAATTACCTCTAGAAACGTGCTTTATCTTTTGATCACGAACGGCGGAAGATATCGGCTTCTCTATGTAATCCACGCGAGTGCAAAGTGGAAGTTGTTGCTAGCCGTTAATGCTCTGAGAAAATTGACAATTAGCTTTGGTAAGGGAAAGAGCTCTTCTATTTATAGAGAGCTTCTAGAACCTGACTGCTCTTATTTTAGACTTTTCCAAAATAATCCCAATCTCTAATTTGATTAAACTATTTAATTAAATAAATATTATTTATATCTAATCAAACTCTTTTAATTAAATAAAAATAAATTAAATTAAATCATATTTAATTTAACTAACTGTCAATCCTCATTTATTTAATTAAACCATATTTAATCAAGTAAATTATATATGCGCTAATGTATTAAATAATTTAAATACAATTGTAACACCCCATACATAACTAACTATTATATTATGCATGGAACATTAAAATTGATATTGAGTACATACAAAAACTAAGCTACAAGATGATCCATATAAAATACAGCATGGAATTCTACTAAGAATTGTAAAACATGTGTCTTCAATGGATTTGCACATCAGAAAATGAGATCTAACAAGGTCTTCGAGCCATCACCACTCCTAAGTCTTCAATCCAAACATGTCATGCTACTAAACTGCACTTGAAAAAAAATAAGATTATTGGAGTGAGATTACTAAATCTCAGTGAGTTCCCCTATCTTACGGGTCCACTCAGTCCTACAAGGTACATGCAATCAAACAGATCCTCCGTGGATCCGGGGTTTTCCTCACGGCTAGGTACAAATACACAACATGGACAATATCACCATTGGAAGTCTCGTGACTAACCAATGAGATAGCAATAAACACACAAACAACACACAAGTATGTTGTTGCTAGTACAACCACGTCAGCCATGATTGTACCAGCCTACCGGCGAGGACCTAATGATATTGCCTATGTGGCATCACTAGGGGTGAATAAACAAGTGATCTTACCGACATGGTATCACAATCTCACCGTACCCATGCCCGATATTTTTCTTCTAGAGAAAATGCTTACATAGTACACGATGAGTATACACCAGATCACTCCCATCAATGTACCAGCACTTCCATAGTAACACGATGAGTATACACCAGATCACTCCCATCGAGTACCCACATATCTCACACCGATCAATGAGTATACACCAGATCACTCCCATTGAAGTCGGTGAATGTGCCCAGCTATCCCTTCCCACCAATGAGTATACACCAGATCACTCCCATTGAGTGGAGGGGGATATAACGATGACGACATACGCAATGAGTATACACGAGATCACTCCCATTGTGTGTTCGTTAATGCACAAACAAAAACACAACATACATGATGAGTATACACCAGATCACTCCCATCAAGTATGCATATAATCACATCTGAAAGTTCGATCAAAACAAACATAAATTAAGTGATCATTGTGACACATATCACCAAGCCATAATAGCATTTATCATCATAAAGCATTCAAATTTGTCCTATATATTCACACCAATAGTATGCAAGTGATCATATAATGTGTATCATGCTTTACGACACGGTTTCACAAGTCTCAAAGGACAACGGAGGTATTCAGCTCCCTCTACGGAACTAAATTACTCTCGGGGGTAAATTTCACAAAATTTTGTTTAGCACATTCGTCTGAATGGACGTCAGATACGTTGAAGAGCAACAATCTAGTATCGAGGGTATTTTTCCTAGATATTACATGTAACTAGCTTTCTAACGATATAAACTTTACGTCATTCCGATACTCGAGGCAAAAGTTATGAATTTTCGAAATTTAGCTTAACATGCTGAGTAACGGGTTACCTCATTCAGGTAACCGGTTACCTCAGCCCATGATTCATTCTTTTCACTTTTCGCTCCTAGGTAACTGGTTACCTCATCCAAGTAACCGGTTACTTCACTGCCAAATCCAAAAATTCTGCATTTTACTGGTGTAACTCTAATCCTTTCCAATTCTAAACAACCCCAATATCTCAACTTCATTTCGAATCATGTACATATATCTATAGCAGAATTTAGCAAGAATAGGCATAGAACGTCAACAAGCAATATCAATTATTACCAAAATTCCAAACCCATTGTTTAATTATGCATGCATCACATTGATCACAAGCTAAACCTTTGAACATGTAATTTTCCCACCAATTTCTTACCCAAGTTCCTATCTATGGAACTCACCTTGACAAAATAGAGATTATAATGATGTTCTTGCTGCCATTGAAATTTCACCATAGCCAAAACATCACCCTCAACATGAAGAAATCCATAACCCTCTTATGTTCACTTTCAGCATCAATCACCAATCTTCAAACTTGCTTATCTCCATCAATTCGGAACCTATGAATACGAACTAATATATCAAATTGAAGGAAATTTTGTGTAGAATCTGAATCTTCAAGAATGACCTAATTTGGAGCTGTGAGCAGAAAGTTATTGCAGGATTAGTGAAGGCTGCTCCATGGAGTATGAAAATTGAATATGGCCATGAGTTCCTTCCTCTTTCTCTTTGTTTCTAAGCTTTTCACTCTAAAATTCTGATTGTTGTAACCTTTAGCCCAAACAAGGTCTTATGATGACATGCAACAAAGTTTATTGGTTGTTATACCCCTCAACTAAATGATAATTACCACTATGTCATTCGGTTCATTTCCAATGATTCCTTTCTATTCTAATTAGATCCAAATACTTCTCTTAAAATTTCCAAATACAATTATATACCTTTCATACTTAATAATGTAAATATAGGGATGTTACATTCCCCCCCCCCTTAAATAGAGATCGCCCTTAAATTCTTTCAGATCACCATGAAGACAAACTCTCCAAGTCTATCCTAACCAAGGGATGGAATGTTCCTTACATTACTCCTTTAAATAACCTCACTATTTTGTTTGAGGGTCTTCCCATCCGAGGAGACTTAGTCCGCCAAACACTTACGCTCCACTATTCATGATCAGGAACCTTAATCCTCGAACAACACATCTATTCAGAAACTTCGTCTTGACCCATCTGGTTCAATATCCTTCCAGGGTCCTAGACCTCTACTCGTGGGCAATGAGGAATTAATATGTCGGGAGCCTACGTAGAGAACATGTATTGATCTATATGTTGGATTTAGGATTTAGCGGATGTAAGGATGTTGTACCGAAGAATTAGAACCCTTTTGAATAATTGCCTAGATGATGAATATGTTATTGTGGTTGTACGTAGTTAACGAGTATGTATTCGGCGAAGTTAAGACGATGAGTTGATACTATATGATGCTATAATAATTTTGTGCTGTTGTAAGGTGTTATGGTAGATTTCCAGATATAATGAGGAATTATACTCTATGAAGGACGGAGTTGATTTAATTCTTAGAGAAGAGTGGGACTCAGTTTGAGCTATTTTGTAAGCAATGGTATATTGAGGCTGATGAGTATGACTATAACTACTTGTGTGTACTTGTTCCGATGGTTGGAATGTTTTAATAGATGTAGTAACTCAGGAATTTGTTTTTGAGTGCGTGTAAGTATTGCTAAGTGGTAAATTAGTACCATGAATGGTAAGGGAGGATTTTAAACGAATCAGTAAAGAGAGTCGGAATTGGGTAAAACTAAGAAATCTAACTTGGTGATGATGATTGTAATGAGTAATCCGAATAGTGCAGCAAAAGCGGAATGTAACGTGTTGGATAATTGCTGGTGTAACTTGAGAGGAGTCATATAGTTGAAATTTAATGGTATAGGAATATTATTATTGAGTTTCTTGAAGGAAGCAGTTGGTGAAAAGTGTAAGTATTGTTTTATCGCTCAGATGGAACAGTGTGTCTAAGGTTGGTACGTTCGGTAGATGGAATGCATTACTGCAGTGTTGATCAGGTGTGATCATACGATGGATTGTGTAATTATATTATTTAGTTATTGGGCGTATTTTATGAGTCGCACCTCGACGTTTCATTGTCGTTAACCTTTTGGAGATATAGCGAGTGGCACACATGTGGGGTGGTCGAATGCGACGTAAGAGCCGAGATTGAATGCATGAGACATGCTTTCTGTTGATTGTGTCAAATTAATTTTGAGGATCTACTAGGGAAATGTTACCTAGGAACTGGAGAGTCAGATGAAGGACTCATATCCGGAACTTTTCACTTGAAGTATGTTTTCAAGGACGAAAACTCTTTTGGCGGGGAGTGTTGTAACACCCCATATTTTCTAATTTTAATTTAATTGGAAATTAAATTATTATTTAGAATTATTTAGTATTTTCGTTGAACTAAATGGAGGATTTACGGAATATTGGTCTTTGGACCAAGTGTAGTATTTAGTAATGAGGGGGTGTTAAGTTGTTGAGCCCATTACTAAATTACGTTATGTTTTCATAAAACAAGGAAATAAAAGAATATTGGACTTTTGGGGTGTGAGGGGTAATTAGGGGGTGTATGGAGTAAAAAACTCTACACTTAGTCCTAATTCTATTATTATTTTATTATTGGGAAAATAGAAAAGAAATGAACAAGAGAAGAGTTAGGAGAAAAGATTTTGATCGTAAAAGTGAGAAGAGCAAAGGAAGGAGGAAAAACCCCAAAGTTCAAGGATGAATTCAAGAATCTCCATCAAGGTAAGGGGTGGTGACTATTCTTTGTTAACTAGTATTATAGTTTTGATGATGGTATAATAGATTAAGAGTTTAAACCTCTATTTAGGATGTTAGGGTTTATAAGATTTTGACACTGACATGCCCAATTTGATGAATATGATGCAATTGGTTTGTTATAATTGATGGATGATAGTTATATTGCATTGTTGTTATGTTAGAATCATGAAAACTGATGAAAATTGGTCACTATAATGTGTGGGGTCGTATTTGGTGTTGATAGTGAAAGTAGGAATGAAGAAAAGTCAAAAATTGGAGTTTTTCTGCTACAGCAGCGTCAGGAACCGGTTCCCAGGTGGGAGGAACCGGGTTCCCATAGTAAAAATCTGAAGCGAGGAAATTCTGGGTTTCAGGAACCAGTTCCCATCTGGGGAGGAACCGGGTTCCAGCTCTTTTTTTTCAAAAACCATTTTACTTTAAAAACTTTTAATTTTCAAATCGTAAGTCCGTTTTAGACGCCGTTTTGGACGTTGTTTCTTAAATTAAATACTCTACCATATAAAGTAAAGAAAACAACAATAACTTGATTTTATTTTGAAAAGTATCGATTTCTCCAAATGTGTTTTATTCTTGATTTGCATAACTGATGATGTGCAATGGTTTGTTGTTTGCATAATTGAATATATGCAATGATGTGGGTTGTTATAATGTGATTGCTTCTGTTTGTTATGCAAATGGATGTTATTCATGGTAAATGTTGTTATCATGTGTTTTGATGAATGATGTTGCATGCTTGGTGGTTTGCATGCATATGCATCTTGGTGACACTGGTTCCCATTGTGTGGAATCGGGTGTGTATTGTCAATAGCCAAGCCCGAGATATGGGAGGTGGCACTGGATTTTGTTCTGGTGACGCGGACGAATCGATGAGACTGTATCCAATTGAGGGATCAGTGGTGGTGACATGGTTCACTTGTCGTTGGTACCACATGCATAAGAGTCTGCATAGTCTTTGTATAAATTATGACATGTTGTAACACCCCATAATTATGTCTTATTATTTAATTTAAATGAGGATAAATTATTTAATTTGAATAAGTGATATTGTGAGGATTATTGAGAAATATTGGAAAATATAGTTATTGGGCTTGCGTTATGGTTAGTAAATATGAGGTGTTAACTTACTAAGCCCACTAACCACAATTATTCTACTTTTCATAAAATAGAAGGAATATTGTGAAAAGAGGGATTGCAACATTTGGGAGAAGAGAAGGAACGTGAAAACGTGAAGAGCTTTGGAAAGGGGAAGACCGAAGATCAAACCTAAGGTAAGGGGGGATTCGTTTTCGATTAATGATTATTATGTAATCGATAGTGATAGAATTGTTTAGGATTATTAGTTGGGTCAATTAGATGTATGATGAATGAGTAGGAATGTTATGTTTTGATGAATTGATGAATGGTTTCGATGTTAGATGACCTCTAAAATGTGTTATAATTGTAGTATATTATGTTGCTTGATGATGTTTTGATGAGGGGATGATTATGGTGTGATTGGACTGAAATTGAGAGAGGAAGGATGTCAAAATCGCAGCAAAATTCTGCATAAAACGCAGCATGCGTCGACTTGAGTGTCAGTTGCGTCGAATCATTCAGTAATTTGCGTCGACCTATAGTGTCGACTTGCGCTTACCCGAGAGTGGTAGTAATTCTATGCGTCGACCTGAAGGAACCCATGCGTCGACGCATAGCATGCATTTTTTTTGAAAATCTTCTGAAGGTCATAACTTTTGACCCGTTTGTCCGATTTATGTGCCGTTTTGGGCGTTGCGAAGCTAATTAGATGTTTTACATGATAAAGTGATAAAATGGGCGGTAGCCGACTTTATTTTAAAAAATCGATTTAACTGCTTTGGGGATTGAAACATTGTATATGCATAAATGTGTTTATATATATATATATATATATATATATATATATATATGACCATGTGCTTGTGTGATGGTTTGATGATTTGTGATTGTATTAATATGTGATTAATATTAATATGACGAATGTGGTGAATATGTGTGAATGTCTGAATGATGCTTAGACATGTACAAGCTTACAATGTTGATGAGATAAGATGAAAATAGACGATTTTAAGCATCGTATTGATGATGATATAAGTATGTGATATGTGTGCAATTCATTCATGAATCATTTTCATGGATGATATATCCCGATGATGAGTGGATTTTGTAGGACATAATTCCCATTGTGCGGAATTTGTGTCGGTGGACTGTATCTCGATGATGAGTAGATCAGTTGGATGGGTTCAACCCATGATTTGGTACCACATGCATTAGTGTCAGTTCATTCATATGCATTATAACATGTTATGGTTTGGATGAATTGGGTTGTGATTGAGGATATATTTCGATATGTTTGAGGAATATGGATTATTGGAATGATTGGTATACATGTAGGTTGAGCGATTGATAATTCCTTGACGTTTTATTGCTTACGACTATATAATACTCATTAATTGAGAATGAGACTCACCCTTACATGTTGTTTTTGAGATTGAGGAGTAGCGGCTTAGCTGATTTGGTGAGGATAGCTCTTAGAGTTCATCCATGAGTAGTGTCGGTCATGCTCTGATTGTAACACTGGGGAACGCTAGTTTAGAGATAATTTACTCTATCTTGATTTTATTGTTTTAGACTTGGTTTGGATTAATTTGCATGGATGATGACTATGCAACGTTATGAATTATAATCCGCTGTGTTGAACATGAATGGTGTTTTATGTTAAATTGTTCCTCGAGTGGCATGACAATTGGCGTTGGTGTTTATTTTGAATTAATTGTGATACCCTTGTATTTCATGTTTACTCTAAATTATTCTATTTATTTCCGCGGGGCTTAGAAGGGTGTTACACATGTCAAGATGAAATCTGGTGTTATGATTGTGTTGTGTTATTGGCGCATACTCTTGACTTGTGCTTGTGATTGGTATGAATTGATTAATCTGAATATGCTAAGTAGGGTGGATAACTGCTTATGAATTCTATATGTGACTATTTATAATGCTATTTAATTTATGATGTAGTCTCACCCTTACTCTTATTTTTCAGATTGAAGCTAAGTGGCTTAGGTGTTTGGTGAGGATGGCTTTTAGGGAGTTATCGCTTTTAGTCTAATAATTAGGTGTTGGTGTCATGCTCTGAATACTTGTAACACTGGGAACGCATGTTTTTAAAGTTATCATACACTTTTATTTCTTATTATTTGGTTTGGATAATTCTCTTTTGTTGGAATAAAAGGCTTAGATCCTTATGAATGATGTTTCATGGAGTATCTAAATATTATTGATTTTCCGCTGTGATAAAACATGAGTTTGAATTAATTATATGTTGTTTTCTCAGTAGAGCATGATTACACTTGGAATGTATAATTGTTTTAAATTGTGACGCCCTTGAAATCCATGTTTAACTCTGATTATGCACTATGTTATTCGGGATATTTAGAAGGGTGTTACAAGCGTGACATATGGATCCTTATCCCACATACCTTATGAGAGTCTGGGACCCGCATCTTACAAGTACCAAGTTAGATTCCTACCTTGAGTTTCAAATTGCCTATGTCCCATACATGCCGTAAAAGGATAAGTCACGCATCTCGTGCACGATAGCGATATTGCAGCATTAAACTCGTCTGGTAGTACCAACATGGTGGTCCAACTCCGAGGCCATGTGTCCAAGTAATCTACCTCAGCGGCGCATAACGATCTCCATGCGTATCTTATAGTCACAACCGACAGGTGTCTGAACAGGTCTCCACTGGGGTCAAGTTCCTCAAATTCTTCCAGTCACATTCCTTAAGATGCTAAAACCTAAGAGCGCTATTCATTCAAGGTTTACCTACTCGGAAGTCAGTAAACCAAGCACGAAAAGTTAAGATTCTAGCTCGGATTGCTATTTCATGCGCGTACTCACTCGTCCAACGCATGCATAAGAGATTCTAAGGATAATCCATCTCGGATAGGAATACTATGGTTCCAGACAACCAACACAATTGTGATCATCCCGTTGATGCTCCAAAAGATGCTAGTTCTTACTCATATGAACACCCAACGCCAAGCATAGTTCTATGGCTTCACTCAGGGTCAGATGAACCATAACTAGCAAGGGACTTAAGTTAATGTATTTCACGCTTCTACATCAATCCAGCTTTCATCTAGCGTAGTTCTAGAACTCGAGCATAGAATGATAAGAACGGAAATCGAGATGTCCACTTCCACCAGTCGGGTACCCAAAATTCAGCCAATGGTAGACTTCCACATCCGTACATTGTATCCCTCCTTCACTAGGTAACCACTCCCGTTTAGGGTACACCAAATTGAATCAGATTATATCACCTTACTCATCCAATTACTGTCCATGCAAGCGTAATCAGAAAGGTCTGATTTCTCTGTCCACACTTCTAAAATTCCTTCCACTCAATCGGTTCTCTAATCATATCCTTTACTAGCACCATCATCAGGTAAAGAATACCACTGACTTCCAAACTCGACACCTTCGGAGAACTTCCCTTACTACATTCCTGTTCGGATGCTTCGTGGATCTCCTTCACTGGTACCGAGACTTAGAGAAAGTTCCACTCCATCCATTCAAAACCTTAGGAATTCTAATTATCTCTAGTCTTACTACCATAGTTGACTGTCTCTATCTCGCATCAAGCTCTCCCCTTATGTCTGACATTCCAAATATACCATCTACTTACATCGTCCAATCAATCCATCACTCAGCCAACTCTTACTACTTAGGTTCACAACACTTACAAGTTTACGAGTCCTTGTGGCGGCTCTGCCGTAATTCTACTGTCACGCACTCAGTCAATGAGTTGATCAAGTTTAACGACTGAATGAGATTCGAGTAAAATCAAACTAGCAACACACACATGTGAGGAGGAAAGGAATTACTAGTGATTTCTCATGGCTCGGCCAAGAATTGACCTACTCTGATACCAACTGTAACACCCCATACATAACTAACTAGTATATTATGCATGAAACGTTAAAATTGATATTGAGTACATACAAAAGTGATCCACTATCGCGCGCGGATCAAAAACAAGTATTTTTAAAACTGTAGTGTAGCGATAATGGCTTGAGTCGTATCGCAAGGATTCTTGTTTATTATCAACTAATCAAAATCAATGGGGGGGGTTGGTTCAGTTTCGAATTACAGAAAAAAACGATTATAAAATAAGTGATTAAAAATTAAGCTGTTTTGAAAATAAGTGATTATGGAATTAAGCTAATCTGCAGTTTCGGTTCCTACTATCATCGATAAATATAATTCTGCAGATTTTATTCACATTCGAACACAATAACATTCAACAAGCGGGAATGGAATTATAAGAATTATGTTCCTCTTTCACCTGATTAAGCAAACGGTTCAACAATTAGCGGAATAACGAATTAAACAGACGATATAACGCATACAAATTTAGGGAGCATAAATCAATCGAATTAACAATATTATTCTACGATAATTCAGATTAAGCAAACGAATGACACAAAATAAGATTGATATGAATAGAAATTAAATTGCAAAATAATATTAACCTCAAGTCTTGGAATCCGAATTACAGCAGATCAACTCAATAGGGATTAGTTCGCCATGGGATCGTACAAAATCTTAATATTTTCGTGAAAAGGATGATGATGAATAGTGTTTTTGGCTGCCTAACCTAGGTGAAAACACCCAAACCTGTTTCACAACTTAACCGGGTCGACCCGGCCCATTACAAATGACCCAAACACTAAAATAAACTAATGTTGCAACTTGCACGAACTTTTTGGCCCTGCTACACTCCGATTCAGCTCTCGACTTTTGAACAAAAGTCGTAGCTGTTTCTCTTAGCTTTCCAACGACTAGTAGAACGCTTCAATCCGATACTCCAAGCTCTAGTTATGAATTTATTCGTGCAGGCTGTTAATGCTGAAAAATTAATACGAAAAACAAATAAGTGCAAAAATAAAATAAATTGTAAAAACATATTAAAACATAAAAATAAATAAAACAAACCGAAGAAATGCTTGAGTACAAACATGGAAGAACGTGCATCAAAATGCATTGATCAAAAAGCCAAGCTATAAGATGATCTATATAAAATACAGCATGAAATTCTAATAAGAATTGTAAAACATGTGTCTTCAATGGATCTGCACAGCAGAAAATGAGATCTAACAAGGTCTTCAAGCCATCACCACTCCTAACGATGACGACATACCCAATGAGTATACACCAGATCACTCCCATTATGTGTTCGTTAATGCACAAACAAAAACACAACATACATGATGAGTATACACCAAATCACTCCCATCAAGTATGCCTATAATCACATCCGAAAGTTCGATCAAAACAAACATAAATTAAGTGATCATTGTCACACATATCACCAAGCCATAATAGCATTTATCATCATAAAGCATTCAAATTTGTCCTATATATTCACACCAATAATATGCAAGTGATCATATAATGCATATCATGCTCTACCACACGGTTTCACAGGTCTCTAAGGACAACGGAGTTATTCAGCTCCCTCTACGGGACTAAATTACTCTCGGGGGTAAAATTCACAAAATTCCATTTATCACATTCGTCTAAATGGGCGTCAGATACGTCGAAGAGCAACAATCCACTATCGTGGGTATTTTTCCTAGATAGTACATGTAACTAACTTTCTAACGATATAAACTTTGTGACATTCCAATACCCGAGGAAAAAGTTATGAATTTTCAAAATTCTGAAAATTTAGCATAACATGCAAAGTAACGGGTTACCTCATTCAGGTAACCGGTTACCTCCGCCCAGAATTCATTTTTTTCACTTTTCGCTCCCAAGTAACCGGTTACTTTATCCAAGTAACCAGTTAGTTCACTGCTAGACCCAAAAATTCTGCATTTTAACGGTGTAACTCTAATCCTTTCCAATTCAAAACAACCCCAACATCTCAACATCATTCCAAATCATGTACATACATATATATATATATATATATAGAGAGAGAGAGAGAGAGAGAGAGAGAGAGAGAGAGAGAGCAAGAATAGGCATAGAACGTCAACATGCAATATCAATTATTACCAAAATTCCAAACCCATTGTTTAATTATGCATGCATCACATTGATCACAAGCTAAACCGTTGAACATTTAATTTCCCCACCAATTTCTTACCCAAGTTCCTATCTATGGAACTCACCTTGACTAAATGAAGGTTATAATAATGTTCTTGCTGCCATTGAACTTTCACCATAGCCAAAACATCACCCTCAACATGAACAAATCTGTAACCCTCTTATGTTCACTTTCAGCATCAATCACCAATCTTCAAACTTGTTTATCTCCATCAATTCGGAACCTATGAACAAGAACTAATATATCAAATCGAAGGAAATTTTGTGTAGAATCTGAGTCTTCAAGAATTACCTGATTTGGAGCTGTGAGCAGAAAGTTATGGCATGATTAGTGAAGGTTGCTCGATGAATTACGAAAATGGAATATGGCCATGAGTTCCTTCCTCTTTCTCTTTGTTTCTAAGCTTTTCACTCTAAAATTCTGATTGTTGTAACCTTTAGCCCAATTAAGGTCTTGTGATGACATGCAACAAAGTTTATTGGTTTTTATACCCCTCAACTAAATGATAATAACCATTATGCCATTCGGTTCATTTCCAATGATTCCTTTCTATTATAATTAGATCCAAATACTTCTCTTAAAATTTCCAAAGACAATTATATACCTTTCATACTAATGGACATCCTGTAAAGTATCCATCAACCATCTTTATGGTCATCCTGTTATGGACAATGTTTGATTGGCAATAAAGTACTTGACTCCACATCTAGGGTTCATAATGATTTCAGGTCGAAGGGTGGTATACACCACTATCACTATGAAAACAACTTATGACACTTAACAAATTATGTAGTATTCTCATGATGGGTCAATCCAGTATAAATGTTACTCCTAATATTTGTACCTATGTAAATACTTGATATCTCATATTCATGACCCGTGAGATACAATCATCAGTCTACTCCCATAATAGTGTCTATGCATTACTGTTGCCCTATTTGACAATAAAGCTTGACTACAAATACTTTAAAAATAACGTCCTTATGTTTAATGATGTCTCATGATTAAGTCACATTTAGTAGGTCATTAATAGACTAATTATTCTAAGGACTTTATTATGTCTTATACAAATAACATAATAAATATAATGCCTAATAAGTATATATATATTAACAAAACAATATATGTCAACGTCATGATACAAAAGCATATTAAGCCAATGATGATTGGCTATTAGGGTTTACTCCAACAATCTTCCACTAGAAACATAATTTTCTTCCCAAGAATTAGCATAACGATCCAAATCATATATTTGACCTTTGTACTAGAAGCAACAACTGTTTGAAACCTGTTTTCAACCTATATAGTTATCATCCAAGCATAACATTTTATGTATACCGTGATATGAATATATAGTTCATAAATTTTAGAATAACATCATTTTAAATCCTTTACAATGATTATTACCATCTACTCTCAAGAAACGGAACATCATGTCCTTTTAACATATCCATAGACCTTCTTTACAATGATCTAGTGATGAACACTTCAATCATTTTGGTACTTATATTGTTTATGCTCATATCATATGGTGCATCTAGTGTATTACATTTAATGGTGTCCTTTTTCTCATCCAACAAGATAAGACATTGTCCATTAGACAAAAGATCATGTCACACATGCAATAATCTTAATGTTTATCCATATTGTGTGTCTCAACACCTCTTCAGAATATGTACTTGTGCTAGGGTTGGTGTTCATCAATAGATTTTGATTCCTAACCTTTTTGGAAATCTCTCCTTAGCATTTCATCAAAACCATTTAATTAACCGTGTCCTACATTGGTGTTGTAGGGAATTTGTTTTGATGATTAGTATGTCGCATACATACTATACTAAATTAATGCAAATACTCTAACTAACCTTCTTATGCGCACAAGATTTAAACTTGAAATTTATTAACCCAAGTTTTTCAAAAAAAAACTTCATTAATAAAAGGATTCAACTCCAAGAAGTTTTCCTTAATCCATAAATGAATACAGACAACTTACATTGTACCACAAGAACCAATTGTCCAACAACAACTTACTTGTTGAATTGGTTTTTGTTCCATTCTCATAAAGATATATATTTTATGCTGCTTGAATTTCTTCAAATTTTACATCACTTCCACTGGTTCCTTTAGATACATATTATCTCTAATGGAAGAATTCAGTTCTTGCGACAAAACAATTTTGTCCCCTAACGTGTTATAGAAAATGTGTCCCTTATTTCCATTGGGATACATCCATAAATACATCTTTATCTAGAGTGTGATCAAGTTTACTTAATAAACCTTACAACCCAGATGATCATAAAGACAAACTAGGTACTCTTACCTCTATATAAAATATGGTGTCTCTACGACTAATTTAAATGGAATTGGTTATGGATATAAAGAATTGAATGTAAAACAATTTATAATCAAGATTCGCAAAGATATAATTGAACTATATTAAATCAAACAATGTCAAACATGATACAATTTAAATCATCATTATATTCTTTATATAGGTATTTACAACAACGAACAATCCAGATGTTCTTAATACCCTTTCGAGTTATTTCTTTTAACTTCAATCTTGAACTCTTCTCAAAATAATTCTAACTCGTGTTAGATATATAAGGTTCAAATCTTATTTGATCCATCCCACATTTATTATACATGTGCTTATCAAGATTCTAGAATCCAAATCCACAACTTGATTTAGTATTAAAACCACTATTTTAGATAAACAACAATTGTCCATTATCAAAACATGCACTTCCTAGCTTGTCAATACAAGACTTAGTATTAATGTTTGTTTACTAAATGAAACTTAATAACAATTATTTGGTTTCATCCCAAGCTCTAATTTAAGTCTAATTATAAGCTCTTATAGCCAATGAAACATATTTTTCCGTTCTAGACATAAGTTGACTAAAATTATAATCAATGTCATACTTCTTAAAAGAATCCTCACATTCATATAAATGTGAGATCAACATCTAGTATCACATACCTGATATGTAGAAGTAGACAATTTGATTTTCTATAACAAATCATATGAAGAAAAAGTCTTACTTCTTTCTTCTACTTTGACTCTTTTGATAACCATTAACAGTTCTCTTCTTTCAACACATGAAATCATTGTCTTCCTTTAGAACCGTGTTTTTCTGCCAAAATATAAAATGAATCTCGTTCCTTTTATAATTCATATATTTAGCATTCAAAAACTACTTTCATTTTCTTTTCAACAAGATGTGGTAGATATATTTAAAATTCATTCATAATGAATCTAATCCACCTATTCGAGACAATCTCAAATAAAATTTGTGATTAACTACTTGATCTATAAGGAAATCCAAATTTTAAATCTCAAAACTATTTTAGATTAATTTGGATTCCTAACTTTTATAGAAAAAAACTCTGGAAAATTTTACTTTTCTCAAAAATTATATTTCAAAATAAAATCCTCAAGGTTAATGATTATGTCATTCTCCGTGATGATTACAATTATGAGATATGTTATATCTAGACATTCGATTTGATCCTTCTCATAAGTATCGTTCTTTGAATCTATTTATATTCGATTGTTAGGAATTGGTTGCTTGAGAACATACAATTTTTCTCGTGCTTAGAACAATTCTCAATTTATGTACCAACTCAGAAACTCCTTTCTGATCCTTAAATCCTTTATAAGGATATTTCATAGTAAAATATAAAATGCAAAATAAACTCTAAATACAAAACGTGTAAAAATAAATTGTAACAAAATCATTTTAATAAGGACTTTTCTTAAAATGCTCCCACTATTTTTACTTAAACCAAATGACCCTTAACATTTGATTCGAAAAATCTAGTTGGCAGATTTTCTAGCGGGTCGAGATCCATATTTCACTTTGTTTTAAGTCCGCGTAGGCGGATTACACAAAACTCCGTTATTTAGGTAGGAACTCTTTCCAATTGTATCTAATACAACTCTCGAGTTTTATATGTTGAGTGAATAACTCCTTATTCTAATCCATCATATGGATTATTCTAAACTTTTGCTTCTAAACATATATAACCTATTATAATTAATTTAGTTAAGTCAAACCCAAAAATTTAGCAGTTGGATATTACATTTATCCCATCGCACCTTACTAATATAAAACATGCACCTCGCTTTAGGCGAAACCTACACTATTCGATACTAGTCTTGATGAGTGTTAAATATTGAAAAGCAATTAACTTAATATTTAATTGAGGGATTTTTCTTAAGTTTGATCTCATGAATTTGTGTATCTCATACACACGCATATAAACATACAACACATGCATCACATACATAAAATAAAATTTGACAATACGAATATGACCACCTAAAACACAAAAATTAAATAAACTACTTTATTACAATTCTTTGACCCACGAACAAGCTTCTCAAGCTTCTCCACTAGCGTTATCATTTGCCGTTGTCTTCTCTTCAACTCTTGAACTCGAACAATTATAATATTACATAAATGAAATAAATAATTAAATGGCATGACACGCAGGTCGTATTTAATTACAATAAACCATGACACGCACGCTGTACTTAAATAAAATAAATCACGACACACATGCCGTATTTAAAATAAACAAACGCCAAAATCTAAGGTCATAATCGTATACCACTTTATTTAATAATAAATAATTAAATAATAAACAATAATAATAATAGGTCAATAATTTATAAATATTGACGCATCAACATTTGACGCTTTTTGCGAACCTTAAAGGCACAACTCTTGCACTGTCACAAACCCTAATGCAAAAGCGTTCATGCCATCAAAACGTAATGATCAATTATTCAATATGACTGATCGAAATGTCATTGCTTCACCATACAAATGTCGGATTCCGAAGCAGAATGAACATCGATCATTCAAATGTATAACAATCATTACACTAACTAAATGGACAAACAACATAGTGTCAAATACATTAACTTCGCATTATAAATATTTATATCATATATAAATTTATCAGTTATATTTGTATCACTTATGGATGATCGAAGTATCGCTGCTTCACCATACAATTGTCAGATTCCGAAGCATAGTCAACATCGAACATCCAAATTATACAAAACTGATGTCAATATTTAGTATTGAATAATAAACATTTTATTATTTTATTATTATTGTTTATTATTATTATTATTATTAATATTATTATTATTATTATATAATTAACATATAATAAAGGCAAAATACCCTTTTTCGTCCCTTAACTTTAACTCGGGGTCCATTTTAGTTCCTTAATTTTTAAAACGTTCAAATAGACCCCTTATCTATTAAAAAGGTGGCACGTTAGTCCTTTCCGTCAATTTGGTGGAAACGGATGTTAGACTGTGCATGTGTGGCGTCTGACGATGCATTGTTTTGCACGCATGGCAGGATGACGTTGCATATGTTATCACCAAGATCCTGAAAATTCTAAAAATTATTCCAAAACTTTTCACTCACTAAGGTTTGAACTCAAGACACTTTAATTATGATACAAATGGGTGTACCACTAGGCTCTGTTCATTTTGGTAGCTTTTTTTTCTTTCTGCAGCTACTTATTAACAACTGCATTAGTTGATTTCTTTTGCTTCTACATTAATATTAATATTAATAATAATAATAATAATAGTAATAATAAAAGTAGTAATAATAAAAATAATAGTAATAATAATAATAGTAGTAATAATAAAAATAATATTACTAATAATAATAATAATAGTAATACTAATAATAATAATAATAATAATAATAATAGTAATAATAAAAATAATAGTAATAATAATAATAGTAGTAATAATAAAAATAATATTACTAATAATAATAATAATAAAATAATAGTAATAATAATAGTACTGATACTAATAGTACTAATATTAACAATAATAATAATAGAGATAATAATAATAATACTAATAATAATAATACTAATAATAATAGTAATAATAATAGTTTTTCAATATGGTTTATCAAAATACACCCATCAGGAAGTCGATATTTTTATCACACATGAAGTATGTTAAACAGCTGTAAGTTCTCCAATTCTTTTTCTTATTGCATGTTCAACATTGCTCTAATATTTATAAAGATCACAAGTTCCTTTTGGGGGACATTACATCAAACAGCAATAAGTGACATCACATAGCACAAGTGATTATAATCTAAACAAACAAATGAAGACGAGAAATAGTTAATTTAGAAACATTAGCATAACATCAAAAGCAACATTTTTTTATGGGTTAAATAAGTTTTTAGTCCCTATAAATATGGCACTTTTCACTTTTAGTCCTTACAAAAAATTTCGTCGAATTTTGGTCCTCATAAAATTTTCCGTCACAAATTTTGGTCCCTCCCGTTAGATTGCTCTAACGGAGACTTACGTGGCATGCCACATGTCTCGCCACGTCAGACAAAGGTAGAATTAAAGATGTAGTCTTATCATGTTTTGAGAAGCTAGCCGGTTTTAGAAAGATGTAGTCTTTAGGGTTAGCCATGTAAGTGAATTACCCGGATTATGGGATGGTCACTAATATGTGCCTCGAAGCCTGTAAGAAAGAGGTTTATTTTACTCACTCAGAAGCTGTGAAGCAATGAGTGCAGTTTTGTTCTTGGAGGAAGCTTGGAAGAAAATTCAAGTTGTATTTTTTGTGTGCTTAGAATGTTTGAAATTAGGCCGTCGATGCAGTGGCTGAGTTATTGATTGCTAGACATCATTGCAATGATTGGGAGTGAGAGGAGTTTCTCATATCTAGGGAGAACCTATGTAGAAGGGTCATTGGGTAGTGATTAAGTGAGAAGTTGTAAACGGGGGAGTTGAGCTTCTAATTGATACTGCTAATAGTGGACTTCATCCATGGCTTGGTAGCCCCCAGAGTAGGTTGGTTGAACCGAACTTCGTGAACAATTCTGTTGTGTTTTTATTTCTTTTCTGCACTGTTATTTGTACTCCTACCTTGTCTGTTTTATAATGTCAGATCAGATGTCAAGACATCCTTATATGACATCTGAGTCTGTCATACCATAATTTCAATTGGTATCAAAACAGGTATCGTGTCTGTTTCTGGATGAGATCTATGGGGGATACTTTCTGGTTGTATACAATGTAGAAGATTGTTTGAACAAGGAGTGTTCATGTTGAATGGTCCCTAGAAGTGGAGGATGGACCAATGTGTGGAGAACTAGACCAACCTGACCAAAGGAGAGGAAGAAGCTGGAACAAGAAAGTTAAATTCAAAGACTTCATGCGGGAGTGAAGATTTTGGTTTGCATTGTTCAGCCTATATTAAGCATAGAGAAGAGTATTGTCAAAACCTTCATGCGGGAGTGAAGACATTGATAAGGTAACCTTTGTGCCCAAAGTGTTTTTATGGTCAGGATTTTGATTGGGTCTAGGATGTTGCTTGATAGGGAAGCAAGCAGACTGTGGGGTTGATTTATTTTCAATCCCTATATGCCATGCTTACAAGTGATTATGGAGTAAGCATTGTGTGAATTCTATTGAAGTATGGCTATTTTCCGCTGGATAGCCTCTGATGCAACCCCTATAGTAAGAGAAAGATTCTTGGGTTATGTATATTCAACAGAACGTATGGCAGATTATTACAGCTATAGTAAAAGTGTCAAAGATACTTGAGTTCTCTCTCAAGTCCACTCATAAAGGCATGGATTGTTAGAGTTAATGGGCATCAATTGATCAATGATTCCCATATTTATCTACAAAATGTTGACCTTGAAGACTTTCAAAGAGGGTTTGTTCCAAGGTGATGGAACTGATGTTCTATGTGATGTTAGAACATTTGTTTAACAAGTATGCAGCTACTAGTTGAAGAGCAGATATTTTTGGGTGTCAAACAAAGGAATACTTTTGTTTGGAACCTACTCCTAACCTGGAAGAGGAGACATCTGTGTGTGCTAAGTTGACAAGGGTAGGGTCAACTTTGTGTTTTCTCCAGAAGGTTACGTTTAGAAGTCTGATCTCTAGAAGTGGAGCTGGTTGAGATGTGGCATTGTGCAATCCCCTGTGGTTTGGTCAGGGCTGGGTAGTGGTTCTTAGAAGTACTAATTTGTGTAGGAAGACAAGTCCTTTGGATGTTATAAGTCAATGATGGTGCAACATTATTGTTATTTCATTGAAGTGGATTGGAACCATGAATCTTTCTATTCAAGCACCAAGTTCATAAGTGACAGTTCTTTCAAGGCGTGAGAATATGAAGATTCAGAGTTTAGTTGAGGTAGTATGTTCTGGCAATGCATATCTACTGATGACTGGTGTTGTTGTCTTAACTAGTGCTTATGGTCAGCTAGAGTTTGATTGGTGTGATTGGAGTATGTATAGGTATAACTCATGGAGTTAGTTGCCTCTGGTAAGGATGGTGTATGTCATGATGAGACATTTATGTACAATGCATGGATAATCAGTGTGGAGTTTCCATGATTGTTAGTTTAAGGGAGAGATTTGGTTAACCTCCTCACGTCTGGTTCAGCCTTGTGTTTAGTTGGCTGTTGACCTGTGTCACATGGGTTCTGGTTGTTGTGTGACACATGTGTAAGGAAAGATTCATCTCTCTCATTCCTAAGGGTGAATCTAATTGGGAAAGGATTTAAGATCAATTGTTATTTGTACCAAGTACAAGTATTTAATTAATTATCCTTGGAGTTCAAGATAACTGATGTTCTTAAAGATGTTGGAGCATCTCTTCTTCAAGACCTTATACAGGAAGGATAATGCATTTGCTTTAAGATCTATCTCTTTGGTGGCAGTAGAAGCATATGATCTCTGAAAAAGGTTTCCTGGCAAGAAACATGTTCTGCTTTGGAGTGTACAAGAAGAAGACATCATAATCTTAATGGTGGTTACTTGGATCAGTTTATTTCTAATCTAGGTAAGGAAGTGCATTGGCTAATGCACACTGTGGAGTCAAGAACAAGTGGCAGTATTCTTGACATCATGGAAACAGCTTTGCTCAAGGAAGTGGCATCCTTGGTACAGCTAGAGGGTTAGTCTCTAACTAGTCCTTCTGATGACTCATGCATCAGAGTGTCTAATGTCTTTGGATAAGAAGCGGGGATTCATCAAAGTGTAAGCTTGGATGACATAACTACATAACTGCAGGATGGAGGTTGCTTACTCAAACTTGGTTTCACAATCAAGTTTATGAGAGCATTGAACTCTGGTTTTGTAAAGAGAGGAAGTTCTTTCAAATGGCAGAAGAAGGAACTGAATTCAACAGCTAGATGTTAAAACACAATATTTTGACATTTGGTTCAACATTAGAATCTTAGTTGGTAAAGTGACACATCAACTTAAGATAAGAAGATCTACAGAGTTGAAGATTGGATACTTCAAAAAGATCGATCTCATTGTAGTTCTTTGGAATTGCTGGGTAGAGAAGATGTTACATGTTCTTGTCTTAGAAAATCTAAGCTTGTTTTTATATAACATGTAGCTTGAAGTTCAAGTTTCACTTGAAGGGTCAGAATATCCTTGAGAGAAGTCTGATAAATGTGGAGAAGTCAAAAAGTGGCATTTGACTTTTTCATATGAGGGTTCATGAAGGAGGTAATCAATTAGTGACATTTGGTTTATCTCAGAAGTGGGTTCGAAGGATCAAGATAATCAACATATGGAAGCTGATTATTCTTGAGGATAGTCTTAGAAAGATTACTTTTAGGCAGAAGACTAATAAGTTGAAGAAAAAAGGAGATGTTTTCCATTCATCTCTTGGAACTTGTGGTAGACGTTCTGAGCTATCTATGAAGATTATATCTTGTAATGGGATGAGGATGTAGGTCTCACAATGTGTGTGACTAATTGTATTCTAATCAAGCTGGTGGCGCCGTGGTATCTGAAGATTATCAGATGTTGTTTTTATTGTGTGTCGTGTAGGATGTCCTAACAAATGTTAAGACATTATGAGAAGTGATGTTTTTTGTTCTGGTTAGAAGAAAGGTTGACTCATAGTGTGGATGCGTTCAACCAAAAGAGTTGAACAAAGGGTGAGCTCTTGAGGACATGAAGATGCATCTTATGTTTTCCATTCATCAAATGGTCTTATTTTGGCTTTAATCATAAATTTTTTGAAGGTATAACTGGGTGTTGGATATGTTTCTTGTGCTCTCCAAGTTTCAAGAGTAGAATTGGGTGTGCATGATAGGGGGAGAAGTGGTCATGTTATGAAGAGCTACTTTTAAGGGGGAGATGTTAGTTGCTTTGGCAACATTTATGGCCAAACAGGGGGAGAAGTGATTGTCAACATTTATGTTTATGGTGACAAGAATGTTTTAGCCAAAAATTTGCCAAAGAGGGAGATTGTAGATGTTTTCAAGTTGGCTGCATTTTGTGGTAAAACATTGTGTGTCTTATGGATGTCTTAATTGGTGTCATGACATACTTTGATGTGCTATGCAAAATATGTTTGAGTTGCTAATACTGGTTTTCCGTTGGATGTCATGCTGGATGTCATGACATCGGTATCTGACAGCATGGGCTGTTATGTTTTTCTGTTACAAGTTATGTTATGTTTCCTTATTTATCTTAAGCCATATTTTGGGAAATTAACAATTATGTGCTGATTGTGTATCAGTAAGAGACCAAGTAATTGGCTATGTTTTTAGCACCTTGAATTATGGAAATTAGTTTCAAATTGTGGAGATATTCTAGGAGCTAATGATTGAAGTCTTAACTTTGAGGAGAATATCTTGGAATGTTTTTAGCAAGCTGCCTTGAAGAATATCGTGGAGCTCTTTCAGCAACAGTTTGTTTTGATTTGGTTCCCAACAATATATTAAGCTTCTAAATTTGGTTGTTAAGATATTTTAGGAAACTTGATATTGTTTCCAAGATTTAAGGAGTTATTTTCTACAACAATGAGCTTATGGATTTACAAGATATTGTGCATAGAGTTAAAAAGCCCATGGACAGGTGAAGCCTATAAAAAGAGACAAAGACCTAGGGAGATGTAGACTTTTGACTTCGTAGGTTTTATATTAAAATTAGGATTGCAGTTTTGAGAGTGTCTTGTGCAGATTGTAAGTCACCCGTGTACCGTTTGTGATCATGAGGTTGACATATTGTTACTTAATAGCTTGTTAAGTTATTGTTCTTCTCAAAGCTTTTAAGTAAGAGAAGTATTGTTCTTGGATGAAGCCTTTAGGTAAATCCGAGTATTGGTCTTATCATGTTTTGAGAAGCTAGCCGGTTTTAGAAAGATGTAGTCTTTAGGGTTAGCCATGTAAGTGAACCACCCGGATTGTGGGACGGTCACTGATTTGTGCCTCGAAGCCTGTAGGAAATAGGTTTATTTTACTCACTCAGAAGCTATGAAGCAATGAGTGCAGTTTTGTTCTCGTGAATAAAATAAAAGCCGTGAAAATTAATGTCCCTGAAGCTTTCCACCGTCATGGAAAGGATACAGATAGAAATTGCTACATAGTTCTGAGGATTTCTCATTGGAGAAACTTCAAAAACACCTTTGAATCGAGGAGGAGATGAAGGATCGAGAGAAAATAGAGTCCGCTGGATTTGCTAAGGCTAATGCTCTTGCTGCAAAGGGAAACAAAAAATATGATGGCATGAAGAACCATCTGGGTCCAAAGAAAGAACATAACAAGTTCAAAAACTCTGGCGGACAAAAGGGCACTAAAAATGGATGTTATGCATGTGGCAAACCTAGACATTATGCTCGAGATTGCAGGCACAACAAGCCCAAAAATAAGGTTAATGTTGTTCATGTCAATGACGACATGATCGCTACTGTAAGCGAAATTATGACCATCAAAGGAAAGGTCTAAGGATGGTGGTATGTCACATGTGCAATTGTACATGTATCTTATGATAAAGCGGCATTCAAAACCTACACCGAAGTCAATGATGGACAGGAAGTGCAAATGGGCAATGAAGTGCGATCAAGAGTCGTTGGAACAGGATCCGTTGAACTCAACTTCACCTCTAGAAAGAAAGTCACTCTTGTCAATGTCCTTCATGTTCCTGACATGAATAGAAATCTTGTTAGTGGGGACTTGTTGGGAAAAATGGGTATTAAATCTGTATATGAATCGGGAAAATTAAAATTGACCCGTAATGGTATATTTTTAGGAAAAGGATATTCCATTGAAGGAGTGATCAAACTTTGTACTACCGACAATATTATTAATGAAATTTATAATTCTGCTTATATGCTTGAATCTATTTCCTTATGGCACTCTAGATTAGCACATATTGGTATTAGTACTATGAATAGACTAATTAAATCTGGATTGATATCATGTAACATTCATGATTTTGGAAAATGCGAAATATGTGTTAAATCTAAAATGATTAAGAAACCTTTCAAAAGTGTTGAAAGAAAAACAAATGTTCTTGATCTTGTGCACTATGACTTGTGTGAATTCAATGGAATGTTGACCCGTGGGGGAAACCGTTATTTTATAACGTTAATCGATGATTGTTCTAGGTTCACACATGTATACCTCTTAAGGCATAAAGATGATGCCTTTAATGCTTTTAAAACATATAAAGCGGAAGTCGAAAATCAATTAAGTACTACCATAAAAGTACTTAGAAGTGATAGAGGCGGTGAATACTTCTCATCAGAATTTGATGCATATTGTGAAGAATATGGCATAATACACAAATGTTCTGCGCCTCGCACACCAAAACAAAATGGCATGGCCGAAAAAAAATAGAACATACCAAGAGATGATTAATGCTATGTTAATACATTCAGAATTGTCATTTAATTTGTGGGGTGAAGCATTATTATCCGCATGTCACATAATGAACAGGATTCCTTTAAAAACAACTGGAATTTCTCCATATGAGAAATGAAAAGGAAGATCACCAAATATTGGCTATTTAAGAGTGTGGGAGTGTGTAGCATATTACAAAAATATGGATCCTAAAAAAACAAAACTAGGTCCTCGAGGGATCAAATGTGCCTTCATAGGATATGCACCAAATAACAAAGCATATAGACTTTTAAATTTAGAGTCTAATGTAATTGTCGAATCCCGAGATGTGGAATTCTTCGAAAATCATATCACAAAGGATAAGGAACCAGAGAATCCCACGATCACGGAATCTCGTGACAATGATTTGACACGGATTGTTGAAACACAACCCGAACCAACAAGAAGCAAAAGGGCAAGAAAAAATAAGGGTCTAGGACTAGATGAAATCGATTCTCAACTTATTTCTGTTTATCTAGTTGAAGGAAATAGCAAGAATCATATTCATAATTGTAGCAACCTGCCCTAAAAAATTAGCTTTTAGAGCCGCTACCTATTCTACCAGGGCGAATAGGAAACCCTACGAAGTTTTAGGGAATTCCGGGTAAGATATTATATTCAGGTCAAGGGAAGGTGTTAGGCACCCTTAACCCTTTCCTAAGGTTTTGTGTTTAAAGCAAAGGTTTTATGGCTAAAATTATTAAGGTTTAATAGCTAAAGAAATGAAGAGGGTGAAAAGTGAGATATTGGGGAAGGGGACTCGCCTTGTTGCCAAGTGCCTACGTACCTCCTTATGGAGGATCAGAGTCTACGTAGTTCGGGGCAGGGTTGTACGCCTTAGAATTTGATATGAAGTTGTTTGAAGGTATTTTAAGTTACCTTATCGTAGTTTTGAAATTTGTGGTTTGCAAGGTATTTTGAATTACCTTATCGAAGTGATGAAAATCCGTAGTTTGAAGAGTTTGATGTGTTTTAAATGATTTGGCGTACAACCCTGATTTAATTTGTACTATTAATCGCAATGATCAATAGGTTTGATCACCATAATTAATAGATTAGTAAAGGATTGCTAACAATTCTAATCGATAGATTCAATTATCACTAATAGCAAATAAATGTATTTTAAAAATTAGTTATTTAATTTTATCGTTACCCCTCAAAATCGATAGATTCGATTAAAAATAATAACGAATTGATAAAGAAATGCTAATCACCGTAACCAATAAGATGGTTAAAACCTTTTAGCAAAAATAAACCCTTACTTGATTTAATTAATTAATTAATTAATTGATTATTAACCATCGCGACCGATTAATTCAGTCGAAACGAATAATAAATAAAATCCTAATATTTTGGCCAAATGGCCAGTGGGATTGGGCAAACCCTAATACTTTGATCGACCTCTCTAGGGTTTTTGTGATTTTTAACAATTAAATTTGATTAAATTAATTAAATGGAATAATCGAAATAATCGGGAAAATAATTCTAAATAATTATAGCCCTAATCCTAATTTATATTCTAATCCTAATTAAACAAATTAACTAAAACTAACACTTAATCTAATAAAAAAACAAATAAAAAACAATGAAAAACAAATAAAACAAAAAACCTGGGCGATAATTGCATGTGGACGCCCTCTGAGGGTTCATGGTATGCAGGAGTGTTGAGGAGCGTTAGATCCGAGCTTGTGTTGAATCTGATGGTAATGGCTGAGAGGGCGCATCGTAGGCCTTGTGTGGGTCATGCGTACCTGATCCACCAATTTGTTGTTTCACGAAAATATATGGTTGAAGTGGGGATCGAACCCCCTCCCTCCATGTCACGTGCGCATTCCTCTCACCACTTGTACCATTCACCTTTATTGTCAATGAAACACAAAGCAAATCATATATAGTAAAATTTGACTAAAATATGGATGAAGGTCAACAGGCACGCGTGGGTCCCCATAGCGCTTTGACTGGCCAATTAGCTTTCGCGCGCGTGGAGAGAGAGAGTTTGACTCGCTGACACGCCAACCATCATCTGCCACGCAGCATCGTCTTCAACCTCCAACCTGCAACTAAAATTTGCTACGGAACTTCGCTGCTGTTTTTGTAGCAAATTCTGCATTCTCCAAAACCTACGAAAACGAAAGAAACAAAACGGAAAGGCCACCCAGATGTACCGATTAAGGTGTTACGAACCTACTGGAGTTGTTATTTTGATCTAGAACGGCCTGGACTGTGAGGACCGAAGCAAGCTTTATCTTTGCCCTAAAAATGGTGTTTTCTAATCCTGACGTCAAAACTCAAGAATAATGGTTCAAATGCGTTCTAAACAATCATGTGAACTTGAATGCATGGTTAGAATTCATCAAAAGCACATTAATTATCGAAAAAGATTTCAAAAAAAAAGGAGAAAACCGTGTAAACGAATGAAGATGTTCTGGGGCGTGGTTGGCTTCAAGCATGGCCCGGCGAAGCTTCTGAGACCTTTAGAAAGCCAGTGGAATGATTCAACGTCGTTGAAACTTCTCAGAAAATTCTCTTGGACTTGCCCTAGTTTTGAATATCTTGGTGTAACCTTGAACCCTAATCCTCTTCCCTCATTTTTTCGTCCAAAAATCCTCCCCCTGGCTGCAACAATATGAGCTATATATATGATAGAATTAGGGTTAAGTCCTTAAAAGAAAATCACTCAATAATTGTAAGAAAAATTTGATATGGTCTTTGTATCAAATCTTTCTAATTTGAGTTTCAAGTTATTTCATGGACTTTACTAACTCAATCTTGGCCATTGGATTAATTTTGAGTTTGATTTGAATTAATAAAAAAAGGAATGATCATAATATAGTTATTTTAGGATTTTATTTAATTTTTATTTGAAATTAGTTTGACAAAATCAAAAATAAATAAAATATTATCACAAAAATAATTATATTTGGCCAATAAACCTCTTTTGGGCTTATTATCACGTGGATAGTTCAAACATTGAGGCCCATTTGAAAAATAATCAAGATTGCTCAATATTGGCTTCATGTATTTTCTCCAAAATTGGTCAACTTCAACAAGTCATAACTCTCTCAATTTTTATTGTATGGGAGAGTTCTAGGACTTTTTGGAAAGCTCAAAGAGTCCTCTAAACACTCCTTTTGGTTTCATCTCCATTGAAGTTTCCATGCTCATGTTATGGGCTTTTGAAAATGATAACCTTTTGATGACCTTTTTGGAGGAACTGTAATGTATTGGACCATATCTCTTGAATGAAGCATTTCTGGACTTAGCATGTGAGACACAAAGTTGTAGAGAATCCAATTTCCTTCATAATAGGCTTTGGTTGGGAAATTTTTGATACTCCGTGTGAAATTTATGGCCAGTCAAAGTTGAGTTGACTTTTTAGTTAAAAAACCCTAATTTGAACCTTTGACTTTGTTCATTTCTGAGTTTTTATTAATGAATCATGATCAACCTTTGATCAAATGATGGATATAACCTCAAATACTTGATGTTGACCAAAAGTCTTGAAGTTTGACTGTAGTTGACTTTTAGGTCAACATAGCTGATTATTGATCATTTGAACAATTGAATGAGTAATCCTTGGGATTGGAGCTTGATTTTTGATGTGGAGATATTTTGAAACTTAATGAGCTATATGAGATCCATTGGGAACCTTGGTTCATTACTTTTCTCAAGAAAATACAAAACCCTAATTCATGAGGTCCTTGCTTAGGAGGAAGCTTTAAGTAAACCCTTGAGCCTTGAGGGTGAAATGGGTAGCCTTTGATTGAATATAAGAGGGAAAATTTTGGGGTATGACAATAAAATTCCTATTATTCTTCAAATTGAAGATGATCCTAAAACGTATAAAGAAGCAGTGACTTTTAGAGACGCTTCTTTTTGGAAGGATGCTATCCAAGATGAAAGGGATTTAATTATGTCAAACCATACTTGGGAACTAGTTGATCTTCCGAAGGGATCAAGACCTATTGGATGCAAATGGGTGTTTAGGAAAAAGTATCACATCAATGGTACATTAAACACCTACAAGGCTAGACTAGTAGCAAAAGGTTTTAGACAAAAGGAAGGCATTGATTATTTTGACACATATGCACCAATAGCAAAAACTACGACCATTAGAATATTGTTTGCACTAGATTCCTTGAACAACCTTATTGTACATCAAATAGATGTTAAAACAGCATTCCTAAATGGAGATCTCGGTGAGGAAATCTATATGGAGCAACCAGAAGGCTACATGCTTCCAGGAAATGAACAAAAGGTATGCAAATTTGTCAAATCTTTATACGGTTTTTTAAATAGGCACCAAAATAATGGCATCAAAAATTTGACACTGCCATACTTTCAAATGGGTTCATTCCAAACTCTTGTGACAAATACTTGTACACAAAGGTGTGTGGAAATGTTATAATATTTCTATGTCTATATGTTGATGGCATGTTGATTATTAGCAATGAAATGAATGGAATCTTAGAAACAAAAGGATTTCTAACTTCCATATTCAAGATGAAAGATCTTGGACTAGTTGACACTATATTAGGGATCATAGTAAAACGAAATAGTGAGGGTTATGAACTTAATCAAACACATTATATTGAAAAAATGTTGGAAAAGTTCAAACACCTAAACTTCAGGGAAGTAAACACTTTGTTCGATCCTAGTGTCAAACTTCAAAAGAACAATGGTAGAACTGTGGCACAATTGGAATATGCAAGCGCAATTGGATGTCTAATGTACTTAATGCAATGTACTAGACTAGACATAGCATTTGTGATTATTAAGATGAGTAGATTTACTAGCAATCCAAATGATAAACATTGGAAAGCCATAACAAGTATTTTTGGATATATCGACGCAAGTTGGATATCAAACGTTGGAGATTATAAATCTACAACTGGGTGGATATTCACATTAGCTGGAGGTGCGATTTCTTGGAAGAGCAAGAAACAAACATGCATTATTCTCTCAACCATGGAATCAGAGTTTGTGGGTCTTGCATCTGCTGGACAAGAAGCAGAATGGTTGAGGGATCTCTTATTAGAGGTTCCATCAGCTAAAAACAATGTTTCAAAAGTATTGATACATTGTGATAGTCAAGCCACCATGGCTAGAGCATTCAGTGAAGTATACATTGTGATAATCTTTTACTAAACCATTGGCCAGAGATTTAGTAATGTCTTCCTCGAAAGGTATGGAATTAAAACTCCTTGAATGAGGGGTTTGACAATGATAGAAACCCAATCTGAAGTTAATACATCTTAACCTAAAATTTTAGAACAAGAAATGTTCTGATCAATATTCTTAGTTTTGATGATAACATTATATATGAATTTTGTATAAGACAATGTGGTACTCTAATTATTCACGTTTTCCATTTCAGGAAAAGTATAAATGAGTATGCACAAAATCAGCGTTCAGAAGCTCTAACCCAGAAGACCTGGATGGCTTCATGAGAACATGGTCTGGAAGACATCAGAAGATGGTCTTGCAGAATTCAGAACATGATCTGGAAAGCATCAGAAGATGGCAGTCAGAAGCAAAGCTCTGAAGATCTGATGGTATCACGCTCCAAAGAACTTCCAAGTCCGTTGACAGAAGTTGTATCTGCAATAAAGCTGAAGACTCTGATATTCAAACGTTATTCTACATAATCTGAGTCCAGAAGCAAATACAAAATGAAAAGGCTATAACGTCAAATCTCTGACTGACAAAAGGAACGTTAGAAGCTACAAAAGACAAAGTCAGAAAAAGCAGTTGAAGCATGGCTCGAGGTAGTTGACAAAAGAGTGAAATATTAAATGCAGCAGTGTACTATTCACACAAAGCATTAAATGCTCCCAACCGTAACATTTCCTCACCGCCTATATATAGAAGTTCTGATTCAGAAGCAGCAACAACTCTTAAACACAAAATTACCAAAACGATGTGAAAACGATATCACACAAAAGCAAAGAAGAACTTGATCTTCAACCTCACAACATTGTAATATTTTAGTGAGTGGTGTCATACCCCAATTTTTGACCCTAAGATCATACATCATTTGCATCTCAATCATTAATCAAGATCACAATCTTGAGATTTCATTTTTCGGTGTTATGTTCGCTTCGTCTTTGAGGGGAACTATCAAGCACCTAATTTTCTTTAATTTGTTTTATACTAACCAAAATCCAAAAATATGCATTTTTGTTTCCTTTGTTTGTGTTTTGCAGGAAAAAGATCGGGCGAAATCAAAACAGTGCAAGAAAAGGAATTTTTGAAAATTTCACTATGGAAATCGATTTACCCATATAGGAAATCGATTTCCCTGGACGAAATTTGAAAAAAAGAGGGAAGCATGACATCATTTTGGCACCAAACACTTTTTTCTTTGATCATTTTGTCATTTTACCAATTTTCCACCTCACCAAAATTAATTCCCTTCATTAAACCTTTTTTAACCCCATTTTACCATTTTTACCATTTAAATACCATTTAAATACCAATTAAACACAAGCTAATTACAAAATGCAAAAAGACCAAATTGCTACTACTCTTGCTCCAATTCTATAAATAGAGACCTCTACTCTCTCATTTCTCAAGCTTTGATAGCCAAAAAAGTTCTTGCAAATTCATTTCTCAAGCTTTGAGAGCCAAAAAACCCCTTGCAATTTCTCTCCTCATCCTTACCAAATTCACCAAAGCTCTTTTTCTTTCATAAAGTTTGTGAGTCACATCTTGAACCTCACAAACTTTGAGCTAAACCACCATCCATTTCACTCTTTTTTCTTCAATTGTTGAGAGATCAAGATTTGTGTTGGTGATTCTTGAAGTAGATCTAAGTTTTGTTCAAGATTTGGTAATTTTCTTCATCTTTATTCATCCATCATAATGTGATTCTTTTGTGCTTGTGTGTGATGCATCTTTGATGCTATATTGGTCCTATTTGATGGTGAATTGATGGAAAATTCGTGCTCCAGTTGATGTGTGATCATAAGGTGTTTGTATGTTTGCTTAAGTCAAGTTTTATGCCTCCTAATGCTGATTTTTTGAATGCTGCGTGCATGAAATCGATTTCCCTCTGTAGGAAATCGATTTCCACCTTATTTTTTTTCAAAATTTGAACTCTGCACTCAGGAAATCGATTTCCTACAGAAGTAAATCGATTTCCTGCTGGCAGAATGTGGTTTTTTGCCTTTTTGATGCTTGTTTTGGCTTCCTATTTCCTCCACTTCATTAATATCATTGGATCTAGGATGTTGATAGGTTTGAAAGGACCAAATCCATAATATTAGATGAATGATATTAATGATAGTGTGAGTTGATTTTACTTTATGCATTTTCATTCTTCTTCTTCTCTTTTTTTCTTTTGATCGATGAAAGTCTTTGATACCTTGAGAATTCTTATGGATTCTTGGTAAAGACTAGATCGTTACCTATTTTCTTTTCGTGCGGTATTGCTTTCGGAGAGTGATCTACATATCGCTTCTCTCGCATGCATTAGCACATAAAGTTTTGACCGGCCTCGTTGTAGGGTGATTTCTACATAAATCACTTGGCGATCTGCTTAACATAGCGCAATATTTCGTGTCCCGAATAAAAAAAGATCAAATATGGAAGAGAATTGTATGCGGTTGATTTAAGACTTATGGAAATTTATCGTGTAGTCGCTATGATTTTATCAAGCTTCTGATAAAGTTCCATTGAATTTAAATCCGAGAACATCCTTCACTCACCATCGATCTTTCTTACTAACTTTGATAACATACTTGACAAGTTTCAAGATGGTTATCTTTAACATCTAACAACTAACTTTAATTTCCGCACTTTATTATACCGCTATTTATATTTCTCACTTTATTGCTTTCTTTTATCATTTCATCATATTTACATTCCGCTATTTTTCCTTTGTCCATTTGGACGTTTATATTCCGCTATTTTCTCTTTGTCCATTTGGACATATGTTTATGTTTCCGCTATTTTTTCTTTGTCCACTTGGGCCATACTTTATTTTTACGCTAAAACACTAATAAACAACAAAAATCTAAAAAACACATAAGGCTCTCTTTTGGACTATTGGTTACTATCCCTAGCATTTTGGAGATTCGGACTTATGGATTTAGTACCTCTGGACCCTTATGATTTTGTTCTCTGTTGTTATTCTGTCTGTCTGGCATTGGATTGTTGTCTGTTTGTATGTGCAGGTATTTCCTTGAAAGCCCTTGACGGTTAATTCCAAGGCATTGACATAAGGATTTTACCCGAAAACAGCCGTTACTCTGCCCGATTTTCGTCAGAATTTTAATGTGCTTAATGCAAAGTGGTGCTAAGACAATAAGTTCATCTGGATCCCCAAGTGATAATGTGTTGGTTTAGTGTCGATATTCCAAAGGATGGGAAATCTACCTTGACTCATAATGTCAAGTGTTGGCTTCTTATTTCGGTTAGACCGTTCTTTTCCTTAGCTTCTATTTACGCATTAGGATAGCCTCTTAATCTCCTCCCATTCTTAAATTTTCAAAATCTTCTCACTTTTTACAAAACCTTCTTATGTTTGCAACCTTTTCAAAATCTTTCTTAAAAAATATCTTTTGCCCCTTAGTGGCCTTTTTCTTCAAAAGTTTAGACACTATTAATCGTCGAAACGAGTAGTTATACCCCAAGATTTTGAAATTGATTGATATAATGAGATCTTTTCCGCGTGAGAGAGCTAGTGGCATACTCGTTGATTTTATCCGATTTGGAGCCCTTCTTTCATTTGCGATGCAAAGAACTCATTTGTTCTCATGCTCAAGATCAATGGCTGAGTATTTCTCTCCGACGACGATAAAGTGTTTATTCGTTTTTTAAAACGTTTTCCCTTTTAAGCGGAACTACATTAGCTCTGACTTCTCCATTGCACCGAGGAGGTATGTAGGCACAAGGCTTAACGTCTTGCCGAGCTTATTTTAAAAATAAAACAAACCGTTTTTTAGCACACACGACACAGATTTTCAAAAAGGTTCCTGTGGAGTACCACAGATATGAGGGGTGCTTAAAACCTTCCCCTTGTATAATCAACACCCGTACCTAAGACCTCTTCTTTTTGTTTTTAAAACAAACTTTGGGTTTTCTTCGTTCTTTTCCCTTTTCCTTTGGAAATAATAAAGCGCGGTGGCGACTTTCACTGAAATATTGAGTCGAGTAAATCCCATGGCTTCAATCTCACATTTTTCACGCTACAAGTGGTAGAACTTAAACTTGAGAGAAAAATCACTTGGTGATTATAGCTTATTAGGAAGCAATTTAATCTCTTGTAATATTTATTTTATATTGATTGTAAAAGGAAGTTCCTAGAGTAATCAAGTTGTGATCTGTAGACTCTAAAAGACTTAGAGGTTATCTAAGTGGAGAACCATTGTAATCAGTTTGAATAATGGATTAAATACTCAGTTGAGGTAAATCACCTTGTCAGGGGTGGACTAGAGTAGATTGGTTAATAACGAACTAGGATAAAAATAACTGTGTGATTTATTTTTGCATACGATTTTTAGAAGAAACCCTTATTCAATCCCCCCTTTCTAAGTGTTTTTCACTCCTTCAATTGGCATCAGAGCGCCTGGTTCTAGGTGCAAACACTTAGCCGTGTTAGAGAAAAGATTCAGGGAGAAAAACACAAAATGGTTGAAACAACTACTTCAACTCCTATTGAGCAAAACAACAATGGTAATAATGGAAGTAGTAGCTTCAATGGTTACAATAGACCACCAGTCTTTGATAGTGAAAACTTTGAATACTGGAAAGATAGACTTAAAAGTCATTTTCTATGTCAAGATGGTGATCTATGGCATTTAGTGTTGGATGGTTACATACATCCTGTAAATGCTCGTTGAGTCAAGATTTCAAGACAAGCTATGAGTGATGACCAAAAGAAAGAATTCAAGAATCATCACAAATCAAGAACTATATTGTTAAATGCTATCTCACATGCTGAGTATGATAAGATCACAAATAGAGATACTGCTCATGACATCTTTGAACCTCTGAAGATGACTCATGAAGGAAATGCACAAGTTAAAGAGACAAAAGCTCTAGCTCTAATCCAGAAGTATAAAGCGTTCAGAATGGAAGATGATGAAAACATTGAAGCAATGTTCTCCATATTCCAAACTCTAACATCTGGATTAAGAGTTCTTGACAAGGGATACACAAAAGCTGATCATGTAAAGAAGATAATCAGAAGTCTTCCCAGAAGATGGGGACCAATGGTTACAACATTCAAGATTGCAAAGAATCTGAATGAAGTATCTCTTGAGGAGCTTATAAGTGCACTGAGGAGTCATGAGATTGAGCTAGATGCAAATGAGCCTAAAAAGAAAGGTAAGTCTATTGCTTTAAAATCTAAAAATAAACACTGTGCTAACGCTTTTCTGGCAGAAGAAGAAGAATCTGACCAGTCAAAGTCAGAAGAAGAAGAAGATGAATTATCTCTCTTATCCAGAAGAGTAAATCAACTCTGGAAGAGAAAGTAGAGAAGATTTAAGAACTTCAAGAGACATGAAAAGGGAGAATCTTCTGAACACAAAAGATCTGGCAAGAAGGTAATGTGCTATGAATACAAAGAACCTGGACACTACAAGAATGAATGTCCCAAGCTTCAGAGGGAAAAGCCCAGGAATAAGTTTGAAAAGAAGAAAGGTATGATGGCTACATGGGATGACTCTGATTCATCTGATCAAGAGTCAGACCCTGAAGATGAGCAAGCTAACATAGCACTCATGGCAATTGTTGATGCTGGTGAAGAATCTACTTCTGATTCAGACTCTGATGAGGTATTTTCTGAACTCACTAGAGAAGATTTAGTTTCTAGCCTATCAGAACTTCTGGAAGTCAAGAGTCAACTTAGTATCAAATACAAATAGCTCAAAATTTTTTTGAATCTTAAACTTAGAGACTTGAAATAGAAAACTCTGAACTAAAAGAAAAAGTGTTAAAATTAACTAAAGATGTTGAAACATCTTCAAGTTTAGAAAAGTCTATTCCAAGCACTAACAATATTCTGAAAGAATATGACTTGAGCTTCAAAAAGTTATTATCTAGAGGTATAGGTATAAGTCAGCTAGCCTCTATGATATATGGTGTTAGTGGAAACAAAAGAATAGGTATAGGCTTTGAGGGAGAAACTCCATATAAACTTGAACCTGTTGATAAAATGATCATTGAATACAAACCTTTATATGAACATTTCAAGTATGGTTATTCTCATGGTATCAAACACACATCTCATTCTAAGAGTTTCCATATCACACACACAAAGAAATATGTTGTTGCACATTCTGGAAAATCTTATGTAAAATCTCAGTTCAATCAGAACTTGAGAAGGACTAACCCCAAAGGACCCAAAAGAATATGGGTACCTAAGGAAAATATAATTCCTGTTGCAGATCTCCTTCACAGCTCAAAAGAAAAACATGTCATGGTACCTGGACTTTGGGTGCTCACGTCATGTGACGGGAAGAAGGTCTATGTTCCAAAGTCTGGAACTTAAATCTGCTGGAGAAGTAAAGTTTGGAGGGAATCAAAAGGGCGAAATCATTGGCTCAGGAACCATATGTATTGGTAATTCTCCCTCTATAACTAATTTTCTTTTAGTAGATGGATTAGCTCATAACTTATTGTCCATAAGTCAATTAAGTGACAATGGTTATGACATAATCTTTAATCAAAAGTCTTATAAAGCTATTAGTCAGAAGGATGGCTCAATCCTATTTACAGGCAAGAGAAAGAACAACATTTATAAGATTGATCTTTCAAATCTTAAGAACCAACAGGTTACTTGCCTTCTGTCTATTAACGAAGAACAGTGGGTCTGGCACAGAAGATTGGGTCATGTTAGTTTGAGAAATATTTCTCAGATTAACAAACTTAATCTGGTTAGAGGACTCCCCAATCTGAAATATAAATCAGATGCTCTTTGTGAACCATGTCAGAAAGGAAAGTTTTCAAAACCTGCATTTAAATCTAAAAATGTTGTCTCTTCCTCTAGGCCTTTAGAACTTCTACACATTGATCTTTTTGGCCCAGTCAAAACAGCATCAATCAGAGGCAAGAAATATGGATTAGTCATTGTATACGACTATAGCATATGGATTTGGGTAAAGTTCTTAAAACACAAGGATGAGTCGCTTCTGTGTTCTTTGACTTCTGTAATCATATTCAATCTGAAAAGGAATGCAAAATCATAAAAGTCAGAAGTGATCATGGTGGTGAATTTGAGAACAGATTCTTTGAAATTTATTTCAAATAAAATGGTATTGCCCATGATTTCTCTTGTCCTAGAACTCCACAACAAAATGGAGTTGTAGAATGAAAGAATAGGACTCTACAAGAAATGGCCAGAACCATGATCAATGAGACTAATATGGCTAAGCATTTCTGGGCAGAAGCAATTAACACAGCTTGTTATATTCAGAATAGAATCTCCATAAGGCCTATTCTAAATAATACTCCTTATGAATTATGGAAGAACAGAAAGCCCAAATTTTCATATTTCCATCCATTTGGATGTGTCTGTTATATTTTGAATACTAAAGATCATCTGAACAAGTTTGATTCTAAAGCTCATAAGTGTTTCCTTCTTGGATATTCTGAACGCTCTAAAGGCTACAAAGTATACAATACTAAAACTCTGGTAGTTGAAGAATCAATCAATATCAGATTTGATGATAAGCTTGACATTGAAAAGACAAAGTAGTTTGAGAATTTTGCAGATATATATATCTCTAACTCAGATCATGAAGAACCCAAGGAAAAGGATGATGCAGAAGATCAAGTTGCAACGTCTTTAGAGAATCTCAGAATATCTGAAGAGCCAACACTCAGAAGATCTTCTAGACTCAACTCTGCTCATCTAGAAGATGTTATTATTGGAAAGAAAGATGATCCCGTCAGAACAAGAGCATTCCTAAAGAACAATGCAGAATGTCAATTTGGTTTAGTGTGATTGAGCCAACTTCTGTTGATCAAGCTCTGGAAGATGCTGACTGGATAATTGCTATGCAAGAAGAGTTAAATCAGTTTACAAAGAATGATGTTTGGGATTTGGTTCCAAGACCAAAAGGATTCAATATCATTGGAACAAAATTGGGTTTTCATAAACAAGCTGAGTGAGATAGGTGAAGTCATCAGAAACAAAGCCATACTGGTTGCTCAGGGATATAGTCAGCAAGAAGGTATTGACTATACAGAACCTTTGCACCAGTGGCCAGGTTAGAATTTATTAGATTATTAATTTCTTTTGCCACTCAGAATAACATCACTCTATATCAGATGGATGTTAAGAGTGCCTTTTTAAATGGTTATATAGATGAAGAATTATATGTCCACCAACCTCCTGGTTTTGAAGACTCTAAGTCTCCAGAACATGTTTTTAAATTAAAGAAATCATTATATGGTTTGAAGCAAGCTCCCAGAGCTTGGTATGAAACATTAAGTTCTTTCCTTCTGGATAATGGTTTCACAAGAGGAAAAGTAGACACACCCCTCTTCTGTAAAACCTATAAAAAGGATATGCTAATTTGTCAAATTTATGTTGATGATATTATTTTTGGAACATCTAATGCTACACTTGGAAAGGAGTTTGCTAAGTCTATGCAAGCATAATTTGAGATGGGCATGATGGGAGAACTCAAGTATTTCCTAGGCATTCAGATCAATCAAACTTCTAAAGGAACCTATGTTCATCAGACTAAGTATGTCAAAGAGCATCTGAAGAAGTTTAATCTATCTGAAAGCAAAGAAGCAAAAACTCCAATGCATCCAACTTGCATATTAGGTAAGGATGAGGTAATCAAGAAGGTATATCAAGAGATCTACATAGGTATGATAGGATCTCTTCTCTATCTAACTGCTTCTAGACCTGATATTTTATTCAGTGTATGCTTGTGTGCTAGATTCCATTCAGATCCTAGAGAACCTCACTTAACTTCTGTTAAGAGAATTCTTAGGTATCTGAAAGGTACTACTAATGTTGGTTTAGTCTACAGAAGATCTGAAGAATACAACTTAGCAGGATATTGTGATGCTGATTACGCTGGAGATAGAGTTGAAAGGAAAAGTACTTCTGGAAGATGTCAGTTTCTGGGAAGTAACCTGATCTCCTAGTACAGCAAGAAGCAAGCAACAATTGCACTCTCTACTACAGAAGCAGAATACGTAGCTGCTACTGGATGTAGTACACAGATGCTCTGGATGAAAAGTCAGTTAGAAGACTATCAGATATATGAGAGTAACGTTCCTATATTATGTGATAATACTTCTGCTATTTGTTTATCTAAGAATCCTATTTTACATTCTAAAGCTAAACATATAGAGATTAAACATCACTTTATTAGGGACTTTGTTCAGAAGAGTGTTCTTTCTTTAAACTTTGTTGATACAGAACATCAGTGGGCTGATATCTTTACAAAAACCCTTGCTGAAGATAGGTTTAAGTTCATTCTGAAGAACATCAATATGGATTTATGCCCAGAATGAAGGTGGTGAGAAGATCTGATATGTGGATTAGTTTATGTTGATTTATTTATTTTCTTATCAGATGTTCTGGTTATGTATGATCATTTAGATACTCTGATTTTGTTATTTCTAACGTTTCATATGTCTAAGTATGATACAGAACTTCTGTTAAAGCAAAACAGCTGTCACCAGCTATTCCAGATGATGACCACATGTTCATTCTGAAGGGACAGGCATGTGTGCAGTTGATGAGACACCACCCTAGGTAACTGTGCAAATCTTTTCAAATCTCACGCTATCTCCACTAACGTCTCTCAACATTAAATGTGATTGATTCAGTTTCTGTAACTGCTTGCATTCAGAATTTCATTGCATTCTTTTTCAAATTCGTGTCTATATAAACACATAACATATTCATTTTCTCTCTTTTCACTCATTCATCATCTCTCGTTTTATGCATTTCTGTCTCTTCTTCTCTTTTAATAAAAACCCTAAAACTAAGAAAACCAGAAATATCAAGTGTTCTTCAATGACTTCTTCATCAAATCTAAAAAATGCTTCGTCTTCTCAGCAACAACAACAACAAGTTCAAGAAAAACATCATCAACAAACTATCTTCACTCCATTGAAGACCTGTTTGATTCCATACGCAGACTTAGAAGTTCTCTGTGAACTTATGGTTGATTTTGAAAATATTCAAGCACACCAGTTCAACATCAAGACGAACATGTTGGTTCAAGGATGGCCAAATTACTTTAATCGTCTCATTGGACCAGTTTATCCTGTTTTGGTAAAGAAATTTTGGGTTCATGTGACATTAATGCCAAAATCAATTTTGTCTATTGTTCATGGCGAAGAAATCTCCATTACAAAAAATCTTATCAGAAGATTGTTTGGTCTGGAAGGTTGTGAAGGTGCTTTTGGAGCCATAATAGGAAGAACAGATTGGGACGCTGTTTATGCAGAAATCTTCAAGTCTAGAAAAGAGTCTACTAGTATCAAGGAATTGAAGGATCCTTACAGAATTTGGGCTAAGATCCTTCTGGGTTACATCTACCACAGAAAGGCAACTATATCTCCTAACTATGTCAATAAGGACCAACAGTACATTCTGTATTGTATTGGTAACCATGATAAGGTGGATCTCCCTTTAATTATTTTTAACCACATGTTGAATCATGTGAGGGACTCTAGAGAGCAGGCCAAATTGAAGACTCCCAATATCAGAAGTAACATCATTCCCTTTGGAAGGATAATTACTAATCTTCTAGTTGAAACTGGATTGGTTGGTGATCTAGTCAAAGCTGGAATTATTAAGGCTCTGGATGCAATGTGTGGAAGCACTATGAATGCCCACACTCTGAAGAAGATGAACTTAATAGAGACCATTGTCGCTACTCCCAGAGTGGACGCTGATATCTTGACCAGAAGGACTCCTGCTCTGGCTGACTTTGAAATGTTTTTCAGAAATGAGCATCCCAGCATCATCCTCACCTATTTGGAGATGTGCCAGAAGGAAGGCTCTGAGTATGATCCTGTGTGGATAAGCAACAAAGTGCTTCCCACTACAGCTGATCAAGTACCAGAGCAAGAGAAAGAGAAAGAGAAGAAGAAAAAGAAGAAGGAGAAGAAAGACAAGAAGGAAAAGAAAGAAGAGCAGAAAGAAGAGAATCAGGAAAAGGAAGAAGAGAAGAAGGAAAAGGAAGAAAAGAAGGAGAAGAAGAGGAAGTCTGTTGGAGATGGACCTTCCAAGCCTCAGAAGAAGAAGCAAAAATCTTCAGGTATTTCTATCTCTGAGCCTGTTTCTGTTCCTATTTTAATTTCTAAACCCATATCAACAGAATCTCCACCAGAAAAAGCCCTATAAAATCCTCTTCAAACCACTAAAATTTCTAACCCTCCATCTTTTCTTCCCCTAAGTCTAAAGGCAAACAACCTATTCTTGATTCTGACCTGATTGGAAAAATAGCAAGTGTACTATTTTTACGAAGTAGTAATAAAAGGTTAAAACCAAGTATCGATCTCGAGGACTGCGTTGGAATATAAGTTTTATAATTATTCAATTTAATAAAAAGTCAACTGGTGTTTTTGATTGAGTTATAGTTTCTAAATTTAAAATAAAAATAGCAGAAAGTAAATTTAAGCCTTTTTCACTAATATGAGTAAATGCCAAGGCAAGGTGTGTAATTTGCTCTGTAATAACCCTGGATCCTTATTTGAGATCTTTTCAACAAGTTCATGATATTCAATTACTAAATCTTTAGAGTGTTTGCCCCTAAATCCTTATTGGGCAAACCTTTGGTTTTTCATCTATAAATCCTAAGTCCTTAGAGATATCAGATAAAACCAATCTTGTTTTCTATCAAGAGTTCTTAGTGACCATAGGGTATCCCTAGTCCTAGGTGATATCTACTATGGTTCAATTTAATACAAACCTTAACAATTGCGAGCCGGCAAATTGTTAATCATAGAACAATCTTTATTGGTCCGATAAAGAAGGCATTAAAAACGGTATAAAATTGAATTGAATAACATAAACATGAAATCGATCAAATCAAAATATCAAAGTCATTACAAACCAAATCAGGGACACCCCCTAGCATTGGGGGGTTTAGCTACTCATATTGTTCAAGAGAAATTCAAAAGTATCAAAGTTAAACATTACAGATAATTGGGGAATTTGTAATCTTCAATTTCTCTTGCTCATGAATGATCTCTGTTCTCCAATAATCTCATACGTTGCTCTGCTTCAGATTCAATTCCTTTGGTTGTGTAAAAGATACCGCTTCTCTTCTCCATCCTTCACTATATATTGCAAACCCTTCTTTTTAAGTCGGAAAGTACCAAAACGCCCTTCTGGATCACTTTTTGAGTAAAAATCATAAAAACATGAAAATCAGCGTAACAAGCCAACACGGGTGCCCGTGTTGGCACTCTGGATCCTTTAAAAATGATTTTGCGCTCAGTAGCAGCAACACGGGTCGTGTTAGGCAACACGGGTGCCCGTGTTGCACCACTGTTTCTCCACTTTTGCTTCTTGCTTGCATGCCCAGCAACACTGGTCGAGTTACTCAACACGGGCGCCCGTGTTGCACCACTGATTCTCTCCTTTCTTCTTTGTCGTGCTCTTTACTTCCGACATTTCTTGCACTGGGTCGAGTGAAGAATCTCCTAGATCTGAAATACCATTAAACAACCAAACCAACGCATAAAATGGGAAAATAAACTCGAAAACTAATAAACGGATAAAACTTGCAAACACAAACATAATTACTTAAACAGATTAAAAAGACTACACTATGACATTAAGCAGTGCAAAATACCTGGATTATCATCAGGAAAGTGACAAAAACATAGTGAGAATCGTGACCGATCACAACCCCAAACTTATTTCATTGCTTGTCCTCAAGCGATGCTCGAGAAACAAGTAAGGATCCCCCAAGTCATAGATATCACCACAGTACTGCTGAAATTTTTCGCACTTCCCTTTTCTTGAACTTTCAATGATTTCCTTCTTCCCCGAATATAGCGATTCAGTTATACTTCCACGTTGTGGTGTCTCTTTACCTGTAAGCTTATTCACACCCTCACCAAAACTCTCAGGTTAAATTGTTTGCACTCAATGATCAAGGCATGCACAGTCAACTCATAGATTTGTATAACATTTATCTTCATCTCATGCGCACACGACACACTTTTTGAGGTCTTTTAAGGTTGTAACGGGGCTAAGGGACTAGGTGGGATAAACAAACAAACGGGAGAGCTAGTGGCTTTTGGCTTAGAATCAGAGTTATTATCTCGCTCACTGTGTTAGTATGAAGTTCACAATCACAAATGTCGGACACCGTTTCTTAAGATCTTTGACTGACTACTCGTGTATTTCTTTGAATATCTCTTTTCTTTCGCATCTTTATTATCAGATCAATTTCTCCTATAGGTAAGTGCCCCTTTTTGTATTTATCATTTCTTTTTCTCTCTTTTTTTTCTTTCTTTTTGGTTCTTTTGCACTTACCTATTCTTCTGATTTCGGTGCACCGACCCCAAACTTAAATTGTTTCACAGCTTGCAACAATAACAACTCTTATCTAAGCAGGGTAAGGAAGTGTTTGGGTTATTGGTTAATTCATGCATGTATTAAACAAACAAAAGGTTGTATGGCTCAAACGGGGTTAACAAGGGATAGCGTGAAAAGGTTGGCTTGAAAGGCTCTGGTGTAAAACAAACAAGTGCCTCAATGTGTAAACATGTGCATTAGAAATTTCAACAAACACTTACACAAATCAAGAGTGACGATGGCATACCTGACAACTCTCATGATGATTTTGTATTTGGCTTTTTATAATCCTCACCATGTTTGGTCAAGCTCACAGGGTCCGACAACACTTCTTGCTTGGTACAACTTTATCACCTCTCCGAGACTGCAAGTCTATCATTGGGTCCAATTCTTGAAAGTGCGTCCGATCATTGAAGTCAACAGTACCAACTTTTTGGGGGTTCCTTTCACCACTGCGAGGTGCGATTTGGTTCACTATCTCAAATTCTCATCACTTGTCCCGCTAACAATTTCAGCATCCTGCACTGACATGTCATAGCTAACACACAAACTATCATAAAGTACTGACAAATTTAAAAGAGCTACGGGATCAAAATAAAAATAAAAATAAAATACTGAAAGCGATAAATAAAACTCCCCCCACACCTGAACGAAACATTGTCTGCAATGCTTTTGTACAAGCGTGAGAGGTACATACCGGACCTACTGAGGAGGGGGTGGAAACTGCAACATCAGACGTTGCATCATCTCGTGCATATCAGTGATCATAATTCCTTGCCGGGTCTGCCCCTCGCCTTTCCGGGTTTGCTCAGTTCGCAGATGCCCAATTTCAGATTGAACCCATTCCCATTGATTCGGAGCCATAGAAGAAGATCCTGAACCAAAGGTGTTAAAATGAGAGGGCTCCTGTGGGAACTGATTCTGAGTTGGGTCTTCGCTGTCTCCTTGATTACCTGCATCAAAATCAACATCTTGGTCGTCTCCTTCCAGAGCGACATTAGTGTAGAGCCAGTTAGCACGATTAGACGTGATGGCTTTTGCCGGGTCAGGTCATTCAAATAAGAATCGACTTCTGCTTGTCAACCAATAGCCACCATCAGAAATAGTAATCATGGATTGATGAATAAAGGATTCCATATCAATCTTAGTTTTACCTGCAATAGGAGTGTCAGTGTCCAATAATTCTTTGTAACCAAAATGAACTGCAATTTGGGTGATAAGACCACCCACAGAAATTCCACCCGACGAGGCACGACCTACCTTGCCTAAAAAATCAGCCACGAAAGCGGCGGCATTAAGCACATCACGATGAAGCATTGCATAGAGGAAAAAGAGTTCCCTCATGGTCGCAACGCCATGACTATCACCTCGGCCAAAAACAGTATACACAAGACATTTGTTGGCATAGCGAATACATGGATTCTGAATCCATGATGACTTAGCACTCGCGGCGACATACGCCTCCAATCCTGTGATATCGCCCCAAAATTGTTGTCCCGGGAATTCATCCGGAACATCCCCCGGTCCATAGATGGGCAAACCGAGGAGACCCCCTAACTCCTATACAGTTAACTCATGAGCTTGGTTAAACATGCGGAACTTAAGAGTACCAAAGAAGTACTTAATAGACCCATTCCACTTTCTTTCTAACTTAAACTCTATTGTGCTTAGAAACTCAAGAGTGAGGCGTTCATAGGATGGTGCCTCCATATACATAAATTCCAGCATACCCACAGAATGAAATAACCTATCAATTTCGGTTTTAATGCCTAGGGTATTCATAGTGTTTTCACAGATATACCTGGTGGGAATGAGCTTCTGTTTGACATTAGCCATATATCTTTGGTGATGCTTAGGGTCCTCAAAGAGAATGTCATGAGGGTTGGATTGGCGGACCGGCCTTTTGCGAGTTCCCGCAGGCTCAGCGACTTGCTTACCCGTGTTGGTTCTTTTCTTTGGTGGCATGATGTGTACCTACAAGAAGAAAAAATGCAAAACGAAAAATTTATGAATTAGGCGAAAAAGTTACCGTAGGGTTGAAGAGGGTGAGGAGTGGAATAACTTTTGTGAAGGTTGATAGGGGTTTTGAGTGGTGTAGAGGGAGAAGTTGGAAGCTTTAGGGAAGAGGTGTAATGGAGGTTTAGGTTTTTGGTGAAAGAGAGAGGTTGAAAAAGAAGGTTTATGAGAGAAAGAGAAAATAAAATAAAAAGAAAATAGAAATATAGGAGAGGGATTCGATTCTGATTGGATAGAAGAGAGGTGGGATGGGTGGGGTCCATGGGCCCATTTTAAAAAAATTTGAAAAAATTTCACGTACAGGCAACACGGCCCGTGTTACGCAACACGGCCACCCGTGTTGCCTCACTGATAGGATTTGAAAAAAATTCTTGCTCCTAGTGGACGCAACACGGCCCGTGTTGTGCAATACGGCCACCCGTGTTGCACCCCTGGTTCCACTTCACAAAGGTTTTGCTTTTTCACTTTTCCTTGTCTTTCCTCCCCTTGTTTCCACCACTAGAACTAGCTTTTCCTGAAAAATTAAAAAAAACACACAAAAAGAAAACAACGAGAATACATTAGGGAAAATCCGTGGGTTGCCTCCCACGAAGCGCTTCGTTCAACGTCGCTTGGCTCGACGATCGTTCATCCTATCCTATAAGACGAACACTGTGAATCAGACCACCCGCTGTCCATTCACTTTAAATGTATCCCCGTTGGTTTGATTTTTTAATTCTATTGCTCCATGAGGGAATACTTTGTGAATTAGGAATGGTCCTGACCATCGTGACTTTAACTTTCCAGGGAATAGTTTCAACCTGGAATTAAATAGCAATACCAATTGACCTTCCCGCAGTTCCTTTTTCTGAATCCTCTGATCATGCCATCTTTTTGTTTGTTCCTTGTAGATTTTGGCATTCTCGTATGCTTGATTGCGGAACTCTTCCAGTTCATGAAGTTGAGTTGTTCGAGCTTCACCGGCTTTCAGAAAGTCAAAGTTTAGGAGTTTGGTGGCCCAAAACGCTTTGTGTTCGAGTTCGAGCGGTAAGTGACATGCCTTCCCATACACCAATTGATACGGAGACATACCTATTGGGGTCTTGTACGCTGTTCTGTATGCCTAGAGAGCATCATCTAACTTGATCGACCAGTCTTTGCGAGAGGCACTAACAGTTTTTTCCAGAATTTGTTTTATTTGCCTGTTAGAAACCTCGACTTGCCCACTTGTTTGAGGATGATATGGGGTGGCGATCTTGTGTTTCACATTGTATTTTTTCAGCAAATTCTCCATTAGTCTATTTAAGAAATGAGTACCTTCATCACTGATTAGTGCTCTGGGTACTCCAAACCTAGAGAAGATGTTATGCTTGAGAAAAGTCACCACCACTTTCGCATCATTGGTGGGCAAGGCCACAACTTCCACCCACTTTGATACGTAGTCAACTGCCACCAAGATATAATTCTTCCCAAAGGTCGGTGGAAACGGTCCCATAAAATCAATCCCCCATAAGTCGAACAGTTCTACTTCCAACATAGCATTCTGAGGCATCTAATTTCGCTTTGAGATGTTACCTGTTCTTTGACATCTGTCACATTCTCGAACAACATGGTGAGCATCCTTGAATAAGGTCGGCCAGTATAACCCAGATTGTAAGACTTTCGCAGCAGTTCTATCTCCACTAAAGTGTCCCCCATAGTCTGAGTCATGGCATGCTTTTAGCACATCCCTTTGTTCCTCCTCTGGTACGCACCTTCTGACCAACCCATCTATCCCTTTCTTGTATAGGAAGGAGGCATCCCATAAGTAGAACCTGCAATCATGTAGAAACTTTTTCTTGCGGTTAGAATTAAAATCTTCTGGAATTACCCCACCTACCAGATAATTTGCATAATCGGCAAACCAAGGTGCACCAATAACAGTAAGGATATGCTCATCTGCGAATTCATCCTGTATTGGGCATTTTTCCTCTGTTTCCTCGATAGGCGACATTCGGGAAAGGTGGTCTGCGACTGTGTTTTCGCATCCTTTTTTATTACGAATCTCCACATCAAACTCCTGAAGGAGTAAGATCCATCTCAGAAGCCTTGGCTTAGAATCCTGTTTGGCAAAAAGATACTTCAAAGCAGCATGGTCAGTGTAAACAATAACTTTGGAACCCAACAGATATTGCTTGAATTTATCAAAGGCATAAACAACAGCTAGCAACTCTTTTTCAGTTGTTGCGTAATTTATCTGTGTAGGGTTTAAAACATGACTAGCATAGTAAATAACATGTAACAATTTGTCCCTACGCTGTCCTAGAACCGCCCCTACTGCAATGTCACTTGCATCACACATGATCTCGAAAGGAAGAGACCAATCTGGGGCCACAACAATTGGTGCCGAAACTAGTTTTTTCTTAATTGTTTCAAATGCTACTGCACACTCATTATCAAAATTAAAGACCCTGTCCTTAACCAACAGAGTAGTTAAGGGTTTAGCTATTTTAGAAAAATCTCTTATGAACCAGCGGTAGAAACCCGCATGCCCTAAGAAACTTCGAATACCTTTCTCATTCATTGGTGGCGGTAGCTTTGATATGACTTCTATTTTTGCTTGGTCAACTTCTATTCCTTTGTGGGAAATTTTGTGACCCAACACTATACCTTCACGCACCATGAAGTGACACTTCTCCCAGTTGAGGATCAAGTTGGTCTGTTGACATCTTTCTAACACAAGAGAAAGATTAGTTAAACAATTATCAAAAGACTTACCAAAAACCGAGAAGTCGTCCATAAATACTTCGATATGCTTTTCAAGCATATCATCAAAGATGGCTTGCATGCATCTTTGAAAAGTAGCTGGAGCATTACATAACCCGAATGGCATCCTTCTGTAGGCAAAAATACCAAACGGGCAAGTGAAGGCCGTCTTTTCTTGATCTTCTGGTGCGACCGCTATTTGATTATACCCCGAATACCCATCGAGGAAGCAATAGTAGTCATGACCCGCTAACCTTTCCAACATTTGGTCTATGAAAGGTAACGGCAAGTGATCCTTTCTTGTCCCAAGATTTAGCCTTCTGTAATCAATGCAAACTCTCCACCCTGTTACTGTCCTTGTAGGGATTAACTCATTTTTCTCATTTTTTATCACTGTAGTTCCTCCCTTTTTCGGCACTACATGTACAGGACTCACCCAAGCACTATCAGATATAGGGTAGATTGTAACACCCCTCTAATACCCCGCGGAAATTAACAAAATTAAATCAGAGTAAACATGCAAAGGGTGCCACAATTCAAAAAATGAAAGAAAACACACGTTCGGCATATGTCATGCATTCACTGAAACATCGGAAATTATAACTCATTAGATAAAAATCATGTTTACACAACGGAATCAAATCATCAAGTCAACATTACATCGTTAATGTATCCGACTTCAAATAAAATAAACAATAGAGTTATAATCGAAACTCAAAACATCGCGTCCCCAGTGTTACATCTATCAGAGCATGACACCGACACAACAACTAAACCGACTTATGAGCTAATCCTCACCAAGTCGAAAGCAGCTATCCTCAATCTGAAAATGTCAACAGTAAGGGTGAGTCTCATCACAGTTAACAAAGGTTATTGCATCTTAAATAACAACACATCATAGTTATATTATTCACCCAATTTGTCATATATTCAGATTCACATCTATTATTCATCAATTCACACAATAATAGAATACATTACCAAAAGACAACGCCATAACAATTACACCATCATCAAATATTATAACATTGGACAATCTTCCATTCATGTTATAATTATACACAACAACCTAATGCAAATGCAACTATATGCATGTGGTACCAAACATGGGATAACCCATCTCACCGATCCACCACCATAAAGATTCGGCTACTTCTCTCACCAATTCCACACAATGGGAATTAGCTACCGCTGTCCCACCACCATAAGGGATACAGCCCACAACATGATTATGAAATGCATGTATCAACCATAACATGCTTACCATCAACATTAAACAACCAAATGTCATAATCATCAACCACCACGATAATCAATAGCCACACACAGTTATGCTCCTCAACTACAATTAAATACATGTTTTACATCAACCATATATGTATATCAATTACCAGTTACAACCACGACATCATAACAGATAAAACATTCACCACACAGTGCAACAACAATAGCACCCCTCACAATCGTGTACCAAGTACAACAAATCAACCCAACAATAACGGAGCATTTACATCATCATTCATCAAAACACATGATAACCATATTTACCATGAACAACATCCATTTTTCATAACAAGCAGGAGCAAATCATATTATAACAACACCCGTCATTGCACATATTCAATTATGCAAACAACAAACCATTGCACCTCCTCATTTATGCAAAACAAGAGTAAACCAGATTTGAAGAAAACGATACTTTTCAAAATAAAATCAAGTTATTGTTGTTATATTTATTTCATAGGGTAGAGTATTCAATTTAAGGAACAACGTCCAAAACGGCGTCTAAAACAGACTTACGGTTTGAAAGTTACACATCATTTAACTTTTTCAAGAAAACAACTATCGCTACAGCACGCGGCGTAACCAAGGCTCGTGGCGCGACCTGAAGCACACAAACATGTTCGCGGCGCCAACCTATGCACGCGGCGCGATGCGAGAAACAAGTACGCCTTCGCGGCGCCAACACTAGGACGCGGCGCGAACTGGCGATTTCATAGACTTTCAGGTCTGCGTCAGACCCTGCGATCTCACCCAATCTAAGTCTAAAACTGACTCTAAACATCATATACAGGCAGTTAATCATCAATTGCATCATTATTCATCATCACACATCAAAACAACACATAATCAATCAATAATACATGCAATTTTCATCAATTCATAACCTCCCTAAACCCGACATATAATCCAATTGACTCAACAACATCCCTAATCAATATTATTATCCAAGAATACGATAATAGATGATAACCGGAGAGTCCCCCCTTACCTTAGCCAAAGATTCTTGATTGGTCTCTCCCTCCATTGCTCCTCTTCACGTACCAGCTTCCCAATCCCTCATCTCCTCTGCTCTGCTTTTCACGTTCCTTTTTCCTTTCTCCCCAATTTTTCCTTATTTTTATGAAAAATAACATTTTAATTAGTAAAGGGCTTTACTAACATAGCACCCCCTATTTACTAATACCACACTTGGCCCAATACTATAAACCATCTTTCTTCCAATTAAATCCCACAAACCACATATAATTCTAATTATTAATTAAATTTCCATTTAAATTAAAAATTAAAATATACGGGTGTTACAACTCTCCCCCACTAAAAGAGTTTTCGTCCTCGAAAACATACCTCAAGTAACCAGCTCGTATAAGAGTCCTCCACCTGACTCTCCAGCTCCCAATTAACCTTACCATCGGTCAATCCTCAAAATCCATCTGACATAACCAACAGGAAACATGTTTCATGCATTCAAATCCCAGTTCTTACGTCGCATTTGACCATCCAATAGTATATCACTTGCTATATCTCCAAAAGGTTAACAACAATAGAACATTGAGGTACACCCTATACAATACGCTCAACAGCCGAGCAATACAATTACACAATCTATAGTATGATCACACTGATCAACACTACAGTAATGCATACCATCTACCAAACATACCAACCTTAGACATACTTTTCCATCTGAGCGATAAAATAATACTTACACTTTTCACCAACCGCTTCCTTCAAGAAACTCAATACTCATATTCCTATACCATTGAATTCCAATTATCTGAATCCTCTTAAGTCAAGCCATCGATTATCCAACACTTTACATTCCGTTTTTCCGCACTACTCTAACTACTCATCACAATCATCTATACCAAATAGATTTCTGAGTTTTACCCGATTCCGACTCTCTTTACTCATTCGTTTCAAGAATCATTCTTCATCATTTATGGTACTAATCTACCATTTAGCAATCCTTACTCGCATCCAACGAAAACCAATTCCTGATTTACTTCCTCTATTTAAACATCCTAACCATCAGAACAAGTACACACTCATCTGCCTCAATATACCATCGCTTACAAGATAGCTCAACTGAGTCACGCTCTCTACTAAGAATTAAATCAATTCCTCCCTTCATAGAGTATAATTCCTCATTATATCTGGAATCCACAATACCACCTTAACAACGAAACAAAATTATTACAACATCATATAACATCAACTCTTCGTTTTAATTTCGCCGAATACATACTCGTTAACTACGTACAACCGTAATAACATATTCATCATCTCGGCAATTATTCAACAGAGTTATAATTCTTCGACACGACATCCTCACATCCACTGGATTCTAAATCCAACATATAGATCAATATATATTCTCTATGTAGGCTTCCGACATATTAATTCCTCACTTGCCACAAGTAGTACTCATAACACTACTCTACATCACACTTTCGCTGCGCGACTCTGATTACCCGTCTTAAGTCATTTGCCCATCATGTCGTACTCTTCCATATTCACCTCTTCCTAAGTCCACACAACATAGTGAGTGATTATTCTCGCGGCTTAGTATTCATCACACTTTATACCATTAAGGTAACAAAACAAGCTTATCTCTTCTATATGATTCCATCTACTACCAACAAGAGATTTAGGGTGATCAAGTCCTAAATTTGTCAATATTAGTTGAAAATCATATTTAAGCATAAACCGTCGTTACTACATAATAGTGTCCCTTTCCGAGTTTGCACCCAAACTCATTAGCATCATCATAGTTCAATAATTCACTATGGTGTCCTTCTTCTAGAGTATTCTTCCGAAGCTCAAAACATCAGGAAATCCAATCACTCAACCTCATCTTTCTGACCTTCTCTAATCTCGTTAAGAATACCACTAGTCATCTTCTAGCATACTCAATCTAACACTATTAGGAGTGCCTTCACATACTAACTCAAGTCTCTAAATTGTCCACTTAAATCCAACTCCTTCACCATTAGCACCGACATATTTAAAGACTTCCTACGCAACGCAGTAACACAACACTCGTAACTCGTGGTTTTACTCCAAATTCTATGACATCCTTCGTGCCCAAATATCATCCCACTCGACATCTCAACAAAGTCTTCCTCATATTCAATAGGTGTCAGAAATCCTCTAAAATTCTTCTGTTATACTTATCGTTACTCTGCCATCACAAATACGGCTCCAAGAGTTCTAAAGTTTATTCCATCTTTTCTATCAATTCACTTCTCACTAAAATCCATCGGTACTCAAACCATCTTTTATTATCGAACATCTCATCAACAACATATTCCACTCAATTCTGTTTCAAACAATCACGATAGTAGGCATTCCTATTCAACAAGTTTCACACTTCCTTAACCGACTTCACAATATCTACTTATAGGATCAATCTATTGTATTTATAACTCTCCCATAAGGTAGAACATAGTTTCACCTCTTCGTAGGCTTAAACGGCACATTAATCCGACACTCGGAACTCAAGATATGAATTTTCCAATCGTTATCCGAAATGCAACGTCGACATCATGCAGCGACGCTCTATACGGTATTCCCAAAACTCTTCGAATGGTACATCCAATTCTTAAAATTACTTCTCAATAACCTTCTAATTATTCCTTCAATCCGTTCGACACTGACTCTGACATCCCGTGCAGTACTAATAAACAAGTCTAGTTATAAGAACAAGAGCAACCGCAACTTCACCTCTTTCCAACGTCATCCTGTCACAATTAATTATGTTACAGCTGCTGAAACTATTTTTATAACAAAGTTCATCTCGTTAGCTTTCTGACGCTTCAAACGGAACTCAATTCGGATGTCCAGAACTCCAGTTATGAATTTTCGAAGTTCTGCAGCTATTCAGCGATTTTCCTGCGTTTTGCTTACGAAAATCTCTCTCCAAAACTCATTCTCTTCAACCCTATCACATTCCAAACAGCCCCTTATCGTACCTCTTCACTTCCAAACATCCCTATGGCTTGAGCAACACATCCTATCGCCGAAGTGCGATTTCTGAAACATTACGACAGCAATCCTCTTTGCCAACTTGCAGCTGAATCTCTTCCGAGACGTAAAGCTACTCACTGACATCTTCGCAGTACACGAGTAGAGCTGACACGCCGCAACTTTCCAATTTCCTTCTCTTACAATAACGGTCAATTACCTCTAATCCTCTTCCTTCAAGATGTTCCAACTCAATTACCAGTGAAGTCTTAATTCCATGTCACCTTCAACTCGGGAAACAACAAACTCCAACAATGCTCGCACTGTTGCCAACAACAGTCTACTGAATCAATCTTCTTACAACTGAAACATAACCGAGAAGCGAAGCTTCTCCCCCACTTGTTTCAATCCAACACCTGCAACAAACAACCAAGTACCGACAGTGATTCACTCACATGTCGCGTGCCAAGGAATAAAATGCCGACAATATGCAACGGTCGCGCAACTCAACTGACTCAACAATTGGCCGGACGGACCGACCTGCTCTGATACCACTATTGTAACACCCCTCTAATACCCCGCGGAAATTAACAAAATTAAATCAGAGTAAACATGCAAAGGGTGCCACAATTCAAAAAATGAAAGAAAACACACGTTCGGCATATGTCATGCATTCACTGAAATATCGGAAATTATAACTCATTAGATAAAAATCATGTTTACACAACGGAATCAAATCATCAAGTCAACATTACATCGTTAATGTATCCGACTTCAAATAAAATAAACAATAGAGTTATAATCGAAACTCAAAACATCGCGTCCCCAGTGTTACATCTATCAGAGCATGACACCGACACAACAACTAAACCGACTTATGAGCTAATCCTCACCAAGTCGAAAGCAGCTATCCTCAATCTGAAAATGTCAACAGTAAGGGTGAGTCTCATCACAGTTAACAAAGGTTATTGCATCTTAAATAACAACACATCATAGTTATATTATTCACCCAATTTGTCATATATTCAGATTCACATCTATTATTCATCAATTCACACAATAATAGAATACATTACCAAAAGACAACGCCATAACAATTACACCATCATCAAATATTATAACATTGGACAATCTTCCATTCATGTTATAATTATACACAACAACCTAATGCAAATGCAACTATATGCATGTGGTACCAAACATGGGATAACCCATCTCACCGATCCACCACCATAAAGATTCGGCTACTTCTCTCACCAATTCCACACAATGGGAATTAGCTACCGCTGTCCCACCACCATAAGGGATACAGCCCACAACATGATTATGAAATGCATGTATCAACCATAACATGCTTACCATCAACATTAAACAACCAAATGTCATAATCATCAACCACCACGATAATCAATAGCCACACACAGTTATGCTCCTCAACTACAATTAAATACATATTTTACATCAACCATATATGTATATCAATTACCAGTTACAACCACGACATCATAACAGATAAAACATTCACCACACAGTGCAACAACAATAGCACCCCTCACAATCGTGTACCAAGTACAACAAATCAACCCAACAATAACGGAGCATTTACATCATCATTCATCAAAACACATGATAACCATATTTACCATGAACAACATCCATTTTTCATAACAAGCAGGAGCAAATCATATTATAACAACACCCGTCATTGCACATATTCAATTATGCAAACAACAAACCATTGCACCTCCTCATTTATGCAAAACAAGAGTAAACCAGATTTGAAGAAAACGATACTTTTCAAAATAAAATCAAGTTATTGTTGTTATATTTATTTCATAGGGTAGAGTATTCAATTTAAGGAACAACGTCCAAAACGGCGTCTAAAACAGACTTACGGTTTGAAAGTTACACATCATTTAACTTTTTCAAGAAAACAACTATCACTACAGCACGCGGCGCAACCAAGGCTCGCGGCGCGACCTGAAGCACACAAACATGTTCGCGGCGCCAACCTATGCACGCGGCGCGATGCGAGAAACAAGTACGCCTTCGCGGCGCCAACACTAGGACGCGGCTCGAACTGGCGATTTCATAGACTTTCAGGTCTGCGTCAGACCCTGCGATCTCACCCAATCTAAGTCTAAAACTGACTCTAAACATCATATACAGGCAGTTAATCATCAATTGCATCATTATTCATCATCACACATCAAAACAACACATAATCAATCAATAATACATGCAATTTTCATCAATTCATAACCTCCCTAAACCCGACATATAATCCAATTGACTCAACAACATCCCTAATCAATATTATTATCCAAGAATACGATAATAGATGATAACCGGAGAGTCCCCCCTTACCTTAGCCAAAGATTCTTGATTGGTCTCTCCCTCCATTGCTCCTCTTCACGTACCAGCTTCCCAATCCCTCATCTCCTCTGCTCTACTTTTCACGTTCCTTTTTCCTTTCTCCCCAATTTTTCCTTATTTTTATGAAAAATAACATTTTAATTAGTAAAGGGCTTTACTAACATAGCACCTCCTATTTACTAATACCACACTTGGCCCAATACTATAAACCATCTTTCTTCCAATTAAATCCCACAAACCACATATAATTCTAATTATTAATTAAATTTCCATTTAAATTAAAAATTAAAATATACGGGTGTTACATAGATCATCCCCGCATCCAATAGTTTCACCACTTCTTTTCTGACAACTTCCTTCATTGCTGGATTCAACCTCTGTTGAGGTTGGACTACAGGTTTGTGATCATCCTCCATGAGAATTTTGTGCATGCAAACCGTAGGACTAATACCTTTCAAATCGTCAATCGACCATCCCATGGCCCCTTTGTGCTTTTTCAGAACTTCAACAAGTTTGTTCTCTTGGATAACTTCAAGGTGTGAACTTATGATAGCCGGACATTTGCTTTCTGTGTCTAGGAAGACATATTTGAGGTTTTCCGGTAGTTGTTTCAATTCAACCCCCTTCTTTGGTTCATCTTTCTTTTCCTCTACTAATGGTTGCCTTAAATCCTCCCACCGATTTTGTCGAGAACTTTTAAAGAAAGGTTTTGCTTCCATCATATTCAACACTTCTATCTCTTTTTCGTCAACCTCTTCAGTTTCGTTGAAAATTGATAAACTCAACGCTCTTTCTAAAGGTAGTTGTTGTGACTTCAAAGCATTCTCATTGTTAACAATCACCTCAATATGTTGACTAGTAGCAACATCATCCTTGTATTTCATGGTGTTTCGCACATCAATTTTTAACTCTTCATCATACACCTTCAAGGTCATCGTGCCCTCTTCTATGTCTATCAAACATCTCCCGGTCTCTAAGAATGTTCTCCCCAAAATGATCAGAATTTCTTCATCTTCTGGCATCTCTAAAATTACAAAATCCACTGAAACACAAACTTGTCAATTTTTACGAGCACATCTTCTACTATCCCGTACGGTCTTTTTACGGAATGATCTGCAAATTGGAGTGTCATTCTTGTATCTTGAACTTTACTAATTCCCAATCTCTTGTAGATGGACAGCGGCATAAGGCTAACACTTGCTCCTAAATCAATAAGAGCCTTTTTAAATGATCTATCCCCAATAGTACAAGGAATAGTTACAGAGCCGCGGTCTTTCTTCTTCACCGAAATCTTCATACCCTGCAAAATAGCACTACAAGTTTCAGTTAGAATAATTGGGTCACAATCGGTTGTCCTTTTCTTGGAGATGATATCTTTCATGAACTTGGCATATGTAGGCATTTGTTCTAATGCCTCCAGGAATGGTATGTTCAACTCAAGTTTCTTAAACATTTCCAAGAATTTTTGGAAATTTTTCTCGTGCTACCCTTTCTTCTTATTTCTTGTTGGAAAAGGTAATTTAATTACCGGTTTTTGTTCACTAGGCTTCCCTTTAGTTGTTGGTTCCAACACACCTAAGTCTTCCACTTCTGCCTCACTCTCTTTTATTTCTACATCCACTTCAAGCAATGGCTCTCCTTCTTCAACACTCTCCTCTACAACTTCTTTCGCTTTACCACTTCTAGTTACTATAGCGCTCACATTATTATGGTCTTTGGGATTCGTAACCGTGGCACTAGGTAGAGCACCAGGTTGCTGAGGACTTGACAATTATTGTGCTATTTGACTCATCTAAATTTCAAGATTTTTAATTGATGCTCCTGTATTCCGAAAATTACTTCTTGTTTCTTCTTGAAATTGGGAGCTTTGAGCAGCCATTTTTTCAATGGCGATCTCCCAATCTGCTTTTCTTGGCCCTTGTTGCTGGAATTGTTGTTGAGGTTGCTGATAAGGTTGTTGATATGGTTGTTGTTGTGGTGGCCGATATTGCTGTTGTTGTTATGGAAGACTTTGATAAGGAGCAGCCCCTTGTTTTGGAGCGTTCCCTTGTTGATCTTTCCATGAGAAATTCGGATGATTCTTCCACCCTGGATTGTAAGTATTAGAGTAACGGTTGTTCTATTTCAAAAAGTTGATTTCTTCCACCTGCTGGGCTGTTACCACACAATGCACGGCAATGTGAGGTCCTCCACATATTTCACAATTCACTGCTTGAGTCGGTTGAACCGGCTGAACTTGAGCCACCGTTTGTTTTTCAAGAGCCATTTGTTTTATTCTACGCTCAACTTCAGCTGCGATCTGCTCTTCCATCTTAACAACTTGATTCGTTAACTTCAAATCAACTAACCCTTCTGGTTGATTTACACTGCGGTCATACAGCTCTAAGTGTTCGTTTGCTGCAATAGCATCAATGATCTTCTTTATCTCAGTGGCTGTTTTAAAATTCGTTGAACCACCAGCAGCTGTGTCAATTAGTTGTTTAGTCTTAAGCTTAAGACCATTCACAAAATTCTGCATTTGTTCGGTTGCATCCATGTTATGAGTAGGACATGCCACCAACAACCGCTTGAATCTCTTATATGCATCTCCAAGTGATTCTCCTTCCTTCTGTTTGAAATTGACTATATCATATCTTTTGCGGATATACACAGAAGCTGGAAAATATTCATTAAGAAATGTTGTCTCCATTTGTTGCCAAGTTGTGATACTTCCAGCAGGTAAAGAGTAAAACCACTCTTCAGCATCGTCTGACAATGTAAATGGAAACATCACCAATTTCTTGGCTTCTTCAGAATGCCCCTCTATCTTTAATGACGTTGTCATAATAAGAAACCTTTGTAAGTGCTTATTTGCATCTTCATTGATTCTTCCAGAGAATGGTTTCTTTTCTAGTTGTCTTATTGTTGCCGGGTGTAGCTGAAAATGGGCAACATTGACCGGTTGGTTAACAATTGTCATTCGGCCAAGAGGTGCATTTGCTCTTCCATAATCACCTAAAAGCCTTTCCACAGGAGGTGGGTCTTCGGCCATAGTTTCAGGTTCAGAATCTGAATGCTCAGAATGGATTGAATTAGTCTTCTCTGTTTCGGGATCTGAAACTATCAGCGGTTCTTCTTTTGCTTCCAGTTCTCTTTGTTTAGCTTCTCGGCGTCTTGCTCGAAATAATCTTTCTGGTTCTGCGTCAAAAAGAAGTTCAGCTGAGGCCTTACCTCGCATACAAAGATTAGATGAATATTAGTACGAGCAATTCAAATAACAGAAAATAAAATTTTGGTTGCAGAGCAACAAAAATTCAATTGAATTATTATTTAACTTATATTTGGCAGTCCCCGATAACGACGCCAAAAACTTGATCGGAAAAATAGCAAGTGTACTATTTTTACGAAGTAGTAATAAAAGGTTAAAACCAAGTATCGATCTCGAGGACTGCGTTGGAATATGAGTTTTATAATTATTCAATTAAATAAAAAGTCAACTGGTGTTTTTGATTGAGTTATAGTTTCTAAATTTAAAATAAAAATAGCAGAAAGTAAATTTAAGCCTTTTTCACTAATATGAGTAAATGCCAAGGCAAGGTGTGTAATTTGCTCTGTAATAACCCTGAATCCTTATTTGAGATCTTTTCAACAAGTTCATGATATTCAATTACTAAATCTTTAGAGTGTTTGCCCCTAAATCCTTATTGGGCAAACCTTTGGTTTTTCATCTATAAATCCTAAGTCCTTAGAGATATCAGATAAAACCAAGCTTGTTTTCTATCAAGAGTTCTTAGTGACCATAGGGTATCCCTAGTCCTAGGTGTTATCTACTATGGTTCAATTTAATACAAACCTTAACAATTGCGAGCCGGCAAATTGTTAATCATAGAACAATCTTTATTGGTCTGATAAAGAAGGCATTAAAAACGGTATAAAATTGAATTGAATAACATAAACATGAAATCGATCAAATCAAAATATCAAAGTCATTACAAACCAAATCAGGGACACCCCCTAGCATTGGGGGGTTTAGCTACTCATATTGTTCAAGAGAAATTCAAAAGTGTCAAAGTTAAACATTACAGATAATTGGGGAATTTGTAATCTTCAATTGCTCTCGCTCATGAATGATCTCTGTTCTCCAATAATCTCATACGTTGCTCTGCTTCAGATTCAATTCCTTTGGTTGTGTAAAAGATACCGCTTCTCTTCTCCATCCTTCAATATATATTGCAAACCCTTCTTTTTAAGTCGGAAAATACCAAAACGCCCTTCTGGATCACTTTTTGAGTAAAAATCATAAAAACATGAAAATCAGCGTAACAAGCCAACACGGGCCGTGTTGGGCAACAAGTGTGCCCGTGTTGGTACTCTGGATCCTTTAAAAATGACTTTGCGCTCAGTAGCAGCAACACGGGTCGTGTTAGGCAACACGGGTGCCCGTGTTGCACCACTGTTTCTCCACTTTTGCTTCTTGCTTGCATGCCCTGCAACACGGGTCGTGTTACTCAACACGGGCGCCCGTGTTGCACCACTGATTCTATCCTTTCTTCTTTGTCGTGCTCTTTACTTCCGACATTTCTTGCACTGGGTCGAGTGAAGAATCTCCTAGATCTGAAATACCATTAAACAACCAAACCAACGCATAAAATGGGAAAATAAACTCGAAAACTAATAAACGGATAAAACTTGCAAACACAAACATAATTACTTAAACAGATTAAAAAGACTACACTATTACATTAAGCAGTGCAAAATACCTGGATTATCATCAGGAAAGTGACAAAAACATAGTGAGAATCGTGACCGATCATGACCCCGTTCTTAATCCAAAACCTTTAAACACCATCTTTCCAGATGAAAACCTTTTCACTTCTGCTCAACCTCAGCCCCCACCTTCTGAATCTCAACCTCAACCTTCTGACCCCAAACCATTTGTTGACACTCCTGTGTTCTGCAAATTCACGCTCCCCTCTTCAGAATTATCATTTTCTTCTGATTCATTCTTTCGCCACCATCGCCCCTTTAAACCTACCCCCCAGAATCCTTCATCGCCTATTGTCGTAGTCTTAGACTCTGACAATGAAGCTGAATCCTCCCTTAAACCATCCTCTTCAAACACTTCTTTGTTTGATAGAGTTTCTGAACCATATTCCCTTTCCAACCCAGAATCTCCAATCACCCGTCTCAGAACCAACCCTCCTAAACCTTCTATTGATATTCCTTTTGAAATATTAAAATATAAGGTCAGAACAGGGTTAGAGTATCTGAAGGTTGCCCATGACTCCAAGCTGGATCATGTGGCTACTGAAAAGCTCTGGATGGCTTTTCTTGAAGATGTGCAAGCAGAGTTTCTGGACCTCCAAAAGGATTGTCTTGATGCTGCTCCTGGTCCTGCTGGACTAGCTTTGGAGTATGTTGCTGGAATTTACTATCATCCTATTTCTGACTGGAAGCCTCTGGAAGAAGCTCCCTTCATTGATGAAATTGAAGTGGATGATCCTTTGCCTCTGGTTGTCTGGACTCCTTATCCGTTTTCAGTTCTGATTGGATACTTCAAGACTCTGTTTGATTGGTTCCAGGAGAACCCTCTTGAGGAGTATCCTGATTTGGTGTATCCTGAAATTGAGTATCCTCCTGAAGAAAAACCTGCTGAAGAGCAACAAGCTGAAGAGATTCCTGTTGAAGAGGAACCTATTGCTAATAATCAGATGATTCCAGCTTCTGATGTTCCCTCTTCTTCTGCTGGTCCTTCAACTTCTGTTTTGATGGAAACTCTGAAGGAAATCCAACAAAACCAAGCTTCAGTGTTCAGTCGTTTGGACAAGCAAGATGAAACCAACGAAGAATTCATAACTTGGATGCAGAGAACTGAAGAATCTTCCATGAAACAAGCTGAAGACACCGCTGAGATTAAGAACCTTCTGGCAGCCCTAGCCTCTAAGCTTAACCAGTCATAGTTTAAGTCTTGTGTCTTAGTTGTTTTTCTTGTTTCTTGCATCTGTTTGATTTGCATCTGCTTGTACTCTTCCCTTCTGATTATCAATGATATATATTTTCTTTCTTCACTCTGCGTGTCTTTCATCTGAATCTTTTATACTTTTTGATGTTATGACAAAAAGGGGGAGAAACGTGCTAATTTGAATTGATTTATAATATCAGTTGTTGGGCTTAAGTCTCAACATTCTTAATAAAAATTGCAAGTTTTTCTGTCTCTGATAGTTTTGTAGGAATGTGATACTTTGAACAAACTCAAAAAGGGAGAAACGCATATGAAGAAAATCTCTTAAAGAGTTGAAGCAATCAAGCTTAATGTTCTGATAGCTCTGATACAAGAAGTTTCAAGATCAGAAGCAAGCTATGTTCTGATACAAGAAGCATCAAGCTCTGATACAAGCAAGCCTTCTTGATGCTCTGATAAAGCCAAGTACTCTCAAAGAGAAATTCAAAGCGCTGAAGTTGTCCAATGGAAGCTCTGATGTAAAGCTCTGAATCATCTGAAGTTTAAAGTTCAACGTGAATGTCTCGTCTGAAATGGAAAATACTCAGGGAAGTTGTTTTTTTAAAAAATCTTCTAGTATTAATTTTAGGGGGAGATTGTTAATCTCAGGGGGAGACATATTCACACACTCTGATTAATATGTTTTAATGCTATATCTGTGTATTGTCTTTTTCATCTGATATTCTGGATACAATTTCATATCAATTATGTATGTTTTTGTCATCATCAAAAAGGGGGAGATTGTTAGAACAAGAAATGTTCTGATCAATATTCTTAGTTTTGATGATAACATTATATATAAATTTTGTATAAGACAATGTGGTACTCTAATTATTCACGTTTTCCATTTCAGGAAAAGTATAAAAGAGTATGCACAAAATCAACGTTTAGAAGCTTTGACCCAGAAGATCTGGATGGCTTCATCAGAACATGGTCTGGCAGACATCAGAAGATGGTCTTGCAGAATTCAGAACATGATCTGGAAAGCATCAGAAGATGGCAGTCACGCTCCAAAGCACTTCCAAGTCTGTTGACAGAAGTTGCATCTGCACTAAAGCTGAAGACTCTGATATTCAAACGTTATTCTACATAATCTGAGTCCAGAAGCAAGTACAAGATGAAAAGGCTATAACGTTAAATCTCTGACTGACAAAAGGAACGTTAGAAGCTACAAAAGGCAAAGTCAGAAAAAGCAGTTGAAGCATGGCTCGAGGTAGTTGACAAAAGAGTGAAACATTAAATGCAGTAGTGTACAATTCACGTAAAGCATTAAATACTCCCAACGGTCACATTTCCTCACTGCCTATATATAGAAGTTCTTATTCAGAAGCAACAGCAACTCTTAAATGCAAAAGTACCAAAACATTGTCAAAACGTTATCACACAAAAGCAAAGAAGAACTTCATCTTCAACCTCACAACCTTGTAATATTTTAGTGAGTGGTAGAACTTAAACTTGAGAGAAAAATCACTTGGTTATTATAGCTTATTAAGAAGCAATTTAATCTCTTGTAATATTTATTTTATATTGATTGTAAAAGGAAGTTCCTAGAGTGATCAAGTTGTGATATGTAGACTCTAGAAGACTTAGAGGTTATCTAAGTGGAGAACCATTGTAATCAGTCTTATTAGTGGATTAAATCCTCAGTTGAGGTAAATCACCTTGTCAGGGGTGGACTGGAGTAGTTTGGTTAACAACGAACCAGGATAAAAATAACTGTGTGATTTATTTTTGTCTACCATTTTTAGAAGAAACCCTTATTCAATCCCCTCTTTCTAAGTGTTTTTCACTCCTTCATAAGATTCAATGGGTAACAACAAGTCGTTGATTTGGAAGTTGGTGCAATATTTTGTGACAATGTTGACTATTACATAATTGCGGGTTGAGTTTTAAAGAAATTCTTAATGAAGTTCTATATCGAGGTTATGTATCTAAGAGATACTAGTGAAACTTCACCTATATGATTTTCGAGATGGTGTCGTCTCAAAGTGAGAGTTGGAGTTTCTGTCATGATAAATTCATGAAAACAGGAAAAACACATGGGCATAACTAGTGCTAGGCGAGATATGTAGGCGTAGAAACTCTAAAAAGTGTGTGTATAGCAATGTTGGTCTGATCACATGGTATAATGGTTCCGTAGCTACCTAACGTTCCAATTAGGCTTTGCGTTGTCTTTACTAAGGTTAAGTTCAAATCGAAAGATACCTAACTGTATTAACACTTTTTATCTTCTATATTCTGGAATTGGATTTGTCATTATTAGAACAAGTGGGGGATTATTGTAAATTCATTGAGGAATTCTACAAGTTGTGTTCTAAAATGACAAAATAGTGAAAGTGAGTAATATGCTAATAAATGAATGAAATAAAGTCCCACATTGGACGATTCACTCACTTTGAAAACCTTTATAAAGAGTTAATATCATTAACTCAACAAAAGGACAAAATAGGATAAAGTGTCACATTGACAAATGTGGTGGTCCCAAGCATTATGTCACTTGTCTCAATCATACAACCACTCGCCAGTGTCGCCACCGACGAAACCGGCTCCGACTCCGGTTTCGGGGGGCGTGGGCGTAGAGGCAATAGTGGCGGCTTGTAGATGGCACTTGAGCACTTAGGCACGTCGCATTGGAGCGATTGGGCTATTCGTGGCGTTAATGAGGCAGAGTGAATTTTGAATTTGGAAAGTGGCAACTGTTCACGAAATGCTGCAGAGTGAAACCATGCAATCATTAGTGAACCTTGCTGTGTGCCAACAGTCATAACTTTTGAAAATTATATTGTTTCACCAAGGGTCGCGACCTTATGAAACAATATTATTTTTTCCTATAAAAGCATGATTCCGGATTCAGAATGTCACATCACAAAAAACGAAAATCCTCTAAATAATTCCAGAGCACTCTTCCCTGCATTCGAGTTTTCGCCAGTCTTGCGCAAACTCGATAAGGCTGAATTATCCTTTGTATTCCTGCATTGAAACTCTAAAATATTCGAGAGTGCTTAAAATACTATAAGGAAAGTGTTCCGTACACGATTCAAGCCTGGATCCGTTTAACTTTGAAGCGTTTTCTAACAACTAGGAAGTATTGATACATATCATAAGACTAGACACCTTTGTGAGAACCACTTGTCCACCTAAAACCTTAAGGTGATAGGTGAGTGAGTCCTACTTATAAATGTTCAAGTCACCACATTCTCATTCAATGTAGAACTATTTCTCCACTTACTCACACTTACATTATTACTCTAACAGTACATTGTTTTCAATTGGATTACCGAATCCTATGTGTTTACAATTATTATTTTTTTGAAAATAGCTAATTTAGAAAATACATTGAAAAATAAATTAATTTAGATATATATTTTTGAAAAAAATGGATTATTAGGATAAAAATTTCACTAAACTAAATCTTTCGTTTAAAAAAAACTAAAATCTAAAACTATGTTAGTATTATGTAGACCGAACTGTCTCTCTTCCTCCTATGTTGTTTTTTTTTTTCCTTTCTAATATAATAAAAAGGAAATATATCCAAAAACCAAGGCCAGCAATCTCATGGATCTCTCTCTCTCATGTGCATTCATATTTTCTTGTGGATTGCTTATGGAGCAAATATTCTTTCAAACTCCCTTATTTATAAACTTGTCTTTTACCATAAATTCTATTCGTTTATTATTATTAATTTAAAGGTTAAGATACATTTATTTATAACTAATACATGAGTTTTTTAAGAAAATATATCTTAACCTTTGAATTGTTAAGAATAAAGGGATAGAATTTGGTGTCAAAATTAATACTTTTGACATCGGTATCAAATGATCCCCTCCCTATATATAGGATCAAATGATATCAAGGTGTCAAAGTTTAATTTAACACCAAATCTCAACCGTTTAAAGAATTGATTAAACGGTCATATAAATGGTCTATTTTTTTAACGAAAAAATAAGCTATATATATATATATATATATATATATATATATATATATATATATATATATATATATATATATATATATATATATATATATATATATATATATATATATATATATATATATATATATATATATATATATATATATATATATATATATATATATATATATATATATATATATATATTGCTTTGAGGAATTTGAATAGTATTTTTTTAATAGTATTGAATCATTTTAATAATTTTATTTTCATATGAAATTTTATCCAATGCATAAATCTGAAGCATAATAAAAATGATTATTTCGAATCAAATGCCACATAATATTATTATAGATGATAGATACAAATTATTTCCTTCTTCAAATTTAGACGTGACATACATTTTCAACAAAGTTGCCATAGTAAACTATTGACTTTGTTGCTTAGTTATTTGAAGGAGGATGTACTTTGGGTAGTGAATAGTCCAAGTTAAATTCAGAAATTTTCTCCCTAGGTATCTTGCGAGAAACTTTCCTATGAACTGAGACAAGAGTTTTGGTTTCTGAAGCAACCGAATATTTTCTCATAACATTGAGCACCTTTTGGTTATTGTATCTTTCTTTTCTTGACTTTTGATTATAGACCAACAAAGTCTTCATCTTTTTTCCTTCATTCATCACTGGAAAATTATTTGGTAAGGATTCAGAATCTTTTATATCATCCGTCTGCACAAAATAGAAAATACAAACTATTATGAACCATATAATACATTAGTTATAATCATGGTCGTTTTTTAGAATGTGCAAAACAGACAAACACAAAATTTATTACGGTTAATTTAAACCGTGACTATATGTAGCCTCCTAAACTAGTTGTTATGATTAAATTGTAATTAAGTAAAACTTTTATTACTTTTGCATGGTTAAACTACAGTCTGCCACAAAAAAATTGAGATGGCCCTGATTACAATATATAATGGTCATATTTATTTATTTATTTATTTATTTATAATATAAAAAAACTATGCACTAAACATATTAAAATGCTTAGTTAGGGCAAACCTTGATAGAGAAATGTGGTTTATTCACCAACTTGATATCTTGAGTAGTGCTGGTAGTGGTAAGAGGCAAGGCAGTACAATATGCATTGCATGAAATGGCCAGAAAGAAAATAAGGTATGTGACTGACATACTCAGAGACAGATAGATAGTATACATTTTGGAGAACAAATGTATTGACAGAACAAGGAGTATTTGTAGAAAGGAAGAAGTAAATGCGCATTAAATGCAATGACTTGAGGAGTAAGAGGTTATGTTGCATAACATGGAGTTGTAGGGAGAAAAACAAGAGGTAAGAAAAAATCAAAGATATGATGGCTCCACTTCTGTCTCTTCCTTATTCAGGTATCAAATTTAATGGGTCCCAAGTGAGAAAATAGAAGAAAGAGAGTCATCTATGATAACATGATTAACCGAATTCTCAACTCTTTATCATTTTAAAGAATAAAAAAATTTAACATATTACTACATTTAAATTTGAATGTAAAGTGTTTGATTGAGTTAAAGAGACTTTTAACATTTCATTGACATATTTTTAGATAAAAAATTATGGTTAAATGCTATAAATATTTTACTTGTATTTATAATTTTCAAATATATATATTATTGAAAATTTCATTTTATTAAGTATTTTTTAAACAATCAAAAGTTCAAGGCCCATAAACACACATTATATTTTTCAACAAACACAATATTTATTTTCCCAAAATGAAAATAGATTAAACAATATTTATTTTTTCAAAAAGAAAATTGATTAAACGTGTGTGCGGGCGGGCGTGCGCGCGCGCGTGTCAACTAAGTAGGTGTTTTATTTTGATGATGACAACATTTAATATTAAATGATATTCACTAAATTCAATATCTATTGAAGATAGCTCAAGCGGTCGAAGATGCTTAACATGGTTGAATAAGCTACTATCCTGAATCAAGTTATGCTTTGGAAGATCAAGACATCCATTTTAAGTCGACATTGTGGTCAAACGACATTCAAGTGAAAACTTCTGTTTTTAAGATAAACTCTAGTTTTACTTCTCAATTCTCAAATGATGGTATTCAACATAAAGTTATTTCTCATTAAGAAGATTAAGACTCTTGTATGATGCTAAAAATTAAAGACAGTGATTCAAACACTTGAAGCTTTAGAGTTGAAAAGAGAGAGGATGTGTGAAAGTTATTCTAGTCGTGTGTGCTTGAGTGACAAATGTCTTGTAAATACACAAGAGTATTTTTAAAAATATTATGGCTAAAACATACACACACACACAAATGTCTTAAATTATTTTTACGACCTAGCTAGTTTATTAGGGGAGTTTCTGATTCATTGGAAGACCATTTCTAAATGAATAATCAATTACACTATGAACCTAATCGAAAAGATCATGTTTGATTGAGTCTAAAATCAATTGTGATAGTCTCTTAATGATTGACAATGACTAACTATTAAACCTTACATTTGTGACCTTAGCAACCAATTATTTAGGGTGTCGAATTGTTTAGCCTAATTCATTATGATATTGAATTAGCCATGGATTATTTCTAAATTTATATTATAGCTTGGCCTATAAATAGAGAGCTTATTTATCATTTTTTCCACATCCAGAAAATGAGTAGTGATCCTACTTTCTTATTTCTCTCATATTTTCTTTAAATCTCTCATTTTTCTCACATATATTTAGGCATAATGCTTTGAGAGTATTGTAACACCCTATTTTTATTAGATTTTAATTATTTAGGATTATTTAATATTTGATAATTGTTTGTGTGTTTTATTTAATAATTGTTGAGTGATAATTATTTAATTGGGTGGTAATATGTTATTTAGCTAATTAATAAATAGTAGAATTATATTAGAAATTAGCTAAATGGGCTTAGTTGAGTGAGAAAAAGTAGTGAGTGGGTTAAGCCCAATGGGATAATGAGAGTTAAGAGAGAACTTTGTGTCATAACCTAATTAGAAAGAAAAGAGGAGAAAGGTAGAAAGGAGAGAAGAAGAACATAGAAGAGAAGAAGAGGAGATTGGTAGGTTTCATCATGAGGGTGGATTAAGAGTTTAAGGTAAGGGTTAGAATCCAAATTCTTGTAGAATCTATGATTGGGTAATGTTGTATGTGTTAGAGAATGAGATTTCAATTTGGGTATTTTCATAATTCATGAGATTTGTGTTGTTTGATGTTGTTTATGCTTAGAATGGGTAGAAATAATATGTAATAGTGATTCTTTACTTTACTCCATGGGTGGGTTTTGATTTATAACATGTTGGATGAAAAGAATGTGAAAACCTAACTTTTGGGATTTAGGTGAAATTCATAGATTTGCATGATTAATGATGCTTTGATGAATCTAATGATACATATGAGTTATATGTGTGATATGTATGTGAAATTCGTGTGCAAATAATGAACTAAACTGTGAATTGAGTGATGGAATGGAAAGAGGGAACTGTGCTGAGTTCACACAGAAAATTCATTTCTGCGTTGTGTTCGCGACGCGAACAATGGTGGTGGCGCAAACTGAATGGATTCAGGAAATGACTTGGTTCTGCCTTGTACTTCGCGGCGTGCACATGTGGATGCAGCGTGAACTGAGTGAATGTTTGAAATACATTGTTTCTGTCTGGTACTTCGCGGCGCGAACTGTGTTCAAAAATATTTTCTTGTTTGTTTGAGACTTGACTTGCATACCTATTACTTCTATATGTTCATTATGTGTTATTAATTGATTAATTAATATGTGTGAGGTATAATTGGATGTATTATATAATTGATTGCTAAATGATAATTGTGTTGAGATTGGATTGAATGGCATATTGTGTAATTTTGTGCAAAGTTGTGAAGATGTGATTGTGTAGTTTAAGAGGTAGAGTGATCATCTTAAATGCATAAGTCTTAATTTTTGCCCACGTACACAAGCATAAGTCTTTGAAAGTGGCAATATTGGGTAATCTCGTGAAGGTTATTTACTTGTCCCAAACCTAACGAGTATGGGGTTTGAAAGCTTAACGAGTATGGGGCTTTTGAGGTGGTTATCTAGTCTAGAGAGGATGACAATCGACATGACTGAAAATGATAAAGGAGGGATCAACATGCATATCGCATTGAGTCACACTCGAGTTGCACGTGTCGGTATGAAATGTTGTTATGTGTGATTATGTGATATGAATGTGTGGATGTGAATTGATATATATATATATATATATATATATATATATATATATATATATATATATATATATATATATATATATATATATATATATATATATATGTGTGTGTGTGTGTGTGTGTGTGAGTGTGTGTGTGTGTGTGTGTGTGTGTGTGTGTGAAATGACGAGTCATATGATGTGAATTAGGGAAGGTAATGTGAATATGATGTATGTGAAGGATACATATTTGATGTGGAATGTGAAATATATATATATATATATATATATATATATATATATATATATACATATATATATATATATATATATATATATATATATATATATATGTATGTATGAGTGATATATGTGTAAATGTGTAAATCATTGATATACGATGTTGTGAATTTGATTGTGATACTTAATTGTATTAAACATGTTGACTTTATGTCGAGGATAAATGTATGATTTGAGAAGAGTGATGAATCGTGACATGTATGTTTATGTATGTCGCATTTCCCATTATTATATTTTCTATTTAGAATTTGGATTCTCGCCCTTCTGTTTGAATGTTGCCCTTCGTTGGTAACGTGCAGGTTCAGACAAATAGTTGCTCGATTCGTGGCTTAACCAGAAAGCTCCGAGGTTTCGTTTGATTAGGTAGTGAGTCGATGCTCTGGTGATGTAACACTGGGTTAGGATTAGTTCGTTGAAATCATCTTTCTATTTGGACTGTATCTTGATACTACCTTATGATTTCGTATGATGTTTATTGTTGTTGTTGGAGGCCTTAGTGCCAAATGTTTTGGATATGTTGTTATGTTTCCATTTGGATGATATCGAGACAGGATCATGGTATGGTACATGGATCATTTATATAATGCATGAGTATTTGTGATTTCCGCTGTGTATGCATATTTTATTTAAATTATGCCAAGTAAATGTATTATAATGATGACCAGATGTATCTCATGTAGACGGATATGTTGTTTGTTGGTTTTAAAAGCCTTTAATTTTTGAAAACATCGTTGTGACGCCCCTTGTTATATGCATGTTTACTCTGAGTAATTGTTTATGATTATTAATTTGGGTATTAGAAAGGGGTGTTACAAGTATTCTTTAGCCTAAGTGAGGATCTTTTTTCTGGGCTAGGGTAAATAAGTCAAATCTCTCTCACACACCCACACACACACACACACATATATATATTTATACATATATATATATATATATATATATATATATATATATATATAAGTCAAATCTCTCGTTGAGTTGTAAGGTTTTTCATCACTCATAGTAGTGATTGAGGTTGATCACTAGGTTTAATGATTGAAAAGTCCAAACACTTAGGTTAGTGTTTGAAAGTGAAACAGGTTCTCATATTTTATGGGAGACTTAAATAGAAAGTCATTAGGTAATGTTATGAAAGGCATAGGACATCATAGGGTTTGTTGTTGCTTGTAAGACTGATTGTACTAAGCTACTAATAGTGAATTTCTTTTCTTTAGTTGGAAGCCAACCCTCTACACGTAGGGACAAGTTACATCGAACTGGATTACCAATTTCCTGTGATATTTACTGCTTTTCTCCTCCATCATAATGTACAAGTGTTGTTGTCTTACTAGTGTAACTTGTTGGACCAGTTGTTCCAACATCGCGTACGATATATATCCCTTAAGGAACAAAATTTCAATAGGTGTACGTCATTCTTTGACCGAACCTGCATAATTCTCTAGAGCTCGTCTCTTTCCCAAATCACTTTTACTTTCCAATAATTTTTTTCTTTTGCTTTTCCACTGCCTATTTATTTGTTTTTACAAAATATTTTGAAACTCCGATTTTACACACACACACACACACACACACACACACACACACACACATATATATATATATATATATATATATATATATATATATATATGAGGAAGGATCATATTACACTCGAAGAGTTACACCATGAGTTATACTCGCTCGTAACTTCATTTTGAATAAATATTTTTTAAAATCAACAGTTGGATTGAAACATAATATCATATAGATCATACCTATAAAATTTGAGATTAATCTATTATGATTTACTATACCATCAAGATATCCAAAGATTAACATTAAAATGAACTTTCATATAACGTTAATTTTGATGTAAATCAATGACATAGTAAACCATTATAGATTAATCTCAAAATTTATAAGTATGATCTATATGATATTTTGTTTCAATTCAACGGTTGATTTTAAAAAATATTTATTCGAAATGAAATTACGAACGAGTGTAAGTCGTGATGTAACTGTTCGAGTGTAATTTGATCTCTCCTTATATATATATATATATATATATATATATATATATATATATATATATATATATATATATATATATATATATATATATATATATATATATATATATATATATATATATATATATATATATATATATATATATATATATATATATATATATATTCATATTTTAAAAAACGTGTACTCTTGACAAAAAATTATTTCATGATTTAGTGATGGGCAAAGATTTTAGTTCTTGTTCAATCCGATTATCTTAATTTTTTTCTTGTCTCTGTTAAAAATTTTAAAACAAATGCATGACAGTAGAAATTATGTTGTTTAATTCTTTTCTTTTTCATCAAATCAAACTCTTAACATGGACTTTTATCAAAATAAAATTTGTTTACTAGCCCACATAAAATAAAATGTTCATAAAATTAAATAGACTCCTCCTACTACATGGAGTTGTATGAAAATATTTCTTGTGTCATACTGCTTCCTCGTGTGAGAACATTATTATGAATGTATGATAATTTGTTATTTGTGACATGTTACAAGGAATTATTTGAATTTATTTATAGTCTTGAGTTGGTTGATATTCTTGTCTTTGGGAATAAGTTTACCTTATTCAAGATGGATGGCAGTGCTATGAGTTGTTTGGACAATTTTTATTATCCGAAGGGCTCATTGATAAGAGGAAAATGGAGGGGAAAGTAATTGGAAGTAGGGATGTTTCGGGCCATTTTAGATCAAAATTTATCTATCAAATTTGGGTCTTTCAATTGTTTGATGGAGCGTCAGAGTTTTGTACCTTTTATGGAGAAGGTGTGGTCTACTACAAAGGTCCAAGGTAGGGCAACGTTCGTGTTTAGGGAAAAACTTAAAATTTTCAATGAGAACCTTAGAAGTTGGAATAGTGAGGTATTTGGTGTTATGAATTTGGAGGTGGAAGGGGTTGTTAAGGAGCTTAGGGACTTGGACTTAGAGGTGACAGCGGATTCCTTCAGCGTTAGCAGTAAAATGATCAAAAGAGATGTAGAGCTTCCTCTCAGGTTTCCCAATCTCTCCATAACAAGGATAGCATGCTAAGGAATAAATCTAGACTTACTTGGCTTCGTGAAGGGGATTCAAACTCCAGATATTTCCATAATTCTTTGAATTTGAGAACAATGAGAAACTTTGCAGTGTTCAGGAGGTTAAGCAAGAGGTGAATGATCACTTTGCAATGAGATTTTAATATGATGTGATTCATAAATTAGTTCTTGACGGGGGTGCAGTTTAAGCAATTGAACAAGGATGAGAGGGATACACTAGAAGTTCGATTATTATTATTAGAAGAGATTAAGGATGTGACATGGCGTGGAGATAAAGAAAAAAGCCCTAGGCCTGATGGTTATAACGTAGGTTTCTTCAAGACTTGTTGGGATATTATTAAAGATGATTTATCTAGCTTTATGAAAAGTTATATCTATATCCTAACCTTCCTAAGGCAACCACAGAAATTTTTTTGGCACTAATTCCAAAAGTATACCGTTCTCAATGGATCTAAGAGTTCAGACTGATTTGTCTTGTGGGAAGTTTGTTTAGGATTTTAACATATGTTTTAGCTTTAAGGTTGATGAGATTCATGTGCAAGCGGATTTTTCCCAATCAATCCTCTTTCATTGCTCAAAGACAGATGCTTGATGGAGTGTTGGTGGTTAATGAATTGGTCGATTATGCAAATCATTTCAAGAAGGTATGCTTGTTGGTGTAGGTGGATTTTGAAAAAACTATGATTTAAGGTATGTGATGAAGAGGATGGATTTTGGCCCTAGGTGAATTATGTGGATGGAGGTTCTAGTGTTTAATGTACCATGTTAGTACTTGTAAATGGTAGTCCACATTTGACTTTAAAGCGAGTAGAGGTTTGCATCAAGGGAATCCCCTTCCCCATTCCCCTTAATAATTGTTGAAGGTTTTACTCGCTTGGTCAATAATGCTTCAGTATTAATGGACTTTTATGGGTTTAAATTTCATAATTGTATTTATGTTGAATATATGTAAATCACGGACGTCACGATGTTAATTTGTGATGGTGCTTGAAAGAATTTATGGAGCTTAAAGTTAATTTTGAGAGGCTTTGAATTGGCGCATGGGCTTGGGATCAATCTTTGTAAGAGTAAAATTCATGGTCTTAATCTAAATGAGGGGATTGTTTCAATTGTTTCCAGTTTTCTCTCGGGTGGTATTGGTTCCTTTCCATTCAATTTTCTAGGTATTCGGGTGGGGGAAAATCCTAGGAGAAAAGCCACTTAGGCTCCTATCATTGATAAGCTGCATATAAGGTAATCTTGGTAGAAGGGAAACTATTTTTCTATTGGAAGGAGGGTAGTTATGCTCAACATTATTTTGTCTACCATTCCTATTTATTATTTCTCCTTCTTCAAAGCTCCCAAGGTGGTTATTGATGAGATAATGAGAAGTTAGCGCTTGTTCTTGTGGGAGGTTTCGAAGAAAATATATCATTTATTGGGTTAGTTCGGATGACGTTTTTAAATTATAGAAGGAAGGGGGCTTGGGCTGAAACACTGCGAGCATTTTAATCTATCCTTGTTGAGAAAATGACGTTGGAGGTTATTTAAAAAAAGAAGGGTAATTTTTTGTTTGAGTTTCTTTCATTCAGGTCTGGATGTCTATTGGAGCCTAGCTAAGACCCGACTTTGGCTGTAGTCGATCGTAGAGACTTCATTTGGCGGAGGGACGTTAGGATGGTGGGCAGATCGAATGTAACTATAACGAATTGGATCTCTAACTTATTATGTGCAAATTAGGGAATGGGACTTCTATCAAATTCTAGAAGTATATGTGGCTTGGTTATATTCTCTTGATGTTGTTGTTTCCCACATAATTTGTGAAATATTTTGGTGCATGGGAGTATGGAGTGACGCAAATTGGATTTGGAACTTAGATTACTTCGCTCAAGTCTTGAGCGATGAAGACAACGACTATTTGGAAGATATGCTAGATTTATTGAAGAGGATTCATCCATTGGCATATATCGATGATATTTTCATATGGTGGAGGTGCAGCAGGGGAGTTTCGGTTAAAGATAGATATTTGTGTCTGAATAATGTCAGTAATGTGGGAAATATAGTGTCTAATGTTGTTCTTTATGTGTTAGCTATTTTGTGGAATTCTAGAACTCCTAGAAAAGCTAACATTTTTGGATGGAGGCTTTTAGTTCTGTGCTTTTAGGGTTGGCTTAATTTTTGTAAAAACAATTAAGTGTATTAGCTATGGAATGTATAAGAACAACAGGTACAACAAAGAAGACCCACTGAAATGATAAAACATGTTATGTTGAAGTAATTCAACATTTGGAATAACATGTCACATGGGATGTTACGACATCATGCCTGAGCTGAAGTGAAGAGTTTTAATTAAATTTGTGTGATTTAATTATTACAGAAGAATGCAGAATATTCAAGGATATTATGCAAATCAAATAAAGGCATATATACGTAACAGGTCTGAAGATTCAATAAGAATATTTGAGGAAGCAATCAGAAGAATCATATCAGAATATTCGAGGATTATATAGTTTTTAAATATGGAGAGATTCACGGAAACTAAAAGATTGAAGACCTTGTTTGTAGCAGAAGTTACTGCTTGATTGTAACAGCAAATTTGTTGTGATTGAAGGCCCAAATCCAGTTGGGTATAGGTTATAAATAGAAGTGTTTGTACCCTAGAAAAACAAGACAACCACGAATAGAAAACATGTAATCATTAGGGTTTGTCAAAGTAAACCTCCAGGGCTGTGGGAAGGTCACTGTAGTCCTTGAAGCCTGTAGGTAAGAGGAGTAGGTATTGTTCTTGGAGGAAGATTTGAAGTAACTCCAAGGTAGCGTTCATGATCAAGAGTCTTGGCTAGGGATTATCATGGAAGTGTGTCTTCTAAAACTGTTTGTTTGTGTAATCGGAATACGTTGTGTATTAGGTCGTTGCTACAACTCTTGGGACTGGAGAGCTGTACAACATCACTGCGGTGATTGAATGTGGGATGGGGATATTCCATATCTAGATAGGATCTAGGTAGAAGGGTCATTGGGTAGGGACTTAAGGTGGAGAAAAACACAAGAAAGGGGGGGTTTGAATTGTGTTCTTTACAAAATAAAATTTCCCTTTCTATAGATCTTTTCTTTCTTCTTAGTATCTCATTTTCTGGATATGCTTGGTGAATGTTGCGGAAGCATGTTAGAGATAACACGACATAACCAATGAGATACATATTCATCTTAACTTCTTAACTCCATCAGAACTTCTGACTTTGCTCAGTATAGTTCTGAAGATATTTTGCGTGAATGTTCTAAGTTAAATGAATAATGCAGAAGATAAAAGACACATTCATTTTTATCCTGGTTCACCTTCTCAATAAGGCTACCTCCAGTCCCCCCTCCTCAGGTGATTTTGCCTCTCTCAACTGAGGACTTAATCCACTATAATCAAACAGATTACATCTACACGATCAACTGTCATGACTCACAATACAATGCACAACCAACTATTGTGACTTACTTCCTGCACAAGCTAACTGCTAGTGACTAACTACAATGAACTGTTCAGTGTTTTGATCCACAGATATAATATTCATTGACCCCTTTGGACTTCTGACTTTCACTCGGTCTTCTAAGAGGATTTCTACAATAATCACATTCAATGTCATCTCAAGCTTCAGGCCTTTACCTGGTCACTCAAGGAACCATCACCAATTTATTTCGTTACAATACAATGCTTCTGAATAAGCATATTTTCTTTTTATCTAAGTACACTTTGTTTTGATACACTGACAAGTAATTACTTCAGATGTGAGAATTTTCTTGGAATCTTCATGTCTGTATCTTTTAACGAGATCTTTGCTTCTTTGTTGGTAAGCAGAGTAAGAGCGTAAGCTCTCTGGATTGAGTGCTTCTTCAATTTGATCTTAGAATTTAATTCTTCTCAAAGCAGATTTAGAGCACCAGCTCTAGTTTGAAGTTGCTTCTTGATTTGATCTTCATCTTTAATTCTTCCCAAAGCAGATTTAGAGCATCGGCTCTAATTTGAAGTTGCTTCTTGATTTGATCTTCATCTTTAATTCTTCTCAAAGAAGATTTAGAGCACCAACTCTAGTTTGAAGTTGCTTCTTGAATTGATCTTCATCTTTAACTGTTGATCATGATGTTGTTTGAGACAGGCAGACAACATTTTCATGAACCTAGATACTAATAATACCCTTTTGAGCATCGAATCTGTGTAGATAAGATTTCTAAGTCATTTGAGTGAAGATTATTAGAATTGATCATGTATTAGTGGATTTTTCTTAAGTGTGTTTCAACCTCTCATTACTCCGATGGAGGATACTCCATAACTTGCATACTTTTCTATTTCTCACTTAAGATTTTCTTCTCATAGGCTAATGTTGTATATTTCAACATTCTTGTTTTCTCATCATACACTTCGTGTATGTTGCCTCTTATTGGTGCAGCAGATTTTTCTTATGTTAATTGTCTTTGCACAACTGGTCTCATACACTCTTACACCATTACTTATCTTCTTTCCACGATTTTTTTCTTTATATATAGTTCTGGTATATTGATCCGCTGTCGCGCACGGATCAAAAATAAGTATTTTTTAAAACTGTAGTTAACGGTAACGACAACTCGAGTATCGTATCGCAAGGATTCTTGTTTTGATATTAACTAATAGAAATCTAATTGGGGGTTTATGGATTTAGATCGATTTATGAACAATAGAAAAAATAAGTGATTATCAAATAAGCTAAAACGATAATTTGTTGATTCGGTTCCTATCTATCATTGAGTATTGTAATTCCAACCTCCTTAGCGGATGATCTATTCCTATTCAAATATAATATCCATTGACAAGCGCAATTGATAGTTTAATTTGTGTGTTCCTATTATTCAAATTAAGCAAACGAGATTAAGTTTCATGAATTAAGCAAACATGAATTAAACGGACATGATAACAAATTAAGCAAACGATAACGTGACTATAGTTAGGATCATACAACCAATCTAATTAAATCAATATAGTCTATGCAAATCAAATTAACCAAACAACAGACATAGATTAATATTTAAAGGAATAGAACTGAATTATAATTATAATACCATCAAGGTCGGAACCTGAATAAAGCAAATTGTCTCAAAGGAATTAGTTCTCCATGGAATTCATACAAGCTTGCCTCATAATTTCGTGAATAGTGAAACGTGAGTAAATGAATAGTACGGTCAACCCTAGGTAAATGGCAGAAATAAGAATGCGGGTCATAACCCAACTGGGTCAAACAAACATAACCCAGACCCAAAACTAACGGCCCAAAACTAAATAAAACTAATGTTGCAGCTTCAAACAAAATTTTGGAAAATATGCGCTCCAAATCTGACTTTGACTCCGACACAGAAGTTGTAGCTCTTTCTCTTAGCTTTCCATCAATTATTAGAACGCCTCAATCGGATTCCCGGAGCTCCAGTTATGATCATTTTAGTGCAGACTACTAATGCTGAAAATAAAGTGCGAAAATCAAATTAAACCAGAAATAAACTAAATTAGAAAAACATTATAAAACATAAAAGTAAAAAAAGAAAATTAAAGAAATGCTTAAGAACAAACATAGGATAATGTGCATTAAAATGCACTGATCATATATTACCGTTGGAAACCTAGCCGTTTAAATCATGTTTGCACATGCAGTTAATGCTTGTTGTAGACTGAATCAGGAAAATAACTATTACCGAGGCGAATCTTATCTTTGGCATTGATAGCGTGTTCTCTTCAACTTGCTTCTTCCAAGATGGTTGCTTATTGGTGGTGTATCTTCTTTTACAAAAATGTACACCAAAATAGATGTCATAATTTTGTCTCTACATTGAATGTCGTGATTTGTTGCATGTGATTTTGTTGAAGCAATTCACGATGTTCTTAGAAGTTTCTGATCACTTAAACCAAATTATCTTTTGTTGATATTGCATGTGAACGTTGATGTTGCTTGTTCTTCTAAGTAAGCTTATTTTCCTTCAATACTTATTTTGCTTCTGATCTTCTAGATATTTTGATACTTTATATAATATTCAAACAAGTTTCTGATGTAGTCTCTATGTACTTTGTTTCTGATGAATGTTGGCATAAAGCTTTTAGCTTAACACCTGCACAGTAAATGAAATCATTAGTAATAAAATTGTTACTAACAAAATATATGTTTGTTATCATCAAAACCAGATTCTGAATGAAGATTCCCAATCTTGTTCTAACAATCTCCCCCTTTTTGATGATGACAAAAACCATGTATTTTGATGGAACAATTTTATGGGATGATAATAAATAAGCAAATAAACATTAGCTCCCCGTGAATTTGATAATTCTAGAACATTGAAATTTTTGAATTAAAGCTCCCCCTACTTATAGGAACCCTTTTTAGAGTAGATTAGAACTTAGAACTTTTCTTTAACATCTGTATGACATAAATTGTTTTATCAAACATATATCTTTTCTCCCTATTTTTGTCATAATCAAAAAGCATAAAGTAAAGCAAGATATTCAGGAACGAAATAAAGAATAACCAAATTTCGTTCATATAAAAGAAACATTATAAGGACAATAGATAATGATTACATCAAAGAAAATAATTAGACATAAAATGCCTCGCAGTTTTCTTCAATTAGTAGGTCATCATTGTTTGGAGATTCTGCATTGCGAGTTATCTGAATTATTTCAGTTGATTCAAGCAAGGCAGATAGAATTCTCCCATATGGAATGTGGGAACTCTGACCACACCCAAAGGCTATGAGAGATTCTTTCAGATGGCAGAAAATGATTGCAGGGAGGTTGAGAGGAAGACTTCTTTCAAGTCGGTGAATCAAAAGGCGATCCCTGGACGACACGAGTTGGAGAAAGTTTTCTCTGGGCGTTAGGTTGGACAGGACAAACCTAAATAGAGCCTGTCTGAAAGGAGTCAGAAATTCTGCATTATTAAAAATGCGTCTGATATCTCTACTTAGATGGTTGGCAGTATTCCAACGATCGAACTCTTCTAAACAGATGGCTGAGGGATTTGGGGAAAATCCAATCGTTTCAGCAATGGATTCTTCTGTGATGACGAAGGGAATGCCATGGATGTTGGCAGTGATGTTGAGGTTGTCATCACTGATGGATGCATTTACCCATAAGGTTTTTACTAGATTTGTGAAGATTGGTTCGCGGATAAGGACGACATATTTGTAACATCCCTGAGCTACCATTAATTCTACATGATGTGTATTTATTTCAGTGAGTCCTATGAACTTTTCTTTGAGAACATGATACTTGGTTGGACATCCATTTGGAAGAATGGAAACGGTTGTAGAGGTACAGGAAATGAGTTTAGAGAGAGGTGTGATTCCGAATAAGGAGAGATATAGAATTGATGAAAGCGAAGGAGCAGTTTGGGGGTATAAATAACTGCAGAGAATGTTTTGAAAAAGAAATTGAGTTAATCCTAATTATTCCTTAGCATTTATTGATCCTGGCGGTTAGGAGGAGATAGCGTGATATGAAGAGATTTGAAACAGATACCTAGGCTTTTTGACATAATAGCTTAACCAACAGTGACGTTTAGAGACTTTTGAACACGTGTTCGTGAATCAAGGGTTTTGAGAGCATGAATCATTTAATTATAGTATTAATTTAGAAATTCACTTTTTGAATTTTGAACACCAGAAGGTGAAGGAGTGAAAAACACTTAGAAAGGGTGGGATTGAATAAGTGTAATTTCTCAAAAATGGTAGATAAAAATAAAGAACACAATTATTTTTATCCTGGTTCGTTGTTAACTAAACCACTCCAGTCCACCCCTGACAAGGTGATTTACCTCAACTGAGGATTTAATCCACTAATCAAACTGATTACAATGGTTCTCCACTTAGATACCCTCTAAGTCTTCTAGAGTCTACAGATCACAACTTGATCACTCTAGGAAATCCTTTTACAATCAATATAAAATAAATATTACAAGAGTTTATTTTGCTTATAAGAAAGTTGTAATCACCAAGTGATATTTCTCTTAAGTTCTAGTTCTTAACACTCACTAAGATATTACAAAGTTGCGAGGTTGAAGATGAAGTTCTTCTTTAATTTTCAGTTTGACAGTGTTTCGGTATATTTGCGCAAGAGTGTTGTTACTGCTTCTGAATCAGAACTTCTATTTATAGGCGCTGAGAGGAAATGACCGTTGGGAGCATTTAATGCTTTGCGTGAATAGTACAACGCTGCATTTAATGTTTCACACTTTTGTCAACTACCTCGAGCCATGCTTTTGCTGCTTTTACTGACTTTGCCTTTTATAGCTTCTAACGTTCCTTTTGTCAGTCAGAGATTTGACATTATAGCCTTTTGTACTTGTACTTTCTTCTGGTCTCAGAATGTGTAGATAACAACGTTTGAATATCAGAGTCTTCAGCTTTGGTGCAGACGCATATTCTGTCTTCAGACTTTGAAGTGCTTTGAGCGTGATACCATCAGAGCTTCAGAGTTTTTCTTCTGACTGCCATCTTCTGATGCTTTCCAGTTCATGTTCTAATTCTGCAGTACCATCTTCTGATGTCTTGCCAGACCACGTGCTGATGAAGCCATCCAGAACTTCTGGGTCAGTGCTTCTGAACGCTGAATTGTGCTTACTCTTTTATACTTTTCCTGAAATGGAAAATGTAAAAGATTAGAGTACCACATTGACTTATACAAAATTCATACATAATGTTATCATCAAAACTAATAATATTGATCAGAACATTTCTTGTTCTAACAATCTCCCCCTTTTTGATGATGACAAAAACATACAGAATTGACATGAATTTGTATCCAGAATATCAGATGAAAAAGACAATACACAGATATAGCATTAAGCATATTAATAAGAGTGTGTGAATATTGTCATACCCCAAAAATTTGCCCACTATGTTTCAAGCTTTGATTCACAAAACAACTCAAATGGTCAACAGTCGACTAGTTTGACCTAAAAGTCAATTGTGGTCAAAATACAATAAAAATTCCTGATATTTGTCAACATCAACATTTTAATGTTAGGTTCATTAGTTGATCAAAGGTTGATCATGAGTCATCAAGAAAAGCTCCAAAATCACCAAAACCCTAAGTTTCTAAATTAGGGTTTTTAAGGAGAAAGCCAACCCAAATTTAACTAACCATATCTCTCTCATACTTTCTCAGAAATTCCCCAACAAAAGCTCATTCTCAAGGAAACTTGATTATCGACGACTTTGATGTTGGGCTCAAAGTCAAGAAATGCATCATTTGAGAGATATGAGCCAATACATTACAGGTCCTTCTAGGAGCTCGCAAAAAGCAGTTTTTTCTTAGAAGCCATATTATGAAGATAAAATCTCCAAATACAAAATATGTTCCAAAGTGGCTTGTAGAGGACATCTTGAGATTTCCAAAAAGTCCTAGAACACCTTCATATGATAAATATTGAATGAGTTAGGGCTTTCACAAGTTGGGCGATTTTGAGAAAAGTACAAAAGGCAAAGTGGAGAATTTTGAGTTTTTGATTAAATGGGCCTAAATATCTGGCTCAAAACATGATCCATAGACCATCCACGACCCCTAAGCCCATTCATGCTTTATTATTTTATTTGGTTTATTTATTTTTGATTTTTATTCATTAAAAGTCAAATTTAATTAAATAAATGATAAAAATATAAAGTAATGTATGGATCTATTTTCCCAATCAAATCATGAACATATTATCTGGGCTAATAATCAGGAACTTCGTGGGGTTTGATTGAGGAATATTTAAGCCAAAAATAGCAAGTTTCCATTCCAAACTTCAATCTAATTTCTCCATCCAAGCCCATGATTTCTTTCTATTCCTTTTGACCTAATATCACTCATTAGATATTCTAAAAGAAAGCAAACAAAAGAGGGACGAAAAGGAGGAGAAGGAGAGAAAGACAATAGGGTTTGTAACAAAGGAAAATTTCACAAAACTGCATGATCGAAACTTCCTCTCTAGCAAATTTCAATCAAAGCCAAGCATCTGATTGCATCCCAGAGGTTCCCAGTAGCTGATCCCACTCATCACTCAAGCCTGAATGCGTCCAGATCTCTACCTACAAGTCACTACGGTTTGCATTATTTTTTGAATCGAAAATCGCCATTTATGTGTTTCCAATTTGATTGATGCATCATTATATGTTCATTATCATGTTTAATAGAGTTTTCAAAAGACACCATTGTTAGGGTTCACAAAAACGTGGCCTTTCTTTTCATATATGCAGTTGGATTCAAGCCAAACCACTGGCATATTTGAAATCAGGAGAAGATTTTAGGTTGATCTGGACTGCTTTTGTTTTCCTTCATTGCGTTTTTTGCAGGTTTTTAATTGCCCAGGTTTTTTCGCAAGAACATCCGCAGCTACGTCCATAGAAAAATCCGTAGGTAATGTGACGGAGACAATGAACACTAAATAAGGACCCGTTGACGTACGCGTGGCCAATCACCGTTGGAGGGTCAACCAAATTGTTCCTCTCTCCTAGTATCATTGGATGGTCAAATTTCAGCCACTCTCTCCCTTCATTCCATTGGTCTATCGCATGCACCAGGGGCCCATCTAATCTCTTCGTTTGACTTGCTAGTTACTTTGATTGTTTAATATTTATTTTCATTAAGTGGTTATATTAACAAGATTCATGGAGCAGCGCAGTGGGCGAGATGAAGAAGCGTGTATCCTTCAAAGCATCGGTTCGAACCCAGCGGGAGACAAAAATATTTTTGCAAATTGTTTGGTTTCAGTCACTAATGGATCCATCGTTTCCCTCAATGCGCGCCCTCACGATGTACCTCATCTCCCAACCCTCATATTGCCTTCTAGTCTGATCCAACGTTGCTGAAAGCGCAGGCATACCGTGGGGCTTCAAAGACCAGCAACACCAAATCTAAACCCCAAGTTTCTAAATTCTTTTATATTTATTTATATAATTATTTGATTAATAACCTAATAAACCTTGTTTATATAATAATTTTAATTTAAAATTGAATTATTAGTATAGTTAATATTAGGATTTATTTATTAATCGTTTTGATCGAATTAATCGATCGCGATGATTAATAATCAATTATTTAATTATTTAAATAATATATTCAAATAGGTTTATTTACTAAGGGTTTTTAACTAATTCAATTGGTTACGATGATTAGTAATCCCTCAATAATTCGTTATTCGTTTTAATCAAACCTATTGATTACGATGATTAACGATAAATAATTTCCTTCTAATTCAAATAATCTATTAAAACACATTTATTTGCTAATGGTGATAATCGAATCAATCGGTTAGAATAATTAGCAATTCTTTATTTTATTTGTTAATTATGGTGATCAAACCTATTGATCATCGCGATTAATAGAACATATTATAATTAAGATTGTACACCATATTAAAACACAATTTCTTTTTAACAAAATTACAAACTACGAATTTCAAAACTGCGATAAGGTAATTCAAAATACCTTACAAACTACGAATTTCAAAACTGCGATAAGGAAATTCAAAATACCTTCACACATTGATACTAATTCTAAGGCGTACAACCCTACCCCGAACTACGTAGACACTGATCCTCCCTAAGGAGGTACGTAGGCACTTGGATAACCAAGGCGAGTCCCCTTCCCAAAACTTCAATTAGGTTTAAATCTCACTTTTAACCCTATTCATTTTCTGTCATTAGCCATAAACCACAAACCTTACCATAATACTCTAACAAACCTTAAATGCAAACCTTAGGAAAGGGTTAAGGGTGCCTAACAACTTCCCTTGACCATATTATAATAACTTACCCAAAATTCTCTAAAACTTCGTAGGGTTTCCTATTCGCTCTGGCAGAATAGGTGGCGACTCTAAATTCTTTAATTTTTAGAGCAGGTTGCTACAGCTAGCGACTCTGTTGGGGATAAAATAAATGGTGAATTATTATGCTCCTAGGTTTGGCTTAAGGTTTAGGGTACGGGGTTAATTATCAGGGTTTGGATAAATTTTCAGGGTTAGGATTTTGGGGTTAGGGTTTAGGTTTTTAATTAAATATTTAATTTTCTATTTATTTATTTATTTACAGTAATTTTTTACAGTTATTTAAATAAATGTTTATTTACTGTTTTTTTATTTACAGTAATTAAATATTTGTTTATTATTCTTTTTTGGGATATATAAATTGTGGTTAAAACATAAGTGTGGGAATTACCCTTAAGACCAGGGGAGACTTGCATCACCTACGAGTCTTATTGATAATTCCACTCAGAGCGGGTTGAATATCCGAAAATGTCCAAAACGAGGCTTGACTTTGTTGAGGGCAGGACTTGGTATTTGGCTGATCTCTTTGAGAACCTACCCCTTAAAACTCGAACCTTATGGGCAAATGAGTTGTTCTAAAATCAAAATAGACAAAAAGTCTCGGAGGCTACGAACTGCCCCATGAGACCCTTGTTAGAACATACCAATGGGAATGGTAGACTCCCTAAGCCGTTACGTCGAACCTATGAACTTAGGGTCAAGTGCTTATTATATGTTTGCAATTTATATACTACGAATATCCGTGTTTTAATTCTGCAGGTCTTTCTACGTGTTCCCTACCCTGTAGGGATACTATTTCCAAGATCGTGTCCTTCCCACGAAGGACATCTCCATTTATGCACGTCAATTGGCCTCTCGATGGTCATGAGACCCAGTGGCTGTCTTGAACAGTCACCTTGTGCCTACATCTACGCACTCCCTAGCCGGTAGGGATCCTACTTCTAAGATCGCATTCTTCGCATGAAGGACATCGTCGTTAGCATACATCAATTAGCCTCTCAATGGCCATGAGATCTAGTGACTGTCTTGAACGGTCACCCCATGCTTGCTCCCGCGCACCCCCTAACTTGTAAGGGTTTGGATTTCCATTTATACATCTTTCATCCCTAGCCTGTAGGGATTTCACTTTGTCCGATATTGTCCTTAGATAGGTTGTGTTCCGCATAGAGAACCTTCCCACGAGGGAAAACTTCGTTAGTACATGTCGAATGGCCTCTCGATGGCAATGAGATTTGGTGACTGTCTTGAACGGTCACCAGATCCTACCTTCTGCATACTCCATAATCTAAGGGATTTCCATTGGCGCGTCATAACATCTAGCTTGCAAGGATTTCACTAGGGTCTAATGTCACCTCTAAATCCGCATAGGCTATCCTTAGGGTTATATCTGCCGCACGTCTACATTGCATATAAGGAGTCATAATATACATAAAAAGAGGAGTCTTTTGCATATGCATGTATTTGCATTTTCATACATTCATACATTTACATTTGCATTTCTACCTTCGCCCTATCCATACTTAACATGCTCGCCGATCTCCCGAGACTCACGAAGAAAATCAAAAGGATCACAAACTATGGGGAGAGAATGATAAATTATTGAAAGATGAAAATGAACTTGGTTTTACAAAGAGAAAAAGGATGCCTTTCACCGTGCCAGCCACACGTCCATGCCTTTTCGTAACAGGATTGTAAATACAATAAAGGCTATCATCGAGCAAGGATTAGTTCAGCAAAGAAGTTCCCCCATAGATACACTCAAGAGGTATCTAGTCATAAAGGGGTTCATCTTAGAACATAGCAAAGCTTACAAGGATGCTCTACGATAAATTGGGGGGGCAAGGGTCAGTCCAACTGGGGCAATATCTTGAACAAAGATGCATAATTACGATGGAGGGAAGGCGACATATGTTAACTCCCCACAAGGGGCAAAAAGGACGTAGGTTTTCTATATCAATTTACAAACACTGAAGGCTGCAAACGGTGTGATACTACTGTTAGAACAAGATTTGTTCTGATCAATATTCTTGTTTGATGATAACAATGTATATGAATTTTGTATAAGATAATGTGGTACTCTAATCCTTTGCATTTTCCATTTTAGGAAATATATAAGGAGTATGCACAATTCAGCGCTAAGAAGCACTAACTCAGAAGGTTCAAGATTGCAACATCAGAACAGGCTCTCGCAAGACATCAGAAGATGGTCAAGCAGAATCAGAACATGGTCTATGAAGCATCAGAAGAACTTGAGGTCAGAAGCAGAAGTACTGAAGTTCTTATGGTATCACGCTCAAGCACTTCAAAGTCTAAAGACAAGAAGATGCTCTGCACCAAGCTGAATGACTCTCATATTCAAACGTTGAATTCACAAATCTGAGATCAGAAGCAAGTACAAGATGACAAGCTATTAAGTCTAATCTCTGACTGACAAAAGGAACGTTAGAAGCTACAAAAGGAAAAGTCTGTAAAAGCAGCAAAAGCATGGCTCGAGGTAGTTGACAAAAGTGTGAAAAATTAAATGCAGTGTTGTACTATTCACGCAATGCATTAAATGCAACCCAACAATCATCTTCTCAAACGCCTATATATATGGAAGTTCTGATCAGAAGCAGTACAAACAACTCTTGCAAAAATACTGAAACGTTGCTGAATTCAAAACTCACGAACTTCATCTTTAAGCTCATAACTATTGTAATATTTTAGTGAGTGTTAAGCTTAGAACTTAAGAGAAATATCACAGTTGTGATTATAGCTTTTTAAGAAGCATTCAATACTCTTGTAAACATTTATTTTACATTGATTGTAAAAAGTTCCTAGAGTGATCAGTTGATCAGTAGACTCTAGAAGACTTAGAAGTTTTCTAAGTGGTGATTTCCTAGAGTGATCAAGTTATGATCAGTATACTCTAGAAGACTTAGAGGGTATCTAAGTGGAAAACCATTGTAATCAAGATTGATTAGTGGATTAAATCCTCAGTTTAGGTAAATCACTCTAAGGGGGTGGACTGGAGTAGCTTCGTTAACAACGAACCAGGATAAAAATAATTGTGTTCATTGTTTTTATCTTAAGAGTTTTTTAAAGTCACACTTATTCAAACCCCCCCTTTTCTAAGTGTTTTGCTATCCTTCAATTGGCATCAGAGCGCCAGTTCTAGGTGCACGCACTTAACCGTGTTAGAAAACGATTCAGGAAGAGAAAAACCCTAAGTCAATATGGTTGATCCACCAACATCTGCATCAGCTGCTACATCTGTTTCTAATGATCAAAACAACAATGGAAATGGATATTCTAGACCACCAGTATTTGATGGTGAAAACTTTGAATACTGGAAATATAGACTTGAAAGTTACTTTCTTGGTCTAGATGGTGACTTATGGGATCTACTTGTGGATGGTTACAGACATCGTGTAAATGTTAGTGGAGTAAAGATGTCAAGACAAGAAATGAGTGATGATCAAAAGAAACAATTGAAAAATCATCACAAGTCAAGGACTATTCTGCTTAATGCTATTTCTCATGCTGAATATGAGAAGATATCAAACAGAGAAACTGCCCATGACATCTTTAAATCCTTGAAGATGACTCATGAAGGGAATGCCCAAGTCAAGGAGACAAAAAATCTTGCTTTAATCCAGAAGTATGAAGCTTTCAAAATGGAGGATGATGAAAACATTGAAGCAATGTTCTCAAGATTCCAGACTCTGACTGCTGGATTAAGGGTGCTTGACAAGGGATACACAAAGGCTGATCATGTCAAGAAAATCATCAGAAGCTTGCCCAGAAGATGGGGCCCAATGGTGACTGCATTCAAGATTGCTAAGAATCTGAATGAAGTCTCTCTTGAAGAGCTGATCAGCGCCCTTAGAAGTCATGAAATAGAGCTGGATGCTAATGAACCTCAAAAGAAAGGTAAGTCTATTGCTTTAAAATCTAACAATAAAAAATACACTAACATTTTTCAGGCTGAAGAAGAAGATTCTAAAGAGTCAGAATCAGAAGAAGAAGAAGAAGAAGAAGAAGATGAACTGTCCATGATCTCTAGAAGGGTAAACCAACTCTGGAAGAGTAAACAAAGGAAGTTAAAGAACTTCAAAAGTTCCAAAAGGCCTGAACGAGGAGAATCTTCTAGTCTTAGAAGATCTGACAAAAAGAAGGTCACGTGCTTTGAATGCAAGGAGCCAGGACATTAAAAGAGCGAGTGTCCAAAACTTCAGAGGGAAAAGCCCAAAAAGAAGTTTCAAAAGAAGAAAGGCCTTATGGCAACTTGGGATGATTCAGATTCATCAGAATCAGAATCAGAATCAGAATCAGACTCTGAAGATGAGCAGGCAAACATTGCGCTGATGGCCACTATTGATGATGGATCAGAATCTACATCTGACTCAGATTCTGAACAGGTATTTTCTGAACTATCTAGAGAAGAGTTAGTTTCTAGTCTAACTGAAATTCTGGAACTCAAGGCTCAACTTAGTATCAAATACAAAAAGCTGAAGAAGCTATTTGAATCTGAAACTAAGAAGCTTGAAGTAGAAAATTCTGAACTAAAGGAAAAAGTTTTAAAATTATCCAAAGATGTTGAATCATCTTCTGGTTCAGAAAAATCTATTCCAAGTATGAACAATATTCTTAAGGAATATGACTTGAGTTTTAGAAAGTTTTTATCTAGAGGTATTGGAAGAAGTCAACTTGCCTCTATGATATATGCAGTTAGTGGAAACAAGAGAGTTGGCATAGGCTATGAGGGTGAAACCCCATTCAAACTTGAATCTATGGATGATATGAAAATCACATACAAATCCTTGTATGATCAATTCAAGTATGACCACTCCCATGATATTAGGCTCACATCACATGCTAAAATTTTCCATATTACACACACTAAGAAGTATGTGACACACACTAGAAAATATCATGTGACTCAGAATAGGGAATATCATGTTGTACCTCCTGTTATTTATCATGCTAAACCCAAGTTCAATCATAAATTGAGGAGAACTAACAAGAAAGGACCCAAGAAATTGTGGGTACCTAAGCAAAAGATTATCCCTGTTGCAGATATCCTTGGCAGCAAAGAAGACAAAGGAAAACATGTCATGGCACCTGGACTCTGGGTGCTCGCGGCACATGATGGGAAAAAGGTCTATGTTCCAAGACCTGATGCTTAAATCTGCTGGTGTAGTTAAGTTTGGAGGGAACCAGAAGGGCAAGGTCATTGGCTCTGGAACCATAAGTATTGGTAACTCTCCTTCTATAACTAATGTTCTGCTAGTAGATGGATTAGCTCATAACTTATTGTCCATAAGTCAATTAAGTGACAATGGTTATGACATAATCTTTAATCAAAAGTCATGTAAAGCTATTAGTCAGAAGGATGGCTCAATCCTATTTACAGGCAAGAGAAATAACAACATTTACAAGATTGATCTTCAAGATCTTAAGAATCAGAAGGTCACTTTCCTTATGTCTGTTAGTGAAGAGCAATGGGTCTGGCATATAAGATTAGGTCATGCTAGTTTGAGAAAGATTTCTCAGATTAACAAACTTAATCTGGTCAGAGGACTCCCTAATCTGAAATATAAATCAGATGCTCTTTGCGAAGCATGTCAGAAAGGGAAGTTTTCCAAACCTGCATTCAAGTCTAAGATAGTTGTCTCTTCCTCTAGGCCGCTAGAACTTCTGCACATTGATCTGTTTGGCCCAGTCAAAACAGCATCTGTCAGAGGAAAGAAATATGGATTAGTCATCGTAGACGACTATAACCGATGGACGTGGGTAAATTTCTTGAAACACAAGGATGAGTCTCATACTATGTTCTTTGACTTCTGCACTCAGATCCAATATGAGAAAGAGTGTAAAATCATAAAGGTCTGAAGTGATCATGGTGGCGAATTTGAGAACAGAATCTTTGAGATTTATTTCAAAGAAAATGGTATTGCCCTTGATTTCTCTTGCCCTAGAACTCCACAGCAAAATGGAGTTGTAAAGCGAAAGAATAGGACTCTACAAGAAATGGCCAGAACCATGATCAATGAAACCAATATGGCTAAGCATTTCTGGGCAGAAGCAATAAACACTGCATGTTGTATTCAGAATAAAATATCTATCAGACCTATTCTTAATAAGACTCCTTATGAATTGTGGAAGAACAGAAAGCCCAACATTTTTTATTTCCATCCATTTGGATGTATATGTTATATTCTGAACACTAAAGATCATCTACATAAGTTTGATTCTAAGGCACAAAAGTGTTTCCTTTTTGGATATTCTGAACGCTCAAAAGGCTACAGAGTATACAATACTGAAACATTGGTTGTTGAAGAATCAATCAATATCAGATTTGATGATAAGCTTGGTCTTGAAAAGCCAAAGTAGTTTGAGAATTTTGCAGATATAGAAATCTCTAATTCAGATGCTGAAGAACCCAGAAGCAAAGTATCAGAAGATCAAGTTGCTGCTTCATTAGAGAATCTCAGAATTTCTGAAGAGCCAACTATCAGAAGATCTTCTAGAGTCAATTCTGCTCACTCAGAAGATGTTATCATTGGGAAGAAAGAAGATCCTATAATAACAAGAGCATTCCTTAAGAACAATGCAGAGTGTCAATTTGGTCTAGTATCTCTTATTGAGCCAACTTCTGTTGATCAAGCTCTGGAGGATGCTGACTGGATAATTGCCATGCAAGAAGAACTAAATCAGTTTACAAGGAATGATGTTTGGGATCTTGTTCCAAGACCAAAAGGATTTAACATCATTGGAACTAAGTGGGACTTCAGAAACAAGCTAAGCGAAAAAGGAGAAGTTGTAAGAAACAAAGCCAGACTATTTGCTCAGGGCTATAGTCAGCAAGAAGGTATTGACTATACAGAAACCATTGCACCAGTGGCCAGGTTAGAATTTATTCGCTTATTAATTTCTTTTGCCACTCAACATAACATGACTCTATATCAGATGGATGTTAAGAGTGCCTTCTTAAATGGTTATATAGATGAGGAAGTTTATGTCCACCAACCTCCTGGTTTTGAAGACTCTAAGTCTCCAGAACATGTTTTCAAATTAAAGAAATCATTATATGGCCTGAAGCAATCTCCTAGAGCTTGGTATGAAAGATTAAGTTCTTTCCTTCTGGATAAAGGTTTCACTAGAGGAAAAGTGGATACTACTATCTTTTGTAAAACCTTTAAAAAGGATATTTTAATTTTCCAAATATATGTTGATGATATTATCTTTGGAACCTCTAATGCTACACTTGGAAAGGAGTTTGCTAAGTCTATGCAGGCTGAGTTTGAAATGAGCATGATGGGAGAACTCAAGCATTTCTTTGGGATCCAGATCAATCAAACTTCTGAAGGAACTTATGTTCATCAGACCAAGTATGTGAAAGAACTTCTGAAGAAGTTTAATCTTTCAGAAAGCAAAGAAGCAAAAACTCCTATGCATCCAACGTGTGTTCTAGGTAAGGATGAGGTAAGTAAGAAGGTAGATCAGAAGCTCTACAGAGGTATGATTGGATCTCTTCTATATCTTACTGCTTCTAGACCTGATATTTTATTTAGTGTTTGTCTGTGTGCAAGATTCCAATCAGATCCTAGAGAATCTGACTTAACAGCTGTTAAGAGAATTCTGAGGTATCTGAAAGGTACTACTAATGTTGGTTTAGTCTACAGAAGATCTGAAGAATACAACTTAGTAGGATTTTGTGATGCTGATTACGCTGGAGATAGAGTTGAAAGGAAAAGTACTTCTGGAAGTTGTCAATTTCTTGGAAGTCACCTGATCTCCTGGTACAACAAGAAGCAAGCTACATTTACCCTCTCTACAACAGAAGCAGAATATGTTGCTGCTGCTGGATGTCGTACACAGATGCTCTGGATGAAGAGTCAGCTAGAAGATTATCAGATATATGAGAGTAACATTCCTATCTTCTGTGATAATACTTTTGCTATTTGTTTATCTAAGAATCCAATCTTACATTCCAAAGCTAAACATATTGAGATTAAACATCATTTCATTAGGGACTATGTTCAGAAGGGTGTTCTATCTTTAAACTTTGTTGATACAGACTATCAATGTGCTGATATCTTTACAAAACCCCTTGCTGAAGATAGGTTTAAGTTCATTCTAAAGAATATCAGTATGGATTTATGCCCAGAATGAAAGGATGAGAAGTTCTGATATATGGATTAGATTTGAAATGATCAGTTTTATTTTCTTATAAGAAGTTCTGAATGTTGATCAGTTAGATATTCTGATTTTGTTATTCCTAACGTTTCATATCTCTAAGTTGATTCAGAATCTCTTTTAAAACAAAACAGCTGTCACCAGCTATTCCAGAAGATGAACACGTGTTCACACTAATTGGACAAGCATGCGCGCAGTTGATGAGACGCCGCCCTAGGTAACTGTGCAAATCATTTCAAATATCACGTTTTACCCTAACGTCACTCAACATTAAATGCATTTGATTTTCTGCATTTTGTAACTGTTCATTCTCAGAATTTAATTGCATTTAGTTTTCAAATCCGTGTCTATTTAAACCGCCCTCATCACATCATTTACTCTTTTCACGCATTCATTCTCTCTCTTGTCTATGCATTTCTGCAACCTCTTTGCCCTTTTCTCATACCCTAAAAAGAAACCCAGAAATCACAGTAAAGTGTCAATGGCTGCTTCTTCATCTCAAAATGTTGGTTCTTCGTCTCAGCAACAACAACCACAACAAGAACAAGAACAACAACTCAGTCCACAAATCACTTGTTCGATTCCAATGGGATCAGTTAGAAGTTATTTGTGAATTAATGGTGGATGTGGATAATCTGGAACAACATCAAATTCATATCAAAGACAACTTGGTGTTTCAAGGATGGTCGTCTCTGTTTCTTGAGTTCTGTGGACCAGTCTATTCAGACTTAGTGAAGGAGTTCTGGATTCATGCTTTTGTTATCCCTCAAGCCATCGTTTCCTTTGTTCATGGAAGATTCTTTCCCATCACTGAAAACACATTGAGAATGTTGTTTGTTTTGAAGAACGCTGAAGGTGAGACTGAAGCAACTCCAAGAACAGATTGGGATGCAGTCTATGCTGAAATCTTTACTGATGGAAAGAAATCAACAAAAGTTAAGAATCTGAAGAACATATACAAGATATGGACAAAGATTCTTCTAGGTTGTTTCTATCATAGGAAATCAACAAGTTCTTCTAACTTCATCAACAGCAACCAACAATACATCCTGTATTGCCTTGGTACTCAGAAGAAGGTAAATTTCCCTTACATCATTTTCAATCATATGTGGAATGCTGTAAAGGATTCTAAAGATGACAACAGGCTGAAGAAGAAGAGAACTGTTATTCCTTTTGGAAGGATCATCACCAATCTTCTGGTTCAAACCAAGATGGTTGAAGAACTGGAAACTGCTGGAGTTATGAAGGATCCTTACACAATCATTGGGAGTACCTTGAATGCTCTTACTTTGAGGAAAATGGTCTAATTCAAGCTATTGGTAATGCTCCTCAGGCTATTCCAGGAGTTAGAAACAGAAGAGGTCCAATTCTTTCTGAGTTTGAGATGTTCTTTCTAAATGAAAAACCAGATATTAAGGTTCATTACCTTAATATTCTCAAACAAGATGGTTTTGTGGATGCTCCTGTTGGGACAAGCAAGCAGCAGCTTCCAACCTCCAAGGATGGATTAGCAGAAGTTTTTCTAGAAGGTGCCTCTCAAAAAGAAAGAAGAACAAAGCGAAAGCAAGATCTTCCTTCTATCAGTGAGGAGAAGAGAACTGAAGAGAGAGCTGCTGAAGAAAAGAAAGAAGCTGCAGTTGAAAAGGAGAATAAGAAGAAAGAAAATGTTGTTGAAAAGAAGAAGCCTGAGAAAAATGATAAGAAAGAAGAGAAGGTTGTTGAAAAGAAAAGAAAGAAGAAGGATGATGAGAAGGATGTAGAGAAGAAGAAAAAGAAGAAAGATAAAAAGAAGAAGAAAATGAAAGAAGAAAAGAAGGCTGTTAAAGGAGAACAGAAGCAGGATGAAGAGGAAAATAAAGAAGAAGCAAGGAAGAATGAAATTTCTGAAGGAAAGAAGGTTGCGATTCAGAAGAAGAGGAAGGCAATTAGAGCTGATTCTGAGAGGCCTCACAAGAAGAAATCTTCAGGTGTGTTTATTTCTGAACCTGATTCTGTATCTTTTTTGAATTTAAAATCTGTACCAACAGAAGTTCCCCCCATCTCTCAACCAGAAAAAGCCTCATCACCTCCAACCACAAAAGTTCTCACCCCTCCTCCTTCACCCAAGACAAATCTTGTTTCTGACCACCCCATTTCTGAACCAATCCTAGAAATCTTACCCCTTCAAACCCTCTTTCCCCCTCACACAAATATCTCCACTTCTCAACCTCCTCCTCATGCAAATTACTCACCTGTTCCCTCCCCTGTTCCCACCAATCCCACTGCATCAGAATCTCCACATTCTGATTCTTTACATGAACTATTTCGCGCCTGCAACTATACACCCAAACCTCGTCCAGACCCTGCCTTTGTTAACCTGGAGTCTGGGGATGAAGCAGAATAATTGCTTTCTCTTGATAGAGAACCTGAACCCTACTTCATTCTGAACCTAGATTCTTCTTCCACCCTTTTCAAAACCCCTAAACCTGAACTATCTGTTGGTGTAAGTTTTGAATTTCTGAAGCAAAAGGTACAGACAGGACTAGAAGCCTTGAAGGTTGCACATAATTCCAGGACGAATTATGTTGCTACTAGGAGTCTTTGGAGAGCTAACAGAAGGGAGATAAATTCCGACTTTCTGAAGCTTCAAAAAGCTTGTGAAGCAGAAGCTCCTGGTCCTTCTGGTTTTCTCAGAGATTTTGAAGACAGCTACTTCTTTCCCATCAGGAGCTTGAAGAAGTTCATCCACTTGCTATGGTTGTGTGGAAGCCTTAGTACAATGTTCTGACTGGAGACTTTCAGTTTATATTCAACTGGCTTAGGGAGAATCCCTCTGATAAAGCACCAGCTATGGTATATCCAGAAGTTGAATATCCATCATAACCAGTTGCTCCTACACCTCCTCAGAATTTGGCTGTAATTCTTCTGGCTCTAGAAACTCCAGATGCTGATATCCCTTCTCCTATATTTGCTGAAGATGCTTCTGAATCAAAAGCTGATGCTGAGAAGCAAGATGTTGAGACTCATTCTGATGAGAAATCTCCTGATCAGAAAAATCAAGCTGATGTTCTCATGGTTGATGCACATGCTGAGAATCCTCCGGTTATGGACAATAGCTTTGATGCTTCTTCTGCTGGACCTTCTGTTCTGATGAACACCATGAAGGCTCTGCAACAGAATCAAGTTGATTTAGCTGCTCGTTTGGATAAGCATGAGGATACTCACAATGAGTTCAGATCTTTCATGAAGACGCAGACTGAAGGAACTGCTGAGATTAAAACCTTTTGGCCAAGTTAGCTTCTAAGCTAGGCTAGTCGTAGTCTGTCTTGGTCTCAGATGTTTTCTTGTTTTATGCATTTGTTTTCTGCATTTGCTTCTATCTCTCTTGTACTTCTGATATTTTTTGTTAATCAATGAAATCATTATCTTCTTCACTTTATGTGTCTTTTATCATCTGAATCTTTTAATGCTTTTTGATGTTTTGACAAAAAGGGGGAGAAACGTGATAATTGATTTGGTTTATTATATCAGTTGTTGGGATTAAGTCTCAACATTCCCTAACATTATTTGCAAGTTCTATGTCTTTGAGATTTTTTGCAGGATTGAAAATATTCTGAAAAAGCTCAACATGAGAAGCAAATACATGGGGAAATGCAATTCTATAAAGAAGCATGCTCTTGGAGAATTGAAGCTAGCTTAGTGCTGTGAAGCTTCAAGATCAGAAGCAAGAAGAATGTTCTGATATTCTCTTTGAAGAATATGCTCTGATACATTTTCTTTCTTAAAAGAATGTTCTGATCCATTCATGCTCTGATTATTTTCGTCTAGTATGCTCTGAAACATTTCAGGATGTAATGATGCTCTGATGATGCTCTGATACATTCAAGAATGTTCTGATACAATCAAGCATGCTATGTCAACAAAGAAGAAATTCAAAGCTCTGAAGTTGTCCTATGGAAGCAAGAAGCAGAAGCTCTGAATATTCTGAAGTTCTAGGCAAAGTGAACGTCTCTACCGAAATGAAAAATACTCAGGGAAGTCTTTTATTTATATATTCTTCTAGTATTTATTTCAGGGGGAGATTGTTAATCTCAGGGGAGAAATATTCACACACTCTGATTATATGCTTATGCTATATCTCTGTAATTGTCTTTTGTCATCTAATATTCTAATTGCAAATTCATATCAATTATATATGTTTTTGTCATCATCAAAAAGGGGGAGATTGTTAGAACAAGATTTGTTCTGATCAATATTCTTGTTTTGATGATAACAGTGTATATGAATTTTGTATAAGATAATGTGGTACTCTAATCCTTTGCATTTTCCATTTCAGGAAATATATAAGGAGTATGCACAATTCAGCGCTAAGAAGCACTAACTCAGAAGGTTCAAGATTGCAACATCAGAACATGCTCTCGCAAGACATCAGAAGATGGTCAAGCAGAATCAGAACATGGTCTATGAAGCATCATAAGAACTTGAGGTCAGAAGCAGAAGCACTGAAGTTCTTATGGTATCACGCTCAAGCACTTCAAAGTCTGAAGACAAGAAGATGCTCTGCACCAAGCTGAATGACTCTGATATTCAAACGTTGTATTCACAAATTTGAGATCAGAAGCAAGTACAAGATGACAGGCTATTAAGTCTAATCTTTGACTGACAAAAGGAACGTTAGAAGCTACAAAAGGCAAAGTCAGTAAAAGCAGCAAAAGCGTGGCTCGAGGTAGTTGACAAAAGTGTGAAACATTAAATGCAGTGTTGTACTATTCACGCAATGCATTAAATGAAACCCAACGGTCATCTTCTCAAACGCCTATATTTATGGAAGTTCTGATCAGAAGCAGTACAAACAACTCTTGCAAAAATACTGAAACGCTGCTGAATTCAAAACTCACGAACTTCATCTTTAAGCTCACAACTATTGTAATATTTTAGTGAGTGTTAAGCTTAGAACTTAAGAGAAATATCACAGTTGTGCTTATAGCTTTTTAAGTAGCATTCAATACTCTTGTAAACATTTATTTTACATTGATTGTAAAAAGTTCTTAGAGTGATCAGTTGATCAGTAGACTCTAGAAGACTTAGAAGTTTTCTAAGTGGTGATTTCCTAGAGTGATCAAGTTGTGATCAGTATACTCTAGAAGTCTTAGAGGGTATCTAAGTGGAAAACCATTGTAATCAAGATTGATTAGTGGATTAAATCATGAGTTGAGGTAAATCACTCTAAGGGGGTGGACTAGAGTAGTTTCGTTAACAACGAACCAGAATAAAAATAGTTGTGTTCATTGTTTTTATCTTAAGAGTTTTTTAAAGTCACACTTATTCAAACCCCCCCCCCCTTTCTAAGTGTTTTTCTATCCTTTAACTACCCTTAGAAAAAGTGAAAGAGGTTCAGTCAAAGGAAACTCATGAAGTTCTAGACGACGAAAACCCACCGCTAACAAATTATTCCCGACAGGTTTGACATGCCCAAGGAGAGTTCGAGGTTACCCTTTACTTCTACAAGTCACAGAACTAAGAAGTAAAACAAAGTCATTGGATTAAAAAAGGAGATTGCCCCTAGGATCAATAGGTTTTATCAACTCAGAATTTGAAATCTCTACGATCGCTAATTGCTACCTAGGATAAAAGTTGTACCTTCTGATTAGCAATTCTAATGGGGTAACCACGCAGGTTTTGGAGTCAATTCATTCGCTTCATTCTATCACTAATACTACTTTCCACTCGCACCCTTCTATTCTATTTCAATTTCAATTTCCGATTACTAACAAACTTAAGGGAGAATGACAAATACAAATGACTAAATCTTGCTAAACATATGCTTTCAAGGTAAGATTGAGTCGATGATGTAAGGCATTGTTTCAATCCCTAAACAGTGGAGAAATAAGGAGATAATCCGTAGTCAACCCCCTCGAGCCAGGAGTTGGAGTTTGTTTCTATTTTTTCAAATAAACCTTAATTTCAACTAGGGGCAGGGTAGATTTCGTTTAATTCAATGGTGTATTTTGTGGTCAAGAGAATTAGTCAAACAAAGGTTCAAGCATAAGGATCAAGCAAACGGTGCAAGCACATCTTCTTCCTCGCATTCACCAAAAAAATGAGGAAGCAATGGAGATAACATTCACAACATCTTCTTCCTCAATACATCATCGAGGACGTATCAAAGTCGAGGCTTACAAATCAAAGTTAACATGGCAGTCACAATATTCAAAATCCAAGGATCAATATTTCAAAAGGAGCATTAAAAAAAATAGGAGGAAAGCGCCCGCTAAGTCAAAATGGAAAATTCCATAAAAGAAAGCAAAAAATGACTTAGGCAAAAATTAGGGCATCCCGATGGATCAAGTTCAAAGGAATCGGCTCATGCAAAAATAAGGGATAGAAAAACAAAAGCAAAATACAAAGGATAATATTGTGACTACTAAATCTTCAAAGCTTCCCATCAATGCTTGGATCTCTACAACATTTTTCATCGATGCTTGGATCTTTACTAATGCTTCCGCTCATCATCGGAGCTGAAACGATTCTCTTGCAAATGAAACACATTCATTGGATTAAACGAACTTTAGGATTGGAGAACATCAAGGAGAAAGGGGTGGGTTAAATAAATTTTGAGCCTTATATCCGTTGTTTCTTAAACCATGAACCAGGCCAAGTTACAATATTCAAAAGTCCTAATTGAGGCAAGGTTAACTACGAAAGCATATTAAGCAGGATTTTGTTATACTGACTCCTAGGGTTGTTAAAACTGTTCCTAACCACTACGCTTCTTCAAACAGTCATCTCCGATCATCCAGTTCTAATTTATAACGGACTTTGATTTCAAAACTTTCATGCACATCGCATTGGAGTTACTTCTCAAAAGGCATGGTGTCATCTACGAATATACACTTGCATCTAGGAAATCTCGAAATTGGTGTAATCAAAGGCGATCATTTCTAATAAAGACTCTTGAATGGGGGAACCACGTCCAGAGGGTTCTCTTAAACAGGGGAAAAATTTCAAAGATTACAGGGGCATTCAATCAAGATCCTATTAACTAGGGGCATTCATCCGAAGGTTCAATCGACTTGGGTCACATCTCGAAGAAATAACAATCAGGGGCATGTCAAACATGGGAGAAATTTAAACCAAATGGATAGAACACTATGGATAGCCCTCCATATCCTGGAGATCAAGGGCATGCCCTTCAATCTAAACGTCGAAGCATATGTATCACATTGGTATGACAAGGTTATTTCTCGGGGTACTTCTTTCATGGCTTGGAGATCAGAGGCATCTTTTTCCACAAAACTAAATATTGGGGCAGTGGATATCAAATCCATAGGGTGAACAATTCGAGAGGTTAAAGGTGCGAAGAATTGCAAAAGGTTTAAGACGTGAAGAATTTCGAAAAGTCAAAGGCGTGGAGTAATTCAAAAAGACAAACCAGGGCAAAATGCACAGCATAAGGAAAAGGCATCCTCACACAAGTCTTTTTCTGAACGAAGACCTTCAAGCTCAAAAGTAGGTATTGGCAAGTCACGCTGGCATCACACTCCTATCAAATAACCTTACCACATTAGTGAGCTATATACGCTTTTGGATATCAAGGACCTATCATTGGAGCATCATGCAAATATACATAAGTCATGCACTACATACATTGGGTAATACGTTACATCTCATACATCGAAACACCTAGACAATTCAAAAAAAACAAAGGGTACCAGGGGATTGGTTCAGGACCTAATGGTCTAGAAGGAGACTGAAATCTAAAATTCCGCTTCTACGCATAAGCATTACTAGTCAGCATGAGCATAGTCGTTGCATGGTTTAAATAAATTCAATGGTTTATAAGGAGATAAAATCTGGGGATCACCATATATACATACACATTAGCATACATACATATGCATTTGCATACACGCAACATTTACATGTACAGTTATCATGCATCTGCAATGATTATGCACGCGTACGAGCGCCATACTACCAAACATTACTCATAAACAAACGATTCATACATTCTCATTGTGCAAACAATAGGATCACATGCATATACATAGTTCATATGCATTTACAAAACTATCTTTTACACAGGTGATCTTGCTAGCACTATAGCAAGTAAATCTTTTATGCAGGTAAGCTTGCTATAACCATAGAAGGTAATCCCTTTTATGCAGGTACGCTTGTCAAAACCATGGCATGTAATTCCTTTTATACAGGTACACTCGTCAGAACCATGGCAGGTAATTCCTTAGGTGTAGGTAAGCTTGTCAGAACCATGACAAGTGATCCCTTTTATACAAGTAAGTTTGCTAGAACCATAGCAAATAATTCCTTTTATGCAGGTAAGCTTGCTAGAACCATAGCAAGTGATCCCTTTTATGCATGTAAGTTTGCTAGAACCATAGCAAATAATTCCTTTTATGAAGGTAAGCTTGCTAGAACCATAGCAGGTAATCCCTTTTATGCAGGTATGCTTGTCAGAACCATGGCAGGTAATTCCTTTTATACAAGTACGCTTGTCAGAACCATGGAAGGTAATTCCTTGGGTGTAGGTAAGCTTGTCAGAACTATGACAAGTGATTCCTTGGGTGTAGGTAAGCTTGTCAGAACCATGACAAGTGATCCCTTTTATACAAGTAAGTTTGCTAGAACCATAGAAAATAATTCCTTTTATGCAGGTAAGCTTGCTAGAACAATAGCAGGTAATCCCTTTTATGCAGGTACGCTTGTCAAAACCATGGCAGGTAATTCTTTTTATATAGGTACGCTTGTCAGAACCATGGCAGGTAATTCCTTGGGTGTAGGTAAGCTTGTCAGAACCATGACAATTGATCCCTTTGGTGCAAGTAAGTTTGCTAGAACCATAGCAAATGATTCCTTTTATACAGGTACGCTTGTCAGAACCATGGCATGTAATTCCTTGGGTGTAGGTAAGCTTGTCAGAACCATGACAAGTGATCCATTCGGTGCAGATAAACTTGTCAGAACCACGGCAAGTAATCCCTTTTATGTAGGTAAACTTGTCAGAACCATGGCAAGTGAATCCTTTTACGCAGGTGAATTTGCTAGAACCATAGCAAGTAATCCTTTTATGTAGGTAAACTTGTCAGAACCATGGCAAGTGAATCCTTTCACGCAGGTAAACTTGTCAGAACCATGCCAAGTGATTCCTTTTACGCAGGTAAACTTGCTAGAACTATAACAGGTGAATCCCTTCTACACAACAAACTGCGGGCCCTCGCCATTGATAGCTGCGTTTATTCATCACGTTAGCCCCTCGGCAGTGATCTCCTTCAAATCTTAACGCTAATTAATATCATCCCCAAGAGCAAATAGGGATTTATTTTCCCTAACAAGAGATGGCTATACGGAATTACTAATGCACTTCAACCACATAGTGGTGCCCATACATCATCCAAGTACGGTGCAAATGCGATCGTATCAACGATTCAATCTTAACACACATTCAAGACAAATACAATTCTGATGCTCCACTCCGAGTCTTTCTTCAAAGAAAATTCAGAAACAATCAAAGAATTTCTTATCCTTTCCAGGAACCTTTCTAGGTTAGTCTTGTTTAAGACATATCATATCCTTTCTAGGAGCCTTTCTAGGCCAGTCTTGTTTAAGACATATCATACCTTTCTAGGTAATCTTCTTTAACATATTTATCCAATCCTTCCTAAGACATCTCTTACCCTTTTAGGGAGCTTTTTAGTTAGTCTTCTCTAAGACATTTCTTCCCGAGCTTTGTTTAAAGCCTAATCTTCTTTGCATCAGTCATTGATATACCCTATTCAGGAACCTCTTCAGGTAGTCTTATGTAAGACATTACTTCATCTCTCCTCAAATACAATCAATGCATATGATTCAGGTCTGAAAAGCATATGCTTTAGACAAGCATCTTGTCAAACAACTGGATGGCATCTTTAAGCCCATCTCCAACATTGCTTCCTGCACCAGCAAGCGCAAATTTTCGGGTCTTCTAGTGTTCAATCCTCTTCCACCTTCAGATTCCGATAGGCACACAAGCCGATCTACATCCTCAGGTTCAAGAAGATTGAACAGAGGTAGCTATCATACCCCAAAAATTTGCCCACTATGTTTCAAGCTTTGATACACAAAACAGCTCAAATGGTCAACAGTCGACTTGTTTGACCTAAAAGTCAATTGTGGTCAAAACACAGTCAAAATTCCTGATTTTTGGACAACATCAAGATTTTAATGTCAGGTTCATCATTTGATCAAAGGTTGATCATGAGTCATCAAGAAAAGCTCCAAAATCATCAAAACCCTAAGTTTCTAAATTAGGGTTTTTAAGGAGAAAGTCAACCCAACTTTGACTGACCATATCTCTCTCATACTTTCTCAGAAATTCCCTAACCCAAGCTCATTCTCAAGGAAATTTATTCTCTACAACTTTAATGTTGGGCCCAATGTCAAGAAATGCACCATTTGAGAGATATGAGCCAATACATTACAGGTCCTTCTAGGAGCTCGCAAAAAGCAGTTTTTTCTCAGAAGCCATATCATCAAGATAATATCTCCAAATGCAAAATATGTTCCAAAGTGGCTTGTATAGGACATCTTGAGCTTTCCAAAAAGTCCTAGAACACCTTCATATGATAAATATTGAATGAGTTAGGGCTTTCACAAGTTGGGCGATTTTGAGTTTTTAATTAAGTGGGCCTAAATCTTTGGCTCCAAACATGATCCATAGACCATCCACGACCCCTAAGCCCATTCATGCTTTATTATTTTATTTGGTTTATTTATGTTTTATTTTTATTCATTAAAAGTCAAATTTAATTAAATAAATGATAGAAAATATAAAGTAATGCATGGATCTATTTTCCCAATCAAATCATGAACATATTATCTGGGCTAATAATCAGGAATTTCGTGGGGTTTGATTGAGGAATATTTAAGCCAAAAATAGCAAGTTTCCATTCCAAACTTCAATCAAATTTCTCCATCCAAGCCCATGATTTCTTTCTATTCCTTTTGACCTAATATCACTCATTAGATATTCTAAAAGATAGCAAACAAAAGAGGGACGAAAAGGAGGAGAAGGAGAGAAAGACAATAAGGTTTGTAATAAAGGAAAATTTCACAAAACTAGGGCATGATCGAAACTTCCTCTCTAGCAAATTTCAATCAAAGCCAAGCATCTGATGGCGTCCCAGAGGTTCCCAGTAGCTGATCCCACTCATCACTCGAGCCTGAATGCGTCCAGATCTCTACCTACAAGTCACTACGGTTTGCATTAGTTTTTGAATCGAAACTCGCCATTTATGCGTTTCTAGTTTGATTGATGCATCAATATATGTTCATTATCATGTTTAATAGAGTTTTCAACCATTGCTTTTGAGTTTTGACGTCAGGATCAAAAGACACCATTGTTAGGGTTCACAAAAACGTGGCCTTTATTTTCATAGATACGGTTGGATTCAAGCCAAACCACGGGCATATTTGAAATCAGGAGAAGATTTTAGGTTGATCTGGACTGCTTTTGTTTTCCTCCATTGCGTTTTTTGCAGGGTTTTAATTGCCCAGGTTTTTTTGCAAGAACATCCACAGCTACGTCTATAGAAAAATCCGTAGGTAATGTGAGGGAGACGATGAACAGTAAATGAGGACCCTTTGACGTACACGTGGCCAATCACCGTTGGAGGGTCAACCAAATCGTTCCTCTCTCCTAGTATCATTGGATGGTCAAATTTCAGCCACTGTCTCCCTTCATTCCATTGGTCTATCGCATGCACCAGGGGCCCATCTAATCTCTTCGTGTGACTTGCTAGTTACTTTGATTGTTTAATATTTATTGTCATTAAGTGGTTATATTAACAAGATTCATGGAGCAGCGCAGTTGGCTAGATGAAGAAGCGTGTATCCTTCAAAGCATCGGTTCGAACCCAGCGGGAGACCAAAATATTTTTGCAAATCATTTGGTTTCAGTCACTCATGGATCCAGCGTTTCCCTCCACGCGCGCCCTCACTATGTACCTCATCTCCCAACCCTCAGATTGCCTTCTAGTCTGATCCAACGTTGTTGAAAGCGCAGGCATACCGTGGAGCTTCGAAGACCAGCAACACCAGATCTAAACCCCAGGTTTTTAAATTGTTTTATATTTATTTATATAATTATTTGATTAATACCCTAATAAACCTTGTTTATATAATAATTTTAATTTAAAATTGAATTATTAATATAGTTAATATTAGGATTTATTTATTAATCGTTTTGATCGAATTAATCTATCGCGATGATTAATAATCAATTATTTATTTATTTAAATAATATATTCAAATAGGGTTATTTACTAAGGGTTTTTAACCAATTCAATTGGTTACGATGATTAGTAATCCCTCAATAATTCGTTATTCGTTTTAATCAAACCTATTGATTACGATGATTAACAATAAATAATTTCCTTCTAATTCAAATAATCTTTTAAAATACATTTATTTGCTAATGGTGATAATCGAATCAATCGATTAGAATAATTAGCCATTCTTTATTTTATTTGTTAATTACGGTGATCAAACCTATTGATCATCGCGATTAATAGAACATATTATAATTGGGTTGTACGCCATAGTAAAACACAATTTCTTTTTTACAAAATTACAAACTACGAATTTCAAAACTGCGATAAGGTAATTCAAAATACCTTACAAACTACGAATTTCAAAACTGCGATAAGGTAATTCAAAATACCTTCACACATTCATACTAATCCTAAGGCGTACAACCCTGTCCCAAACTACGTAGACTCTGATCCTCCCTAAAGAGGTATGTAGGCACTTGGATAACCAAGGGGAGTCCCCTTCCCCAAAATCTCAATTAGGTTTAAATCTCACTTTTAACCCTATTCATTTTCTGTCATTAGCCATAAACCACAAACCTTACCATAATACTCTTACAAACCTTAAATGCAAACCTTAAGAAATGGTTAAGGGTGCCTAACACCTTCCCTTGACCTGATTATAATAACTTACCCATAATTCTCTAAAACTTCGTAGGGTTTCCTATTCTCCCTGGCAGAATAGGTGGCGACTTTAAATTCTTTAATTTTTAGAGCAGGTTGCTACAAATATGTCTCCCCCTGAGATTAACAATCTCCCCCTGAAACTAATACTAGAAGAATTTATAGATAAAAGACTTCCCTGAGTATTTTTCCATTTCAGTTGAGACTTTCACGTTAAACTTTAAACTTCAGAATAATCAGAGGTTCACTTATGAGCTTCCATTGGACAGCTTCAGAGCTTTGAATTTCTCTTTGAGATCACTTTGGCTTTTCTGAACATCAAGAAGGCTTGCTTCTAACATAGCTTCATAGCTTCTTGAATCAGAGCATAAACTTTCTTGTGGAAGATCATAGCTTCTTTCTGATCTTGAAACTTCTTGTATTAGAGCAATCAGAGCAAGGTCTGTATCAGACCACTTTAAGGTATTGCTTGTATCAGAGCTTGAAAGAGCTTGAAATGCATCAGAACATTGAGCTTGATTGCTTCTCTTTATATTTGCTTCTCCCCTTTTTGCTTCTTCTCATATTGAGCTTGTTCAGAGTGTCATATTCGTGCAAAACAATCAAAGATAGAAAACTTGCAATATAATTGTTAGGAATGTTGAGACTTAAGCTCAGCAACTGATATTATAAATCAATTCAATTATCACGCTTCTCCCCCTTTTTGTCATAACATCAAAAAGTATAGATGATTCAGATGAAAGACACAATAAAATGAAGAGAGAAAAAGATTTAATTGATTTAATCAGAAGAAGAGTACAAGGTAGATGCAAACAAAGCAGATGCAAACAATAAAGAAAACTAAACTAAGACAAAAGACAGACTACGACTGGGTAAGCTTAGAGGCTAAAGATGCCAGAAGGTTCTTAATCTCAGCAGTGTCTTCAGCTTTCTTCTTGGAAGTATCTTCTTGTTTCTGCATCCAAGTTCTGATTTCAGCATTGGTGTCATCTTGCTTGTCCAGACGACTAGCCAAGGTAGTCTGATTCTGTTGGAGTTCCTTCAGAGTATTCATCAGAACAGAAGATGAAGGACCAATAGAAGAAGCAACAAAGTTATCTTCTAGGACAGGATGAGCAGCATCAGCTTCAACCATTTGAGCATCTTCTTGATTTTCTTCAACAGGAATTTCTTCAGCAGGATGCTCTTGAAAAACATGAATCTCTACTTCTGGAGGATACTCAACCTCTGGATACACCATGTCAGGATTCTGTTCCAGAGAATTCTCCCGGAACCAGTTGAACAGAAGCTGAAAATATCCAGTCAGAACTTTGTATGGATATGGTTTCCAAACAACCAGAGCCAAGGAATTATCCACTTCCATGTCATCAATGAAAGGCTTCTCTTCCAGAGGCTTCCATTCAGTGATTGGATGGTAGTAGATTCCAGGAATGTACTCCAAGAAGAGACCAGCAGGACCAGGAGCAGCAGCTAGGCAATCCTTCTAGAGATCCATAAATTCTGCTTGCACTTCTTCAGAGAAAGCTTTCCAGCAGCTACATGATCCAGCTTGGAATCATGAGCAACCTTCTAAACGTCTAAACCTGTCCTGACCTTAGATTTTAATGAATCTAAACGTACATCAACAGAAGGTTTTGGAGGGTTGGTTCTGAAAGGGGTGATTGGAGATTTTGGATTGAGGGTTGAAATAGGTTGTTCTGGGTTGATGAAAGCATAAGGTTGAGGTTCTCTATCAAGCACAAAGGAAGTGTTTGAAGAGGATGGAAGAAGGGAGGATTCAGCTTCATTGTCAGAGTCTAAGACTATGACAATGGGGTCATAGGAATTGTTTTGAGGTTTATATGAGTTCATGAGGCGAATGAAAGAGTCAAAAAATGATGATTATGGAGTGAGGAGGTTGAAGAAAACAGCAGTGTCAACAACAGGTTCATAGTTGGAATGTGGAGGAGGTTGAGAGGTGGAGATTATGGCGTGAGGAGGAATGACGGTGTTTAAAGGTGTTGGTTCAAGAATTGGTTTAGAAGTATGAACAGGTTCAGAATCAAGAATAGGCTGTTTGCCTTTAGACTTAGTGAAAGCAGAAGATGGAGGGTAGAAGGTTTGGTGGTTGGAGGAGAAATTTTTGGGGCTTTGTCTGGTGATTTTTTTGGTGGAGCTTCTGTTGATGCAGGCAGAGCATGAGCCTTTCTGGCTTGCTCCCTAAAGTCAAGAAACAGAGGATCAGAAAGAGGAAGCCAGAGCATGATCCTTTTGCAATGTGTGGAAGTACCATGAATACCCACACTCTGTTTCAATCTGGCTTGCTCCCTAAAGTCTTTCACATGATTCCACATGTGGTTGAAAACGATGTAAGGAAGTTCCACCTTCTCTCGTTTACCAGTACAATACAGAATGTATTGTTGGTACTTGTTCACATGGTTAGAAGAAACAGTTGCCTTTTGTCATACCCCAAAATTTGCCCTCATACATTTGCAAACGTCATTTTATTTCGAATAAGTGACGTAGCACAATTGGTAAGGATTTGAGGTTAAAAGGTATATGAGCGAGAGGTCCCGGGCTCGAATCTCACTTCTAACATTTCTCCTTTTATATTTTTTTTTAATTTTAATTCTAACTTTATTTCCATTATTCAAAAATCAAAAAAATTGCATTTTTTAATATTTTTATTTAATTTTAGCACTAATTAAATAGGCATTTTTTAAAATAGTCAATTTTCACTTTTATGTATTTTTTCGTCAAAAAATCACCAAAAATCATAAAATATTCAAAAAATCCAAAAAAGGAAGTTTTTAATTTTATTTGTTCTATTTTAAACATTTTTCACAACTTGGGTAACAAGTAAAGATCTTTTTAGGAAAATATTAGTTAATCATTTAAAAGATCACAATCAAATTATTTTTGATTTAAGCTTTTAATGAATAGTTAATTTTTGATTTTTTTTGTTCCACATTTGTTGACCTAAGTTACACTATAAATATCACTAATTTTTACACATTAGGGACAGACAACAACTTTCTAACCCTTATTCTCACACTCTCTTTTCTCACAAACACAAAAATTATTTTCTCTTCCTTCTCTCTAAGATCAAACTTCACTTTCTTTCATGAATACCATAACAACTTCATAGCTTGTTGAAGAACATCAAGAACACTTTCAAAAGGAAACTCAAGAACTTACATCTTCCTCTCACCGTAGAACCGAGTGGTTCAACGCGCATCATTCCTCCACAAACCGCCATCGAAGCCCTCAGGTGGTGTTGTTTATTTTTTTTATTTTTGTTAGCTTTTTATTGGTTCAATTGATGGCCATGATTATTGTTCTGAAAGTGTTGTTTTCTTTTGATTTGATTTTGTTTGTGTGAATGGAGAAGAGACAATACATATGGGGAAGAATATGAAATCACATGGAAAATAATCTACCAAAGACATAGAAGAGGAAAACAAAAGAGAAGTGGAACTCAGTCAGAACCACCGAATCAATCGGATCCGCATCACTCTTTCACGCCTTAACCGCCGGCGATACATCCACTAACACCAAAAGCACACTGGCACAGCTGGTGGTATACAAGCGCCAATCACCTTCCCAACTCGGGTTTGACCCCCAGGTTTATCCTTTCTTTTTGTCAATTTTTTTCTTCTTTCTTTTTTCTCTACAATTTTCTTTATTTAACCACATAATTAAAATCAATCCATAATTAATTAGGACTAGGATTAGGGTTTAGACTATTATTTATTTTTTCTTTCACCTTTTTATTTAATTAGTTTAATTTTAGTAATTAGGTTGTTTAATTCATTTAATTTCCATAAAATCATAAAATCACAAAAACATTTAGTTTTAATAGTTAATTTGATTTAATTGTCTTAACATTTATTTTAATTGACTATAATTAGGATTAGATTAGATTTTTTAATTAAGACTAAATTTCAATTTAAAATTCAATTAGATTAGATTTAATTTGACTTTATTTAATAATTAGATAATTTCTTCAATAATTAATTAGATTTAGGATATTTATAATTTAATTTAGGATTCAATTAACATTAACTTAAAATATTTTTCTAAACATCAAATCTTTTTCCTCCTCTTCTTCAAATATTTTCTCGATTTCTCAATTCGTCCGCTATTTACTTTCTTGCGTAATTTTTTATAATTTATGTAATTGCTCCTGGTTTGTAATAGTAATTAGGATTTTTATTTCCGTACTTTATTATTCTTCGTAGTTTTTATTATGTAACAGCTAAGGTTTGTAATAGTTAATTAGGATTTTATTTTCCGCATATTTTTATGTAACTGCCCCAAAGCCATGTAATAGTTGTAGGTTTACTTTCTGCTTTTATTTTTCGCATTTCCCGGGTTTTTTGGCTATGTATCCCCCTCCCCGAAGCCTTGTAATAGCGTAGGACTTTTAATTTATGCTTTTATTTTATATTAACTGTGTGGTTTGTAAATAGGGAGTGGCAAGATAAAAATTGAACATAGCTCACCTTATATACAAGATAAAATATTCGAACTGAATCACATGATTGTTGCTCCCACACACCTTTAAGGTAATCCCTCTTATGCTGCCTTTCGATTATAATAGTCAAGTCCCTTCGAGCGTAGGGATACCTTAGCAAATGATGCCTTTGATTCTAAATCATCATAGTCCCTCCGATTTAAAGATCATGGTCCCTTCGATGTTGCCTATGATAAAATGATCTCGTCCCTCGATGTTGCCTCGATAAATGATGATAGTCCCTTCAAATGCTAAGGTGTCCTTACATGTTGCCTAAATGACTATTATATCCTTCCCTATAGACTTCCTACCCTTCTATGGTATGGATAGCCTTAAGGCGAACGATAACCCTTGATGACCCGAACATCCAATGAAAGGACTACCTACCCTTCTTATGGTATGGATAGCCCTTTCAAACGAAAGTCTTAAAGAACAAGAAAGATCAACTTAGGGTAGGTGCTTTAAATTGCTTACTCACTATTCAAATTTCAAAATATTTTCCCACTTCTTTTCAAAGAATCTTTTCAAAAAGGCTACGCTTATTTACAAGGTAAAGTACTTATCAAAACCTTTTTTCCAAGTCACACACTACACTTCAAGCATTTCAAACAAACAATCAAAGTGAGCTAAGCAATTAAGAGCCCATGGATAACCATGGATACAAAGGGTGCTTACACGTTCCCTTTGTATAACCTACCCCCCGAACTCAAAATCTTTCAAAGGTATTTTTTTGTTCTTTTTGCCTTTCCAATTGGATAAAATAAAATTCGGTGGCAACTCTTGCTATCCGCAACATTTCAAAAATTCAGTTCTCCCACCGTATTACAGAACTGGCGACTCTGCTGGGGATTATACTTAAAAAAGAGGGGTTACCTTGAAGTTTAGGATTCACTTTAAATATTTTCAATTGTTTGTATTGTTTGCTTTATATTTGTGGGCTTGTTTGGATTTACTTGTGTGAAAGATCCTAACCCGGATCTGAGTACCTTAGGTAACTGGCATGAGACCGAGGAGACTGCACGGCGTATACTTCTGCCGTTGATATGGTGGCCATCGTTAGTGTGACACATTGGTTTGTCCTGGTATTCCTTGGGATCCGACTTGAGGAAACACTTGGCTGCTGCGTGGTGTCATTAAGCACTAATTTGCCCTTAGAACCCTAGTTGAACTTGACTTTGGCCTATTAGAAAGTAGTGAGGTGGCTGGCTTTGGTTCCTACCGAAGTTGGTTGATACTCGAAGCTACACTCATATGGACTGGACTTTCAGGACATTTTCGGTCGGTGATTCGATTGCTGAACTGAAATAGTGCCTTCGAGAAAGGTCAATGATATGAGCTCCCTAGAACCCGATCTTTATATAGGACAGGTTGAACCAACTAAAATTCCGTGGGGAGGGTACTTACCTATGGACTTCATGCAAGCCTCTAAACCTAAGGAAACTTGTGTGACTTGTTTGTTTTTGCTACTAACCTTTGTTTTCCTTGCAGGTTTCGTTTGTAGGATTTGTTTGTCCTTATTATCTTACGACATACCTGATGCATTGCATTCGCATAACATCATGACATCATTACATCTTAACATAGCATGATTAACTAACCCTTTCAAGGATCTTAGGAATTTGGGGCGCACAATTGCAGGTGCTAATTATCAAGGACTGAATTCCTATCAAGGGGGAAGAGGATTTATTTTCCTCTGGCCATATGCCTTTTGAATCAAAGACTCTATACCTATCAAGGGGCAAGAGAATTTATTTTCCTCAAGCCATACGCCTTCAAATTCAAAAGTATCCCGGATTAGAGGCGATGACCCACTTGATATGGTGAGCTTGATTCTCAAAGAAGGACATTCAAGGACAAAAACCAAGATTCTTCAGACGAAGCTGTGACTGATTCAATGTCTAAATGTCGTAAACTAAATTTCCTAAAGATCCTTGAAAACATTGCATTTGCATTCATAACATCGCATAACAGGTTTCCACAACAGGTCTCTTATCTTCTCTCGCTGTTTATTTCGGCATCAAGAATCTCGAGCAATCTGTCAGAAATCTTCAAGCCCATAGTAACTAGTTCCAAGAGATGATCCTTAACTTGGCCAAGGGGCAAGAAGAATTGAAGACACTTCTGATCAAGATGGAGAAGAATCAACATAATTGGAAATCCAAACCTAAGCGATCATTTACTCCGTTACACATGTTGCTGTCTCAAGTTCTACAACAACTGCTCAATCAGAACTTGATAACCCTATTTCCTCCATATTCAGTTCCTGCCAATCCTGCTCCTGGGTACAAGTATAATGCAAGATGTGCTTATCATTCGAACAGTCCTGGTCATGATACTGAAGATTGTGGACCATTGAAGCATAGGATTCAAGACTTAATTGACGATAAGATCATTGACTTCAACTCACCTGAGGAGCCTCATATGACTGATGTTGCGCACAACCAGAAAGGTCGTAATAAACGCAACCAATCTGTTGGGGCAGTTTGGATCTTTACACCGGCACTATAATAACGACGAAAGCCAAACGTACCTAAGCGTCAATTTACCAAGATCAATGTATCGCCGGCTCAAGCATTACAACATCTGTTGAAGATCAAATTGAATATTCTGAGGGATCCTCTTAAGAATCCTAACACCTCTGCTCCTGACTATAAACCCAATGCGAGATGCGTGTACCATTCCAACAGTCCTGGACATGACGTTAACAATTGCGGGACGTTGAAGAATAAGATTCAAGACATGATCGATGATGGGGAAATTAAATTCAACCCTCCTAAGATCCCTATGGTGATCATTGCTCTCATGCCTAATCATGACAAGACTCATTAATGTCTATAAGGATGGATTGTTGGGTCATTAGCTTTGCTTTCATTTGCAATTTTCTTTCCTGCTTGTTTAAACATTCGGCTCATGATAGAGATTATCTGTTTTAATAATCATCATCAGTGCATTGCATATGTTTGTCTTGAATAAATTATTTCGCTGTCACTCATTTAAACTGTGTCTTTACTTTGTCTTTGTTTTGTGATATTCAACTTCTGCAAAGCTGTATGCCTTTTGAGAGAGGATGACGAAAACGGTACCGCAACCTCATACAGTATGCTTTTGAACAGACTATGCTGACGATGTACATGCATTGTTTCAATTCCTAAACAGTGGAGATATAAGGATGTTAATCCCTCGTCAACCCCTTTGAGCCTAACAATTAGAAGTTTTCTTTCTCATACAGATTAGAACCCTTAATCATAACCCGGGGCAGGGTAGTTACTCAGTTAACTCAATTATACTAGCCGTTGTTTACGCAAATAGTGATGGATTCCCGTGACCATTAAGTCAGGCAGTCAATATCCACCAAAAAGAAGAAGAACTATTAAGTCAAAAACCTATGAAGGAGACTTATCAAAAAGCCAAACATCCCGCTGACTGTAATCTCAAAATGAACAGTTCAGGCAAAAGGTAGGGATAATAAAAGTTAAAAAAAAGGTTGCTACAAATCCTCGACAAAAGAAGATATTACAAGAAAGGATGACTGCCTGTCTAAATAAAAGTTCTAGTGCTTTAACCATCATCAAACGTCAATGTTACGACTTCAAGCTCTCCTAGGACTTAAACGCAAAGTTAACTGAGCATAGGATCGAAGAACATCACGAAGATTGGGATGGGTACAAATAAACTTTGAGCCATTATCCTTTATTTCTTAAACCGTTAACCAAGCCACGTTACAACCCTTGAAAGTCCTAACTAAAGCATGATTAGTTCGAAAGCATACTGTCACCAAAAAGGTATCCTGACTCCTTAAGGTTTACCACAAATGTTAAGTTGATATTTCATTTTTACAAACATCACGTTTTTATAAACATCGCGCTTTTACATCTCATGTTTTAATGCTTTAAAAAAAACAAGACAGACATATGCATTGCATCTCATGAATTCATTATTAAACGTATTTTGCTACATAATTTCAAATGTTAGCATCAGGAAGAATTTACACCGGGTACAATTAATGACCAAAAGTTATCTCGACAGACGAAATCATTTCAGAAGCAACATCTCCTACAAGGGGCATGACATGTTTGTCCAATCAATCTGGGGCAATCAGGACAAGATTCCAAGAATCTCTCAAGAATGCCAAACAATCAGGGGCATGCATTCAAGTGGGTTTGAAGCTACTTCCCAGTCGACATGGGGCATTGTCCTAAGTCCATAATTACCGCGGGCATGTCACACATAGTACAAATCTCATAAGGTCCTCACGAGGCGAATCTCTTCAAATTCCCACTAGCTGGGGCAAAGCTATGCAAGGCCAGTTTGACACTTCGATCAATACTCATCGGTGTGTTCCAATCAATACAAGTCCAGGAATGACAGTTACTATAACCACTGGGGCAATGTTCAAGGTATCCATGTCTTCCCACAGAGCCAGTGTCACAGGATCATATCCCCACAAAGTAATCTTCAAGTAGCTATCTTCAATCACTCCTCCAACAGGGTCTATTCATCTCTTTTATCCCCAGTCAGGGTGCATCAAGGATCAATCATTCAAATGGCTCTCATCCCCAAGCAGAAATCATAAATCCCCAGCTGAGCATCTTCAAAACAAGATCAGACATCAAAATCACAATGATATAGAGATTTATTTTCTCAATCAAGAAAAATCACTAATATACTCCAGATAGCATAAATTATGTGCATAAATCATATATCACAAATATATTCAAACATTGCATACAGTACCTCATAATAATTTCATACATAACATGCAAGTTTCTCATTTATTTTGAGAGACTCATCACATAATACATGCATCATGACATTGCATAAAAACTGACTTTGCCTTTCAGGTCGACCAACCGGTCAGACAAAATACGATCAACAAATCAATCTCTATCAGATATATACTCTGGAAAGTATATCCCTCCAAACATTTTGAAGACACCTTATCAGATATACATTCCGGAAGCTCGAACCCCGGACATTCTGAAAATTCCAATCAGATGAACATTCTGGAAGCTTGACCCCCAGACTTTTGAAACATTCTTATCAGATATACATTCTAAAAGCTCGAACCCCGGACATTCTGAAAATTCCAATCAGATGCACATTCTGGAAGCTTGACCCCCAAACTTCTAAAACATTCTTGTTAGATATACTTTCCGGAAGCTCGAACCCCAGACATTCTGAAAATTCCTATCAGGTGCATATTTTGAAAGCATGACCCACTAGACTGCTGACAAATATCTCTTTCAGACGGCATCCCCAAGCCCGTCCCCTACAACATCTTATCAAAATCACTGAATGGCATCTTTAAGCCCATTCGTACACTGACAATGGATTTACGACAATGGAGTCACGATAATGGAGTCATGACAATTGAGTCAAGGCAATTGAGTCACGACAATGAAGTCACGACAATGGAGTCACGACAATGGAGTCACGGCAATGGAGTCACGGCAATGGAGTCACGACAATTGAGTCACGACAATGGAGTCACGACAATGGATTCACGACAATGGAGTCACGACAATGTAGTCACGACAATGGAGTCACGACAATTGAGTCACGACAATTGAGTCACGATAATGAAGTCACGACAATGGAGTCACGACAATGGGGTCACGGCAATGGAGTCACGACAATTGAGTCACGACAATGGAGTCACCACAAATGATCACGACAATGGAGTCACAACAATTGTCTCATGACAGTGGAGTCACGACAATGGAGTCACGACAATTGAGTCACCACAATGGAGTCACATATCTAATTCCGGTATTCAGTTCAAAAACGATCATGACAATGAAGTCACGACTATGGAGTCACGACAATTGAGTCACGACATTGGACTCATGACAATAAAGTCACGACAATCAATTCACTTATATGATCCAGACGCTCAGGGCAATTGAGCCAACAACTTAATTCCGACACCACATATACGATCTAATGTAAGACTCATTCTAACTCTCATATTATCAAAACCAAATGGCATCTTTAAGCCCATTTCTGACAATACCTTGCCAACACCTAGATGCATCTTCAAGCCCATCTCCGGCAAAAGTCCCTATCTCAGCAAGGGCAAATTCCTGGGTATTCTAGTCTTCAATCCTCTTCCACCTTCAGATACCGATTGGCATACAAACCATTCTAAATCCTCAAGTTTAAGAAGATTGAACAGGGGCAGCTGTCATACCCCAAAATTTGCCCTCATACATTTGCAAATGTCATTCTATTTCAAATAAGTGACGTAGCACAATTGGTAAGGATTTGAGGTTAAAAGGTATATGAGCGAGAGGTCCCGGGCTCGAATCTCACTTCTAACATTTCTCCTTTTATATTTTTTTTTCTAGTTTTAATTCTAACTTTATTTCCATTATTCAAAAATCATAAAAATTGCATTTTTTATTATTTTTATTTAATTTTTGCACTAATTAAATAGGCATTTTTTAAAATAGTCAATTTTCACTTTTATGCATTTTTTAGTCAAAAAATCACCAAAAACCATAAAATATTCAAAAAATCCAAAAAAGGAAGTTTTTTAAGTTTATTTGTTCTATTTTAAACATTTTTCACAACTTGGGTAACAAGTAAAGATCTTTTTAAGAAAATATTAGTTAATCATTTAAAAGATCACAATCAAATTATTTTTGATTTAAGCTTTTAATGAATAGTTAATTTTTGATTTTTTTTTGTTCCATATTTGTTGACCTAAGTTACACAATAAATATCACTAATTTTTACACATTAGGGACAGACAACAACTTTCTAACCCTTATTCTCACACTCTCTCTTCTCACAAACAAAAAAATTATTTTCTCTTCCTTCTCTCTAAGATCAAACTTCACTTTCTCTCATGAATACCATAACAACTTCATAGCTTGTTGAAGAACATCAAGAACACTTTCAAAAGGAAACTCAAGAACTTACATCTTCCTCTCACCGTAGAACCGAGTGGTTCAACGCGCATCTTTCCTCCACAAACCGCCATCGAAGCCCTCAGGTGTTGTTGTTTATTTTTTTATTTTTGTTTGCTTTTTATTGGTTCAATTGATGGCCATGATTATTGTTCTGAAAGTGTTGTTTTCTTTTGATTTGATTTTGTTTGTGTGAATGGAGAAGAGAGAATACATATGGGGAAGAATATGAAATCACATGGAAAATAATCTACAAAAGACATAGAAGAGGAAAAACAAAAGAGAACTGGAACTCAGTCAGAACAACCGAATCAATCGGATCCGCATCACTCTTTCACACCTTAAACGCCGGCGATCCATCCACTAACACCAAAAGCACACTGGCACAGCTGGTGGTATACAAGCGTCAATCACCTTCCCAACTCGGGTTGGACCCCCAGGTTTATCCTTTCTTTTTGTCAATTTTTTCCTTCTTTCATTTTTCTCTACAATTTTCTTTATTTAACCACATAATTAAAATCAACCCATAACTAATTAGGACTAGGATTAGGGTTTAGACTTTTAATTATTTTTTCTTTCACCTTTTTATTTAATTAATTTAATTTTAGTAATTAGGTTGTTTAATTCATTTAATTTCCATAAAATCATAAAATCACAAAAACATTTAGTTTTAATAGTTAATTTGATTTAATTGTCTTAACATTTATTTTAATTGACTATAATTAGGATTAGATTAGATTTTTTAATTAAGACTAAATTTTAATTTTAAAATTCAACTAGATTAGATTTAATTTGATTTGATTTAATAATTAGATAATTTTTTCAATAATTGATTAGATTTAGGATATTTATAATTTAATTTAGGATTCAGTTAACATTAGTAATTGCTCCTGGTTTGTAATAGTAATTAGGATTTTTATTTCTGTACTTTATTATTCTTCGTAGTTTTTATTATGTAACTGCTAAGGTTTGTAATAGTTAATTAGGATACTATTTTCCGCATATTTTTATGTAACTGCCCCAAAGCCATGTAATAGTTGTAGGTTTACTTTCTGCTTTTATTTTCCGCATTTCCCGGGTTTTTTGGCTATGTATCCCCCTCCCCGAAGCCTTGTAATAGCGTAGGACTTTTAATTTCTACTTTTATTTTATATTAACTGTGTGGTTAGTAAATAGGGAGTGGCAAGATAACAATTGAACATAGCTCACCTTATATACAAGATAAAATATTCGAACTGAATCACATGATTGTTGCACCCACACACCTTTAAGGTAATCCCGCTTATGCTGCCTTTCGATTATAATAGTCAAGTCCCTTCGAGCGTAGGGATACCTTAGCAAATGCTGCCTTCGATTCTAAATCATCATAGTCCCTCCGATTTAAAGATCATGGTCCCTTCGATGTTGCCTATGATAAAATGAACTCGTCCCTCGATGTTGCCTCGATAAATGATGATAGTCCCTTCAAATGCTAAGGTGTCCTTACATGTTGCCTAATTGACTATTATATCCTTCCCTAAAGACTTCCTACCCTTCTATGGTATGGATAACCTTAAGGCGAACGATGACCGTCGATGACCCGAACATCCAATGAAAGGACTACCTACCCTTCTTATGGTATGGATAGCCCTTTCAAACGAAAGTATTAAAGAACAAGAAAGATCAACTTAGGGTAGGTGCTTTAAAATGCTTACTCACTATTCAAATTTCAAAATATTTTCCCACTTCTTTTCATAGAATCTTTTCAAAAAGGCTACGCTTATTTACAAGGTAAAGTACTTATCAAAACCTTTTTTTCCAAGTCACACACTACACTTCAAGCATTTCAAACAAACAATCAAAGTGTGCTAAGCAATTAAGAGCCCATGGATAACCATGAATACAAAGGGTGCTTACACCTTCCCTTTGTATAACCTACCCCCCGAACTCAAAATCTTTCAAAGGTATTTTTTTGTTCTTTTTGTCTTTCCAATTGGATCAAATAAAACTCGGTGGCGACTCTTGCTATCTGCAACATTTCAAAAAGTCAGTTCTCCCACCGTATTATTGAACTGGCGAATCTGCTGGGGATTATACTTAAAAAAGAGGGGTTACCTTAAAGTTTAGGATTCACTTTAAATATTTTCAATTGTTTGTATTGTTTGCTTTATATTTGTGGGCCTGTTTGGATTCACTTGTGTTAAAGATCCTAACACGGATATGAGTACCTTAGGTAAATGGCATGAGACCGAGGAGACTGCACGGTGTATACTTCTGCAGTTGATATGGTGGTCATCGTTAGTGTGACACATTGGTTTGTTCTAGTGTTACTTGGGATCCGACTTGAGGAAACACTTGGTTGTTGCGTGGTGTCATTAAGCACTAATTTTCCCTTAGAACCCTAGTTGAACTTGACTTTGGCCTATTAGAAAGTAGTGAGATGGCTGGCTTTGGTTCCGACCGAAGTTGGTTGATACTCGAAGCTACACTCATATGGACTGGACTTTCAGAACATTTTTGGTCGGTGATTCAATTGCTGAACTAAAATAGTGCCTTCGAGAAAGGTCAATGATATGAGCTCCCTAGAACCAGATCTTTATATAGGACAGGTTGAACCAACTAAACATCCGTGGGGAGGGTACTTACCTATGGACTTCATGCAAGCCTCTAAACCTAAGGACACTTGTGTGACTTGTTTGTGTTTGCTACTAACCTTTGTTTTCCTTGCAGGTTTCGTTTGTAGGATTTGGTTGTCCTTATTATCTTACGACATACCTGATGCATTGCATTTGCATAACATCATGACATCATGACATCTTAACATAGCATGATTAAGTAACCCTTTCAAGGATCTTAGGAATTTAGGGCGCACAATTGCAGGTGCTAATTTTCAAGGACTGAATTCCTATCAAGGGGGAAGAGGATTTATTTTCCTCTGGCCATATGCCTTTCGAATAAAAGACTCTATACCTATCAAGGGGCAAGAGAATTTATTTTCCTCAAGCCATACGCCTTCAAATTCAAAAGTATCCCGGATTAGAGGCGATGACCCACTTGATATGGTGAGCTTGATTCTCAAAGAAGGACATTCAAGGACAAAAACCAAGATTCTTCAGACGAAGCTGTGACTGATTCAATGTCTAAATTTCGTAAACTAAATTTCCTAAAGATCCTTGAAAACATTGCATTTGCATTCATAACATCGCATAACAGGTTTCCACAACAGTTCTCTCATCTTCTCTCGCTATTTATTTCGGCATCATGAATCTCGAGCAATCTGTCATAAATCTTCAAGCCCATAATAACCAGTTCCAAGAGATGATCCTTAACTTGGCCAAGGGGCAAGAAGAATTGAAGGCACTTCTGATCAAGAAGGAGAAGAATCAACATAATCGGAAATCCAAACCTAAGCGGTCATTTACTCCGTTGCACATGTTGCTGTCTCAAGTTCTGCAACAACTGCTCTATCAGAACTTGATAACCCTATTGCCTCCATATTCAGTTCCTGCCAATCCTGTTCTTGGGTACAAGTATAATGCAAGATGTGCTTATCATTTGAACAGTCCTGGTCATGATACTGAGAAGATTTTCAGTAATTGAGATTTCTTCTCCATGAACGAACGACAGAATTGATTCTGGCATGATTGTTGCATGAACCCAAAACTCTTTCACTAAATCTGGGTAGACTAGTCCACTCAGACGATAGAAGAATGCTTCCCATCCTTGAAATTTCATGTCTTCTGTCAGATGAATGTCATGTTCTTCCAGATTATCAAAGTCGACCATCATTTCAGCAATAACTTCTAATTCATTCAAAGGAATCAGACAGGTCTTCTGAGGAACATTCTGTTGTTGCTGTTGATCTTGTTCTTATTGTTGAGAAGACGAACCAACTTGTTGTTTAGATGAAGATGCCATTGAAGATTGCTTGAGATTAAGGAGTTTCTTAACTTTAGGGTTTTTGAAAAGAGAGAAGAAGAGACAGAAATGCATATAACAAGATGATGAATGCGTGAAAAGGGTAAAATGAATATGCAATGTGTTTATATAGACACGGACGGGAAAACAAAATGCAATGAACTTCTGAATGTGAGCAGTTACAGAATGCAGAGAGTCAATCACATTTAACGTTGAGAGACGTTAGTGGTGTCGCACGCTCGCGAAAAATGAACAGAGTCGCCACCAATATATTTATCCCATAAGGGAAAGGAATATCAGAAAACCTAACAAAGGAAGGAACAGGGTCTTGCGATCAGAGAATCTAGGTACAGGAGTCGGTTACGCAAGGGGAAGGTATTAGCACCCCTCGCGCCCATCGTACTCGATGGTATCCACCTATGTTTGTTTCTATCTAAAGGGTGTGTACTATGTCTATGTCTACATGCGAATGAATGCAAAATGTAGGGAAAAGAAAAAATTGTACTCGCACGAGCCCTACCCCGCTGCCTACGTATCCTTTTCAGGAATCAGAGTTACCGTAGCTCGGCTCAAGATTTTCTGTTTGTTTTTGTGTTTTTTAGTTGGGCGGAGTTAACGCTCGCGCTCTTGCATAAGGGGACAGCCTAGGATGCAATAGAGTGGAGATAACAATGCCCTTAAGAAAGGAGAGAAGAGAGAGAGTTTGAGTGTTTCGAGGAAATCCCTAAGGCAAGGGAAACTCGAGTTACTCTTTGGTTTGTGTCTTTTAGAATTTGGGAACTTACGCCCGAATGGTTCCCTAAAGCAAGGGAGATCCAAGCACTCGAATGATTCCCTAAAGCAAGGGAGATTCAAGCTTCCATTCCCTTTTTAATGATTTTCACTTTTTTATTAATGTTTTATTGTGTTTTCTTGGTATTTTTTAAAGGGATTTTATTTTGATAGTTATTAAGTGTTTTGATGTTGTAAAAGAAAAAGAATGAAAAGAGGGGGACTAGCCTAATTTCTAAGCCTAGAGTTATTGTTATTCTAATCTAAGTCTAATGTTAACATGGGGACTAAATTCTAAAAGGAGCATTAAAGTGATATTAACGAAATAGGCCAAAAGTATGGCCAAAAGCTAACAACAAAATCACATAACAATTATACCAAAAAACGTGGAAATGATACAAGAGAGATGAGAAAACAAATTCAAGCATTAGTACAAAATTAACCAAAAAAATAACTATTTTTATGAGTTTTTTATGAAGGGATTAGATGTGAAAATCAACCTAAACAAATTACTATTTTTATGAGATATTTATGTGGGAAATCTTATCAATTAATGACTAAAAGAAACTACAAATTAAACTCTAAAAAGAATCTAAAATCTATCAAGTTTTATGTGAGTCAGGGGGTGCAAAAGTATTTAACAAATGAACTAAAACTAGTCACAAGCCAAAACTGGGCTCAAAATGGGGGTGGAAACAGCAGTCTGGCGCTAAGTCCCAATCCAGGCGAGGCGTGTGCATTAGCAAAACAGGAGCGTGATTCTGGAATTGTTAAAGGGCCCAAACGCATGAGGCCCAACGCTACACTATCTATTTTCCAGCTTTATTTCAGTTTTTGTTTTATTCATTTATTATCATGTGGTATGGAAAAATAAACGTGACATGTGAAATATACTAACATGCATCAATTGGTCCTATCTAACTTAAGTCACAAAAGACAAAAAGAGAACCTCCAGCCAATCAAAACACGCCAGCATGCATTCCAATCATTGTGAAAAGACAAAATGACAAAAGAATGGGAAAACGCCCCAATACCTGCATGACACGTAGGCTGACAGAGAGGAGAAGATGGAATAGAACACAGACGCCGGAACCACTGTTCCGGTCCTCTTCTCCGGCCAACACTCGGCGGAGGTAAACGAAAATTTCCAGAAAATGAAAACTCCGCCACTAACTTGCTCGGTTTTTCACGTACGTTCCAAATCCGGCATCTGTTTCCTCTGAACATCACTCTATCGTGCAAACCGAATGCCAACTTAAAGCCCTAGATCTATGCAATACTATCAAAGCGCATACAATGGCTCAAGAACACACAAACACTCATGCCGAGTTCGAATGTAACCATAAAACTCAATGAAAGTACACATCCTTATAGTTTAATCGAGAATCAGAATTTGCAAAATTCAAGATGGACGAACTGAATGCATGCACTACCTCATGTGATCTAAGATGCTTAGAAGGTTTCTTAGGCTTACTTGAGTGGTTCTTGGATCGAATTTGCAGAATACTCCACAAGCTTCATGGATCTTTGATTCCGTCGCAAGGTGGTGAAGGCATCAGAGGAAACACGGGGAAGCAAACTCGGATTTCTTCTTGACTTAAACTAAGACACAGATGCAACGAATGTCATAGACGAGCCAGGTCAAGCTTCTTCTTGCGCATCCATGGTGAACGGTTCAGTAGCGACACCGAAACGAAAGCGATGATGCCGGCGTGGTTGAAGGTTGGTTGTGGTGGCCTAAGGTTATGGTGGCGGTTGTGAGTTGATGAAGATGAAGGTTGGGAATGGATGGAGGTTGGAGGTGGTTATGGAGTTTGTTATGGTGGTTGGTGGCGGTTAGAAACAGTTAGAGTTTGTTGGTGGTGAAGAGGGAGAAGGGAGGAGAGTGATGAGAGTGAAGGTTATGTTTTTTGAAATTGAGAGAAAAAATGAGAGAGTGAAAGGAGAGAGAGAGGGCTTGGAGAAGAATGAAGAAAATGAGAGTGTGTGATACTGAAAAAGAAGAATGAAGCGTGTGGAGAAAGTGAAGGGGATGAATCGTGTTTTTTTGTGTCCTCCTTTAAGCATTTGAGGTGATACCTTTATATAGCAAACATGGGAGTTCCTTTTTTGATGAATACATGAAGTGGGACCTTTACACTATGCTTACTCCAGTGAGTTTGGCACTCTTTGCGTGAACTTTTGAATGCCCAGAAACATGCATGGCTATATGGGGAAACATGTTGGTTGTGTGCACTACTATCTGGCAGTATATGCAGGCATCACCTAGGGCGTGCTTTGGCCTTGCCACCAGTTTCGAATACATGACTTTGTGTCTTTCTAAAATGTCAACCCAGTGTCCAAATGAGCTGTTCTCGACCTCATTGTAAAGATGGCAGGTAATTGTACAGGTTTTATGTTGGAATGATTGAAGGCCATGGTTTGGAATTCATTCAAAATCTCCCTGGAACTTGGTGTCTCACCACTGCATATTGTGCCTAGCCCACGTGCGCAGTATTGCTTGTTGTTGTCGTCGGATGTAAACTTTCAGGAACACGACTTTAGAGCGTCGTATCTTGATTCACACATAACCAGAAGCTTTGATTCTTGCACCATTCGAAAGAAGACATGGAGTAGGACATGCTGATATTAAGTTTGATTCAATTAGGCGCTTGAATCTCCTTTGATATTGGTTCAAAGACAACACACCACGTGCTTGATCATTTGTCTCGTGCGTGCCCTGAATTTGTGCCCAGCATCTCGTCAAGACATGACTCTGCCAGGGCGTGACTTTGGAGCTTCATAAGTGATTCAATATTCATCCAAATGATACAATTCTTGGTGCATTGTGTAGAGTGCATGGAAGAGAAGAGATACATACCAAGTTTGAATCTTATGAGTCTTTGTGCTTCTCTATAATCATCTTCAAAGTTGGCACGCCACGTGCTTGATGAATTGCGTCACGCGTGCCCAGAACTTAGCCCAGCAACATGACTTGAGCAAATGAAATCCTTCAACTTCAAACTCTTATATCTTTTGATCTAAGCCTCAAATGAAAAATATTCCAACTAGAAAGTTGTAGAATGCCATGATTTGAACATTTTCTATGTTGAGCTTGTCTTGAATTGAAGCCTAGGAACACATGTAAACTGGACCTGAAGTGAGCTGATCAAACAATTCTCAATCTATCCAAAAATTCTCTAAGTATAGAAATTCCCATTTTTTAGAAATTCCTATTTCAACTACTTCCCAAATTTGGAAAGTTTTGGCTATCTCTTGATTTTATTTATTTTTTGACCGGTTTTCCAACAAAAGTCAATATTTGACAGTTGACCTCGGCTTTGACCAAAAAGTCAACTTTTCCTGATTTTTCTGATTATTGATGAAATTTGTGATTAAACCTTGACCAATCAAACCTTATCAAATGAACTGTCCCACATGCTCAATATGGAAGTCTCTCACTCATAAAGCCAATTCCTGATTAAATCTTGACCAAAAAGTCAACTGGTTGACTTTAGTCAAGGAAACCCTCATTAGGATGATCAAGGTAATCATATGACTCCTGAACTTGTACCTTCCCACTAGTGCCATGAATTGGATAGAAACCCTTATTTCAAAAGATCTTGGGCAAGATGATGGCATCCCATATTAGGCTTCAAATCCCTCCTTCTGATCCAGGATCAATGATATGGATGCATGCAATGGTATGACCTAGATGGATGTATGCTTATGGGTTGCAAGCCAGCTAAATAAGGGTAGGACAAATTTGGGGTATGACAGCTGCCCCTATTTAATCGTCTTAAACCTGAAGGTTAGATTGGCGCTAGCCTTTCGAACATTTGAGGTAGAAGAAGATTAAATATCTATGACCTGAAATTTGTCCTGAAAAGATGGTGTAAGTGTTATCCTTATTTTTTGTTTTGATATCTGCTGGGGAAAGAGAATTTTTTTCTTTTTCTGGTGGAAATATTTACAGTGAGTAATTGGATGAACGGTGATAGCTTGTAACGTAGCCTAGGTGCCAATACAAGGTTCTCAAAGGAAGCGGTTGCATGAAACAATGATTAAAGGAAAAGATCTCGTACGATCTACGACTCAACATCGGGAGAAGATCTCGTACGATCTTCAGGACTGAAAGGAAAAAAAGACCTCGTGCGGTCTATGACTCAACATCGACTCGACATTAGGAGAAGATCTCGTACGATCTTCAGGACTGAAAGGAAGAGATCTCGTACGATCTATGACTCAACATCGGGGTGAGAATAACGGACTCACGACCCACAAGAATTGAAGAAGGATAAACATCAACACTGAGGTCGGAGGACATCAACACTGAGGTTGGAGCGAGAAATGATAAACATCAACACTGAGGTTGGGAGACATCAACACTGAGGTTGGGGGACATCAACACTGAGGTTGGAGCACATCAACACTGAGGTTGGAGGACATCAACACCGAGGTTGGGAATGACGATTAGCATCGACACTGAGGTCGGTGAAGGAATGATAGACATCAACACTGAGGTTGGAGCGAGAAATGATAAACATCAACACTGAGGTCGGAAATGACGATTGGCATCGACACTGAGGTCGGTGAAGGAATGATAGACATCAACACTGAGGTTGGAGGACATCAACATTGAGGTTGGAGATTGGGAATTAGTTTTGAAATGGTTTGCCAGGACGGAAGGCAAAGGATACACAACACGGGGGTTAGATCTAAAAGTTTTCCCGTACGAGGGAAGGGACCACGGAGACTAGTGACGACTAGACTCGATCAAAAGACATCGGTAAACACTGAAGAATTACGGCGATATTGATGCTGGCGAAGCATAAGAATTACATTAATCCCTCAGGCCAAAGGCAGGGTGTAACTCTTCAAGAGCGGCAATCGTTCGAATTGCCACACACCAAGTATGGTTATTCAAATGATTGAAAAATGAGATGGGTTGAATGCCCACCCTCATTCGCACTCTAATCTGCGCGCAGCATACGGGAAATAACCTCGGAGACAACGATTCTGACGAAGAAAGACATTGTATCCGATCCACATTGGAGAGGGAAGATGAGACTTCTTCTGGGGATTGAGGATACCAGGTATCGGCACCGTGGCTTGAGGATGTTTGTGATGTGATGACAGATATCAATCGGGGTTTGTAAGGATAACATTTTCTGTGGGGATGTATCATTGTCTTGATTGAGCGTTGGTTCTGATGATCTGGCTTATGCTTCGTATGTATGTTTGAATTTTTCTATGGCGTAATGTTTCGCTTTGACGGATATGCTACGCTTTTGAGGATGCAATGTTATATGCAATGAAAACTATATGCAAAGTGACAAATAAAGGCATTAGTGATAGAGGAGGAGGATCATTGGGGTCCGTTACTCATTGTCTTGAGATGCCAATATGAATCGGTGCTGGAAACCCTACAGTACCAAAGATTATTGGCAACTGTGCTGAGGGTTGAAGTGTAGCTTTGTTGGGGAGGAAGAGACTTCGTTTGACATTCCCTACATCTCGAACTGCTTGGGGATGGTGAGTTTGAGGGGATTCCCTCGATTCACCATGTTGAGGATAAGAAATTCAGACAAAGAGACCAGGTTGGACTAACTCGCAAGAGAAATAAACTCATAAACTCATGTGCTTGGGGAGAGACCAAAGTTCCAGGAGAAATAAACACCTATGATTGGGGAGAGGATAGTAAAACTCAAAAGATTATGCCCCAAGCTTCGTGACTTATGGAGGAACTTTCCCAAAGGATCCTCGCATCACAAATACTCAAGATAACTTGCCCTGGATTGGTTCAAATCAAGAGAGATTCCTCGACTTGATTGCCCCAGATTGATCAAAACATGAATGGATGCCTCGATGGACAGAGTCTTCACACAACTAGCCCCTTGAAGTAATCAGTCTTTGAATGGCTCATGGAATCAATCAACTTTTTCTACAGTTGTTCATTGTTTGATCTTCCTTGATGTCAAGTGTTTATTCACAAGTAAAAGGTATTTTTTTTGAAGATGATAATCCTAATGCAATGCTTATGCTAGCTTCGGGATCAAAATTCATTGAAACGATGTTGTGACATTCAGTGTTTGAATTATTTGTCATATCGATATCAACATAAATGGTAAGCAAACATCTAGGAGTCAGTTTTACGCAACTTGGTGTAGTATGCTTTGGAATTAAACGCAGCTTCAATTAGGTCTTTTAAGGGTTGTAACGTGGCCTGGTTCACGGTTTCAGAAAGAAAGGATTTAAGGCTCAAAATCTAACCTAACCCACCCATTCTTCGTGATGTTCTTCAGTCCTAAGTTCAACTTAACCTGATATGAGCGTTCATCCTTCAATAGGAGTTTGAGATGATTGAGAAACCAATGAAGTTCTTGGACATGGCAGCCATTTACCTTTTGTTTTTGGTGTATGATCACACGACTTTGTTCTTTTGAGGAGGATCTTTGTTTTATAATCCTTGTTTTTCGCTTTTGCTTTTCCTTTTGTTTCCCTAACTTTTGCCTGGACAAATTCTTTTGAATTTTATTTTGGAGTCCAGCGGGGTGCCCTGATTTTTGCCTAAGTCACTTGTTTTCAAGTTGTTGACTTAGCGGGTTTTTTTTTATTCACTTCTTTGACAAGTCGTGTAATCTTGGATCTTTGATTTGTGGGAGGTGATTGTGACTGACTCATTCTCTGATTGATGAGGGATTACCATTGTGGTATTGACTTTCCTCAATCTTTTGAAAGATAAACATTGTTGTATCCTCGGATGCACACTCCAGATGAATTTTGATTGCTCGATCAGGTTAATTGAATGCTACCCTGCCCCTGGGTTAAATGTGAGGGTTTTTTTTTGTATAGAAAAGAAACTCCTACTTCGAGGCTCAAAGGGGTTAACGAGGGTTGCACTCCCTTATATCTCCAGTGTTTGGGGATTTGAAACAATGCCTGTACATCCTCAGCGGGGTTTTATTCAAAAGCACACAATTAGAGATTTTGCGTTTTTATTGTTTTTTCATCATTCTCCTTTTGATGTTTTTTTGCTTTAGTCAAGAGTTTGATATCGATAGACAGAAAGATATGAGTGAACACGAATGGATTGATTCGAAACTAGCATATGCATTGCATTTTCATTTTTATTAAAAACAGACAAGTTTTACATGGAAGAAACATTTAACAAAACAAGGAAGATTACGAATGACAATGCGAAAATGAATTGATGATAGCCATGGTTGAGGAGGCTTGACTCCGTCTGGACTTGTTGATATTGAATACTTTCTGCAGTTCCTTCCAAACACTTCAGATTACTTCAAAAGAAAACTCCAACGAAGTCGCCCAAGAGTCGTAAACTTTTGTCTTACTTTAGGGATTCGAGCAATGCGAGTGATGCAGTGCTCAAGATAAGAGTACGTCTTGCTTATCCCTCAATCGGGAGCCCTAGGAACGCTTCAATTTATGTGAAGACAATTTAGAGTGAGTGATATTGCTTTGGATTCAATAAGATCTTGGACTTTGCGTTTCAAAATATTACAATCCTCAATTGAATGTCCAGATGCCCCAGAATGGTACTCACACTTTGCATTTAAGTCATATCCTTGAGGAATCGGTGTTGGAGGGGGCTTAGCCTCCCTTAGTTGGACCAAGGAATCATTGAGTAAATGAGAGAGCAGTTGACTGTAGGTCATAGGAATCGGGTCAATCTTTCTTGGTGGTCTTCTCGGCCTTTGTGGACCTTGTTGTTGGTAATTTTGGTGATAGTTAAGAACATGAACCTGAGGATAAGCAGGGAGTTCCTCTTCTCCATTCTCTGAAATTGCATTTTTTTCACTTTTCTCTTCTTCAGTGAATTCGGAAACATCGGAGATATCCTGGATTTTACCCATCTTTAAAGCGTTTTCAATTCGTTCTCCTACAACAACCAAACTTGAGAATTCGGAGGAAGCACATCTAATCATCATGTTTAGATAAGGATATTTCAAAGTATTCATGAACGTGTCTACAAGCTCTCGTTCCAAAAGAGGAGGTTGGACTTTAGAAGCTAATTCTCTCCACCTTTGCGCATACTCTTTGAAAGACTCATCAACCTTCTGAGTTAAACTTTAGAGTTGTAGTCTAGTAGGAGCCATGTCACTGTTGTACTTGTAATGCTTGAGAAAAGCCTCTGCTAATTCATCCCATGTGCGGATATGGGTTCGTTCGAGCCGTGTATACCATTCAAGGGATGCCCCACTTAGGCTATCCTGAAAGAAGTGCATTAGAAGCTTAATATTTTCTGCATACAGAGCCATCTTGTTGCAAAATGCCTTGATGTGACTCATCAGACAAATGGTACCCTTGTATTTCTCAAAACTGGGGACTTTGAACTTAGCGGGAATCTTGATATCAGGCACTAGGCACAAATCAATAGCATTTAAACCGGAGGAGCTTCGACCTTCTAAAGCATTCAATCTTTCTTCCAGGAGATGGAATTTTCTCTCATTTTCCTCGATCGGGAATTTGAAAGCTTCCAATTCAGAATCGTTCTCATGATGTGAATCCTCCTTATTAGGAACTTCCACGGGCACCAGTTTTGATCCCCCATTAGCAACAGTAGTCGGAGTACCATTAGTCAACTTAACAACACTTTGTTTGAGCTCTTCTTGCCCATGAATAAGAGCATTGAGAGTCTCCAAGAGTTGGGTCATCCTCTCACCCATAGCATCCATGTCCTTACGAAGTTCAGCCTGATTTTGTTCAAGACGGTCCATGATTCTCCTCTGATTAATCCTTGTATGATACAGATGTAGGGAAGTCAGCTTTGTTGATGAAGCAGAAATCTGTTTGAAAGGAACCCCACTAAGCTTCTGAGAGAACTATGGAATGCATGATGGTATGAATGCAATGTTTCATTTCCAAGGGATCCTAAAGTCCTTTCACACACTTTTTGTTTTGTTTTATTTCCTTTTTTGGAATCAAGGCTTTGTTTTATATGGAGTATCTTTTCTTTTCTTTTTTTTTTGAAATAGAATTTAGGATCCCCCATAAATGAAGTGGATAAAGCAATGATGTTATGCGATGCAAAAACATGGGATCAAGGTCCAAATAATCTTAGAAACCACTGTACAATCCTCTGAATAACTGATGTAGGTCGGATGTCGCAGGATCAAAGGTTCGATGCCTTTTTAGAATACCATAATATCAAGCACCATGAGAACAGACCAAATAAAGGTCCGACCTCAACTATGAAGAAGCAATGGTATGTAGGAGTCAAGGTTTCCTGTCCCACCCCAATCTCACAGGTAGGAAGTCTAGACACGGACAAGTGGTCCCTAATGGTCACTAGGGTCTACAGTTCCCATGGGGTACAAAGTGTTTGAGGCAACAAGCATGCCAGACACAATGTTCCATGAAAGAACCTCGCCCAGTTGTGGTACCCCATGTCAAGCTCGATCATAGCAAGCGCTACGGGAGTCAACATGAGCATCCACGCTAACCCTATGTGTCACTGGCCTGGGTAGTGGGCCTTTTACCTCACACAAACCCCCCACCTGCAAAACAAAGCAGAAAAATATGTGGCCCCCACGGGGACCCATAATATAGTCCAGATGCATGCAGAAAGTAAACATGATATGCAAGCAGGAAATAAGCATGATATGCAAACATATACACAAAATGTAAACACATAAACAAATAAATAAACACCCAATAAACGAAACAAACAAAGGCTATGATCGACTTGCTTAGGTATTCCCCAGCAGAGTCGCCAGCTGCCGCACGCTCGCGAAAAATGAACAGAGTCGCCACCAATATATTTATCCCATAAGAGAAAGGAATATCAGAAAACCTAACAAAGGAAGGAACAGGGTCTTGCGACCAGAGAATCTAGGTACGGGAGTCGGTTACGCAAGGGGAAGGTATTAGCACCCCTCGCGCCCATCGTACTCGATGGTATCCACCTATGTTTGTTTCTATCTAAAGGGTGTGTACTATGTCTATGTCTACATGCGAATGAATGCAAAATGTAGGGAAAAGAAAGAATTGTACTCGCACGGACCCTACCCCGCTGCCGACGTATCCTTCTCAGGAATCAGAGTTACCGTAGCTCGGCTCAAGATTTTCTGTTTGTTTTTGTGTTTTTTAGTTGGGCGGAGTTAACGCTCGCGCTCTTGCATAAGGGGACAACCTAGGATGCAATAGAGCGGAGATAACAATGCCCTTAAGAAAGGAGAGAAGAGAGAGAGTTTGAGTGTTTCGAGGAAATCCCTAAGGCAAGGGAAACTCGAGTTACTCTTTGGTTTGTGTCTTTTAGAATTTGGGAACTTACGCCCGAATGGTTCCCTAAAGCAAGGGAGATCCAAGCACTCGAATGATTCCCTAAAGCAAGAGAGATTCAAGCTTCCATTCCCTTTTTAATGATTTTCACTTTTTTATTAATATTTTATTGTGTTTTCTTGTTATTTTTTAAAGGGATTTTATTTTGATAGTTATTAAGTGTTTTGATGTTGTAAAAGAAAAAGAATGAAAAGAGGGGGACTAGCCTAATTTCTAAGCCTAGAGTTATTGTTATTCTAATCTAAGTCTAATGTTAACATGGGGACTAAATTCTAAAAGGAGCATTAAAGTGATATTAACGAAATAGGCAAAAAGTATGGCCAAAAGCTAACAACAAAATCACACAACAATTATACCAAAAAACGTGGAAATGATACAAGAGAGATGAGAAAACAAATTCAAGCATTAGTACAAAATTAACCAAAAAAACAACTATTTTTATGAGTTTTTTATGAAGGGATTAGATGTGAAAATCAACCTAAACAAATTACTATTTTTAGGAGATATTTATGTGGGAAATCTTATCAATTAATGACTAAAAGAAACTACAAATTAAACTCTAAAAAGAATCTAAAATCTATCAAGTTTTATGTGAGTCAGGGGGTGCAAAAGTATTTAACAAATGAACTAAAACTAGTCACAAGCCAAAACTGGGCTCAAAATGGGGGTGGAAACAGCAGTCTGGCGCTAAGGCCCAGTCCAGGTGACGCGTGTGCATTAGCAAAACAGGAGCGTGATTCTGGAATTGTTAAAGGGCCCAAACGCATGAGGCCCAACGCTACACTATCTATTTTCCAGCTTTATTTCAGTTTTTGTTTTATTCATTTATTATCATGTGGTATGGAAAAATAAACGTGACATGTGAAATATACTAACATGCATCAATTGGTCCTATCTAACTTAAGTCACAAAAGACAAAAAGAGAACCTCCAGCCAACCAAAACACGCCAGCATGCATTCCAATCATTGAGAAAAGACAAAATGGCAAAAGAATGGGAAAATGCCCCAATGCCTGCATGACACGTAGGCTGACGGAGAGGAGAAGATGGAATAGAACACAGACGCCGGAACCACTGTTCCGGTCGTCTTCACCGTTCAACACACGGCGGAGGTAAACGAAAATTTCCAGAAAATGAAAACTCCGCCACTAACTTGCTCGGTTTTTCGCGTACGTTCCAAATCCGGCATCTGTTTCCTCTGAACATCACTCTATCGTGCAAACTGAATGCCAACTTAAAGCCCTAGATCTATGCAATACTATCAAAGCGCATACAATGGCTCAAGAACACACAAACACTCATGCCGAGAACGAATGTAACCATAAAACTCAATGAAAGTACACATCCTTATAGTTTAATCGAGAATCAGAATTTGCAAAATTCAAGATGGACGAACTGAATGCATGCACTACCTCATGTGATCTAAGATGCTGAGAAGGTTTCTTAGGCTTACTTGAGTGGTTCTTGGATCGAATTTGCAGAATACTCCACAAGCTTCATGGATCTTTGATTCCGTCGCAAGGTGGTGAAGGCATCAGAGGAAACACGGGGAAGCAAACTCGGATTTCTTCTTGACTTGAACTAAGACACAGATGCAACGAATGTCATAGACGAGCCAGGTCATGCTTCTTCTTGCGCATCCATGGTGAACGGTTCAGTAGCGACACCGAAACGAAAGCGATGATGCCGACGTGGTTGAAGGTTGGTTGTGGTGGCCTAAGGTTATGGTGGCGGTTGTGAGTTGATGAAGATGAAGGTTGGGAATGGATGGAGGTTGGAGGTGGTTATGGAGTTTGTTATGGTGGTTGGTGGCGGTTAGAAACAGTTAGAGTTTGTTGGTGGTGAAGAGAGAGAAGGGAGGAGAGTGATGAGAGTGAAGGTTATGTTTTTTGAAATTGAGAGAAAAAATGAGAGAGTGAAAGGAGAGAGAGAGGGCTTGGAGAAGAATGAAGAAAATGAGAGTGTGTGATACTGAAAAAGAAGAATGAAGCGTGTGGAGAAAGTGAAGGGGATGAATCATGTTTTTTTGTGTCCTCCTTTAAGCATGTGAGGTGATACCTTTATATAGCAAACATGGGAGTTCCTTTTTTAATGAATACATGAAGTGGGACCTTTACACTATGCTTGCTCCAGTGAGTTTGGCACTCTTTGCGTGAACTTTTGAATGCCCAGAAACATGCATGGCTATATGGGGAAACATGTTGGTTGTGTGCACTACTATCTGGCAGTATATGCAGGCATCACCTAGGGCGTGTTTTGCCCTTGCCACCAGTTTCGTATACATGACTTTGTGTCTTTCTAAAATGTCAACCCAGTGTCCAAATGAGCTGTTCTCGACCTCATTGTAAAGATGGCAGGTAATTGTACAGGTTTTATGTTGGAATGATTGAAGGCCATGGTTTGGAATTCATTCAAAATCTCCCTGGAACTTGGTGTCTCACCACTGCATATTGTGCCTAGCCCACGTGCGCAGTATTGCTTGTTGTTGTCATCGGATGTAAACTTTCAGGAACACGACTTTAGAGCGTCGTATCTTGATTCACACATAACCAGAAGCTTTGATTCTTGCACCATTCCAAAGAAGACATGGAGTAGGACATGCTGATATTAAGTTTGATTCAATTAGGCGCTTGAATCTCCTTTGATATTGGTTCAAAGACAACACACCACGTGCTTGATCATTTGTCTCGTGCGTGCCCTGAATTTGTGCCCAGCATCTCGTCAAGACATGACTCTGCCAGGGCGTGACTTTGGAGCTTCATAAGTGATTCAATATTCATCCAAATGATACAATTCTTGGTGCATTGTGTAGAGTGCATGGAAGAGAAGAGATACATACCAAGTTTGAATCTTATGAGTCTTTGTGCTTCTCTATAATCATCTTCAAAGTTGGCACGCCACGTGCTTGATGAATTGCGTCACGCGTACCCAGAACTTAGCCCAGCAACATGACTTGAGCAAATGAAATCCTTCAACTTCAAACTCTTATATCTTTTGATCTAAGCCTCAAATGAAAAATATTCCAACTAGAAAGTTGTAGAATGCCATGATTTGAACATTTTCTATGTTGAGCTTGTCTTGAATTGAAGCCTAGGAACACATGTAAACTGGACCTGAAGTGAGCTGATCAAACAATTCTCAATTTATCCAAAAATTCTCTAAGTATAGAAATTCCCATTTTTTAGAAATTCCTATTTCAACTACTTCCCAAATTTGGAAAGTTTTGGCTATCTCTTGATTTTATTTATTTTTTGACCGGTTTTCCAACAAAAGTCAATATTTGACAGTTGACCTCGTCTTTGACCAAAAAGTCAACTTTTCCTGATTTTTCTGATTATTGATGAAATTTGTGATTAAACCTTGACCAATCAAACCTTGTCAAATGAACTGTCCCACATGCTCAATATGGAAGTCTCTCACTTATAAAGCCAATTCCTGATTAAATCTTGACCAAAAAGTCAACTGGTTGACTTTAGTCAAGGAAACCCTCATTAGGATGATCAAGGTAATCAGATGACTCCTGAACTTGTACCTTCCCACTAGTGCCATGAATTGGATAGAAACCCTGATTTCAAAAGATCTTGGGCAAGATGATGGCATCCCATATTAGGCTTCAAATCTCTCTTTCTGATCCAGGATCAATGATATGGATGCATGCAATGGTATAACCTAGATGGATGTATGCTTATGGGTTGCAAGCCAGCTAAATAAGGGTAGGACAAATTTGGGGTATGACAAGTGGGGGTAGCGTAAGATTTGAAGAGATTTTCACAGTTACCTAGGGCGACGTCTCATCAACTGCACGCATGCTTGTCCCTTCAGAATGAACACGTAGTCATCATCTAGAATAGTTGGTGACAGCTATTTTTCTTTAACAGAAGTTCTGGATCATACTTAGACATATGAAACGTTAGCAATAACAGAATCAGAGTGTCTAAATGATCAAACATAACCAGAACATCTGATAAGAGAATAAATAAGAATTTCAAATCTAATTCATATATCAGATCTTCTCAACACCTTCATTCTGGGCATAAATCCATACTGATGTTCTTCAAAATGAACTTAAACCTATCTTCAGCAAGGGGTTTTGTAAAGATATCAGCCCACCGATATTCTGTATCAACAAAGTTTAAAGAAAGAACACCCTTCTGAACATAGTCCCTAATAAAGTGATGTTTAATATCTATATGTTTAGCTTTAGAATGTAAAATAGGATTCTTAGATAAACAAATAGCAGAAGTATTATCACAGAATATAGGAATGTTACTCTCATATATCTGATAGTCTTCTAGCTGACTTTTCAACCAGAACAACTGTGTACTACATCCAGTAGCAGCTATGTATTCTGCTTCTATAGTTGATAATGCTATTGTGGCTTGCTTCTTGTTGTACCAGGAGATCAAATTACTTCCCATAAACTGACAGCTTCCAGAAGTACTTTTCCTTTCAACTCTATCTCCAACGTAATCAGCATCACAATATCCTACTAAGTTGTATTCTTCAGATCTTCTGTAGACTAAACCAACATTAGTAGTACCTTTCAGATACCTAAGAATTCTCTTAACAGCAGTTAAGTGAGATTCTCTAGGATCTGATTGGAATCTAGCACACAAGCATACCCTGATTAAAATATCAGGTCTAGAAGTAGTTAGATATAGAAGAGATCCTATCATACCTCTGTAGATCTTCTGATCTACCTTCTTGCTTACCTCATCCTTACCTAATACACACGTTGGATGCATTGGAGTCTTTGCTTCTTTGCTTTCAGACAAATTGAACTTCTTCAGAAGCTCTTTAACATACTTGGTCTGATAAACATAAGTTCCTTCTGAAGTTTAATTGATTTGAATGCCTAGGAAGTACTTTAGTTCTCCCATCATGCTCGTCTCAAATTCTGCCTGCATAGACTTAGCAAACTCCTTTCCAAGTGTAGCATTAGATGTTCCAAATATGATATCATCAACATAAATTTGACAAATTAAAATATCCTTTTTAAAAGTTTTACAGAAGATATTTGTGTCTACTTTTCCTCTAGTGAAACCATTATCCAGAAGGAAAGAACTTAATCTTTCATACCAAGATCTGGGAGCTTGCTTCAAACTGTATAATGATATATTTAATTTAAAAACATGTTCTGGAGACTTAGAGTCTTCAAAACCAGGAGGTTGATGGACATAAACTTCTTCATCTATATAACCATTTAAGAAGGCACTCTTAACATCCATCTGATACAGAGTGATGTTATTCTGAGTGACAAAAGAAATTAATAGACGAATAAATTCTAACCTGGCCACTGGTGCAAAGGTTTCTGTATAGTCAATGTCTTATTGTTGACTATAGCCCTGAGCAACCAGTCTGGCTTTGTTTCTGATGACTTCACCTTTTGTCGTGGGAAAATCGGGATGAGACACCGGATGCCTTCTTTGGGCTCGGGCTCAAAAGATGATTTTTTTTGTTTTTGGGTCACCACCAAACTTTTTATAGTTTCCAAAGCAGGAAAAGGAAAAAAGTTGCACAAACCTTAAAAGATATGCAATGCAAATAATACAAAATTAAAAGCAATGCAAAAAGGGGGAGAGATTCCGAGTAAGGGGTTGGTTATACGAAGGGAAGGTATTAGCACCCTACGTATCTTTAGTACTCTATAGGTTTCTTTGTTATATTTGTCTGTTTATTTCTTTCTATGCTATTGGGGGGTTTTCTGTTGTGAGATAGGTGGGACCTAAGGTGTTTGTTTGATTATGCTCGCAAAGATCATCGCAATATTCTGCATACATATCCCTTAGAGGGAATCAGAGCAACCGTAACTCGGGGTCTACGGGGTGCTAAGGTTTGAGTGGTTTGAGGGAGATAGAAGTTTGCTCGCCAAGGATGAGACCTTGTGCCTACGTATTCTCAAAAGGAGGTTGAGAAAGTCAGAGCAATCGTAGTTCCCACTTATGCTAGTTGAAGCAAAGGATAAGAGACAAATGTCATCTCAATGATCGATGTATCTAATCTATTTCATCACATACATTTGTTGAGTTTGTTTGAATCTTTTCATTATAAGACCTAGGTTGTGCCACTTATGGTTCTTAGAATGATAAAGATGTTTTGTTTAGCCATCCTTGTGGCAAAAAGTTTGATGAGCCAGCCTTGTGGCAAAAATTTTGATTCTCCAGCCTTGTGGCAAAAAGTTTGATGAGCCAGCCTTGTGGCAAAAACTTTGATTGTGATGATATAGAAGAGATACTCCTGTCATAGAGATGATAAATGTCTAATCTCCTAGGATATTCTATTGTGATATGGGGATGCTTTTAAGAACCCCGTGGGTCCTTGTACGAAGCCCAAGAGGAGGCTATTCGAGGGTCCTTGCATTGTAAGCCCAAGAGGAGGCTATGGGAGGGAAAATCGAGGGTCCTTGCATTGTAAGCCCAAGAGAAAGCTATGGGAGGCACTGTCGTTTGTATGAAGCCCAAGAGGAGGCATGGTATAGTTGGTGTGAGCTCTTAGAGCGATTTCATCGGGAAACCATACTCTATGTCCTAACCTAGCTAAAGGAAATTCTTTGCACGAAGCCCAATAGGAGGCTATGGGGAACCTAGTGTAGTACTAAGTTGAACAAGCATATAACATGAACAAGTATATGAACAAGCATGCACAAGTATATGAACAAGTATGCACAAGTATATGAACAAATATGAACAAGTATATGTGGTTGTCGTTTTTTTTACCTCCCCGTTTCACTTGGGAGGACGGCACGCTAGACCCTTCACGCGAAATTTGGAAGGAGAATGCGCCCGTGGTGGGAGGAATTTTATTTCAGTTCTTCCTACGATATCACACGAACTTTCTTATTTGTCCTACGAGTAGGAAAGGGAAAAAAAGATCTCAACTAAACCCTAGGAGTTTGCTAAGTGTGGGGATTCACCTAGACTAGAAATTCTGGAGTCCGGGAGGTCGGTTATACATAGGGAAGTGTTTAAACACTCTACATATCTGTAGTACTCTACAGGAACCTTCTCTGTGTCATTTGTGTTTGTGTTTGCTAATGATTTATTGGGAAAGTTTCTCCTTTGTGTTAGGAGAAGGAATTGAATTGAATAAAAGAAAGACAGACAGACTGACTGACTATTTTTGGTATTTTATTAGCTCGCTGAGATTCCTTGTGAACCTCATGCCTACATATCCCTAATGGAAGTCAGAGCTTAATGTAGTTCGGGGAACTAACTAGGGAAATTAATTATTTTTTTGGTGCCTTGCTTGAAGCTCAAGGTTGAAGCTTGAATTAAATCTCTGTTTACGGTAAAGAGACATGAAGTCATCTTTATAGAGAGGTATTTCTACTATTCCACCACAAACATTTTAAAAGAGTGACAGAATGGTTGAATTCATTTCATTAAGAGAGTGACCTTACTTGTGTGTTTGCAAGTATGCTAGTATCTCTTAAATGAAAGAAAGATGCTCATCCAAATTAGGGAAAGTGTACAAGTCTGGGGATGTGCCAGAGCATGTCTTTCAGAGTCCTAAATGGGAGACTTTGATTGAAATTGAAATGTGTAATGTTTGTTTGTTTGAATGTGGTGAGATAGAGGAAAGATCTCTCTATATAGATAAGTTATGTCTATCTACTGTATAAAAGATTTGATTTTTTAACTGGCTTGTATGAGGCCCAAGCTTGAGGCTTTTTGATTGATTGATTATTATTATGACTCTGGGAGAAAAACTCCACTGGGGATTAATTTACAAGAGATTTTTATGTTCTGTACAAAGCCCAGAATTGAGGCTGACTCTACTTAGGGAAAATCTATTATGATGAGTTTTATTTGGTGTTCTGTACAAAGCCCAGAATTGAGGCTGACTCTAACTAGGGGAAATATTATTTTCTGCCTTGTATGAAGCCCAAGGTTGTGGCGGACTCTTAAATAAACTGAATATGGATGACTCTATGGGAAAAGATCCTAGATGTTAGTAATCTTTGACACACGACATATGGTTTATCTGCCTTGTACAAAGCCCAAGGTTGTGGCTACTGAACAATGAAGGACTCACTAGGGGAGACTCTATTATCTGCCTTGTACAATGCCCAAGGTTGAGGCTGACTATTAACAGGGGAGTTTTATTGTTTTGGTGCCTTGTATGAAGCCCAAGGTTGAGGCTAACTGTTTTTGTTGGATTTTGACTCTATTGAAGGATTTATTTATTAAAAGACTAATTTTTTTGGAAGCTAACCCTTTCCAGGGATTTTGACTCAGCTGGAGACATTGTCTGTTAAAAGACTGATTTTTGTCATGTTTTTGGAGGCTGACCCTTTCCAGGGGTTTTGACTCTTTTTGGGGAAATTATCTCCTAAGAGAAATGAATCTTTGTTTTTTGAAGAAGTGATTTTGGAGGCTAACCCTTTCCAGGGGTTTTGATTAAGGTGAAATGATGATTTGGAGGCTAACCCTTTCCAGGGGTTTTTGTTAAAATGAAAGAATGATTTTGGAGGCTAACCCTTTCCAGGGGTTTTTGTTAAAATGAATGGCAGAAAGATTATCTAGTGGAGACTTCTTGTTTAAAGCCCAAGATGAAGGCTGACACATGCTGAGGATGAGCAAACATGGATCCTAGACTCTGCTAAGGAAGATTGATGAAGATAAGGGTGACAGAGACTGTCCATGTCTCTCATTCCAAAAGGTGTACTCAATGTAAAATTGAGACAAACTTAGCTTGTTTAAAGTCTGGTTTAAATTGGAAGAAACTCACCAAGGTATGTTAAAAGGTGACTAAAGACCTGTTCCTATGTTTATAAGAAACCTGATGGGTCCTTGTATACAAGCTCAAGAGGAAGCTGGAAATGCTTTTAAGAAGCCTGTGGGTCCTTGTACAAAGCCCAAGAGGAGGCTAATCGAGGGTCATCGAGGGTCCTTGTTATAGAACAAGAGAAAGCTATGTGGTTTTGAACTTATTTTGGCTTTAAGCAAATGGGTAAGAGGTTTCACCGGGAATAATTCCTCTTTGGGTGGATGTGTCCTATTTTTTTGGATTCTAAGGTTTTTTCCAAGATGTTTCACCGGGAATAATTCATCTTGGGGGTTTGAACTACAGATCTCTAATTAGGAAAGAGCCTTCACCGGGAAGACATTCTCAATCCTAGGTCATATTCCTATAATATATATATATATAGTTTAACTATCCTAAGGTTTACACTCAGACGTAATTCTAAACTAATATATATGCACAGTTTATATTTGACAGTAATTTAAATAAAGACTGTAAATGGAAAGCTTGTAAAGCCTAACCTGGATGGAGTGGAGGCCATTGAAGAAGTATGTACAGAGCCTCAACAGTAATTGGTGGATAACAGTTGAATATATATATGATAAACAGTTAATGGTTTTGAAAACAGAAGAAGTGAAGATGGACAAAGGTCACATAGGTATCTGAAGAGTTTCACCGGGAATAATGCCCTTCAAATACCAGAAGAATGTTTTGAAAACAGAAAGGAGATTTTGTAAATACAGTTTTGAAAACAAGCTAATAAGAGAAGAAGGTGTTGGGACTTACACTCTATTAGAGGCCCACTTAAAAAATGATTTACTGTTTATGAGAAACAGTTGAAAATGATTGAAATGATATAAGGTTTTGTTGTTTGAAAACCTTAATCGTCTGTTTGATCGGAGATTGAAAACAGTTTTGCAAATTGACAAAAGTCAACTTAATTAAGGCAAAGATGAAATCTATACCTAATTAAGACCTAAATAATTAGGGTTTTATCATAAAATTATTCACAAAGTAATTAGGTTAAAACAAAATGAAAATATATATTTTAAAGTATTTAAGAAAACATTTAAAACATACTATTTTAAACCTAATTAAAATACATGAAATAAATAATATTTTTATGATTTTTTTTGATTATTCATAAAATAGGTATATTAAATAACAAGTGTGTGAAAAATGAAGTGAAAATGAATTAATTTGATAGGTTAAATAATTGTGTAAAGTTGATAAAAAAAAATGGAAGAAAAATAGTAGTAAAAAAAATGGTTTGGTCTCACCAAGGGTTGAACTCACGCCCTCTTGGTTATCCAACAAAACATTTACCAACTGAGCCACGCGCGTGGACTGATTAGCAGAGGTGCCCATGTGATTATATGTGAAAGCAAAGCATGAAAAAGATTTGAAAAAAATAAAATGGACAAAAGGTCTGAGGGTTTGGACGCGCGCTATAACCATTGGGACACTACGATGAATTCGTAAGTGACACACCTATCATTCAAAATAAAATAAACTCGTTTCTGGGAAATTCAAAAAAATGGCGCCACCATCTTCATCTTCAACCTCAAGCTTTTGAATTTCTGGAAATCGTATCTCTCTCAATTCTCAACCAAATCCAAAGATGTAAAGATGGATTTTGCTCGTTTTTGGACGAGGATCATGATGGTGTCCTTTAATTTTATTTATTTTCAGTATAACATAAAATTCGCAAGCATGAACACTAAGAACCCTAAAACTGGAATTAAACATGAAATACTATATATGCATGATTTGATGCAATTGATTGAGGGCTAATGATCTATGAAGGTGCAGAAACCAACTGGTAACTTCATTTTAAATTTATCATGCGTGAATTATAGAGTTTGAAGCTTTTGAAACTTACCTGAAAAATGAAGATTTGGCTCTGATCAAAAGGTGTTACAGAACTGTTGTAACGATCCAGATAGCTTCAATGACTCCTTTGGAAGGTGCTGAGATGCCTGGCTTGGACTGAAAGTGCCCAGAACTTCTTGCTCGACCCCAACTGCAACAGCTCCAAGTGAGAGGTGAAGATGATGATTCTTCACGCCCAGAAGTGTTTCAGAGGTTTGGATCACCTCTAAATGACTCCCCTAAGGTGTTTGAAAGGAAGAGCTCTGGTTTGAAGAATCCAAGTCTTCTTGCCAAAGAACCTTTGAAAACCTTAAGTATGAAGAAAGAAGAGAGAAAGCAAGAATTATGTTGCTTTGGTGTGTTTTCTGAATGAGAAAGAGCCCTCTATTTATAGGCAATTGGTTCAGAGTAATTGTGCATAGTGAGCTTGCTTAGTGAAGTGAGTTTGGTTTCTTAGCCAAGAAGAAAATTTGAAAAGATCCCAAATGCAATGATGCATTTTCGGGCTAGCTTCCCCAACCATTGATCTTGTATGATCTAAGGGAACATTTTTGATTCAGAGGAGAGTTCTAATTGGCTTAGAGCAAGATTCCTTGATGATTCATCATTTGCCATAAATTCAAAAATGCAATCATTACATAATCACATGCCTTTGTTTTTGGGAATCTTCTCTAATCCTTATGCAATGATGAATTTGGATGCATGGCATGTTTTCAGATGCATTAGAGGTCGTGTAGCATCACTTAGTGAAGCAAAATGCACAAAATTGCAAAGTTTCAAATTGTACATGACCTATAATTTCACTTCATGAGGCCAACTTTGAACAAGCATAACTCTTAGCTCAAAATGAATTTGGAGAAGGTTGAACACAATTTGGAAAGCCCTAAATATCTACTTCAAATCATTAGTTTATGGTTCCTTCAGAATCCTTTGGCAAATTTGTGAAAAATGAGGCCAAAGTTGGAAGAAAACTAGGTTAAAAACACTTAAATGATTGATCTTTTGAAAAAAGTTCCATTGTAAGATGTTGTTTTATTTTGCAAGATCTACAACTTTCATGTTGGAAGTTTTTTGAGTTGTGTAGGTGAAATTTTGAGTTCCCACAATGCCCTCAAAAACCCTAATTCCCGACTTTTTGCTCCTTGAAGATTCTTCTTGAATTTCTTAGGTCAAATGACTTTAATATCCATATATTGATGATATTGATCTTTTAAAGTCATGGTTTGACCAAAAATCTTAAAAGTCAAAGGTGATCCCATACAGTTGACTTTTTCCAGATAAGGTGAGATTTTGGACTTTTGTGTGGAATTAAGATCTTCTCCTCAAATGAGTGATGTAAATGGGTTATATTGAGGTAGTAGAGGTTCTTGAATCATGTCTTGAGTTTTGGATCCATGCCCTGATTAAAAGTCAACTATCCAGATGAATTAGGTTAAAAACCCTAATTGTCGACCAGATGAAATTGGTGACTGTGGATCTTGAATTGAGGTGTGATGTCCAGTGGATCTTATTGTATGGATCATTTGAAGATGATTGAAGTCTTTAATAGATGTCCTGGAGCTTTTTAGGGTTTCCCAAAGGTGATCCCTGATTTCAGTCCTTGATAGGCTCAAAAACCCTAGTCTGGTGACTTAAGTAAACCTGTACTCAGATGACTGAGTGTCTAATCAATCATAGGTGAAAAAATGAAGCTCTTGAGTCCTATGATTATGTTAGAGACTAATCCTTCTACTGATTGATCCTTTGCCTGAGTTTTCTTGTCTTTGAACATCCTCGATTAAATGCCAGATGAAGAAGTGACTGCTCTGGGTACTTGCTTTGACCTGATGAAAATCCTGAAGATATGTCATCTCAGGGGGGTCAAAAATTAGGGTATGACAGTATATGAACAAGTATATATGACAAATTGTGTGTGTACATTGGAGTTTATGAAGGAAATATACCTTTAAGGATGAACGGTTTATCAAACAAGGTTACGTACACGGGAATGGGACTTATACTCGGGGAGAGGCCCAGTAAGTTTTGATTTTTAGGTTTCTTACAGATTAAAAGAAAGAAAAACCTAATTCTTGATTTGTATTTAAAGGTTTAAATCAAATCGATCGGGGTATAAAAAGATAGGCGTATATACAAAGAAAAACCTAAATTTATACAAAGGAATGGGACTTATACCTTAAGGGATGCCCATGTTTTATTTTATAAAACATGGTTGATTGATTTGTTAAAAGACGCGAGGTTTGTCGTTTGAAAACTTTGATCGTTTGATTTAATCGAGGATTGAAAACAATTTGAATTTTGACAAAAGTCAACTTAATTAAGGTAAGGACAAAGCCTATGCCTAATTAAGACCTAAGTGATTAGGGTTTGATCACAAAAATATTTACAAGTGATTAGGTTTTGAAAATCAATATGAAAAACTAATTTTTAAAGTATTAAAAAAACACTTAAAAACAAATCATTTTAAACCTAATAAAAATATACCAAATAAATAATGTTTTGTGATTTTTTGGACATTCATAAAACACATATATTAAATGAATAATGTGCAAAAAATCATCTCAAAATGAGAAGTTTTGATAGGTTAAACAAAATGTTGAAGTTTATAAAAAAACCTAAAAAAACAAGTTGTAAAAAATAAGGGATGGGTCAGCCAAGGCTTGAACCCACACCCTAGAGCTTACCAGCCAAAACTTTTGCCAACTGAGCTGCACGCGCAGCTTGTTTTTAAAACACATTCAGTGAAATATATAACAAACAAATATTTGAATTTTGTTTTAAAACACGCGCCACTATTCATCATCATCATCATCGTTATTTTCTGAAACAGAGTTACCCATGGCTTCTCCAAGCTCACCCATGGCCAAATTCAAACTCCATCAAAACTCAATCATTTTTAACAAAGTAAAGATGCATCTTGCTCGAATTTTGGAAATCCCAAATTAAACACTAACTGAACAAACTCAAAATTCTCGAGCCACAGTCAATTTTAATGCAAGTTATGGATTCAGTTAGCTTTAGCATGATCATATGAACAATTCACTTTTCAAAATTTATGCTAAATATGCATGAATCATGATATCCAAAAACGTAAAAACTTACCTCTTAGCTGGAAATCGCAGAATGAATGGAGGGCTTCCATATGCAATTTGATGATCCTATGAGCCTCCTTGAGTGTTGCTGGATATGTTCCAACTCCTAGCTTGCTCTGAAAGTTGTTGAGTTCTTCCACCCGAGTCAACTTGCAAGCTTATGATTTTTGAATGGAGGATGAAGATGGAGGTGTTCCAGAAGTTGTTTAAGGGCTTGGATCACCTCTATGGGATGTATGGAAGATGTTTGAAGTGAAAATTTGGAAGATGCACGAGTAGATTGAGAGTTGGAGGTTTAAGGCTCAATTTGTGCACTTATGGAGTTTTTGTGAGTAAACTGACTTTTGGCTAGTTTTGTGATGGTTTAATGGTTCAAACAGCTTCTAAATAATGTTTAGAAGATGCTTGGATGACACCAATAGTTAGAACTTTCAAGGTTTGAAAGTTGAAATTCTAACTTCTTTGAAAAATGAAAAAAACTTGCAAATAAGTAAGAAGTGAGAAAGCAAGTTTTTCAATGCTTTGGTGTCCTTTTGAATGAGGTTTCGATCTCTATTTATAGGCCGAGAAATATGATGACAAGGCTTAGCAAGTTGGCATTGCAAGAAGTGTTTTGGCTTAAGAGATAAAATGGAATATTTACATTTAATGCATAAGGTTAAAAACCTAAACCATGGTTAAAAAACTCAAGTGTTTCTTATCTTCTTCCAATCTAATCTTTTAAGATAAGAATCTTGCTTGCATCACTTGATTTAGTCATTGCTTGCATCATACACCAAAAAGTGTTCATATTTTGTGAAAATGGCTTATAATTCAAGCATAATGGTCACTAATGTCAAAATTCAAAACCATAGCTCCACTCCATATTTTTTCATGCTCTTGGACATTTTGGAAATCTCTTGTTATGTACTTCAAATCCTTAGTTGAAAGCTTCCTCAAGATCTTTAAGGAAATGGGTGAAAAAGACCTATAAAGTTTGAAGAAAATGAGGTCTTTTGTGAATTTTGCAAAAAGATACCAACTTTGAAGCTCCATATCTCTTAAATGGTTAATCTTTTGCAAAACAATTATATGTGACAAAGTTGTTTATTGGATCAAAATATACAACTTTCATGTTGGAAGTTTTTTTCAGTTTGTAGGTGAAATTTTGAGATATTCCCTTCCAAAGTTTGAAAAAAAACACTTGAAAACACTTAGAAAATAAGTATGAAAAGTCAAACTTTGACTTTTTGATTCTTGATTGATTTTCTTGATTCTTATTGATCAAATGACTTCAAATATCATATATTGATGATTTAAAACTTCAAAAGTCATGGTTGACCAAATTTTCCAAAAAGTCAATGGTGATCTTGTACAGTTGACTTTTTCAGGTGAATCGCGTTTCTGGAGATTTAAGGTGAATCAAGCTATCCTCACCAAATGAATGGTATGAATGGATCATATTGAGGTATTAGAGGACCTTGAGCCATGGTTTGAGTTGTGGCACCATGTCTTGATTAAAAGTCAATTCTCCAGGTGAATTCGGTTAAAAACCCTAATTGTGGGCCAAATGAAATTGATGACTGTGGCTCTTGAATTGAAGTACAATTTCCATTGGATATTGACATAGGGATTATTTGAAGATGATTGATTGAGTGATGTCCTGGAGCCTTTTAAGGTTTCCCAAATGTGAACCCTGATTTCAGTCCCTGATAGGTTCAAAACCCTAGTCTAATGACTTGAAATTTCATTGTTGATCAATCCTTGTGTGGGAGATGTCTTGAGCCAATAGATTAGGTCAAGATGATGCATTTGGGTCTTGAGGTCATGTCCCTAAGCCAGTAGGTCAAATCCTGAGCAAAATTCAGGAGTATGTTGTCTTTAGTCAAAACCCTAATTTGGTTGATTCAAAGCTTTTGAGCTTGTTGAAATGAATCTTTGAGGACCAAATGTTGATTGTTGATTAAGATAGTTCATTTGAGATGAAGGGAGAACAAAACCCTAATTGATTGTTACTTGTACTGATGAGTGATTTCTTGTTTAAACCCTGCTGTGTCACAAGTAGCAAACACAAGCTATGTAGTTTGTTAGTGATGCAAATGATGCACATGATATGATATGAGGTGGTATCTTAGGTCAAAAATTGGGGTATGACAGATTCCCCTATTTAAGTTTCTTCAACCTGAGATATGAAGATTGAAAATCTTCATTTTGATTGGGTGGAAGAGAATTAAATATCAGAAGACGTGAATTTTGGACCTAAGATACCAAAATTGCGAATGATGCAAGGATATCTTTACCGATGGGATATTAAGAACTCACTCCACTAGGGAAAAGAGATCGGGAAGGATGTCTCAATCTGTTTTAGGAAGAGAATCTGTTTTATCGGGAAAGCAAGTGTATGCATCACCGGGGAATGATAGCTTTGTAAGAAAAAAGCTCACCTATCGACATTACCGACTATCAGCATAGTGATAGACTTGATAAAGAATAATGCGATGGTAAAAGGTATGAAACTATATTACCGACTATTAGCATGGTGATGGACATGACATGGTAAAAACATTTCAAAGGTTTGGTTAATATTACCGACTATCAGCATTGTGATAGACATGATAAAGAGTAATATAACCAGAACAAAAGGTGACCGACTACCAGCCTCGTGATAGAGGTTCTGAAGACATGATCAGTTATCAGCCAAGTGATAAAATGATTCTTGCAACTTCACTAGGGAAATTTACTGATTATTCAGCCTTGTGAACAGTAATAAGCCCTGATTGTCAAATGGTTTTCATGATTGGTCTCCCATAGAGGAACCATCATTCGAAAAAGACATAAGCTGCTCAAATGATGAGGCTATTGCTTATGGTTTGTGAAGCGATTTTTCACGACTCTACTGGGGAATCGAAATTTAAATCTGGTGAAGACAGGTTCTATCCAAGAATGAACTGGAAAGAAACGGTCAAACAAGACTTTGTACCCAATGAATGAACTTAAAATGGGGGTTTTCTCCTTCGTTTTGGAGAGGAGAAGCTAAAGCAACCTTCTTCCACGAGGAATGATCTCAGTGGGAATCTGGAGAAAGTAGATGTTCTTTCTGCTTATGGGTGACAACCTACTAGAGAGATGACACGCCCATACCTGTTTCTTTTGGAGAGAGATACATCCTAAACAAGTAATTTCGAAGCAAACATTGAAAAATGCAAGAATGCATAAATGATGCAAGTATGTATGAATGATGAATGTCATGAATGTCGCATGCGTGCTGACGATACTGACAGACAAAGAAGTGTATACTGGAGAAGGACCAATGTCGCAATATAACCAGATACTCGGCAAATGTTTAACACATGGTGCAGATAACATGGGTGATGATTGGTGTTGCATGCTTTAGACCTCCATGGGGAAGACAAGCATCTTTTCTCACGGGGATGGAGGAACTTCTTCACTGGAGATGAAAAAACTTCTTCACTGGGGATAAAAGAACTTTTTATACCGCGAGGGATGATTGGTTTTAGGAATTCTTTTGGGGATAAGAATATCGTTGTCTCATAATCTCTTTTGAGGAAGGGAACAATTCTCAGGGAGAATCCTTTTGCTCATTCTATGGAGACAGCTGTTGATGTTTCCTTCTGTTGTTAACAACTCAAAGGAAAGTTTCGCTTTTATTTTGAAAAAGAAAAGTAAATTCATTTAAAACTTTTTTCTTTTTTCTTTCAAAAGTGAAGAACATAATTAAAGCGTCATTTTGCAAGCCAGAAAAGATCAAGAATTGCAAACAAATGGTCACAAGGCTCAAATTTATTTAATAGGATGGTAATCAGCTAAAGGCGTGATTCCATGGAGTATTTACAAGAGTTGGAAATGGTAAATATGTGGAAAAGGCTACATTGAAAGCAATAACCACTATTCTCCCTAACAACTTTGAGTTCCAACAGTGCTTGTTGCTTCAGATTGGCGATGATTTGATCGGAGATCCTTTGATGAAAAAGACTCTTCAGGTGACGAAGTACGGACGGATGCAGTTAGTTTGTCATAAATCCTTGATTTTTTCCTAGATTCCCTTTCAGGTTTTCAATCTACCAGGATGAATTTTTCTGTTTATTGTCTCTAATTTTTGCCTGGACCGCCCTTTCGGGTTTTCAGTCCACCTAGACGTTCATTTTTGCCTAAGTCGCCCTTTGCGAGTTTTCGACTTACCGAGCTGTTCTTTTGTCTTTTTTTGGACAAAGTATTTCTTGACTGCATCAGCATTCACATGATGTGGGAGTTTATTACCATCCATGGTTGCGAGAGCCATGGCGCCGCCAAAAAATGTTCTTTTGACAACATACGGGCCTTCGTAACTAGGAGACCATTTTCCCCTAGAATCCGGCTGAAAAGACAAGATCTTTTTAAGCACGAGGTCACCTTCTTGAAATTCACGAGGTCGAACCTTTTTGTTGAAGGCATGCTTCATCCTTGCTTGGTATAATTGTCCATGGCATAGAGCAGTCATACGTTTTTCTTCGATTAAGTTCAACTGATCGTATCTGCTTTGACACCATTCAGCCTCTGATAACTTAGTCTCCATGAGGACTCTCATTGATGGGATTTCAACTTCTACGGGGAGCACAGCTTCCATGTCGTATACTAGGGAGAAGGGGGTTGCCCCTGTTGAAGTACGCACTGAAGTACGGTACCCATGTAAAGAAAACGACAGCATTTCGTGCCAGTCTTTGTAAGTGACGACCATTTTCTGGACGATCTCTTTAATATTCTTGTTAGCGGCTTCAATGACGCCATTCATTTTTGGTCTGTAAGGTGAAGAGTTATGATACTCAATCTTGAATTCCTCACACAGTTCTTTCATCATTTTGTTGTTCAAGTTCGAACCATTGTCAGTAATGATCTTGCTTGGAACATCATATCGGCAAATGAGGTTGTTTTTGATGAACCTCATAACCACTTGTCTTGTAACATTGGCGTAAGATGCTGCTTCGACCCATTTGGTGAAGTAATGAATAGCCACCAAGATGAAACGATGACCGTTTGAAGCTTTCGGTTCGATCATTCCGATCATGTCGATACCCCACAAGGAGAAAGACCATCGAGATGAGAGAACGTTGAGTAGAGTCGGTGGCACATGGATCTTATCTGCGTAGATCTGGCACTTGTGACATCTCTTCACGTGTTTATAACAGTCAGATTCCATTGTCAACCAATAGTAACCTGCTCTTAATATTTTCTTGGACATTGCATGCCCATTTGAATGGGTTCCAAAGGACCCTTCATGCACTTCATGCATTAACATGTCTGCTTCGTGTTTGTCCACGCATCTGGGCAAAACCATGTCGAAGTTTCTTTTGTATAGCACATCTCCGTTCATGAAGAAACTGCCAGAAAGCCTCCTTAGAGTTTTCTTATCTTTGTTTGATGCCCCAAGCGGGTACTCCTAAGTTTGAAGGAAGCGTTTGATGTCGTGGAACCATGGTTTATCATCGATGACTGCTTCAGTTGCAAACACATAGGCGGGCCTTTCAAGGCGCATACTTCTGACTTTAGGCATATCATTCCAATGACTGACTTTGAACATGGAAGATAGAGTAGCCAAGGCGTCTGCCATTCGATTTTGATTTCGAGGTATATGATGCAATTCAACCTTGTTGAAGAAAGTCAACAGACGTCTTGCATAATCTCTGTAAGGAATCAAGCCAGGGTGGTAAGTTTCCTACTTGTTTTTGATTTGGTTGATCACAACGGCTGAATCTCCATATATGTCTAGGATCTTGATCCTTAAGTCAATGGCTTCTTCGAGACCCATGATACAAGCTTCATATTCTGCGACGTTGTTGGTGCAATCAAATAGAAATCTGGCGGAGAACGGGATATGAGTGCCCTTGGGAGTGATGATGACTGCCCCAATTCCATTGCCAAAAGTGTTAACTGCTCCATCGAAAATTAGGCCCCATCTTGATCCAGGATCAAGACCTTCTTCAGGTAATGGTTCGTCACAATCTTTCATCTTCAAGTACATGACATCTTCGTTAGGAAAGTCAAACTTGAGAGATTGATATTCATTAATTGGCTGATGCACCAAGTGATCGGCGAAAATGCTTCCTTTGACCGCTTTTTGGGCACGGTACTCGATGTCATACTCGAATAACAGCATCTGCCATCAGGCAATCCTTCCTGTTAAGGCAGGCTTTTCAAAGACGTACTTGATTGGATCCATTTTGGAGATTAACCAAGTAGTATTGTTGATCATGTATTGGCGGAGACGTTTTGAAGCCCAAGCCAAAGCACAACATGTTTTTTCGAGCATGGAGTAACGAGACTCACAATATGTGAATTTCTTACTTAAGTAATAGATGGCATGCTCCTTCTTACCGGTTTCATCTTGCTGTCCAAGCACACAACCCATGGATTCTTCCAACACGGTAAGGTACGTGATTAATGGTCTTCCTTCAACCGGAGGAATCAATACTGGTGGTTCCAACAGATGTTCCTTGATACTGTCGAACACTTTCTAGCAATCTTCAGTCCATAAAACCCCTTGATCTTTGCGGAGAAGCTTGAAAATTGGCCCACAAGTAGCAGTCATCTGAGAGATAAATCTGGAGATATAGTTCAATCGTCCGAGAAATCCTCTTAGTTGCTTTTCAGTTTTTGGTGCAGGCATCTCTTGAATAGCTCTGACTTTGTCGGGATCTACTTCGATACCTCTTTGGCTGACAATGAAACCCAAGAGTTTTCCAAATCTAACACCAAAAGTGCATTTGTTAGGATTCAAGCGAAGCTGATATTTCCTTAGTCGTTGAAACAACTTCAAAAGGTATTTAATATGTTCTTCTTCTGTACTGGACTTGGCTATCATGTCGTCCACATAAACTTCAATTTCTTAATGCATCATGTCATGAAAGAGAGTAGTCATTTCCCTTTGGTAAGTTGCGCCTGCATTCTTTAATCCAAACGGCGTCACTTTGTAGCAAAAGGTACCTCATGGGGTAATGAAAGATGTCTTCTCCATGTCTTCGGGAGCCATCTTGATCTGATTATATCCGGAGAACCCGTCCATGAAGGAAAAGACATTGAACTTAGCGGTGTTATCGACCAGCATGTCAATATGTGGTAATGGAAAGTCATCTTTTGGACTGGCCTTGTTCAAGTCACGGTAGTCAACACACATTCTGACTTTGCCATCTTTCTTCGGAACTGGCACTATGTTTGCCAACCATTGAGGATACTCAGAGGTGACGAGAAAACCTGTGTCGAGTTGTTTTTGAACTTCCTTTTTGATTTTGTTAGCCATATCAAGGTGAGTCCTTCGCAATTTCTGCTTAACTGGCGGACATTCTGGCTTCAATGGCAAGTAATGCTGAACAATACTGGTATCCAACCCAGGCATGTCTTGGTAGGACCAAGCAAACACGTCAACATATTCTTTGAGAAGATCTATCAGCTTACTCTTGATATCAGCATCAAGCAGCGATCCAATGGTCACTTCTTTTTTGTCTTCTTCAAAACCCAGGTTGATCCTTTCTAAAGGCTCTTTGTGAGGAAGAATGGCTCTTTCCTCGTGCTTAAGTAATCGAGAGATCTCGTACGAGATCTCTCCTTCTTCCTCTTCTTCGGCTTCGAACACAGGAAACTCAAAGTTGAGAGAGGGCATAGGGTTATTGCATTCAATGGGTTTATCAATAGTAAATCTGCACATATGATTTATGCTTGTTTCAGAAAAAACTATGAATGCAGCAGTGTATGCAGATTTTTGAAAAGTTTTTTTTTTTGGGTTTTTAGGATTACCATTTCCAGAAAAAAGCAAAAAATAAAACACATAGCGTAGGGAATTCAAAATGACACTTTATTTATGATTCATTTTTGAAACAAAGCCCTAAACACAAACTGATTTGTCTTGGGCAGGACAAAGAGGAAAACATTTAAAAAGAAATCCCTATAAAACATCTCTAGGCTTTGGGCCAGGTAGGAGGTCAAAATAACAGCGAGGTGATTACTTTGAGCGGTGAACAACATTTGGAACGTCGGCAGCTTTCCAGTAGCAACGAACTCCTCTGTGTATTATGTATTCAGGCAGACTTTTCTCGGAATCATCTTCAGTGATGACATTGACCGTTGGTCGAGCAGGATTTGAAGGTTCTGGTTTGTCAACCTTGTACTTTGTAGTGCTGAGGCGATCCTCTTCTGCTTCTTGAAGAGCATAAGATGAGTCACATGTATTCTTAAGAGGCACATGCTCTGGATCTTCAGGATATAATTCCCAATCTTCAGGATGAAGAGACTCATTTTCAGAGACACTTTCCAAGTCAATTATGGGGCCATCTTCCCCATCATCTTCAAAAATGGCATTTATGTGAGAATAAACGACTTCAGAGTTATTAACCTTGGTAGATGCGTTGAAGCTAAAATCTTCAGTGATCTCAAGTTGCTGTGAAAGTTGAGAGAGCCTGTAGGCCTCTTCTGGTTGACTGTTATATTCAAAGGGATCTCCCCATCCAGTTGGTTGGATGTCTTTGATCGAAATTTTTGAACTTTCAGGTGCAGTATATTTCACCATATAATCATACTTGCCACTTGGTTGTCCCAAGGTGTCCCAAACCTCTGCAGGAACAAGCTTAGTTTCTTTAGCAATTGGCTTAACTTTTCCTCTGGGTTTCTCTGAAGGAGGATAGAACGGTGCATATGGTTCTTCCTAAGATAGATATCCCGAGTCATTGAGATAACATTTCCATTCTTCTTCACGATCGGAGAGACCTTCTTCGGTACACTCTTCGATAAGGACATTAACCTCTTGAGGAATTGGGTTAAGGAACCCTCCACTAAGGAACGTTTCTTTGATCGGACGAAGGGTTTCATCCTTCTTGGTGCAATCCGAGAACATCGGTGAACATCCGAGTCCTACTCTGGTTTCATTGTTGGTAGGGATCACAACTCGCCCCCAGCCAGTGGTAGTTCCATCTTTTACTACTTTCACTGCCTCTTTGTAAGAAGAGATTGATGCTTTCTTTTTGGAAGATTCGTCTTCTAAAGAGAGACCTTGGAACTGCGTTCCTTCCACATTATCAGCACTAATGAAAGAGAAAGCGGATAAGTGGCTCACCATCAAGGCTTGCTCCCCACTTATTGTTACTAACTTTCCATTTGTTACAAATTTTAACTTTTGATGGAGCGTAGAAGTTACTGCCCCTGCTTCATGGATCCATGGTCGTCCTAACAGACAGTTATAAGCAGCTTGAATGTCCATGACCTGGAAGGTGATTTGAAATGTATGTGGACCAATTGTCATGGGAAGGTTGACTTCGCCAATAACAGATTTTCGCGATCCATCAAATGCTTTGACTACTACATCACTGAACTTCATAGGTATTCCTTGTTAAGATAAACGAGCAAGAGTCGTCTTTGGCATCACATTCAAGGAAGATCTGGTGTCTACCAGCATGTTGGACAAAGAGTCTGACTGGCAGTTCATAGAAATGTGCAAAGCAAGATTATGATTTCTTCCCTCCTCGGGGAGTTCTTCATCACAGAAGCTTAAATTGTTGCAAGTTGTTATGTTGGCTATTATCCCATCAAAGTGGTCAATAGTTACATCTTGATCTACAAAAGCTTGATCCAAAACTCTCATCAGGGCCTCCCTATGGGCTTTAGAGTTTAAAAGCAATGAAAGTATTGAGATCTTTGAAGGAGTATGCATAAGCTGATCCACAATTTTGTATTCGCTTCTTTTGATAAGTTTCAAGATTTCATCAAAGTCAGGATTGACATTAGTTCCACTGGATTGGCCAACATCAGTGCTTGGATTGCTGATAGGAATTTCTACAGGATTCCCCACCGGTGTATCAACAGGATTTTTCCTGGTTGCAGGAGCAACGGGCTAATTTGGAGGTAGTGGAGTGTACACACGTCCACTTCTTGTTACTGGACTCACATCGGCGATGTTTACGACAGATGAAAGAGTAGGTGTGGGAACTTCTTGTTCATTCTTTATCATTGTTGCATTGTAGTTGTAGGGAACTACTTTGTCAGAGTCATAAGGAACAGGTCCAGGTAGACAAATGATCAAAAGAACGACAGGAACCCTTGGTTTGTTGTAGGTAACCTTTATGCGCTCAGGCATGTTGAAATGAGGAACGATGACATTAACTTCAGGCGTTACCGAGTTGATATCTGAGACTAAATGCTCATGCGAATAACCTCCTATCATGTTAACTTCATCTTCATTCCTATTTCTGAAGATTTGAATAGTACCATCTTCTAGCAATACTTGAAGATCTCTTTGTAAGTACAAGCCTATACTCACCAAGGAGTTTCCGATTCAGGGCAAACATCATCAGTGAACAAACAACAAAAGCACAAGTGAATGACTCAAGGAAAAGCAAGCATTGGCTATCCTATAAAGCTCAAATTACTCAACATATGGTTTTGCATCAACTAGGCCGACCCAGTGCATCATTTGGTCGACTCAAATTAAGGCAAATAAAGAAGATACAAACATGCCACTGTTAGGTCGACACACTTACCTTCCTAGGTCGACCTAAACTGAAGGAATTTACACATGTCACTGTTAGGTCGACCTATCCACACTCCTAGGTCGACCTAAACTAAAGAAATGTCCCAAAAACGTATTTCAACTGAGGTCGACCTAAACCTTCAACAGGTCGACCTAACTGGCAGCAACTGACTTTAGGTCGACCTAAATCTTCAACAGGTCAACCTAACTGGGAACAATTTCAACTCAACTAAATCTGCTTCTGTTAGGTCGACCTAATAGGTCAACCTATCTGTTAGGTCAACCTAACAGGTCAACCTATCTGCTCAAAAACTGCCAAATCCTATGTGTTTTCCTGCATCACAAACCCAACTCCTATATATATTCCTTCATGTTAATTATTGTCTTTCCAACACCAACAACTGAAAGATACACAAAGGCTTCTCATCTTCGATCATCGACACAACTCCAACATAACTACACACAATCATTTTTGCGTTGAGGGTTTGCGTTCAAGATCGATAACGTCCATGGAACGGAATTGAAGATTCCTAGTGGGTGAAGATTTGTGGGGTTTTTGGTGAATAAAATCTGAGGTTTTTGTCCTCCAAGATTGGTGAATTTTGGGGTTTTTTATCAAGAGGCTACATCAAGGATCCAGCTGAGTGTGAAGATTGAAGAACAAGGGTTCAAGCAATTCAAGACACTGCAGAAAGGGATCAAAGTGAAGCTCTTGGAAGACCTTGATCTGGCTCAAGATTAAGGGGGAAGAAGATTCAAAGGATCGACAAAATCGGTTTATTGTTTATCGCTTTGTTATCTTCTTTGTATAAACTGCTTTCAATAATAATGGAAGACTTCCCAATTCCCATTTGGAATTGGGGGCAGATGTAGTCGTAGTGAGGACGGTCGACGAACTGCCTGAACAAATATCGTGTTGTTATCGCGTTTATCTTTTCATTTACGTTCTGTTCATATTTGGTTATAATTGCAAATTGATCAACGATTCAAGTGTTAAAATTGTGTATTAAGAACTTTCGTAAACATCACAATTCACCACACATTGAATCACAATCAATTTGAATATTATCACCAAGTGTTTGTCTTTTTGCTTCATCCATTATCAAAGCATTGCAAACAAAGTTTATCAAAATAGAAGTTAATCGTTTTTCATTGGTGCAACGAATTGATTCAATAGTATATCCTTTCATTGTTAATCTCAATTATTTCGTGGTTTTATCACATATACAACCCTTGCAATAGCGGTCCGGAATAGACGCAAGTCGATTCAGAACCGCTTTCGCTTAAGTTTGAAATAATTCCGAAAAACTCTGTGAGATCTATTCACCCCCCCCCCCCCCCTCTAGATCCTTAAGCCTAGCGCCTAACAAGTGCCATCAAGAGCTCTGGTTTATTTCGTGCTACGTGAAACACTTATTGGAAAGATGGCTTCCGGACCTAAAGGGGCTCACAATAGAGCTCCAGTTTTCAACGGTGAAAACTATGGCTATTGGAAGGATTGTATGTGTGTTCACATCAATGCCATTGATAGGAACATCTGGACAACAATTGTCAATGGTCCCTTTCAGATCACCATGACAAATGCAGCTGGTGCCGTTGTTCCAAAACCAGAAAATACTTGGGATGCTGAAGATGAAAAGAGATATGGATACGATTGGAAAGCGATAAACATTCTAATCTCAACTCTAGGAGTTGATGAATACTATCGTGTTTCCCATTGTAGATCCGCTAAAGCTATGTGGGACACATTGCAAGTTGCCCATGAGGGAACGGATGATGTCAAACTAGCTAGAATCAATACGTTAACTCAAGAGTTCGAACTCTTTCACATGGAAGATGGTGAATCCATCGAAAACATGCAAAAGAGATTCGTTCATTTGAAAAATCGTTTAAACTCTCTTGATAGACCTGTTTCCAATGCAGTTGCTACTAACAAAATCTTGAGATGCTTGAACAGGGAATGGCAACCCAAGGTTACGGCAATAAAGGAAGTAAATGATCTAAATACCTTAGACATCACCACTCTCTTCGGTAAACTGGAAGAACATGAACAACATCTTAAATGCCTTGACATGCATGAGAAGAGGGCAAAGAAAGATAAGAACATGGAGAAAGAGGTAGAGAAGAAGTCAATAGCTCTAAAGGCTTCAAGCTCCAAGACCTCAAAGCAAGAGCAAGTGGATAGTGATACTAGTGATGAGGAAGATTTGGATGATGAGGAAATGAGACTGTTCGTGCGAAGATACAACAAGTACATAAAGAAAAATAGAGCAAAACACTCCGGCAAAAGCTTGATTAATCATAGGAAGCAATTCGACAAGTCCAAACAAGATGATAACAATAAAAGAAAATCTAAAGGTACTTGCTTCAATTGCGGCAAAGATGGTCATTACAAATTGGATTGTCCATATCTCAAGAAGGAGAAAGACAAGAATAAAAAAAAAGTCACAACAAGTCTAGAAAAGCTTATATAGCATGGGAAAGTGATTCTTCAAGTGAAGACTCATCAAGCGATGAAGAAGAATCGGCAAACTTATGTCTTACGGCTCATCAACACAAGAAAAAGAAACGTGTAAGTCATCTTAAACCTGAACTTGTAGATAAAGTATCTCATTCTCAATTAAAACTTGCTTTTGAAGAATTACATAGAGATGCAATTGAAGCTTTCAAACTTTTGGCCTCAAATAAGAAAATCTTTTCATATCTTGAATCAAAAGTTGAGAAGACCGAAAAGGACGTGGAAGCTTTGAAACAATCTATGCTAGATATTCAAAAGGATAAAATTGAGGAAGATCCTACATCATGGTTTGGTTGTGAGACATGTCATATTTGGCAAAAAGAAGTAAGAGATCTAAAGGCCAAATTAGATAAGGCTCTACAACCAAAAGTGACTTTTGCGGTTGATCCAAATAAGTTCAAAAGATCGTATACTCCTTTATATAGTAAATACACTTTTGTACCAAAAGTATCAACTAGCAAAACAGCATACTCTCATCATATTACTTGTCACTATTGTTGCAAAAAGGGACATACCATTGAAAAATGCAAATTTAGGAGGATTTTAGTTCCTAAAGGAGTATTTCAATGGTTGCCTAAGTGCAACAATTTATGTACTCACCACATAGGACCCAATGAAGATTGGGGACCTTCCACTCTAAATTAATTTTGCAGGAAAAATGTCTTGACATTGCCGAAAGGTTGTGGTTCCTTGATAGCGGATGTTCAAGACACATGACGGGAGACATATCACTCTTTGTTGAGTTCCACGCAAAGAAAAAGGGGTATGTCACCTATGGAGACAACAATCGGGGAGCTATACTTGGTAAAGGAAGTGTAGGTAACCCGTCTACCACAACTATAACTGATGTGTTACTAATAGAAGGTCTTAAACATAATCTCCTAAGTATTAGTCAATTGTGCGACAAAGACTTCAAAGTAACTTTTATAAATTCTTGCTGCACAATAGAACATATTAAGAAAAGAGGCATCATGTTTAATGGCATATGAGTAAACTACATTTATATGCTAAAACTTGGACAAAGGCATATTTTTTTACTTTCAATCTAGTAAGGCATATAGGCATATAGTTTCTCTCAATTTATTTACTACTTATTGTTGAAGAATCAGTTCATGTGTCCTTTGATGAATCTTACTCAAAATATGTCGAGAAAGGTATATCTTTTGATAGTGCAGGCCCATCTACTGAAGACATTGTCAAAGAAAGGGAAGACGGAAGTAAAATTGTTGCAAAGGAAGATGCTAAGGAAGAGAAAGATGAATCTCATGATAATGTTGAAAAAGAAAGCATCTCAAACAATGAAGAACTTCCTAAGGCCTGGACAAACGTGAAAGATCATCCAATTGACAACATAATAGGGGACATCTCAAAGGGCGTTACAACACGCTCCAAGATAAGTAACTGTTGTCATCATTTTGCTTTTGTTTCACAAGTTGAGCCGAAAAAACGCTAAGGACGCATTACTTGATGAGCATTGGCTAATGGCCATGCAAGAAGAATTAAACCAATTTAAACGGAATGATGTTTGGGACCTTGTCCCTCATCCGGGAGATCATCAAGTAATCGGCACTAGATGGGTTTTTCGTAACAAACTTGATGAAAACGGAGTTATTACTAGAAACAAAGCTAGATTAGTTGCTCAAGGTTACAATCAAGAGGAAGGTATTGATTATGAAGAGACATACGCTCCCGTAACACGTCTCGAAGCTATTCGTCTCTTACTTGCTTATGCTTGTTCAAAAGACTTTAAACTATTTCAAATGGATGTTAAAAGTGCCTTTCTAAATGGCTATATAAATGAAGAGGTATACGTTGCTCAGCCACCCGGCTTTGAGAATTACATGTATCCAACTCATGTTTATAAGTTGAAATGTGCTTTATACGGTCTCAAACAAGCCCCTAGGGCTTGGTATGAACGTTTGAGCAAATTTCTACTTAGTCAAGGATACTTTAGGGGTAAAGTTGATACTACTCTTTTCATCAAAAGAAAAGATAAAGATATACTCTTGGTTCAAGTTTATGTAGATGATATTATATTTGGGTCGACTAATGCAAGACTTGTCAAAGAATTTTCTAAGCTTATGCAGAGTGAATTTGAGATGAGTCTCATGGGAGAGCTAAATTTCTTCCTTGGTCTACAAATCAAGCAACTTAGTCATGGAACGTTCGTAATTCAAACCAAGTATTGTACAGAGTTGCTTAAAAGATTTGGAATGAGTGAGGCAAAGGAGATTGACACTCCTATGGCAACAAATAGCAATCTAGACAAAGATGATAAAGGTAAAGAGGTTGATGTGAAATTGTACCGAGGCATGATAGGTTCACTATTGTATCTCACAGCTTCAAGACCGGACATCATGTTTAGTGTATGCATGTGTGCAAGATACCAATCCTGTCCAAAAGAATCACACTTAAAAGTCGTAAAAAGGATTCTACGATATCTACGTGGAACTACTACATATGGTCTATGGTATCCTAAAGGTAATGAATGTTATTTGGTTGGATTCTCCGACTCAGACTTTGCTGGATGCAAATCTGACAGAAAGAGCACCAATGGGACATGTCATCTATTCTCAAATTCATTGATAAGCTGGCACAACAAGAAACAAGTATCAGTTGCATTATCTACCGCTGAGGCAGAATACGTAGCTGCCGGAAGCTGTTGTGCTCAGATATTATGGCTCAAGCAACAACTCATCGACTTTGGTATTAAGCTTGATCGTATACCTATCATGTGCGACAACACTAGCGCTATCAATTTAAAAAGAATCCAGTTCTACACTCACGAACCAAGCATATCTAAATAAGGAATCACTTCCTAAGAGATCATGTCGAAAAAGGAGAAGTTATCTTTGAACACATAGAAAGCAAGAAGCAACTAGCTGATATTTTCGCCAAACCTCTTGCAACCGAGCAATCCTTCACCATTCGCAGAGAATTAGGGATACTAAATATCTCTAATTTGAGCTAAATGCGTTTGTTCACTTAATTTTATTTCTTTTACTTTATATATTGATTATGCCCAAGCTAACATTTCTCTTAGTATGAAGGCAGTTCATCATCAAATCAGGATCGTGCCACATTGACAAGAGGATTATACTCCACTCTACGCAATGATGACGAGATACCTGAAAATTGAGAAAGTGGTAACATGTTTGTTTTTCACTTCCAAAAATATTATTGATACTATAATATGCTATCAATTAACATGTTTATAGTGACTTCATATATGCTTCTCCATATATCTCATTTACATGTATATGTTGATCATCATTACTCATAACATACCATGTTTGGGCATTCTAATTAGTAGAATCAGCATGTATCCAACATCCATAAGTATCTCCATTGCATTTCAAGCATTTGAAGCATTTTTGGTCGACCTACTGAATATTTTTTGTTTTGTTTGGATATTTTGTTCGCTTGGTTGTATTTTGAATATGGTTGGATATTATGCTCTACTGTTTTACTATTATGCTATGCAAGATATCTTTCTGTTAAAATTATTATGTTACTCTCTTCTACTATTCTCTTGTTGTCTATCTTTTGATGTTGTCAAAGGGGGAGATGTGTTGAGAGTACGGGGGAGCTAAGTGGGGGAGATGAGTACGGGGGAGCTTAGTACGGGGGAGCTTTCGCCATTAAATCAAATGTTTGCCATCATCAAAAAGGGGGAGTATGTAAGTACAAGCCTATACTCACCAAGGAGTTTTCGATTCATGGAAAACATCATAAGTGAACAAACAACAAAAGCACAAGTGAATGACAAAAGAAAAAGCAAGCATTGGCTATCCTATAAAGCTCAAATTACTCAACATATGGTTTTGCATCAACTAGGCCGACCCAGTGCATCATTTGGTTGACTCAAATTAAGGAAAATAAAGAAGATACAAACATGCCACGGTTAGGTCGACCCACTCACCTTCCTAGGTCGACCTAAACTGAAGGAATTTACACATGTCACTGTTAGGTCGACCTACCCACATTCCTAGGTCGACCTAAACTGAAGAAATGTCCCAAAAATGTATTTCAACTGACTTTAGGTCGACCTAAACCTTCAACAGGTCGACCTAACTGGCAGCAACTGACTTTAGGTCGACCTAAATCTTCAGCAGGTCAACCTAACTGGGAACAATTTCAACTCAACTAAATATGCTTCTGTTAGGTCGACCTAATAGGTCAACCTATCTGTTAGGTCAACCTAACAGGTCAACCTATTTGCTCAAAAACTGCCAAATCATATGTGTTTTCCTGCATCACAAACCCAACTCCTATATATATTCCTTCATGTTAATTATTGTCTTTCCAACACCAACAACTGAAAGATACACAAAGGCTTCTCATCTTCGATCATCGACACAACTCCAACACAACTACACACAATCATTTTTGCGTTGAGGGTTTGCGTTCAAGATCGATAACGTCCATGGAACGGAATTGAAGATTCCTAGTGGGTGAAGATTTGTGGGGTTTTTGGTGAATAAAATCCGAGGGTTTTGTCCTCCAAGATTGGTGAATTTTGGGGGTTTTTATCAAGAGGCTACATCAAGGATCCAGCTGAGTGTGAAGATTGAAGAACAAGGGTTCAAGCAATTCAAGACACTGCAGAAAGGGATCAAAGTGAAGCTCTTGGAAGACCTTGATCTGGCTCAAGATTAAGGGGGAAGAAGATTCAAAGGATCGACAAAATCGGTTTATTGTTTATCGCTTTGTTATCTTCTTTGTATAAACTGCTTTCAATAATAATGGAAGACTTCTCAATTCCCGTTTGGAATTGGGGGCAGATGTAGTCGTAGCGAGGACGATCGATGAACTGCCTGAACAAATATCGTGTTGTTATCCCTTTTATCTTTTCATTTACGTTATGTTCATATTTGGTTATAATTGCAAATTGTTCAACGATTCAAGTGTTAAAATTGTGTATTAAGAACTTTCGTAAACATCACAATTCACCACACATTGAATCACAATCAATTTGAATATTATCAACAAGTGTTTGTCTTTTTGCTTCATCCATTATCAAAGCATTGCAAACAAAGTTTATCAAAATAAAAGTTAATCGTTTTTCATTGGTGCAACGAATTGATTCAATAGTATATCCTTTCATTGTTAATCTCAATTATTTTGTGGTTTTATCACATATACAACCCTTGCAATAGCGGTCCGGAATAGACGCAAGTCGATTCAGAACCGCTTTCGCTTAAGTTTGAAATAATTCCGAAAAACTATGTGAGATCTATTCACCCCCCCCCCTCTAGATCCTTAAGCCTAGCGTCTAACACTCTTCTCACAATCAAACATCCATGGGGATCTATGCAACATATTCTGCAGGAACCCTAGTGATGTGGGCGAAAATCCCGCATTTGACAGAGAGTGGCATGCATTTGTACCAAATTTGGTCTTGACAAGTTTATGTCGTAGATTCGGTATTGGCCAGGACATCCATACACCATGTTTACAACATGCCCTCCATGATTGGGCAAATTCCTTAAAAGCTTCATGGTCTTTCTGAGCCATGGATCGGAGCTGGTCTCTGTCTAGAGCCATATCCGAATTATATTTGTATTGTCGGACAAAGGCCTCGCCTAGGTCGTTGAAAGTCCGAATGTTGGTGCTATCCAATCCTGTGTACCACTTCAGTGCGGCACCAATCAAACTGTCTTGAAAGTAGTGGATGAGCAACTGATGATTATCTGTATAAGTAGACATCTTCCAAGCATACATCACGAGATGGCTTTGTGGATAAGAACTACCTTTGTACTTCTCAAAGTCAGGGACCTTGAATTTAGCTGGTATTTGTACACTGGGAACTAAACATAGCTCTTGGGCATTCTTCCCGAACAAGTCTTTCCCACGGATAGCTTTGACTTCTAGTTGTATATTGTTAAACTGCTCTTGGAGATCTTCCATGAGGTTACGCTGATTTGTGCTATCACCTTGATCATGATAAATCTCGTTGCCCTCATAAGGAACAGTGTGAACCATAGGAGTTGCAACCGTCATATTGGGTTGAGAAACCGACATAGTGACTTGAGAAAAGGTTACCCCCTGATTTGGAGTGAACACTGAACTTTGTGCAGCAGGCGCTTCAGTTGTGGATGTTGGAATCCCAGAAACATTATGGCGAAAACCTGTACGGAAGCTGAAAGGCGTGCCCCAACCTTCTGGCATGGAGAAAGATGGAATGCTGAATGCAACTGTAGAGACTGGAGTAGTGATCTCAGATGTCACTGTTGCTTAACTAATGGGTGGTGGCTATTGATTCTACGCGGCCACTAAGGAATCAACCAGAGTAGTGAGACTTTCCAACCTTTCTTGGAGGGTGGTCACTATACCACGGAGCTCAAAATTCTCTTGTTCAAAGTTTTCCATCACTCTTCTTTTGCTTGAACGAGTATTGTATCTGCGATCTGATTGTGAGCGCGGTCGAGAAACTTTGAGACGCGACAGTTTGACAATCTAATGGAGAAAGATCCAAAAGATGAGACTCTAGGCAACAGACTCGAAATGCAAAATGATGCATGCAAAAATTTTATGATTTTTCCAAATATTTTAAAGATCATTTTCTTGAAAACATTTGAACACAAACTATCATTTTATTAAAATGCTGGGAAAAGGTTACAACATTGGAGTGTAGCTCCCACAAAGAAAATGATAAATAAAAGCTAAACAATCCTAAGCATCCTCATAGGATGAAGAACCAAATGCGTTATGCAGTTTGAGCTTCATGATTTCTTTCCCATAGTAAGCTTTCAACTCGGCCTTTTCGGTCCTTAGCTTGTCAACAACATTCTTCCATTCGTCAGGAGTTGGAGTGTTACTTGTTGAGCCTTCAAGCTTTTTCTTGCTTTCTTTGATGTACCTCCTGATTGCAGCGTCTTTTTGACGAATCTTCTCATCTTTACTCATGAGCCATCCATCTTGACAGCAGAGGGTTTCTTTGTAATCTATCACTCGTTTCTTCAACCTTCTATTTTCCACATCAGTCTTATGAAACTTGTCTTCCCAAGCGTCTTTCTCTAACCTCATCTTGGCCAGAGTCTCTTGGTATTCCTCCATAGTGTCAATGGGCATGCTGGGTAGTTTAGATACCACAGGGAACATGGGTTTTTCATAATAATAAGGCATTTGAAACTCCTTTGCTCTTTTCTTTACCCAACAAGTGTAGGCGTCCATGGCAATGCAATTCCTTACCCCACCTTTTTCTTTCCTTCGGATGTTGTACCAAGCTCTCACCATTCTTTATTTTAACCCTTGAGGATCCTCCCCCTCTTGATAGAAGTAGCTTTCCACTGTGAGACCAATGGGTTTAGTTGAATTTGCATATCCGAGTTGTCGTCGGGCTAAGACCGGATTATAGTTAATTCCTCCTTGTGTACCAATGAGGGGTACGTTGGCGAACTCTCCATAACTGTCAATGGTTTCTGTACCACAGCGAGCCAGGGTATACCAATGAATATCATTATTAGTAAGGGACATAAGTGTTCGAGGCCAACGCAAGCCTTCTCGGTTTTCCCTTAAGATAGGAGACATGGGTAAGTGTGAAACAATCCATTTGAACAACAGCGGTGCACAACACACAATGATCCCGTCGCCTTGGCAATTTTTGTGATGGACAGAGAAATACATGTCACCAAGCAAAGTCAAAACAGGATTTCCAATCAAAAATATTTTTATGGCGTTGATATCAACAAAGTTGTTGACATTGGGAAACAGAACCAACCCATAGATGAGCAAAGCTAATATAGCTTCAAAAGCTATCATGCTACCAGTTTCGGTGAAATCAAAAGCTTTCTTCATTAAGAACTATGAAGTCAAACCCGGGAGGTTTCCTTTGGTAGTCCAATTACTGTCTACTTCGGATTTCTTCAAGTGAATACTTGCTACAATGACTTGTGATTTAGGAATGGCTTCCAAACTATTGAAAGGTATTTTGTCAGACACAGGAATACCCAAAAGATTGGCATATTCTTCCAAGGTTGGAACCAACTGGTAGTCTGGAAAGGTGAAACACCGGTAGACGGGATCATAGAACTGAACCAGAGTTTTGAGAAGTCCTTCATCAACATGAGCGTTCAAGACAGGCAAAAGCTTTCCATGGCTTTTCCTAAAATCGGAAGGATCTTGTACCAAAGATGCTAACTCTCTCAGTTTTTCCACATCAGGCGATCTGAAATTGTACCTTTTGGTATGCCTTTTTACCCATTCCGTAACTTAAGCCTATAATGTTTGCAAAGAAAATTCTCTAAATTTTTTGGAAAAATCATGTTTTTTATGAAAAGATGGATTTTTTTAATGAATGTATGAATGCATGGATGCATGAATGCCACATATACAAACACGCTAAAGCAAACATGATAATGCAAACATCGTAACACAAACATGGTACACATAGGTTCAAAGGTTCAACATCACGAGCATGAGGTCAAAGAACCAAACATGGGATAGTACTAGGGGTTAATCACCTGCACAACATGTTCTACTGATACGTCAGAGTCTACATTTTTCTTTTGGATATTACCAGCTTGCACAACTGAACTTGTGAGCTAGCAATATTCTCAAGAAAAACTCGTCTGCGTGTGGCTCTCCGCATGACAACTAATCCAAGTCTTCACCTGAATAGTTTCTGCGCCACAACCTAATAAGGCCAGGATGGGTTAATGGGTTCTATGGCCAACTCAGCTTCTACAGTTCAATGAAAGCAACAATGTCTTCGTAACTGAACTTGCTAAACATATACTACCAACAAGGAACCTCCACTGAGCGGAAGGATTCTCATGACGGCTTGTTAAGGACTGAACTCCTTGTATGCCATACATGACTATACCCCCACCTAATTCTTATGTGTACTTAATCCGAGTTAGGATTTGTCCATAATGTATCACTTATAACAGAACCACACATGTAGCAAGGATAAAAATGACAAATATAACAATTAGAATTAGCCCTTTCTTTGGAAACAATAAAAAGATAGTCCCCAGTGAAGTCGCCATTTTTCTGTCGTGGGAAAATCGGGATGAGACACCGGATGCCTTCTTTGGGATCGAGCTCAAAAGATGATTTTTTTTGTTTTTGGGTCCCGACCAAACTTTTTATTGTTTCCAAAGCATGAAAAGGAAAAAAGTTGCACAAACCTTAAAAGATATGCAATGCAAATAATACAAAATTAAAAGCAATGCAAAAAGGGGGAGAGATTCCGGGTAAGGAGTTGGTTATACGAAGGGAAGGTATTAGCACCCTACGTATCTATAGTACTCTATAGGTTTCTTTGTTATATTTGTCTGTTTATTTCTTTCTATGCTATTGGGGGGTTTTCTGTTGTGAGATGGGTGGGACCTAAGGTGTTTGTTTGATTATGCTCGCAAAGATCATCGCAATCTTCTGCATACATATCCCTTAGAGGGAATCAGAGCAACCGTAGCTCGGGGTCTACGGGGTGCTAAGGTTTGAGTGGTTTGAGGGAGATAGAAGTTTGCTCGCCAAGGATGAGCCCTTGTGCCTACGTATTCTCAAAAGGAGGTTGAGAAAGTCAGAGCAATCGTAGTTCCCACTTATGCTAGTGGAAGCAAAGGATAAGAGACAAATGTCATCTCAATGATCGATGTATCTAATCTATTTCATCACATACATCTGTTGATTTTGTTTGAATCTTTTCATTATAAGACCTGGGCTATGCCACTTATGGTTCTTAGAATTATAAAGATGTTTTATTTAGCCAGCCTTGTGGCAAAAAGTTTGATGAGCCAGCCTTGTGGCAAAAAGTTTGATGAGCCAGCCTTGTGGCAAAAGCTTTGATTGTGATGATATAGAAGAGATACTCCTGTCATAGAGATGATAAATGTCTAATCTCCTAGGGTATTCTATTGTGATATGGGGAAGCTTTTAAGAAGCCCGTGGGTCCTTGTATGAAGCCCAAGAGGAGGCTATTCGAGGGTCCTTGCATTGTAAGCCCAAGAGGAGGCTATGTGAGGGACAATCGAGGGTCCTTGCATTGTAAGCCCAAGAGGAGGCTATGGGAGGCACAGTCGTTTGTATGAAGCCCGAGAGGAGGCATGGTATAGTTGGTTTGAGCTCTTAGAGCGATTTCATCGGGAAACCATACTCTATGTCCTAACCTAGCTAAAGGAAATTCTTTGCACGAATCCCAATAGGAGGCTATGGGGAACCTAGTGTTGTACTAAGTTGAACAAGCATATAACATGAATAAGTACATGAACAAGCATGCACAAGTATGCACAAGTATATGAACAAATATGAACAAGTATATGAACAAGTATATATGACAAAGTGTGTGTGTACATTGGAGTTTATGAAGGAAATATACCTTTAAGGATGAACGGTTTATCAAACAAGGTTATGTACACGGGAATGGGACTTATACTCGGGGAGAGGCCCAGTAAGTTTTGATTTTTAGGTTTCTTACAGATTGAAAGAAAGAAAAACCTAATTCTTGATTTGCATTTAAAGGTTTAAATCAAATTGATCAGGGTATAAAAAGATAGGCGTATATACAAAGAAAAACCTAATTTTATACCAGGGAATGGGACTTATACCTTAAGAGATGCCCATGTTTTATTTTATAAAACATGGTTGATTGATTTGTTAAAAGACGCGAGGTTTGTCGTTTGAAAACTTTGATCGTTTGTTTTAATCGAGGATTGAAAACAGTTTGAATTTTCACAAAAGTCAACTTAATTAAGGTAAGGACAAAGCCTATGCCTAATTAAGACCTAAGTGATTAGGGTTTGATCACAAAAATATTTACAAGTGATTAGGTTTTGAAAATCAATATGAAAAACTAATTTTTAAAGTATTAAAAAAACACTTAAAAACAAGTCATTTTAAACCTAATAAAAATATCCCAAATAAATAATGTTTTTGTGATTTTTTGGACATTCATAAAATACATATATTAAATGAGTAATGTGCAAAAAATCATCTCAAAATGAGAAGTTTTGATAGGTTAAACAAAATTTTGAAGTTTACAAAAAAACCTAAAAAAAACAAGTTGTAAAAAATAAGGGATGGGTCAGCCAAGGCTTGAACCCACGCCCTAGAGCTTACCAACCAAAACTTTTGCCAACTGAGCTGCACGCGCAGCTTGTTTTTAAAACACATTCAGTGAAATATATAACAAACAAATATTTGAATTTTGTTTTAAAACACGCGCCACTATTCATCATCATCATCATCGTTATTTTCTGAAACAGAGTTACCCATGGCTTCTCCAAGCTCACCCATGGCCAAATTCAAACTCCATCAAAACTAAATCATTTTTAACAAAGTAAAGATGGATCTTGCTCGAAATTTAACCACGAATTCAATGATGTAAACAATTAAAACTAACATTCAGAGATGCTCATGAATTTTGGAAATCCCAAATTAAACCCTAACTGAACAAACTCAAAATTCTCGAGCCACAGTCAATTTTAATGCAAGTTATGGATTCAGTTAGCTTTAGCATGATCATATGAACAATTCACTTTTCAAAATTTATGCTAACTGTGCATGAATCATGATATCCAAAAACGTAAAAACTTACCTCTTAGCTGGAAATCGCTTAAGTGAATGGAGGGCTTCCACATGCAGTTTGATGATCCTATGAGCTTCCTTGAGTGTTCCTGGATATGTTCTAACTCCTAGCTTGCTCTGAAAGTTGTTGAGTTCTTCCACTCGAGTCAACTTGCAAGCTTATGATTTTTGAATGAAGGATGAATATGGAGGTGATCCAGAAGTTGTTTAAGGGCTTGGATCACCTCTATGGGATGTATGGAAGATGTTTGAAGTGAAAATTTGGAAGATGCACGAGTAGATTGAGAGTTGGAGGTTTAAGGCTCAATTTATGCACTTATGGAGTTTTTGTGAGGAAACTGACTTTTGGCTAGTTTTGTGATGGTTTAATGGTTCAAACAACTTCTAAATAATGTTTAGAAGATGCTTGGATGACACCAATAGTTAGAACCTTCAAGGTTTGAAAGTTGAAATTCTAACTTCTTTGAAAAATGAAAAAAACTTGCAAATAAGTAAGAAGTGAAAAAGCAAGTTTTTCAATGCTTTGGTGTCCTTTTGAATGAGATTTTGATCTCTATTTATAGGCCAAGAAATATGATAACAAGGCTTAGCAAGTTGGCTTTGCAATAAGTGTTTTGGCTTAAGAGATAAAATGTGATATTTAAATTTAATGCATAAGGTTAAAAACCTAAACCATGGTTAAAAAACTCAAGTGTTTCTTATCTTCTTCCAATCTAATCTTTTAAGATAAGAATCTTGCTTGCATCACTTAGTTTAGTCATTGCTTGCATCATACACCAAAAAGTGTTCATATTTTGTGAAAATGGCTTATAATTCAAGCATAATGGTCACTAATGTCAAAATTCAAAACCATAGCTCCACTCCATATTTTTTCATGCTCTTGGACATTTTGGAAAGCTCTTGTTATAAAATTCAAATCCTTAGTTGAAAGCTTCCTCAAGATCTTTAAGGAAATGGGTGAAAAAGACCTATAATGTTTGAAGAAAATGAGGTCTTTTGTGAATTTTGAAAAAAGATACCAACTTTGAAGCTCCATATCTCTTAAATGGTTAATCTTTTGCAAAAAAATTATATGTGACAAAGTTGTTTATTGGAACAAAATCTATAACTTTCATGTTGGAGGTTTTTTTCAGTTTCTAGGTGAAATTTTGAGATATTACCTTCCAAAGTTTGAAAAAAAACACTTGAAAACACTTAGAAAATTTTCTAAGTATGAAAAGTCAAACTTTGACTTTTTGATTCTTGAGTTATTTTCTTGATCAAATGACTTCAAATATCATATATTGATGATTTAAAACTTCAAAAGTCATGGTTGACCAAATTTTCCAAAAAAGTCAATGGTGATCTTGTACAGTTGACTTTTTCAGGTGAATCGCGTTTCTGAAGATTTCAGGTGAATCAAGCTATCCTCACCAAATGAATGGTATGAATGGATCATATTGAGGTATTAGAGGACCTTGAGCCATGGTTTGATTTGTGGCACCATGTCCTGATTAAAAGTCAATTTTCCAGGTGAATTAGGTTAAAAACCCTAATTGTGGTCCAGATGAAATTGATGACTGTGGCTCTTGAATTGAAGTACAATTTCCATTGGATATTGACATAGGGATTATTTGAAGATGATTGAACCCTTTGAGTGATGTCCTGGAGCCTTTTAAGGTTTCCCAAATGTGAACCCTGATTTCAGTCCCTGATAGGTTCAAAACCCTAGTCTAATGACTTGAAATTTCACTGTTGATCAATCCTTGTGTGAGAGATGTATTGAGCCAATAGATTAGGTCAAGATGATGCATTTGGGTCTTGAGGTCATGTCCCTAAGCCAATAGGTCAAATCCTGAGCAAAACTCAAGAGTATGTTGTCTTCAGTCAAAACCCTAATTTGGTTGATTCAAAGCTTTTGAGCTTGTTGAAATGAATCTTTGAGGACCAAATGTTGATTGTTGATTAAGATAGTTCATTTGAGATGAAGGGAGAATAAAACCCTAATTGATTGTTACTTGTACTGATGAGTGATTTCTTGTTTAAACCCTATTGTGTCACAAGTAGCAAACACAAGCTATGTAGTTTGTTAGTGACGCAAATGATGCACATGATATGATATGAGGTGGTATATTAGGTCAAAAATTGGGGTATGACACCTTTCTCACTCAACTTGTTTCCGAAGACCCATTTTGTTCCAATGATATTAAATCCTTTAGGTCTTGGAACCAAATCCCAAACATCATTCCTTGTAAACTGATTTAACTCTTCTTGCATAGCAATTATCCAGTCAGCATCTTCCAGAGCTTGATCAACAGAAGTTGGCTCAATCAAAGACACTAGACCAAATTGACATTCTGCATTGTTCTTCAGGAATGCTCTTGTTCTGATGGGATCATATTTCTTTCCAATGATAACATCTTTTGGATGAGCAGAGTTGAGTCTAGAAGATCTTCTGAGTGTTGGCTCTTCAGATAGTCTGATATTCTCTAAAGATGCTGCAACTTGATCTTTTGATACATCTTTACTCTTGGGTTCTTCATGATCTGAGTTAGAGATATCTATATCTGCAAAATATTCAAACTGCTTTGGCTTTTCAAGACCAAGCTTATCATCAAATCTAATATTGATTGATTCTTCAACTACCAGAGTTTCAGTATTGTATACTCTGTAGCCTTTTGAGCGTTCAGAATATCCAAGTAGAAAACACTTCTGAGCTTTAGAATCAAACTTGTTAAGATGATCTTTAGTATTCAGAATATAACAAATACATCCATAGGATGGAAATATGAAATGTTGGGCTTTCTGTTCTTCCACAATTCATAAGGAGTCTTATTTAGAATAGGTCTTATGGAGATTCTATTCTGAATATAACAAGCTGTGTTAATTGTTTCTGCCCAGAAATGCTTAGCCATATTAGTCTCATTGATCATGGTTTTGGCCATTTCTTGTAGAGACCTATTCTTTCGTTCTACAACTCCATTTTGCTGTGGAGTTCTAGGACAAGAGAAATCATGGGCAATACCATTTTCTCTGAAATAAATTTCAAAGATCCTGTTCTCAAATTCACCACCATGATCACTTCTGACTTTTATGATTTTGCATTCCTTTTCAGATTGGATCTTATTACAGAAGTCAAAGAACACAGAATGTGACTCATCCTTGTGTTTTATTAACTTTACCCAAGTCCATCTGCTATAGTCGTCTACGATGACCAATCCATATTTCTTCCCTCTGATTGATGCTGTTTTGACTGGGCCAAAAAGATCAATGTGCAGAAGTTCTAAAGGCCTAGAGGAAGAGACAACATTTTTAGACTTGAACGCAGGTTTTGAAAACTTCCCTTTCTGACATGCTTCACAAAGAGCATCTGATTTATACTTCAGATTAGGGAGTCCTCTGACCAGATTAAGTTTGTTAATCTGAGAAATCTTTATCAAACTAGCATGACCTAATCTTCTGTGCTAGACCCACTGCTCTTCGTTAACAGACAAAAGGCAAGTAACCTTTTGATTCTTAAGATCTGAAAGATCAATCTTATAAATGTTGTTCTTTCTCTTGCCTGTAAATAGTATTGAGCCATCCTTCTGACTAATAGCTTTTCAAGACTTTTAATTAAAGATTATGTCATAACCATTGTCACTTAATTGACTTATGGACAATAAGTTATGAGCTAATCCATCTACTAAAAGAACATTAGTTATAGAGGGAGAGTTACCAATACATATGGTTCCAGAGCCAATGATTTTGCCCTTCTGGTTCCCTCCAAACTTTACTTCTCCAGCAGATTTAAGTTTCAGATCTTGGAACATAGACCTTCTTCCCGTCATGTGTCGTGAGCATCCAGAGTCCAGGTATCATGACATGTTTGTCTTTTGAGCTTTGAAGGAGATCTGCAACAGGAATTATCTTATCCTTAGGTACCCACATTCCTTTGGGTCCTTTGGGGTTAGTCCTTTTCAAGTTCTGATTGAACTGAGATTTAGCATGAGGTTCAACATAAGATTTTATAGAGTGTGCAACAGCATATTTCTTTGTGTGTGTTATGTGGAAACTCTTAGAGTGTGATGTGTGTTTGATATCATGAGAATGGCCATACTTGAATTGTTCATACAAGGGTTTGTATTCGATAATCATCTCATCAACAGGTACAAGTTTATATGGGGTTTCACCCTCAAAGCCTATGCCTATTCTCTTGTTTCCACTTACACCATATATCATTGAGGCTAGCTGACTTCTGCCTATACCTCTAGATAAGAACTTTCTGAAGCTCAGGTCATATTCTTTCAGAATATTCTTAGTGCTTGGAATAGACTTTTCTGAACTTGAAGACGATTGAACATCTTTAGTTAATTTTAAAACTTTTTCCTTAAGTTCAGATTTTTTTATTTCAAGTCTCTTAGTTTCAGATTCAAAGAGCTTTGTAAGCTTTTTGTATTTGATACTAAGTTGACTCTTGACTTCCAGAAGTTCTGATAAGCTAGAAACTAGATCACCTCTAGTAAGTTCATAAAATACCTGATCAGAGTCTGAATCAGAAGTAGACTCTTCACCAGCTTCAACTGTTGCCATGAGTGCTATGTTGGCTTGCTCATCTTCAGAGTCTGACTCTTGATCAGAAGAATATGAGTCATCCCAAGTAGCCATTAAACCTTTCTTCTTTTCAAATCTTTTCTTGGGCTTTTCCCTTTGAAGCTTTGGACATTCATTCTTGTAGTGTCCAGGTTCCTTGCATTCAGCATGTCACCTTCTTCTTGCTAGATCTTCTGTGTTCAGAAGATTCTCCTTTTTCAGGCCTCTTGAAGTTCTTGGATTTCTTGAATCTTCTCTACTTGCTCTTCCAGAGTTGATTTACTCTTCTGGATAAGAGAGATAATTCATCTTCTTCTTCTTTTGACTCTGATTCTTCAGATTCTTCTTCTTCTTCCTGAAAAGCGTTAGTGCATTTTTCATTATTAGATTTTAATGCAATAGACTTATCATATTTCTGGATTAGAGCTAGAGCTTTTGTCTCCTTGACTTGAGCATTTCCTTCATGAGTCATCTTCAGAGATTCAAAGATGTCATGAGCAGTATCCCTGTTGGTAATCTTCTCATACTCAGCATGAGAGATAGCATTTAACAATATGGTCCTTGACTTGTGATGATTCTTGAATTCTTTCTTTTGGTCATCACTCATAGCTTATCTTGTAATCTTGACTCCACGAGCATTTACAGGATGTCTGTAGCCATCCAACACTAAGTCCCATAAGTCACCATCTTAACAAAGAAACTAACTTTCAAGTCTATCCTTCCAATACTCAAAATTCTCACCATCAAAGACAGGTGGTCTATTGTAACCATTGAAGCTACTACTTCCATTGTTACCATTGTTTTGCTCAGGAGGAGGAGTAGATGAAGTTGTTTCAACCATTTTGATTTTGTGTTTTTCTCCCTGAATCTTTTATCTAACACGGTTAAGTGCTTGCACCTAGAATCGGCGCTCTGATGCCAATTGAAGGAGTGAAAAACACTTAGAAAGGGGGGGATTGAATAAGTGTAACTTCTCAAAAATGGTAGATAAAAATAAAGAACACAATTATTTTTATCCTGGTTCGTTGTTAACTAAACTAATCCAGTCCACCTCTGACAAGGTGATTTACCTCAACTGAGGATTTAATCCACTAATCAAACTGATTACAATGGTTCTCCACTTAGATACCCTCTAAGTCTTCTAGAATCTACAGATTACAACATGATCACTCTAGGAAATCCTTTTACAATCAATGTAAAATAAATATTACAAGAGTTTGATTTGCTTCTAAGAAAGCTGTAATCACCAAGTGATATTTCTCTTAAGTTCTAGTTCTTAACACTCACTAAGATATTACAAAGTTGTGAGGTTGAAGATGAAGTTCTTCTTTGAATTTCAGTTTTTCAGCGTTTCGGTATATTTGCGCAAGAGTGTTGTTACTGCTTCTGAATCAAAACTTCTATTTATAGGCGCTGAGAGGAAATGACCGTTGGGAGCATTTAATGCTTTGTGTGAATAGTACAACGCTGCATTTAATGTTTCACACTTTTGTCAACTACCTCGAGCCATGTTTTTGATGCTTTTACTGACTTTGCCTTTTGTAGCTTCTAACATTCCTTTTGTCAGTCTGAGATTTGACGTTATAGCCTTTTGTACTTGTACTTTCTTCTGGACTCAGAATGTGTAGATAACAATGTTTGAATATCAGAGTCTTCAGCTTTGGTGCAGATGCAACTTCTGTCTTCAGACTTTGAAGTGCTTTGAGCATGATACCATCAGAGCTTCAGAGCTTTTCTTCTGACTGTCATCTTTTGATGCTTTCCAGTTCATGTTCTAATTCTGCAGGACCATCTACTGATGTCTTGCCAGACCATGTGCTGATGAAGCCATCCAGAACTTCTGGGTCAGTGCTTCTGAACGCTGATATGTGCTTACTCTTTTATAGTTTTCCTGAAATGGAAAACGTAAAAGATTAGAGTACCACATTGTCTTATACAAAATTCATACATAATGTTATCATCAAAACTAAGAATATTGATCAGAACATTTCTTGTTCTAACAGAAGGTTCTTAGGTGATCCTGTTTCTGGTTGGATAGATTTAGAATTTAGAGTGCATAAATTCTGAAAACTAATCTTCAATATTCAAGCAACCTTTTTATGCCATGTCTTACTTTATAAACTATGTGTATTTATCAGAACTACTGAGGGATTTCTTTTCATGAAATAAGTTAATCTTTAAATTTGCTCAATCTTGTTCGTATGGCCACATTTTTCTATAGAAAATGTATATTTATCTGAAATAAATTTCTATGTCTATTTCAAGAAGATTTTTACTACAGGAAATATAGTGAGGGTATGATAAAACAGGGATGGGAGATGAGAACTGCACAGATTTAAGTTAATGTGGATCTCAAGACAGACATGAGAATTTAAAGAAGAGATTTTGACCAGTTTTCGAGAGGGAGAGAAAGGACGGGTTACGTATGGATGATGGGGCTAATACAAGAGTGGACTGTTTTATTCAGGTACGCAGGAGTGATAAATATGTAAATATATGCTTAACATACTTAATATCCGTAGAATCATAAAAGAGTAGGGTTTAGAAAGATCTGACCGTTTGAGAATACTTTTCTTTCATTTTCTTCGGAGAGTGATCTTCTTTGTATGTTTTGACTCTATCAGTTCTCCCTTGACTGCTTCAAATTCGTTTTTCTGAAGAGTCTTCTCTTTCGAATTTGGTTCTTTATTCTTTCTGATGACTTGAGCATCTTCAGATAATGTTCCCAGAACTTCTAAACAAGTGTTGTTTCCTTATCGTGTATTCTTTGCAGTTTTTGATAACACGAATAGTGAGGGTGTTGATTTGATTTCAACTCAGTGTGGTTTTTCTCCTTCTGGATTTCTCTACACGGTTAAGTGTTTGATCCTGAGATCAATAACAGAGCCATGCTCTAATACCAATTGAAGGTGCATAAAAACACAAGAAAAGGGGGCTTTGAATTGTGTTCTTTACAAAATAAAATTTCCCTTTCTATAAATCTTTTCTTTCTTCTTAGTATCTCATTTTCTGGATATGCTTGGTGAGTGTTGCGGAAGCATGTTAGAGATAACAAGACATAACCAATGAGATACATATTCATCTTAACTTCTTAACTCCATCAGAAATTCTGACTTTGCTCAGTATAGTTCTGAAGATATTCTGCGTGAATGTTCTAAGTTAAATGAATGATGCAGAAGATAAAAGACACATTCATTTTTATCCTGGTTCACCTTCTCAATAAGGCTACCTCCAGTCCACCATCCTCAGGTGATTTTGCCTCTCTCAACCGAGGACTTAATCCACTATAACCAAACTGATTACATCTGCACGATCAACTGTCGTGACTCACAATACAATGCACAACCAACTATTGTGACTTACTTCCTGCACAAGCTAACTGCTAGTGACTAACTACAATGAACTGTTCAGTGATCTGATCCACAGATATAACATTCATTGACCCCTTTGAACTTTTGACCTTCACTCGGTCTTCTAAGAGGATTTCCACAATGATCACAGTCACTGTTATCTCAAGCTTCAGGCCTTTACCTGGTCACTCAAGGAACCATCACCAATTTATTTCGTTACAATACAATGCTTCTGAATAAGCAGATTTTCCTTTTATCTAAGTACACTTTGTTTTGATACACTGAAAAGTAATTACTTCAGATGTGAGAATTTTCTTGGAGTCTTCATGTCTGTATCTTTGAACGAGATCTTTGCTTCTTTGTTGGTAAGCAGAGTAAGAGCGTAAGCTCTCTGGATTGACTGCTTCTTCAATTTGATCTTCGAATTTAATTCTTCTCAAAGAAGATTTTGAGCACCAGCTCTAGTTTGAAGTTGCTTCTTAACTTGATCTTCATCTTTAATTCTTCTCAAAGCAGATTTAGAGCACCAACTCTAGTTTGAATTTGCTTCTTGATTTGATCTTCATCTTTAATTCTTCTCAAAGTAGATTTAGAGCACCAGCTCTAGTTTGAAGTTGCTTCTTGATTTGATCTTCATCTTTAACTTTTGATCATGATGCTGTTTGAGACAGGCAGACAACATTTTCATGAACCTAGATACTAATAATACCCTTTTGAGCATCAACTCTGTGTACATAAGATTTCTAAGTCATTTGAGTGAAGATTATTAGAATTTATCATGTATTAGTGGATTTTTCTTAAGTGTGTTTAAACCTCTCATTACTCCGATGGAAGATACTACATAACTTGCGGACTTTTCTATTTCTCAATTAAGATTTTCATCTCATAGGCTAATGTTGTATATTTCAACATTCTTGTTATCTCATCATACACTTCGTGTATGTTGCCTCTTATTGGTGCAGCAGATTTTTCTTATGTTGATTGTGTTTGCACAACTGCTCTCATACACTCTTGAACCATTACTTGTCTTATTTCTACGGTTTTGTTCTTTATATATAGTTTTGGTATATTACCATTGGAAACCTAACCGTGTAAATCATGTTTGGAAATGCAGTTAATGCTTGGTGTAGACTGAATCAGGAAAATAACTATTACCGAGGTGAATCTTATCTTTGGCATTGATAGCGTGTCCTCTTCAACTTGTTTCTTCCAAGATGATAGTGGTCTTATTTCCTGGCTTGGTATGCCCCCAGATTAGGTGTGTTTGTCACCAAACTGGGTCAACAATTACTGGTGTCATTTATCATTCAGTTTGGCACAAATCTGTGTATATATCTTGCTAATGTTTCTTGACATATCACATGTTTCGACATCTCTCAAGACATCTGGATATGTTACACCAGAATTTCAATTGATATCCGAGCAGGCATCATGTTGTGTCTCTGGATGAGATCCTAGAAGGATATTTTCTGGTTTGGCAAGGAAGGTTTGTAGTGAAAAGATGTTTGAATGTTGATGTATACATGGTCCCTTGAAGTGGGGGATGGACTATGTTGAGCATCAAAATATGTGGTTTGTTATGGTGTTGGTTTGATTTATTTTCAAACCTAAGGTCATGCTGCCGGTTCGTGGGATGTGGTGATTAGGTACAATACATTATGCCTAAAGGATGATGAGGAGCTATTAAAGTAATTCTGCTGCATGGTATCTCTTTCAAACCTGGTTCTCTTACCATTAGGGTTTGATCTCCTCAAAAACTGCATTCATGATGAGGTATGAACAAAGCTGGTTCAGTCAAGTAGTCAATGATACTTGAGTTCTGGTTCTCAAGTCCACTCATAAAGGCACTTTAGAATGGATGATAGGTTATTTCTTCAAGTAACATGAAGAAAGATTGAAACCATTCAGGTTTGTCTCAATTAGAGTCTTCATATCTCTTGACTCTTTTCAGGAAGTAACTATGAATCTGGCTATTCAATATATAGTTGGGCCGTCTAAGGATTATGTAAGATACTCAGCACCAAGTTCAGCTGTATGAAAGGAAAGGATGTTCTATGGTATGTTAGAACAACACTTCAGCAAGTATGCAACTACCGGTTGAAGAACAGATGTTTTGGGTGATAAACAAAATGTTGGGAATTTTTTTTTGGAACTTACTCTTGACCTGGAAGAGGAGACATCTGATGTGTGCAAGTTGATCAGGACACGATCAACAGTTTTTCTACCTCTGTGTCGGTTTATTTCTGAACAAGGTATATGGATGTACAATAGTCGAGCTCTTGAGAAGGACTCATAAAGGCATCACCACTAAAGCCCTTATGAAGAATGAGCTCATGTCTGAAGGATTGTTTGGATCAAAGGAACCAGATTGATGGAACCTTGGTTTTGACCATGGAATAGATTCTACTAGCCTTGTGCGTACTGTTCCCATGATGTGAGATTGTCATACCATTCTCATGTACTATCTAGCAATTATGAAGGGGGAGTCCTCAATTTGAAGCTAGAAAAACTTGAAGGTTGTGTCAGACATAATGTCCTAACATCTGATCACTGAGAATTTATTTTTCTCAATGTGTCTGGTGGTATTGTCCAAGAATAGTATGGAGTTCGTGCGCTCACACTTGGTTTGTTAATCAAGTCCTTGAAAGGGTGGAACTCTTGATCTATTGATATAGTCTCTCAAGATGTTAAGCATTGGAGACTCATTAACCATCTCTATGTCCTAATGTATGTCTGAACCCCAGAATGTCATCCAAATCACCTAGGATGATCAAGAATTACGATTCTGGAATCTAAGGATTAAGGTTTTCTAGTATTTTCATGGAGTTTATCTTTATTGCTTGGGTTCACTTATGTGGTGTCTTCACATAATGAATCAGTGGTAGTATAAGGAATGTTGTAACGTCCCAATTCTTATTAGTATTTTTATTAATTATATTAGTAATTATATTTATTTGATGTTTTTAATAATTATTTATTTATTTAGTTATTATGTGATATAATAATTATTTGAATGTTTGATTATGTGTATAATTGTGCTATTTAGGTTAATTGAGTTATTAGAGAGATATAATTAATTGGGCCTAAGTGTTTTAATTATGATGCTAGAAAGATTGTGGGTTAAACTCAATTAAGAAAAGAGGGATAGTAAGAGAGTTAGGGTTTTAGAGAATTGTTTCATAACTTTCATTTGGAAAAAGAAGAAAAAAGAAGATAAAGAAGCGAAAGAGAATACGGAAGGAGATTCTTGAAGAGGGTGGACTAGAGATTCAAGGTAAGCGTGTGAATCTAAGTCATTATAAGTCTATATAATTGGGTAATGGTGGATGGGTTATATTGTATGTGTAGTAGCCTTTGATTGTATGTTGTAGAATCTTAGGGTTTGTGATGAATTTCCATGAAAATATGGTTGAAATCATGTTTTAAATGATGATTGTTGATGAATGATGTTAGCTGATGTTGTTATATGCCTTTAATTTCTGTTTGAGAATGGTTTTGGGTAGTGGAAGTGTGGTTACGCAGGTCTGTTATCGTTGTTGTTTTTCTGCATAATCGCACGTTCGCTAAGCGGATGCTGGGAACATTTTGAAAACTTTGCGAGCTCTCTAAGCGGAGCTGCAAAAACTGTTCACTTCTGTTTTTAGTTTCAAGAAGCACGCTTGAGCCTGCTAAGCAAACCCTGCTGTGTAAAACATTTTGAAACCTTGAAATGATGTATCTTTTGATTTGTAACTCTATTTTATGTGTCGTTCGAAGCGTCAGGAAGCTAATGTAATTATATATATGATAGGATAGAGTGTGTTAGCATTTGATGAATTAATTATGATGTTGTTGTGTGAATAACTTATGATTATTCTTGTGTGTTTTGTGGAATGGTGAATGACGGTACAATACATGTTATGTGATGAATTGTGGAAAACGTGTAATTAAGTTTGTGTGCATTATGGATTGATGAATTGTGGATAGCATCAGTGGATATGTTATGGGATATGATATTCATGACATGTATGCTTTCATTAAGAAGTTGAATTAACTGTGTCCTGTCGTTATTTGATTTGTGGAATGTGATGTTTGTTGTTAATGTGATGAATTTGTTCTTTTTCTATTTGGGATTAATTTCTATAATTGTTTAAAAGAAAACATTGACTATGTTAGTCAAAAGAGAATCATAATAAGTTATTATGACATAAATGTGTTGACTATAGTTATAAAAAAAATTAAAATAATTAAAATTAAACACATAATAAATAAAAACTAATTTGTATTCAAGTAACTTAGTTGGATCAATTATTTTCACATTATTAAAGCTTTCATATAAATTCTCATTATAGTATTGTTTAAATCTAATTTTATAAAATAAAATTTTAAATTATAGTAATACAAATATTAATAGTATTTTATAAATTTTAACAAATAAAATATAAGTATATTGTGTATCACACGGGTAACTTGTATTTTACAATTTAAAATTAAATATTTTTAAAATAAAAAGAAGTATTAAAATAAATATGAAATCAAATTTAAAAATTAATAAATTATATCTTTAATAGTTATTTAAATTTGCAAAACTAAATGATTCTCAACTTGTATTATACACATTATTTTTTATTTTAAATTAATTCCTAAAATCATTTAAAAGAAAACATTAACTATGTTTGTCAAAATACATTCATAATATCTTATTATAATATAAATGTATTGACTATAGTGGTAAATAAATCATAAAATCATTAAAACTCAACACATAATAAATTAAAACAAATTTGTATACGCACTAGTAATCATTATTTTTATATCATTAAAATTTTCATATATACTATTGATCATATCTTTAATAATATCTTTAATAGATATTTAAATTTACAAAATTAAATCTTATACATCGTTCTCAACTTTAAAGCATGTAGATATCTTTTATTTGTGATCAATTTTTATAATTGTTCAAAAAAATTGATTGTGTTTCTCAAAAGAAATTGATAGTACATTATTATAATATAAAATGGATTGATTATAGTTGTAAAAAATATTAAACTAATTAAAATTTAACATAAAATATATTAGAATAATTTATATCCGCGCATCGCGTGGGTCACAATCTAATTTGGTATTATTTTACATAAGTCTGATATCCGCGCATCAAAATGAATATGTGATGTGTTAAAACCACTCTCTAACGTAGAAAATTGTCATATTCTGATCTTTTTCACATAAGTCTGATATCCTCCTTGCATATGTGAAAAATATAAAACCCGATTTTGTTTTGCACATTGATTAGTTTAATTTACATTAATATCTTCTACACTAGTTCTAAATTATCAAGCCACCTAAAAACAAAGAAACGCATATGCACAAAACACTGAAAATATATTCGTTAAGGTATACATATAGACACACGACTCATGCATATTACTCTTGGTCCCGCATATAGATACGACTTATGCATATTATCAGAAATACTACATCAACATTGAAATCGGTAATAATTAAAAAATATATAAATTAATCACAAATTTTGATATCAGTCATTGACACCAACACAACTTTTTTTTAGAGTTGTCGGTGTTGCAAAGCTCCTTGTCTCCCATCTTGCCTCTTGTCATTAGATGATCCATCCCTTGTAGTCTTCATCAATGGAATTGTTTTTCCTCTTAGATTTTTTAGTTTTCAATAATCAATTCGAATAGCCAACATTTCAAACTTTAAGTTCTCTTGTATTTGGAAATCATGAAACTAAATCATATGTGAAGTTCATCAACATATTAACAAAACACTACTTGATACACTACTTGATAGGATACATGCAAGTTTGTTAAGTTTAATATTAAACTCTTATGAGTAATATTTTCAGTTCATAATCTAGTTAAATAAAATTCTTATAAATTTGATAAACACTTATAAATATAGATAATATAAGACTAGCGGAATGAAGCGGAACGAAATGGAATAGAATTGAGTATAATATAAGGGAATGGAACATAAACTTCATTCCATTGTTTGAATATTTTATGACGGAGCAGAACTAATGTCTCATTCTACTATTTAGAAATTAGACGGTGCAGAAAGCATTATAATTTTTTATTACATTCTTACCCTTTATTTCAAAAATATTAATAGGATTAATATGAAATTTTGGATGACAAGTTTGAAATTGTATTATTAATTTATTTCATTCCATTGGATAAACGTCGATTTGAGTGGAGTGAAAAAAGAGCTAAAATAGTGGTATTGAATGGAATGAGTTCCATTACATTCTCATTCATTCCATTTATTTTTTTGAAATCAAACAATGGAACTTAACATCATTATACTCTGTTTCATAACATCTCATCATTTTCCATCAATCTAAATATACCCTAATGTTTTCACACTTTTTACTGTATGATTTTAAAACACTTTAGTGTACTTTACACAAATGGAATAATTTAAAAACAAATAACTAAGACGGGAACCAAAACATGTCATATTAGATAACATGCCAACAAACTATTTATTCTTTAATCGAAATTTAATTTAATCAAACATTAAATATGAGATTCTTGTTTTTCTCTAAACAATTTGAAAAAAATTATAATTTTGAATTTGTTAACACTTGGATCGAACTTATTTTTAGACACAAGATTTATGAGATACAATGCTACACTTTCACTGTTCGGATCGTCAAAACAACGTATGAGGAAGGAAATATATAGTTCGCACCACACCATATTTTTTTGGTGATGTTCTACTAGGTCTTGACAAAAAACCTAATTTGCATGAGCTCCTCTGGTGTTGGTCACCGCCATTGAGACCTTCCAAGGTCGCCTCTTCCACCTCAAATGAATCCTACTTTTCCATTTTAATCCCAACCACAAAACAAATCATTTGCATATGCTCTTCAAAATGAGTGACATAACAATTTCTAATTTTGTCAAGCATTGCCTCAAAGGTAAGTGTCTCTCGATCAAGATAACTAAAGGGGCTTACAAATCATGACTCGAACACTACATGAATAATTTACATGGAATATTAATCACTAGTAAAGGTAACTTGTTAATGAAGGCATCAAATTTACCTAACAAACTTATGAAGTTATGGAGTTCAATAACTAATTGGAATTTAACTCCTTTGAAACGTGACTATTTTGAACTTTTATTCAAATCAATGGAGGATCTCAACGAAATTTGGAGTGTTGAGACATGGAATGTTAAGCCCCCGCTCTTGCGTCTGTCTCTGTGGACACCAGATTTTAGACCTGAAAATTTGAAGACTACATATGCTGAAGTATGATTGAGGATGTATGGTATATCCTTAGAGTATTGGGAAACAACTATTTTATTTTAAATTTTTCTGGTATTAGCACTCCTTTATCAAATGATTAGCTTATAAGAAAAAGAACTTGAGCATTTTTTGTGTGTTTAGATATGCCTTAACATGCCAGATACTCTTCGTGATCGTATTTTGGTGGAATGAGAGAGTTATGCGTTTTTTGTTAAATTGAAATAAGAAAGTTTATCACTTTTCGTGATAAATATGTGTATGTTGTTCATAGCCCTCATTCTTCGTGTTTCTTTTCGGCACCAAATTGTTGATATCTTCACCAAAGGCCTCTTTAGTGTTCTCTTTGATGATTTACGAACCAGTCTAAATATCCGTCAAACTTCCACTTCGACTGCGGGAGGGTGATAGAATATGTATATATTTATTAAATAATATTTGTATATAAGTCAATCATCGTCTATAACATGTAATTAATTGTAAGTCTATATATATAGTCAGAATTCAGTGACACCAGGTGTAAGTCTAAACAATTGTGGTTTAGTGTAAGTCTAAAAGATTTACACTTAATGTCAACGGATCCTTCCATATATATAATATGAAACTAATTTTTTATAGATATGTCACACATATTCATATATTCACAACTTAATAAAATAAACATTTCAAAAATCATTTACAAACTTAGGAAAACAATATCGACAGTACATATAATAACACAACATAGTTGCACATTTTATTTCAACCTTCATTTAAAAGTAATTTGAACAAATTAAAGAATTACAATAAAATAAGTTAAGCTAATTCAAACCAAAAGTAAAATAATAAAACATAATAATTAAAATAAAGTTCAAATAATTAATAATACCTAAATTAAAAGATAAAATACAAAAAATAAATAATACAATATACTCAATTAAACAACAACAAAAATTCGAGTTGAACTACGAAAAACATAAAATGAAGTGTGGTCGAAAGAAAAACTATAACAGAGGGACGAAACTTAGAAATTTGTATGCTTTTTAATAAAAACATGGAATTCTTTTTTGTGTTTGTAAAATGTAACTTAAGTTTTGATATTTACATATTAAACTTAAAAAAAAAAAGACCAATTTGATGCATTACTTTGAACCGGAAGGTTTTATAAAATTGGCTCCAGTTTTATGATTTTGGACGGTTCAATCTGAATTTTCCGGTTTTACTCCGATTTTAGCCCACTAGTGGTTTTGAAAAATTGATCCAACCGATTTCATCTCCAATTTACGGTCAAACCAGTTGCACCAGCCGATTCGATCCGGTTTTTAGTCATTGATCTCAATATCCATATGTCTTACTGAAACATTTTATAAATTTATTGTATTTTCAAAATCATGGAAATGCTACGAAAAAATTGTGTTTATTGTCAATTTATCAAGTTTCTTCTCTTTAACATTTTAACATTCATAAAAAAGATTGGCTTTTAACTTATGATCTAAGTCTATCAGGTATTTCTCAAAAAATATATATGAAAAAAAATATTTAATTAATTTTCTTAAAGGTCATGTTATCAGATGCCTCCGGAGTACTCTTTAAAGTTTCAAAATAAAGAACATATTGTCTAAATAAATAAATTATTTCAATTTTTAAATTATTGAATACAGATATTTCCAGTAAAACATATATTTTGTTACTTAAAAGAAGTCAATTATTTTTATTTTTAATGCATTGAATACAAGTATTAATAACATAATATTTCTTTTTATTTTTTTTGGTTTATAACCACCGGTTTAGTCCGGTTCGCTGGCATCAAGTGGGTCAAGCCCACTCCCGATCGCAGTTGCGGGGGATCGAACCATGGTTCTCCCTACCAAGTCCAGCGTCAATCACCACTGGACCAACTAACGATTGGTTCATAATATTTCTTTTTAAACTCTTAATAAGTATTTCTAGAACACTCGTTAGCATTTCTCTTTTCTTAATTAAGTAATTAACGTGAAATTAATTTTTTTTATAATAATAATAATAATAGGAGATGGGTAATATTTATACCTGCATTACATACCAAATAGATCCTTATTATAAAGAGACATCTGATCTTTCCTAAATTTTATCCAAATTAGCGTTGATATACTTAAACAAAGTTAGACCTTCAAGTGTGACTTTTTCACAAATGTCCCAACCAAAATTCAAAGGAGGAGACAAATATTTTGGGCCATAGCTTCAGTGTCTCACCATTAAAGAGCACAGTGTATGTCCCACCGTTAATACCGGAAAACATGACACGTGTCATAAGACCATGTGAAAACATATAAACACAATCGTGGAAACAAAACCTAACATTTTGACATTAATAAATCAATAGTTACGAGGTTTAATTGTTGGTCACATTTTACAGTGTCCATGCTGAAATAGAAGCGTGCAAAGTATACAAACTTTATCAAAATAGGTAATATAGCTAGAAATAGATGCTTATTTGATCTGAATGATGGAAAAGTAATTTTTAGTGTGAACATATATTGTGCCGTGGTGCATATATTGTATATATTGTACTACCTCCTACCTCCGGTCCTGTATATTTATAATAGAAAATTTGTTTTTTAATTCATTAAATGATAAATGTATTTGGACTGTATCATAGACTAAATACACTATTTTCGGTCCTATTTATAATAGAAAATTTGTTTTTTAGATTCATTCAATGATAAATATATTTGGACTATATTATAGACTAAATACATTGATTATTCAATAAATTTAAAAAGTCAATTTTCTCTTATAAATAGGATCGGAAAGAGTATTTGGTTAGAGGTGTAACGATTTTGTATTACTCCATTTTCTTAATTTGGAATATAGGAAATAAATATGTTTTATATCCATTGTGCTATTCAATTGGTATTGAAATCGAATAGACATCGAAGTCGCTTAGGGAATTGGTATGGTAAAGACCAGTGGTTAGCCGAACACCGAAAGCAATAGATTGGCTTAATTTCATAATCGATTATAATCATTTATTTTCTTTGATTTTATAAATCAACCCTAAAACCTTAAATCCCCCCAATTCGATTCAGTAGGTTAATAATTTTAAAAGAATCCTTGAGAATGATACGCGAGTTGTCGTTACCGTAAGCTATATTTTCAAAATAACTCGTTTTTAGATTTATGTGCGTCAGCGGATCACCCTTCCCTTTTCCTCCTTTATTTTCTCAAAAGTTCCAAAAAAAAGTCATTTGAGCTCTACAACGATTTTACCTCTGCATCCACTCAATTAAGCTTAATATTTGGAACTTTTTACAGCATCTTATAACACCTAATCTGCTCATTCTCACCAATTAATTTCTTTTGGTAAATTTTTCAATTTTTTTTGATGTTTTGATTTTTAGTTAGTTTTTAGGATGCATTAGTTGTGTTAGGTATATCAGGTAGTAGTGTAAACGAAATTGATAGTCTATTATAACATGCAATGAGGATTTTTTTTTTTGGTTGGTTAGGGCGGAAAATGGGTCTACCATGGATGCTGAAAAATCACAGATTTGTCCGAAGATGCATCTCCGGATTTGCTCTTAATTGTTTTCGGAGATGCATCTCTGAATTGGGTCACAATAATGAAGGTCATATTTGGGTCAGGTGTGTGTCTTAAACTACGTTGGTACAACGTGAAAACGAGATTATTGGACCACGGAAGGATCGGGCGAAAGGAAGGGGTTGCGATGATGGTTAGATTATTGGGGTTGACCACAGTAAGGCGTCGGAAGAGGCAACTCGCACTAGAGGTGCTCATGCACAATTTAGCTTTTTAGAAAAGCTTTATACTAATCATGTGAAGGGGCTAAGGATGTCGAGGGTGATGATGAGCAGGTTGAGTACCACCGACATTGCGCATTGATGTGTTACCTCTGGTTTTTGGGTCTGTGCGTTCATGTTTGTGTGCAAAAGAGATACATATGTTGATGTGGTATACTTTAAGTACTTCACAAACCTGATGCTATTCACGAGTACAATTGGGGGGCCGGCTGTTTGGTCTACCTGTACTCGATGTTGGGCGAGGATTGTCTTTGAAAGATATAGCACATGATGGGGCGTTGCACGTTGTTTACGGTGATTTCTTATTATTAGTATTTTCATAATTCATTTCTAATACATGTTATTAATATTGTATTTGAAACATTTTCAAGGATAAATCATCTCCTACTTCCCTCGCATCACTAGGTGGGAAGCTGCGACATAGTACAATGTGGACTGGCCCCGTGCAGCTGCTTTTGTTCCATACAGAGAGAGTGGTGTTGTCGAGTCATTTAGAGTATCTCTTGATCGTATGATACCATATGATGTTAGTTTCTTCCCATACAAGGGTCGCCTCCAGATGCGACTGTTTGACGTCGTCTCTTTATACTCTAGATGGCTGACATGTGGGCCATTTCTTATGCATCTCTATCTTCCAGAGCGAGTGAAGTGCTAGTTTGCCTATATGTAGATTATTCTGTGGCCTCCCTATGAGGCCACTCTTCCTGGTGTCCGCCGCACAGACCTACGCGATATACTATATAATTTCGTGTGTCACCTGGTACCAGAGGAATATCGCTGAGAGCCAGCTGATTGACACTAGGCTTGTGTTGAGGGCTACATGACATGGTTCTATAGGGTGTCACACTCTATCATGACGTCAAACGCTCTTGAAGAACCACTTATGCCAACTAGCCTGGAGGTACTTGGGGTTCAAGATGAACAGATAGATGTATCGGTGTGTTGCAAAGATGAGTATATGAGCCATAGACGCAGAACTCTTTGAGGATGGTTCTTTCTAGTTGGCCCTCGTGCAAACCATGGTTGCTGAGTTACGGAATGATGTACGGTACATGCAGCGGAGGAGGCGGGCAGTTAGACATACCTAATAGTTTACATTGGAATGTTATATATTTTTTGGTATATTTGGATGTATTTTTAGACTTCTGTTATGTATGAATGTTTATGTTTATGTTTTTTGGTACATTCGAATGTATTTTTGATTAATGTATGACTGTTTATCCTTCTTTAACTTTAAATTTATTTTGATTTTACGTTAATTTAAGTTAATATAAGTTAATGTATGAGTTTTGACCTCATAAAAATTGAATGTTTGGAGAATGTCGTTGTTCTGATGTGAATCATGGAGGGTTTCAGAGATACATCTCCGAAATGATTCTCCCTTTGTATTTACCACGTTTTAAAAACCTTTAGGGCACACTCCAAAGCGCTTTAAAAACCTTTAGTGCACACTCTAGACATGCATCTTCGGACTATATTTTGTTTAAAATGTGGTGGACTTCAGAATAGCACATTTTGATTTTGATTTAGGTGCATCCAAAAATGCTCCTCCGAACATAGAAATGACTTTTTTTTTCAAAGGTGTGGTATGCTTTATATACACGTGGAAAGAGCAATTCCCAAATTTAAGTTGACTCAAAGTTCAATCCAAAATCCATGTGGATTGCGGGTTAAACAGGCTCCGATCCGCAAGGCCATATACTCAACTCTAATCAAAATCATGTAAAACCAAAAACTCATATCGCATTTGGCAAATTACATAGGTAATAGGTTAATGATCCCTATTCCCTGGTTATATAACCAAGGTTGTGTATTAGTATTTATGTAATTTAAGCTATTATTGACTACTTTGTTACCCTCCCCACCTAAAAATAACATCCAATATCTAAGGTATGAGGTTACATCCCAAATAACAGAAACAGAATGCATCATAAGAAATAAGAAACATCAAAATGTGCAAGAGAATTGCCTTTACATTACATTATATTATCATCTGTTGATGCATGGAAGCAGCATCAATAATCATGAATCAGTGATATATACAGTCCATTTTACACCATCCAAAGAAAACAACGTAATCAACAATTTTGGAAGAATTGACTTAATTTTTGTTTTCCTGCTGGGTTTGGAAAGTAACTCCCCTTTGCCCTGTTAAGAACCACCTAGACAAAAACAAAACATATAAATATTAGCAATATGAAAGGATGAATAACAGTGTGAAACATGATTCCATGTTAATTGGTAAGAATGAACTAAATTAGCTAAGTAAATCATGACAAGCACAAACAGTAAAAATTCTAAAAATAATATTATTTCATTTTGTCTGCACTACATCTTTATCACCAAAGCTACTCCAAAACCGCTTGGGACATCCAAGCTTTAGATGGTTCCTTTTCCTCTATATCAAGTCTTAATCGTGAGTTGTGTGAGATAGTCTAGAGTGTCTTTTCCTATTTGTGTCAATAATCGGGATGCATCCCCTTTTGATTTACTTCACTCAGACATTAATGGTCCTAGTTGTGTTCCCTCCATGTTTGGGTTTTAGTACTTTTGTAACCTTCATTGACGATTATTCTTGTTGAAATTAAAAATCAGTTTCATACAAATATTTTCAAGTACATCCGTCATCATGTGTCTTTACACTCCATTTTACACTTCAACAAAATGGAGTAGCTAAAAGAAAGAATAGACATCTAACTGAAACAACATGCACCATTTTGCTCCATCATCATGTTTGGACTTGTCTTTATTTCCTACTATGTCAGATTGTAAAACTTTCACTCTCATACATAGATCCTATTGGTAAACTTACTTAGGGGAGGTCGTTTAGTGATCAAGGAAGATACCAAAGATTAGCTGATAAGTTAAATTAAGTCACCATCCCTCGTTCAGATATTTTGTTTGTTGTCAATTCCTTCAGTGCCCATATGATAGTCATCGGTTGCGATTGTTCTTGTTTTGAAGTATGTTGATTTGTATAAAAATATCACTAATTCTTAGGTGATTTTGTTACTTAAATGTTGATTGGGCTTGGATCTTCCCCCGATAGACGTTCTACCTTAGAGTACTGTGTACTTATACAAGATAATTTCATCTCTTGGAAAAGCAAGAAGTCAAATGTTGTTAAATTTATAGATGGGGTTAGGGGTGTGCAAAAAAACCCGTTATCCTTAACCAAATTGGTATTCAAATTATTCCACTTTTTAAAACCCAACCCAAATGCTAAAATATAAAAGTGGGTATCCGTTTTGTTATCCAAATATAAACCGGTACCCATAATAATAATAATAATAATAATAATAATAATAATAATAATAATAATAATAATAATAATATTAATAATAATAATAATTATAATAATAATAATGTGATTTAGTTATTGGGTACCCAAATTTCACTATATATTAAATTTATATGTTTGTTTTTTTTCATGATTCACCATATACACATATGAAAGTCAAATTTTTTTAATAAGATATTAATAAATTCTGAGTTTAAAATATAATTTTAAATAATTTTTTTGTCTAAAACTTCTATACTTAAATTTACACTCAGATGTTGGCTTGGACATTAATTTATTATAACTATTTACTGTTTAATGATTAATTCTTTTTAGTTTTAATAATTAATTCTTTTTAATTTTAAGAAAACTTATGTTACACACTTTGGAGTCAAGTGCTTATTTAATTCAAACATGCTCATGTTGACCCCATTGTCAATTCATACTGATGAAAATAATTAACATATTAATATCTGATTATTTATCTTACCTACTGACATAAATATTTATATAACCCTTTCCAAAAGATTATTATTAAAACAACTAAGCCAAATTCATAAGTTATAATATTAATATATTATAGTAAAATAAATCACAAACGGTTCACTTTAGTTCATCTAGATTCGATGATACATACATATTTAATTATTCTAGAGAGATGTTTCTTTGTGATGTTGAAAATAAAATTCTATTTAACGTTTTCAAAAAAATAAAAAAACTGTTTTTAAAATTGAGTTTTTTTATTAAATTTCTTTTAAAATTGTTTTTTTTTAAATAAAAATTAGTTTTAAGAGAAACCGGTTTTAAACCAGTTTTTTTTTTAAAATTAGTTTTTATAAGAAACCGGTTTAAAACTGAACCGATCCACATGTAAACCGGTTTTAAAAAAATAAACAGGTTTTAAAGAAATGGTTTTAAGATCCAAAGCAAACCACATATATAATTTAATTTAGTTTGGTTATTGATCCATGCACACTCCTAGACGGGGTTTAATATTGGATTATGGCATTCGCCACATTTGAGATTATCTAGGTCAAAAAAAACTATTTCATGGGTTGAAATTTATTGATTTCTCTCAAGTTAAGTAGTTTTGCATTAATCAATCAGGTTGCTCTTCATATTGTTTCCAACCTACTTTTCCATGAGGAAGACCAATCGTATTGAAGTGGATTTTCATTTTATCTGAGAACATTTTTATCTGGCTGTAGTGTCACTTCCAATTTCTGGCTGTAGTGTCACTACCAATGATCAACAAGCTGGTATTCTTACTAAATCTCTCACGCATTCTCAAATTGAGTTTATGTTACAATGTTGGATACAATCAGCATTGCTTATCTTTCCTAAACGCTCATTTATCATATTTTAGGAATTGTGAAAAGTGAACTAACCCAACAATAACACTTGTTTATTGGATCAACAAAATCATATTATCTTCAAAATAATGAAATTATAAATTATAAATAATATGCTTACCTTAGCTAGACACCTATTGTCTGTTGAGACACAAAATCTATGCAGAAGCTGTTGCTGGAACTCGAAGTACTTGCTGCAGAAAGCGTGCTAGGAAACGTTGTGTGATCCCATCCATAACACCTCCCCCAAGTTTGCGTACCTCGGGTTGCCGAAGGATCTGTTATCACGTACAAACATTCACTTTATAGTATTTCAATTGAGGACAAGTTTGAAACTTGGAAGAAAAATGTTTGAAACGAAGGTCAAAATACAAGAAAAAAAATTCAACTAAATACTTAAACAAATAAATCCATTAATCTTATATCAAGTAAAAACCAATTGTCAATTTTCCACAAATCAATATGAACATTTGAGGCATCCATCGAAATATCTTGTATATGTTGGAGATAGATCCACAATTTAGGAAACATATGAGATCATTATTGTATAAAACAGTGGATCTTACCTGGAATATAGGCAGCAGAAGAGCTGGATCAAAATCATTAGAGGATTGAAGAAGTCCCCAAATCCTGAGTACTTGATTCCGAAGTTCTATCATGCTTTGCATTTCAGATTCTGACATCATAAGGGGACCATTTGCATTGCCATTGAAAACTAGAGTCCTCATAAAATCAGGAACTGACTTGTATGTATCAGAAATTGAACTGAGAGTAAAAGCTTCTGATACGCGAACAGCCTCTTTAATAACAAGAGTCCTGATAACTTCGCCATCTGGACTAAGTAATACCTTTAGAACAGGTTGTAAGGCCTCTTTGGCAGAGAAATCACTGTCCATTCTGCCTTGGATTAGCAAGTCTTCAAGTCTACTCCACCTGCACTGGAACGGATCAATGAATGTTCAAGTACACTTTCTCAAAATTATTTTGTACCACTAATTTAACATATATACAGAGCTCTTTGGATTGAACTATTTGGGCTTATCTACTGGCATAAACACTTGTGAAACTGTTTGCGAGAGCTTATAGAAACTGCTTATAATGTGTCCATAAGCTGTTTTCAGTTTTATTTCTATAGGCTCCTTGAGATAGCTTATGAAAACAGCTCCACTTTTCTTTATCTTTTGTTGAAGAAATAGAGTATACATAAGCACAAATATAATTAGTAGTTAAGATACTAGTGAAATACATACCTAAATTTCTCATCTTTGAAAAGCAACTCAATAAGAGCATCTCTTAAATATGGATTTGGATCTGTTAAGAGCCGCTTAGCAAAATACGGGTATGAAGCTGCAAGCACCTTAAAGTTGGGATCAGCATTAAGGGCTAAACCTTCTAAAACAGTGAGAGACCTCAATATCAGAGCATAGTAAGCTGGGACTGCCAACAGAAGAGGACAAAAAAGAAATTTAAACATCAGACTATGCAGCCAATAGCAGAGAGTAGAAACAATTAGTAAATATATAGCATGGTATAATCTCACCATTAAATGGAAATTGATAAAGAACATTCCCAAGACCATCCACTAGTGTCTTGAAGTTAAGTTCACTCACGGTATAATTAAGTGCATCATCAAAAAAGTCTCTAAGTGCTGGCACAATTGGAGAAACATCGACATCAGGTGAAAGGAAATCAAGAGCATAGTAGTCACGAGCCATAGCTTCGTAATCTCGGTTAACCAAGTGAACAACATGACCAATTATAGCAGATCGTGCGTCTTCTGGTGTCTCACTCATCATTCCGAAGTCAAGAAAAGCAAGTCTCCCATCAGGCGTTGCTAAAAGGTTCCCAGGATGTGGATCTGCATGGAAATATCCATACTCAAGTAGTTGCCTGAGGCTGCATTGTATGCCTGTGTTCACAAGATCCAAGACTTTCAATCCTTGTCTCTCAATAGCTTCTTGCTCGTTTAGCTTGACTCCATCAACCCAATCCATTGCCAGTACTTTAGCGCTTGTATAATCCCAGAAAATATCAGGAACACAAATATCTGGTCTGTCGGCATACAATTTTTTGAACCTCCTTGCATTTTGTCCCTCCTGCAGTAACCTGTCAAAATTTACATTCAATCCTAAAAAAGAATTTTACATAGTTTACAAATTGTAGTTTCATTGTCAACATATACGAAACATATCACCCCGCACGAAAACCATAATTAATTAAAATGACAACCTGATAGCGCACAGAATAGGGAGAAGGGTAAACCCGTCATTTGGAGGGTTTATCAAAGGAGAAATAAAATAAATAAGTAATATAATATTATTGTGTTAGTTTAAATTCAAATAGTTAGTTATTGGCAGTTATTGTGTTAGTTTAAATTCAAATAGTTAGTTCTTACCAAAAAGTTAACACCTCGTGGATAGTATCACCCCACGGAAGATTTTAATTATAAATCAAGAAAACTCCTACAAATAGATACCACCCTTTTGCTTGGATACTAGTCCATTGGCAAAGTATCTAATGCTTGGTGTTTTATAGCTTTTTCTTGAACAAAAACAATTATGCAAAAGGGAAAAAATATACACAAAAATACAAAGTATGGTATTGAATGAAGAACTAATTACCTGCACATAGTTGAGCTCTTGAAAAACTCTCCGTGCAAATTCATCAATAAGAGCAACAACATCAGTGGTAATTATATCTACATATTTATTTATGAAAAACCCAAGACCTCTAATTAGGTAGAAGTCCAATCCTATAGCCTCCTCGATGCTAGGACGTTGCACCTTGATAGCCACGAGTTTACCCGAGTATTTCAACCTAGCTTTATAAACTTGACCCAAACTAGCTGCAGCTATTGGTGATGGTGATATAGATGAAAAAATAGAGTCAAGGGATACTCCTAATTCCCTTTCAATGCATGCAAAGGCCTCCTCGTCAGGAAATGTAGGCAAACCATCCTGTCAAAGTACGGCGGTAATGGTCAAAGTTGTCCAAGTTTTCACTTCTTTCAAACACATCTTTTTATTTTATTTTTTTGCCAATTCATGTAAGACTCTTACGCATAAAATATAAATAAGGGCCACATAACATCAAACATTATATAACTGAATAAACTTCCACTGCATTCCATTAACTATTTTTGGGTATGAGAAGAATCCATATAATATACATTGATGAAGCAGCTAAGAAGTGCATGCTATACTGCATATTGAAATCAGCCACTAAACCAATCAAAATTCTCACTTTTGCCTCATTTTGATGGACTTAATTTCATCTTATTTGCGCTTATTAATTGTAATTGATGAAACAGTTTTAAAATATTTGGATGAAATCAACTTCAACAAAAACATCAAATTTCCAATCTTGCACAAACACTAGTTGGAACTTCAATCCAAACACAACGGTATGTTTGGCTTGTGGTTGCACCGTTTGTACATAAATGTATGTTTGACAAACTCTTCAGTTAATTTAGGTCCAAATATCAGTATTTTCAACTGCAAGCTAATCACACACTTAGCTTACTTCAGACTGCATTTCAATATAAGCTCTACTCGAGTAAATATTATTTGAGTTGCTTTTCCAAACAAGGCCATTAAGATAGGGTCTAGCATAGCATTCGACAGGTGTACAAAACAAAATAAAAATGGAGGATATGTAATGTATAAGTTTTGGTCTATATAGAACCAAATCTTCATCCCCATTGATATAAAATAATAACCCTTTTCATAATTTGTTATATATCAATAGCAATTAAAAATTGATAATTCTAGACCAAGACTTGTTTGGACTATTCTACAGTCCTCCTAAAATGGATATATAATTGTTCTATGGGGATGACAAGGAACCGAACCTAATCAAAAATAGTTTCACACTCAATTCAATCAAAAATAGTTTCACACTCAATTCAATAATAACAGGTTGAATTTCATTTCCTAAGCCAAACGAGTCAAGCTGTTGAATTGAGCAGAATTGCTTGTGAGCTTGTATTTAGTGATTAAATTTTAGTCAAGTTCCAGCTGAAAAAACAGCTCACGATAAATTCAAGTCGAGTTTCAAACTAGACCAAATTACACCTAGTTGAGTTTCAAGCTAAACCAACTCTATTCATTTCCAGCACTACTCCTAGGAATAAAAACACACCACATTTTCAAAGTGCACCAAATCAGAACCCCAAGTCCTATTATGTTCTAAGCAAGGAAGCATTCAAGGTTTTTAAAAATGGTCCGTTGCAGCGAAAACAGCCGCGACAAAGTGGTATCGGAAGGGGCCGATACCAATACGTTATTCAACGTTGGAGAACAAATTTTGGTTAATTCACACTGCGACGACCGCAGTCAGTGTTGCAACACTTATATCGACCGAAATTGCAAAAGCCTTTTTGTGGTCACTTTTTAAAACCTTGGAAGCAACAAATGGAACAATAAATGCAACTAGAAAAGTGAGGGAAAGGGAATAGAAGGCAACACCTGAAGCTCAGAGAGTTCCTCCAAATATTCAGGTGGGCATATATCAGGCCTAGTTGACAATCCTTGACCCAACTTCACAAAAGTTGGTCCTAGTTGTGTGAATATAGTCTTCAATTCAGTTGCACGAGTCCTTTTATTCTTTTCAAGCATCCCATTCTTCTGCTCCAAAAACAGCTTCAACCCAAATGAACCCAAAGAACTCACAATCTCAATAGCCCTTTGAACCACCTATACAAAAAAAACACGTTTATAATTCTGCATAACAAATCAAAATAAAATATACAAAAAAGAAAACTAGACGTAAAGTTTCGAGTGCATGTTTGAGAAATCCAACCGTAACCACGAAAGAACTTCCAAAAGGTAATAAAAAATTAGCAAGGTTTAAAAAACGTTATGTTACTGCAGAAACGACCACGACAAAACAGTATTGAAAGGTTCTGATACCGATACAATTATTCACCGTTTTTATGATGAACAACAAATTGTGATTAATTCACACCATGACAACTGGAATCACCATTAAAACACTTGTATCAACCAAAATCGCTCAAATACCAATACAGTTATTCAGCATTTTTATGAAAAACAACAAATTAAAGATTAAATCACACTGCGACGACCACAATTACTGTTAAAACACTTGTATCAACCAAAATCATGCCAATACCGATACAGTATTCAATGTCTTATGATTAAAAAAATTGTGATTAATTCACACAACGACAACCACAATCACCATTAAAACACTTGCATGGACCAATATCTCATAGATACCGAAAGAGTTATTCAGCATTTTTACGATAAACAACAAATTGTGATAAAATCACACCGCGACGACTGCAATCACCAATAAAACAGTTGTATCAACCAAAATCTCACATATACCGATACTGTTAGATACCGATACAATTATTCACCATTTTTATGATAAACAACAAATTGTGATTAATTCTGCAACAACCGCAGTCACTATTGTATCAACCAAAATTGCAAAAGCGACAGTAGAAAATCAGTAAAAACAAAAAACCTTGATAGGCTGGGATCCATATTTGGAGGCCAGTAGTTCAGGGCTATAGAGAGTAGCATTAACTGCACGTCCCATGGCTCTTGCTTCCGCTTGAAGATCATCTGCACGGTTGAACGGAAGCGTCAGGGCACGGTTGTTTCTGTTTCCGATCGAAGGTACGGTGGTTGAAGGCGTAGCTTCCACGACAGCAGCTAGAACTTTGAGGCGTGTGAGTTTTGTTCTGCCTCTGAAACGACGTCGTTGGATGGGTTTTGGAATGGGGATTGAGCCACGCGTCCATGAAGGACATGGCTGTATTGCTACCGTGGCCATTGGTAGGTTGGAAGTTAGTTTATTGCGAAAAATGGAATAGAAATAATTGTTGAATGAAAGAGGATTTTTATTTTCATTTTTGAAGGTTAGATTTTTTGTAGCTACTGAAATATATGGGTGGTGGGAAATAAATAACTGAATTGCGTATACTCGTGGTCATGTCAATGCCAATGACCTCTTATAGTTTTTTTTTTGGATATTATATTGTTGATTAGATAATTTAATCAATTAAGAATTTATTAATTGGTTAGGATCAAATCAGTATTAAATTTTGTAAGATGACACCTCTAATAGTTATTTTCATATAAATTATGTTTATAAAATTTAACATTAATAAATAATTATTGTATATGATAAATAGAAGAATTAAAATTATCGGTTTTGTTGAAGTTTTATAAGGCTTTCATTTTTATATATCTCGTTGACATATCAAATAATTTTTAATTGATGTTAAATTTTGTAGACATGATTTATATAATAATAATTTTATCTAACGGTGAATTTTATTATACGAATATGTGATAAAGAATTATCAAATATATTATATTATTAAGTTTGATATCTTAATGTCGTTTTTTATATTGATCCTATAATAATATTGATATTTTGTTTTAAGAGGCCAAAAGAAATATTTATATTGTTATATTGATATTTGAGGATAAAATTGTCCACGAGTCGAATCTAATGAATATCATATCATCAAGTAAAATAACTGATATTTAGAGGGATTTAATGACTTAATAAATGGAACAAGACGTGAAAAAAATGGATTTAGTATGTTGAATATTTTATTTGTCGATGTTTTTATTGCAGACTCACACTCTTTAATGTATTTGTTTTTTTTATTGTGCAAATTTTTGTTTTTTTTTTTTTGACAAAAGCAAACTTAACTTCTTTCATTAATCAAATAAGAAGAAATACAAAGAGGAATCTCTTCAAGTAACATACGTCGAGACCAAGAATTGACCGCCTTAGCTAATGTATGGGCAACCAAGTTCGCTTGACGCTTAACAAACTTTATCTTAAAGTTGGGAAAATCTAGTAACAACAACTTAATAGAAGAAATAATCAAATTAAATTCTGAATTACCACTTAATTTAGACCGTAGACTATAGACTACCACCTGAGAGTCACTTTCAAATAAGACATGATCAATATGAAGGGAACTAACACCTTGGATGGCTTCCTTGAGAGCTAAAGCCTCCGTTTCCAGGATAGATAAAGAACCACCATCCCAAGCAGTGCCAGCAACAACAAAGTCGCCATGATCATCTCGAAGACACCACCCCCGTTTCGATGTACCTAACTGACGGTTAAAACCCGCATCCACATTACACTTAAAGCTACCACTCGGCGGTGGAGTCCAATGAACCAACTCCCTGTTGTTACCATCAGAGGGTCGAATATGTTGAGCATAAAACCATTCCTGCCACTTGTGCAAAGCAATCCAACCAAGTTTAGTCGCATCTTCCTTTTCATTGTTCCAAAGCCAATCATTTCTATTCCTCCACAAGCCCTCTATCGTTACCGCTACTCTACCCGCAACATGACTATCTTCCTTGCAACAAATATCAATAATAACGGATTTAGCATCCTCAAACGAGTGGAGACGGGGAGATATATTATACAAACCTGCTGCCCTCCCAGAGGAAATTGCTTCTGAACACCCAAAAAAAACATGCCAATCGTCTTCATGAGGATCTTCACAAGACGGACAGTTATGAGCACAAGAAACATGATGCTTACGGAGTCGCATTCTAGTAGGGAGGCACTCCTTGCAAATTTTCTCCAAAGGAGATGTTTTACTCTAGCCGGTGCCGATATCTTCCAAAGATTATTCCATTTGATATTCTCCGCCACTCCCCCATTTCTTTTCATCGCCTTCCTCCACATGTGGTACCCCGATCTGACACTACAAGAACCATGTTTTTCTTCCTTCCAAATCAATCTATCAACCATAACTTCCTCGACCAAAGGCACTTGTAAGATTTCTTTTGTAACTGTAAAGTCAAACAAATCACGAATAACCCTCATATTCCACTGTTTAACATTGGGCAGTAATAAATCCTTAACCGTAATATTATACGCACCTTGCATTTGTGGTCCAGCCAAACAACCGTCACAATTACCATGGAGCCAGGGTTCGTTCATTGCTTTTATATTGCTCCCATCCCCAATACTCCACCTACATCCCAAAGTTAGAACTTCTCGAGCCTTCCAAATACCTCTCCAAACAAAACTGGGGTTATTACCAAGGTGTGCATCAAAGAAAGAAGATCTCGGAAAGTACCTTGCTTTGAAGATTCTGGACACAAGAGCCTGAGGATTAGACATGATAAACTAGCCTTGTTTAACCATAGCCATATTAAAGGCTTTGAAATCCCTAAACCCCAAGCCACCTTGTAACACCCCAATTCTACCCAAAGCATTTAGGCAAGAAAATATCAGAGTATTTAAAATTTCATACAACACAATTAGGATGTTACACTAAGTAACCAAACAAACACCTTGAAAACAAACGGACATCACCGATGTCAAAAGCATACACACCTGCCAATAACATGATACATAACACACGGAAGATACGAACATATATATATATATATATATATATATATATACGTATAGCTCTCACTCTCAAAGAGGAGTTTTCCAAAATAAAGTGTTTACAATATACAATGGCACGTTATCACATATACATGTTCAAAAGAGTCATATACAAATAAATAACAACAGACTCCCGACTCCCCGGTGTTACGTATCAGAGCAACAGACAAGACCGACTGGAGAACTACCTCTTCCAAAAGACTCCCAAAGCGGCTAATCTGCAGGATGCCACTCAAGCATCAAATCAGCAGAAGGGTGAGAATATAATTCATAATGAAAGCATGACAATTATAGTAATGCCAACAAGTATCATCAAGAATCATACAACAAAGTAATCCACTCATTCAACCACAATCAATATATAAGTAATGTGACACATGAATGCTAACATAAATTATACAGACAGACAATGATGAATGAGACTCGACTATGCATATGCATGTGGTACCAAATCCGGAGTAAAACTCCCCTTGTCATTATGACAAATACACCTTTGCCGAGCATTATGCTGGGACTTCTTTCCCTCAGGAAAATACACCTTTGTCGAGCATCAAGCTACGACTAAACGTCATCGAGCATTTAGCCCCCACTGATGACCTCTTGCCACTCGGGCAAATACACCTTTTTACCGAGCATTAAGCCCCCACTGGTAATAATTGCCAATTCAGGCCACCTGCTAATAGCATTCCGCCATTAACGTAATGAAATGTTATGCTGTGCAAATATATGACTCTATTACACGACAACAACATCATCAACAATATAACACGGTCACATACCCACGTTACACCGTTTATATTCTATCCAAAAGGATACATCACCAATTAATAACATCGTTATCAATTATATCACACCATAATTACCACACAGGCATTAATAAGCACACAGCACACATTCACCGTTCAAACATACTGGCCACATCGGCATAGATGAACGTATAACACACTTATACACATCAAATTATTATTGGCCATCGGCCCACAACTTCATCAATACATCATCCACAAGTTGTAATAACAACAATTCAACAATGATATTACATCATTCTCATAACAATAATTACTTGCCATAAGGCCACACATCATGTTAATAACAAACAACCAAACATCGTCACATATCAAGAATGAACATTCATTAATACATAACACATATGAACATGATCTCATGTTATCGACAACTAATCACATACCTCGTACCAATACAACAACATTCACACAACACATCATCATGATTTATCATGCACTAGTTCACAAAACCATTTATGAAAATCAACCAACCACTACTACATCCTACCTCATTAACAATTACAACCAAGCACTATGATTATTTACCAATCATATCGCGTATATAAATAATTATGTGTTTTCATCAACAACACCTCATAACCCATTAATAACAAGCTAACCAAGCCTATACTATCATATAGAACATCCAACTAGCTTCCTAACACTTCGAACGGCGTACGAAACGGAGCTAAGGATCAAAAGTTACAAGGTTTCAAAGTTTGGATAATTGAACATACTACACAACTCATCACTTGATCCTAATAAAAATAATGGAATACTTCATCCTATGAATCATTTAATTAGATAATAGTATAGGTTATTGCGTTAGCTTTCCAACGCTTCGAACGGCGACAAAATCGGAGTTACGGTTCAAGAGTTACGAAGTTTCAAAGTTTTGGAAAAACAGAAAAAGCTGTCATCCGCTTCAGCTCCGCTCAGCGGACCTTCGCAGAGAACTTTCTGCAACAGAACCTCCGCTCAGCGGACCCGCCTCCGCTCAGCGGACCTGCGTAAACCCAGAAAAAACCAGAACGAACCAGAACCATTCCAGCCCCCTTATACCCACCAAAACCACTCCAAAACATCATTACAACACCAATACAACACATACAAACCATAGAAACAACCTAACATCAAGCTTTTCATGGTTAATTCATCAATCTATCTCAAAACCTAACATTTTACCCAAACTTAATCAAGCCATAGAAATGGAAAAGAAAGCATGATCAATCACCACAACACAACAAGGATATCATTTATTCATCATACAATCATTCTCAAACAAACTTAGATCAAACAAAGATCACACAAGAAAATTGTGGAAATTGGAACAAGAAGAACAAGAACAAGAACAAGACTATAAGAATCATACATCCAAGATAAATTAGATTCACCCCCTTACCTTGCTATAGCAACGATCGGAACTCGATTCGGTCGAGAATCCACCAATCTACACTTTTTCCTTCTTCTCCTCTTCTTCTTTCTCTCTTCTCTTTCTTTCCTTTCTTTCTCTTCTTTTTCCCCTTTTTCTTTCTATCTTTGTTTTCTTTATAAAGAAAATATCTTCCTCGCGGAAATGACCAAAATGCCCCTACGCTCAAATATCGTCCAAACGCCCCAAAACGCGGAATATTACCTTAATAATATTTCCGGTACCAAAAATATGAAAACCTTCAATTAAATATTAGTCCGCCATCTTGAACTAATACCGACTGAAACAACTCCAAAAACGGTAAAATTCCAATAAACGTCACAAACGTCCAATTAAGCATATACTTATTTTCCGGGCGTTACAACTCTCCCCCACTTAGAAGATTTCCGTCCTCGGAAATATCCCAAACACAAACAAACTTGGATACGCTCTCGCATCCGACTAACCAACTATCAAGCCACGGAAGCAACGACACAATCAGCACCAACAACGAATCACTCTTGCTAAAAGCAAAACAACCAAAACACAACAACGACAACGAGATGCAATGCCCATACAATGCACTCATCGACTAACACCAAAACACAAGAAATAACCAAGACACAGACAACAACCCTGTCGCACAACATCCAAACAACCATGCCAAGACATAGCAGTCAAACATGTAACCAAAACATCTGGTGGTCTTATAATTCCTACCACATCCACTGTCCACAATTTGAACTTTAACAATTCATACCCATACGAACCGCGTCATTTCACGCTTCCGATGCACACTCTGATTTCCCACAACAAACAGATTCACCAATTTCATAACCAACTTCCAACTCCTTCTAGTATTCACCAGAAACTCATTGTTCTCTCTTATCATACTCAACCTCTTAATATGCTGTGTCAGCTTGCACACCAGACAAAAGTCTTTGTATTATCCAATCAAAGGCAAAAAGCTAATCCAAACACATCCTTGTTTCACAACACAAGCCCTCATAGATCCTTAAGTGACCAAATCGTCCTCTCAGTCTGACCATCCGTCTGAGGATGATACGCCAAATTCAAACGCAACTTCGTACCCAAAGTACCTTGTGAACCCTCTCAAAATTTCAAAAATAAACCTCGGATCTCAATCTGAACAATACATTTCGAAACACCATGCAAACAAACAAACCAACAAACATCTTTATCAACATACCACTCGCCAGTACTCCCATCGGTTAATCCATTCTTATCGAAATAACATGAGCAGATTTCGTCAATATATCCACAATGACCCAAATCGCCTCACAATAACTCAACGTCCTCGGCAAACCAGAAACAAAATTCGTAGAAACGCTATTCCACTTCTACTCAGGAATGGATAACAGTTACATGAAACCAGACGACTCCTGACAAGTCAAACACAAATAAACAAATCCCTTCATATCCTTCTTCATTACCTTGCCACTAAAAATGACCTTCTCAAATCTTGATATCTCTTAGTAGCATCAGGATGAATACTCAAATCACTACGACGCACTTCATCCAAAGTCCTCTTTTCAAATCCGAACATTAGGAATACAAACTTGATCATGACATCCCATGACATTGCTCTTATCAATCCGAAGATCACCATCTTTACCTTTGACTAATAAATGTCATCTTATCAACCCATTCAAATCCGATTTCCGACCTTTTCTAATCTCATCAAGAATACCATAAGTAAGCTTCCACATATAAAGCTCAACACTTGAAGAAGTCTCTTTACACACCCAACTCAAATCTCACAACTGTTTCAACAATCACAATACTCGAATCATCCACATAGACGTATGCAATGGTTCTCATATTCAACTCGTTCTGATCAAACGAATGCTTCAAACTCTTGTAGTCACTTACACACACAAATCTCGATCCGAATAATTAGTGCCTTCAAATTTCCCAAACAGAAATAACAACTGCCAACTCTAAATCTTGTGACAGATAAATCCTTTCAAAAATCTTAACTTGCATAAAAGCATAAACCACCACTTACCCCTTGAACATTCACTTCACTCAACCAAAAACTCACATAAGGAAACTTAGCAAACAACTTCTTCTTCCCAACACGGACAAAACAATTCTCAAATACTTAGCATGATCATCTTCACACTAATGATACCTATACCTCAAGTCAAACTTGCAAAACAAACAAGATCCAACCAACTTGATCCATCAAAATATCAATCCTCGAAAGTGGATACTTTTCCTTAATTGTCACTTTTCTCCATTGTCTAAAATTGACACAAAGCCTCATAGAACCTTCCTTCTTAGCCAACAAAACACATGCACCCTACGGCGACACACTCGAACGAACAAACCTTGATCAGTGCATTTTGATGCACATTCCTTTATGTTTGTACTTAGGCATTTCTATGGTTTGGTTTGTTTATTTTTCTATTTTATTAAGTTTTTATATTTTAATTTATTTTTATTGTTATTTGATTTTCGTATTTATTTTTCAGCTTTAGTAGTCTGCACGGAAACGATCATAACTGGAGTTCCGGGAGTCCGATTGAGGCGTTCTAATAATCGACGGAAAGCTAAGAGAAAGAGCTACAACTTTCGTGTTGGAGTCAAAGTCAGATTCGGAACGCATATTTTCCATAATTTCGTTTGAAGCTGCAGCATTAGTTTTATTTAGTTTTGGATCGTTAGTTTTGGGTCTGGGTTATGTTTGTTTGACCCAGTTGGGTTATGACCCGAATTATTGTTTCTCCCTTTTACCTAGGTCTGGCCGCTAATGTTCACGGTGACATTTTTATTATTCAAGAAATTATGAGTCAAGCTTGTACGAATTCCATGGAGAACTAATTCCTTTGAGACAAAATGCTGTATTCAGGTTCCGACCTTGAGGTTATTATAATTATAATTCAGTTTTATTCCTTTCAATATTAATCTATGTCTCTTGTTTGCTTAATTCGATTTGCATAGACTATATTTATTTAATTCGATTTGTTGTATGATCCTAACTATAGTCACGTTATCGTTTGCTTAATTCGTTATCGTGTCCGTTTAATTCATGTTTGCTTAATTCATGAAACTTAATCCCGTTTGCTTAATTCGGATAATAGGAACATACAACTTATACTATCAATTGCGCTTGTCAATGGATATTATGATCGAATAGGAATAGATAATCCGCTTAGGAGGTTGGAATTACAATAATCAATGATAGATAGGAACCGAATCAGCAAATTGTCGTTTTAGCTTATTTTATAATCACTTATTTTAATCTCTTATTTGCTCTATTGTTCATAAATCGATTTAAAACCATAAAACCCAATTTTATTTATATTAGTTAATAACAAACAAGAATCCTTGTGAGAACGATATCCGAGTTGTCGTTACCGTTACACTATATTTTCAAAATACTCGTTTTTTATCCGTGCGCGACAGCGGATCAAATTGGCGCCGTTGCCGGGGATTCTTGTTGTTATTAACTGATATTAGAGTCATAGTTTTAGTGTTCTCGCGTTTAGGCCGTAGTTTCCCCACGGTTTTGGCCAATTCGCGTTTTGAGTCGAAAAAAATCGGTTTTTGGAAAAATTGTGTTCGATTGTAAAAAGTTTTTGCCTACTGGAAGCAGAAAAATCGTGTGATCAATACTCCCTTACTCTAAAAGAGTAAGGGAAATCGACCCAAAATTGCCAAATTCCTCTTTTTTCTATTTTTAATTAATTATTTACTGTTTTGTCAGTTTTGAAAAAATCCAAAAAAATTCCCAAAATTCTTATTTGTCTTAATTAATTTAAATTTTGTGTTTTTATATTTTTCTAAATTTATTTTAATCGTTTTCCTTCTTTCTATTTCTTTCTGCATATATGGGACATAATTTATATTTCTGTGTTTGTTGAACCATGGCTGAACAAAGAACTTTGACGCAGTTGCTTGTCCCTAATGTGAACTACAATGGTTTATGTATTGACTATCCTGCGACTGATACACCTTTTGAATTGGAATATGGTTTAACACATTTGTTGCCTAGCTTTAGTGGTTTTGCAGGAGAGGATTCGCATAAGCATCTGAAGGAATTCCAGGTTGTGTGCTCTGCACCTTCCGAACCTTCACTAGAGGATATTGTCAAACAAATGGCTGCAAATAATCTTCAATATCAACAGCAAATAGATTCTACTCTCCAGACTTTGCAAACACAGATTGGACAGCTTGCCACTTTGATGAATGCCATGCAGCAAGCTCAAGGATCAAACCAACAACCCTTGGAAGAGCATTCTGTTTTTCAAATTGAGTCGCATTCTGAAAATGTTGATGATACTCGTAATGATTTGCTTTCATCTGATTTCCCATCACTGTCTGATTTTGATGATGTTTACTCATGTTCTGATTGTACTGACACTAATGTGTGTGTTGTTTGTGCTGAGATTAATGATGCCTTGCAGGGTGACATTTTTCCTACAGGTGAAGTTGTCGATGAAGTTGTTTATGCAGTTGAACTTGAAATCTCGGCTGCCCAAAACACACCATCCGTTGAACAACCACCTTCTTTAGAGTCTGCACTACTTCCTGAAGATTTAAGTTATTCATCAAAGACTGAATTTGAGAATGAAGAGAAATCATTGAAGAAACATAGAAATGGAATTGGATGGACTTTAATTGACATTCTTGATATTATTCCATCATGTAATAAGCATAAGATCTCACTTTCAGATGAAGAAAAATTAGTGAGGCAGCCCTTACAACCATTGATCTTTGATGTTGTGATAAATGACATCACTTTCACGTGCGCATTCGACACTTTTACCTTTCGGAGATTGTTCTTTGATCCTGGAATAAAAGGCGAAGGCACTAAAATAAATTTCAAGGTCAATGTACACCGTATTAGGCTATTCCACGAGAGCCCTACTTTGGAAGGAGAGATTGTAAAAGAGGTTTCACTAGCAAAGGCTGTTTATGCGATCACATATCCTCCTTGAATACTCGGGTGTGTTCTTTCCTTTCTCTCACTCTTACTTTATATTTGAGTTCTTTTCATTGAGGACAATGCTTATTTTAAGTGTGGGGGAGGGAATCATTTATTTTCTTTGCTTTTGTTCTTTGTTTTATTTTCTTTTGTTTTCTTGTTTTGTTTTTCAGTTTAAAAAAATAAATAAATATGCATCATTTTGAAAGTTTTAGGCTATAGACTGATTTGAGTCGGGTTTGCGGAGACTTAGGAAAAATTCACAAGATCGGTATCGTTCTAACACCGTAAGTCTCCTGCATATGGAAATTGATTTGAATTTTTTATTATATTTTAGCCTTAAATTCTCATTCTCTGACAGCTCTTGAGTAGTTTATTTCAGCAGTCGGCACCATCTCTCACACACTTTACGCAGGAAGCCGATGAATATAAGTGAATGTTCCGAAAAGAAAAGAAAAAAAGAGAAAAGAAAAAGGTAATACACCTTCTAAGTTTGGTGATCCTCACCCGGTCACTTAACCCAACGGTTGTGTAATCTTCAAAAAAAAAAAATTTCAAAACTCTTTGTTAGTTGGTTCAGCGGTTTCTGGTGCTGAACTTGGTAGGGAGGATTACGGTCCGATCCCCCGCAACTACATCTGAGTAAGCAAAGGGTTATGCCACGCAAGTACCGGAACCCCGTGCAAAAGGATCAGAGTCACTAACCGGTTGTCCTGCTATAAGTGTGTGGAGATAACGGGCTTAATGTGATTGCGCCTGAATGAAAAAGAACAAAAAGGATGAGTAAGTTAGGCTATGGTATAATAATATGATTTGAATTGGTTTGTGTATTTAGGAGCCTTATGTCTGCATATCTGTGGTTAGTGTTCTTACGATGTCCTTAGTGTGCAAGATTAGTACCTGTCGATGCAAACTTACCCGAAAAAGATTTGTAGCCTAGGATGAGTAACTGTTGATGTATTTCTGCTTTCTTTTCATTTTGCTCGGAGTGCAAAAGTTCAAGTGTGGGGGAATTTGATCAGTGCATTTTGATGCACATTCCTTTATGTTTGTACTTAGGCATTTCTATGGTTTGGTTTGTTTATTTTTCTATTTTATTAAGTTTTTATATTTTAATTTATTTTTATTGTTATTTGATTTTCGTATTTATTTTTCAGCTTTAGTAGTCTGCACGGAAACGATCATAACTGGAGTTCCGGGAGTCCGATTGAGGCGTTCTAATAATCGACGGAAAGCTAAGAGAAAGAGCTACAACTTTCGTGTTGGAGTCAAAGTCAGATTCGGAACGCATATTTTCCATAATTTCGTTTGAAGCTGCAGCATTAGTTTTATTTAGTTTTGGATCGTTAGTTTTGGGTCTGGGTTATGTTTGTTTGACCCAGTTGGGTTATGACCCGAATTATTGTTTCTCCCTTTTACCTAGGTCTGGCCGCTAATGTTCACGGTGACATTTTTATTATTCAAGAAATTATGAGTCAAGCTTGTACGAATTCCATGGAGAACTAATTCCTTTGAGACAAAATGCTGTATTCAGGTTCCGACCTTGAGGTTATTATAATTATAATTCAGTTTTATTCCTTTCAATATTAATCTATGTCTCTTGTTTGCTTAATTCGATTTGCATAGACTATATTTATTTAATTCGATTTGTTGTATGATCCTAACTATAGTCACGTTATCGTTTGCTTAATTCGTTATCGTGTCCGTTTAATTCATGTTTGCTTAATTCATGAAACTTAATCCCGTTTGCTTAATTCGGATAATAGGAACATACAACTTATACTATCAATTGCGCTTGTCAATGGATATTATGATCGAATAGGAATAGATAATCCGCTTAGGAGGTTGGAATTACAATAATCAATGATAGATAGGAACCGAATCAGCAAATTGTCGTTTTAGCTTATTTTATAATCACTTATTTTAATCTCTTATTTGCTCTATTGTTCATAAATCGATTTAAAACCATAAAACCCAATTTTATTTATATTAGTTAATAACAAACAAGAATCCTTGTGAGAACGATATCCGAGTTGTCGTTACCGTTACACTATATTTTCAAAATACTCGTTTTTTATCCGTGCGCGACAGCGGATCAAACCTCTTCTCAAGAAAATCCTTAAGTTGACTCCTCAACTCTTCCAACTCAGAAGTTGGCATCCGATACGGAACCCTCGACACAACAATAGTTCTAGGAACTAAATCCGTCAAAACAGAACTCCAAGACAAAATTCCTCTTTTCGACGATGAATCAATGAAACCTTCAAGAAATACTTATACAAATGCGCAACTATCCGCAATTCCCACAATTACTCTTTCTCAAGGACATCCAAAGTCGTCGACAACATAAACAACATCGTACCACCTTGCACCGACTCATTCACTTCCAATATTATCAAACTAGCCAGATAAGCCTATCACATCCAATACGATTCCGTCTACTATCAACAAGAGATTAAGGGTGATCAAGTCCTCAATTTGTCAATAGGTAGCCGACAATCATAATAGAGTATAAACTATCAGTACTAACATTAATAATATTCTTTTCCAACTTTTGCTCATAGCACAGAAGCACTATGATTCCATAATTCACAAATCTCTCAAGATCATCTGAACCAGCTAACACCGACGTCCGGTAGCTACGTACCAAAACACTTCTAACAATATCTCAAAACAAAATATCTGAGATCCTACTCATCTCTTCGTACTCCTAATTCTTACTCGAGTTCCAAAACGTTTCCAACAACGTCAATAACTCCTACAACAAGGTCTACCACGATACTTTCCTTAATCATTGATCCAACAACGACACTTCACACAAGGCTACTCAAACAACAACTTCATAGTCCATCAGTAGCGTTAGAGTATCACAACTCTCTAAATTCCATTCCTTAGAAATAACCAAAATCTACTCCGAGACACTCCAACTTGATTAACAACCAAAGTCTTAAGTCCAAGTCGCCTTCACTTCAGAAAACAACAAATTCCAACAACACTAGTACTGCTGCCCTCAGTAGCATACTAACATCTTGCAACTGAAACATATCCGAGAAGCATATCTTCTCCCCCACTTAGCTTCAAACCATTCCTGCATACAACCGGCTAGAGGCACAACAAGTACTGACAGTGCTCCACACACTTATCACGTACTGAGGAATTAAACAACATTAGACAACACTGGCCGGACAGACCGACCTGCTCTGATACCACTAATGTAACACCCCAATTCTACCCAAAGCATTTAGGCAAGAAAATATCAGAGTATTTAAAATTTCATACAACACAATTAGGATGTTACACTAAGTAACCAAACAAACACCTTGAAAACAAACGGACATCACCGATGTCAAAAGCATACACACCTGCCAATAACATGATACATAACACACGGAAGATATGAACATATATATATATATATATATATACGTATAGCTCTCACTCTCAAAGAGGAGTTTTCCAAAATAAAGTGTTTACAATATACAATGGCACGTTATCACATATACATGTTCAAAAGAGTCATATACAAATAAATAACAACAGACTCCCGACTCCCCGGTGTTACGTATCAGAGCAACAGACAAGACCGACTGGAGAACTACCTCTTCCAAAAGACTCCCAAAGCGGCTAATCTGCAGGATGCCACTCAAGCATCAAATCAGCAGAAGGGTGAGAATATAATTCATAATGAAAGCATGACAATTATAGTAATGCCAACAAGTATCATCAAGAATCATACAACAAAGTAATCCACTCATTCAACCACAATCAATATATAAGTAATGTGACACATGAATGCTAACATAAATTATACAGACAGACAATGATGAATGAGACTCGACTATGCATATGCATGTGGTACCAAATCCGGAGTAAAACTCCCCTTGTCATTATGACAAATACACCTTTGCCGAGCATTATGCTGGGACTTCTTTCCCTTAGGAAAATACACCTTTGTCGAGCATCAAGCTACGACTAAACGTCATCGAGCATTTAGCCCCCACTGATGACCTCTTGCCACTCGGGCAAATACACCTTTTTACCGAGCATTAAGCCCCCACTGGTAATAATTGCCAATTCAGGCCACCTGCTAATAGCATTCCGCCATTAACGTAATGAAATGTTATGCTGTGCAAATATATGACTCTATTACACGACAACAACATCATCAACAATATAACTGTTAGACGCTGGCCTAAAGATCTAGAGGGGGGGGGGGTGAATAGATCTCACTAAGTTTTTAAGGATTTTTCTACTGTCTCGAGCGAAAGCGGTTCTGAATCGACTTGCGTCTATTCTGGACCGCTATTGCAAAGGTCGTATGTGTTTCAAAACCAAAGAGTAAGTGGAATTGATGGTGAAGTAATATGATAGCTAAACAGTACGTTTTACAACTGAAAACCAATTAACTTCTAGATTGACAATTTTGATTTTCAATGCAGTAAGATTGGATTAAGCAAAAACACAAACACTTGGTGATACGTTCAAATTGATAGTGATTCAAGTTGTGGTGAATTGTGATGTTTGTGCAGAACTTTAATTCACAATTTTAACACTCGAATCGTTGATCAATTTTGCACTTATAACCAATTATGAACAGAAAGTAAAAGAGAAAGTAAAAGTGACAAGAACACGATATTTGTTTAGGCAGTTCGTCGATCGTCCTCGCTACGACTACGTCTGCCCCCAATTCCAAATTGAAATTGGGTAATCTTTCATTAATGTTGAAAGTAGTATATACAAAGAAGATAACAAAGCGATAAACGATAAACCAATTATGTCGATCCTTTGAATCTTCTTCCCCCTTAATCTTGAGCCAGATCAAGGTTATCCAAGAGCTTCACTTTGATTCCCTTCTGCAGTGTCTTGATTCCTTGAACTCCCCGTTCCTCAATCGTTACACTCAGCCGAATCCTCAATGAACGCTTCTTGATAAAAACCCCCAAGAACCACCCGTCGTGGAGGACAAAACCCGCAGATTTTATTCACCAACAAACCCCACAAACCTTCACCCACTAGGAATCTTCAATTCCGTTCCATGGACGTTATCGAACTCATCACTAACCCGCAACGCAAGAATGATTATGTGTAATTGTGTTGGAGATGATGAAGAACGAAGATGAGAAGCGTTTGTGTATCTTTCAGTCGTTGGTGTTGCTTGAATAATTACCCTTGTACAATATATATGATTGCATAACAGTTAGAAACAAGAAAAACTGATTTTTGAACTTTCTTGATCAGTTAGGTCGACCACTTGTAGTGCTTAGGTCGACCTAACAGAGCTTGCAGAATTTTGCTCCCAGTTAGGTCGACCTGTTGAAGGAGTAGGTCGACCAGAATCCTCTTCTGATGCATTCTGGGGACATTTTCACAGATTAGGTCGACCTAGTTGATGTGTAGGTCGACCTAACAGGCTGGTATGTAGAATTCATCAATTTAGGTCGACCTAAATGATGTGTGAGTCGACCTAACAGGGACATATGAGTTTTTCTCCATTTTAGGTCGACCTGGGTTGATGGTAGGTCGACCTAACTGCTGTTTTTCTGCATTCTTCTTGTTTTGCTTGTGTTGAGGCAACCTATAAACACATACACATAATGGGTTGACTTATGAGTGATCAATGCTTGCTTTTCTTTAAGTTTTCTGCTTCAGTCTTGTTGTTTGAATGCTTATTTGAGTTTGCCATGAATCAAAAACATCTTTGAGTGTAATCTTGTATTCACATACTCCCCCTTTTTGATGATGGCAAACCATTCGACTAAGCTCTGGTAGTAAATGATAAAGACTCAGCAGAGCTCCCCCGTACATCCAGCATCTATCTTCTCAACGGGGCAATCTCTCAACAAAGCTCCCCCGTACATCCAGCATCTATCTCCCCCTTTGTCAACATCAAAAAGAGAAAACAGGAGAATAGAAGAGTAACAAGAGAACCATAGATAATAATGCTAGCATGTATAGTATAGAAGGTAAAAGGTAGTTAATGGTAGAATGAGACACATATGTGAGCAGGAGCAGTTTTTATGCATGAGGTCACTATAAGCATGTTAATTGATAGCATATTATAGTATCAATGATATTTTTGGAAGTGAACAACAATTACGTTACCGCTTTTTCAATATGACGCCTGGCTTGATGATGAACTACCTTTATGCCAAAAAATATTAGCAAGACAAATAGATATATACATAAAGTAAAGAAATAATATTAAGAGAAAACAAGCGTAATTAGCCCAAATTAGAGATATCGAGTATCCCTAATTCCCTACGAATGTTGAAATATTGCTCCGTTGCTAGCGGTTTGGTGAAGATGTCAGCTAGTTGCTTCTTGCTTTCTACATGTTCAAAAGTAACGTCTCCTTTCTCTACATGATCTCGTAGAAAGTGATGCCTTATTTCAATGTGTTTGGTACGTGAGTGTAAGACAGGATTTTTACTCAAGTTTATGGCGCTTGTGTTGTCGCACATGATAGGTATGTGATCAAGCTTAATACCAAAGTCAAGAAGTTGTTGCTTGAGCCATAATATTTGTGCACAGCAGCTTCCAGCAGCTACATATTCTGCCTCAGCAGTGGATAATGCAACCGATACTTGTTTCTTACTATGCCAACTTATTAATGAGTTTGAGAATAGATGACACGTTCCACTAGTGCTTTTTCTATCGGATTTGCAGCCAGCAAAATCTGAATCGGAGAATCCTACCAAATGACACTCATTTCCTTTTGGATACCATAGGCCATATGTAGTAGTTCCACGTAAGTATCGCAGAATTCTTTTGACAGCTTTCAAGTGAGATTCTTTTGGACAAGATTGATATCTTGCACACATACACACACTAAACATAATGTCTGGTCTTGAAGCAGTAAGATACAATAGTGAACCTATCATACCTCGGTATAATTTCACGTCAACCTCTTTACCTTTCTCATCTTTGTCTAGATTTGTATTTGTTGCCATAGGTGTGTCAATTTCCTTTGCTTCACTCATTCCAAATCTTTTGAGCAGCTCCGTACAATATTTAGTTTGATTCACAAACGTTCCATGACTGAGTTGCTTGATTTGTAGGCCAAGGAAGAAATTTAGCTCACCCATGAGACTCATCTCAAATTCACTCTGCATAAGCTTAGAAAAGTCTTTGACAAGTTTTGCATTAGTGGACCCAAATATAATATCATCTACATAAATTTGGACTAAGAGAATATCCTTATCTTTTCTTTTAATAAAGAGAGTAGTATCAACTTTACCCCTAGAGTACCCTTGACTAAGGAGAAATTTGCTCAAACGTTCGTACCAAGCCCGAGGGGCTTGTTTAAGACCGTATAGAGCACGTTTCAGCTTATAAACATGAGTTGGATACATGTAATTCTCAAAGCCGGGTGGCTGAGCAACATAGACTTCTTCATTTATATAGCCATTTAGAAAGGCACTCTTAACATCCATTTGGAATAGTTTGAAGTCTTTAGAACAAGCATAAGCAAGTAAAAGGCGAATAGCTTCGAGACGTGCTACAGGAGCGTATGTCTCTTCATAATCAATACCTTCCTCTTGATTGTAACCTTGAGCAACTAATCTAGCTTTGTTTCTAGTAATAACACCGTTTTCATCAAGTTTGTTACGAAAAACCCATCTAGTGCCTATTACTTGATGATCTCCCGGATGAGGGACTAATTCCCAAACATCATTCCGTTTAAATTGGTTTAATTCTTCTTGCATGGCCATTAGCCAATGCTCATCAAGTAATGCGTCCTTAGCGTTTTTCGGCTCAACTTGTGAAACAAAAGCAAAATGATGGCAGAAGTTACTTATCTTTGAGCGTGTTGTAACGCCCCTTGAGATGTCTCCTATTATATTGTCAATTGGATGGTCTTTCACGTTTGTCCAGGCCTTGGGAAGTTCTTCATTGTTTGAGATGCTTTCTTTTTCATTTTCATTGTGAGACTCATCTTTCTCTCTCTCAGCATCTTTCTTTACAATACTTTCATCCTCATCTTCCTTATCCTTTACAATGTCATCAGTGGATGGGCCTGCACCATTAAATGAAAGACCTTTCTCGACATATTTTGCATAAGATTCATCAAAAGAAACGTGTACTGACTCTTCTACTATAAGTAATCTCTTATTATATATTCGATATGCTTTGCTAGATTGTGAGTAACCAAGGAATATGCCCTCATCAGCTTTAGCATCGAATTTGCCAAGATTATCCTTACCATTGTTCAAAACAAAACACTTGCAACCGAATACATGGAGATGAGATACATTTGGTTTTCTACCCTTTAGTAATTCATAGGGAGTTTTGTTCAGTATAGGACGTATTGTTATCCTATTCAAAACATAACATGCTGTACTAATCGCGTCAGCCCAGAAATACTTTGGTAGATTACCCTCATTCAGCATTGTTCTTGCCAGCTCCTCTAGAACACGATTTTTACGTTCAACTACTCCGTTTTGTTGAGGTGTTCTAGGAGCTGAAAAGTTATGCTCAATTCCATGTTTATCACAGTATTTTTCAAAAAGAATGTTTTCAAATTCTCCACCGTGATCACTTCGAATTGCAACTATTTTGTTGTTCATTTTGTTTTGACATAATCTTGCAAATTGAGTAAAGGCTGAAAAAGTTTGATCCTTACTAGGTAAAAAGATTGTCCAACAAAATCTCGAGTAATCATCGACAATGACAAAACCATAGGTGTTTCCACCTATGCTTTTAGTCCTTGAAGGGCCAAAGAGATCCATGTGAAGTAGTTCAAGAGGGTGTGATGTTGAAACCACGTTCTTTGATTTAAAAGAGATTTTTGTTTGCTTTCCCTTTTGACAAGCATCACATAGATGATCTTTTGAAAACTTCATTTTGGGTAAGCCGATTACTAAATCTTTTGAGACAACTTTATTTAGTAAGTCAAAATTTATGTGGGCGAGACGTCTATGCCAAAGCCATGAGTCATCGCCTAGAGCAACTAGACATTTGGTACTAGACTTAGATACCTCATCCAAGTTTAGCATGTAGATGTTGTTTACTCTTAAGCCCTTAAACATAATGTCTCTTTTCTTAGTATGTTCTATTGTGCATCCAGAATTTGTAAACATTACTTTAAAATCTTTGTCGCACAATTGACTTATACTTAAAAGATTATGTTTAAGACCTTCTACTAGCAGCACATCAGTTATAGTAGTGGTAGAAGGGTTACCAACACTTCCTTTACCAAGTATGGCTCCACGATTGTTATCTCCATAGGTGACATACCCCTTTTTCTTTGCTTGAAACTCAACGAAAAGAGATAGGTCTCCAGTCATGTGTCTTGAACATCCGCTATCAAGGAACCACAACCTTTCGGCAATGTCAAGACACTTTTCCTGCAAGATTAATTTAAAGAGGGAGGTCCCCAATTTTCATTGGGTCCTTGGTAGTGAGTACACAATTTGTTGCACTTAGGCAACCATTGAAATACTCCTTTAGGAACTAAAATTCTCCTAAATTTGCATTTTTCAATGGTATGTCCCTTTTTGCAACAATAATGACAGGTAATATGATGAGAATATGGAGTTTTGCTAGTTGATACTTTTGGTACAAAAGTGTATTTACTATATAAAGGAGTATACGATCTTTTGAACTTGTTTGGATCAACCGCAAAAGTCACTTTTGGTTGTAGAGCCTTGTCTAACTTGGCTTTTAGATCTCTCACTTCTTTTTGCCAAATGTGACATGTCTCACAACCAAACCATGATGTAGGATCTAATTCAACTTTGTCCTTTTGAATGTCTAGCATAGATTGTTTTAAAGCTTCCATATCCCTTTCGGTTTTCTCAACTTTTGATTCAAGATATGAAAATATTTTCTTATTTGAGGCCAAAAGTTTGAAAGCTTTAATTGCATCTCTATGTAATTCTTCAAAAGCAAGTTTTAGTTGAGAATGAGATACCTTATCTACGAGTTCAGGTTTAAGATGACTTACAGCTTTCTTTTTCTTGTTTTGATGAGCCATGAAACATAGGTTTGCTGATTCTTCTTCATCGCTTGACGAGCTTTCACTAGATGAATCACTTTCCCATGCTATGTAAGCTCTTTTAGATTTGTTATGACCTTTGCTTTGGTTCTTCTCCTTTTCTTTCTTAAGGTATGGACAATCCGGTTTGTAGTGACCGGCTTTCCCACAATTGAAGCAAAGACCTTTGATCTTTCCTTTGTTGTCGTCATCTTGTTTGAACATGCTTGATTGCTTTCTATAGTTGATCAATCCTTTGTCGGAATGTTTTGCTCCATTTTTCTTTAGATATTTGTTGTATCTTCGCACAAACAGTCCCATTTCCTCATCATCGGAGTCTTCGTCATCACTTGTGTCACTATCCTTTGGCTCTCGTTTTGAGGTCTTGGAGCTCGAAGCTTTTAGAGCTATTGACTTCTTCTCTACCTCTTTCTCCATGTTCTTTTCTTTCTTTGTCCTCTTCTCATGCATGTCAAGGCATTTAAGATGCTGTTCATGTTCCTCTAGTTTACCAAAGAGAGTGGTAATGTCTAAAGTGTTGAGATCATTTGCTTCCTTAATTGCTGTAACTTTGGGCTGCCATTCCCTGTTCAAACACCTTAAGATTTTGTTAGTAGCAACTGCATTGGAAACAGGTCTATCAAGAGAATTTAATCGATTTTTCAAGTGAACGAATCTTTTCTGCATGCTTTCGATGGTTTCACCATCTTCCATGTGGAAAAGTTCGAACTCTTGAGTTAACGTATTGATCCTAGCTAGTTTGACATCATCCGTTCCCTCGTGGGCAACTTGCAATGTGTCCCACATAGCTTTAGCTGATCTACAATGGGAAACGCGATAGTATTCATCAACTCCTAGAGCTGAGATTAGAATGTTTCTCGCTTTCCAATCGTATGCATATTTCTTTTCATCTTCAGCATTCCAAGTATCTTCTGGTTTTGGAACAACTGCACCAGCTGCATTTGTCATAGTGATCTGAAATGGACCATTGACAATAGCTGTCCAGATGTTCCTATCAATTGCATTGATATGGACACACATACAATCCTTCCAATAGCCGTAGTTTTCTCCGTTGAAAACTGGAGCTCTATTATGAGCCCCTTTAGGTCCAGAAGCCATCTTTCCAATAAGTGTTTCACGTAGCACGGAATAAACCAGAGCTCTTGATGCCACTTGTTAGACGCTGGCCTAAAGATCTAGAGGGGGGGGGGTGAATAGATCTCACTAAGTTTTTAAGGATTTTTCTACTGTCTCGAGCGAAAGCGGTTCTGAATCGACTTGCGTCTATTCTGGACCGCTATTGCAAAGGTCGTATGTGTTTCAAAACCAAAGAGTAAGTGGAATTGATGGTGAAGTAATATGATAGCTAAACAGTACGTTTTACAACTGAAAACCAATTAACTTCTAGATTGACAATTTTGATTTTCAATGCAGTAAGATTGGATTAAGCAAAAACACAAACACTTGGTGATACGTTCAAATTGATAGTGATTCAAGTTGTGGTGAATTGTGATGTTTGTGCAGAACTTTAATTCACAATTTTAACACTCGAATCGTTGATCAATTTTGCACTTATAACCAATTATGAACAGAAAGTAAAAGAGAAAGTAAAAGCGACAAGAACACGATATTTGTTTAGGCAGTTCGTCGATCGTCCTCGCTACGACTACGTCTGCCCCCAATTCCAAATTGAAATTGGGTAATCTTTCATTAATGTTGAAAGTAGTATATACAAAGAAGATAACAAAGCGATAAACGATAAACGATAAACCAATTATGTCGATCCTTTGAATCTTCTTCCCCCTTAATCTTGAGCCAGATCAAGGTTATCCAAGAGCTTCACTTTGATTCCCTTCTGCAGTGTCTTGATTCCTTGAACTCCCCGTTCCTCAATCGTTACACTCAGCCGAATCCTCAATGAACGCTTCTTGATAAAAACCCCCAAGAACCACCCGTCGTGGAGGACAAAACCCGCAGATTTTATTCACCAACAAACCCCACAAACCTTCACCCACTAGGAATCTTCAATTCCGTTCCATGGACGTTATCGAACTCATCACTAACCCGCAACGCAAGAATGATTATGTGTAATTGTGTTGGAGATGATGAAGAACGAAGATGAGAAGCGTTTGTGTATCTTTCAGTCGTTGGTGTTGCTTGAATAATTACCCTTGTACAATATATATGATTGCATAACAGTTAGAAACAAGAAAAACTGATTTTTGAACTTTCTTGATCAGTTAGGTCGACCACTTGTAGTGCTTAGGTCGACCTAACAGAGCTTGCAGAATTTTGCTCCCAGTTAGGTCGACCTGTTGAAGGAGTAGGTCGACCAGAATCCTCTTCTGATGCATTCTGGGGACATTTTCACAGATTAGGTCGACCTAGTTGATGTGTAGGTCGACCTAACAGGCTGGTATGTAGAATTCATCAATTTAGGTCGACCTAAATGATGTGTGAGTCGACCTAACAGGGACATATGAGTTTTTCTCCATTTTAGGTCGACCTGGGTTGATGGTAGGTCGACCTAACTGCTGTTTTTCTGCATTCTTCTTGTTTTGCTTGTGTTGAGGCAACCTATAAACACATACACATAATGGGTTGACTTATGAGTGATCAATGCTTGCTTTTCTTTAAGTTTTCTGCTTCAGTCTTGTTGTTTGAATGCTTATTTGAGTTTGCCATGAATCAAAAACATCTTTGAGTGTAATCTTGTATTCACAATAACACGGTCACATACCCACGTTACACCGTTTATATTCTATCCAAAAGGATACATCACCAATTAATAACATCGTTATCAATTATATCACACCATAATTACCACACAGGCATTAATAAGCACACAGCACACATTCACCGTTCAAACATACTGCCCACATCGGCATAGATGAACGTATAACACACTTATACACATCAAATTATTATTGGCCATCGGCCCACAACTTCATCAATACATCATCCACAAGTTGTAATAACAACAATTCAACAATGATATTACATCATTCTCATAACAATAATTACTTGCCATAAGGCCACACATCATGTTAATAACAAACAACCAAACATCGTCACATATCAAGAATGAACATTCATTAATACATAACACATATGAACATGATCTCATGTTATCGACAACTAATCACATACCTCGTACCAATACGACAACATTCACACAACACATCATCATGATTTATCATGCACTAGTTCACAAAACCATTTATGAAAATCAACCAACCACTACTACATCCTACCTCATTAACAATTACAACCAAGCACTATGATTATTTACCAATCATATCGCGTATATAAATAATTATGTGTTTTCATCAACAACACCTCATAACCCATTAATAACAAGCTAACCAAGCCTATACTATCATATAGAACATCCAACTAGCTTCCTAACACTTCGAACAGCGTACGAAACAGAGCTAAGGATCAAAAGTTACAAGGTTTCAAAGTTTGGATAATTGAACATACTACACAACTCATCACTTGATCCTAATAAAAATAATGGAATACTTCATCCTATGAATCATTTAATTAGATAATAATATAGGTTATTACGTTAGCTTTCCAACGCTTCGAACGGCGACAAAATCGGAGTTACGGTTCAAGAGTTACGAAGTTTCAAAGTTTTGGAAAAACAGAAAAAGCTGTCATCCGCTTCAGCTCCGCTCAGCGGACCTTCGCAGAGAATTTTCTGCAACAGAACCTCCGCTCAGCGGACCCGCCTCCGCTCAGCGGACCTGCGTAAACCCAGAAAAAACCAGAACGAACCAGAACCATTCCAGCCCCCTTATACCCACCAAAACCACTCCAAAACATCATTACAACACCGATACAACACATACAAACCATAGAAACAACCTAACATCAAGCTTTTCATGGTTAATTCATCAATCTATCTCAAAACCTAACATTTTACCCAAACTTAATCAAGCCATAGAAATGGAAAAGAAAGCATGATCAATCACCACAACACAACAAGGATATCATTTATTCATCATACAATCATTCTCAAACAAACTTAGATCAAACAAAGATCACACAAGAAAATTGTGGAAATTGGAACAAGAAGAACAAGAACAAGAACAAGACTATAAGAATCATACATCCAAGATAAATTAGATTCACCCCCTTACCTTGCTATAGCAACGATCGGAACTCGATTCGGTCGAGAATCCACCAATCTACACTTTTTCCTTCTTCTCCTCTTCTTCTTTCTCTCTTCTCTTTCTTTCCTTTCTTTCTCTTCTTTTTCCCCTTTTTCTTTCTATCTTTGTTTTCTTTATAAAGAAAATATCTTCCTCGCGGAAATGACCAAAATGCCCCTACGCTCAAATATCGTCCAAACGCCCCAAAACGCGGAATATTACCTTAATAATATTTCCGGTACCAAAAATATGAAAACCTTCAATTAAATATTAGTCCGCCATCTTGAACTAATACCGACTGAAACAACTCCAAAAACGGTAAAATTCCAATAAACGTCACAAACGTCCAATTAAGCATATACTTATTTTCCGGGCGTTACACACCTTCCTCCTTCAAACAAGTCAACTTATCCCATGACATCCATCTAATTCCCTTATGATTTGATCCACCTCCCCACCAGAAGGCATTAAGCATTTTCTCTATATCATCAATCACACCATCCGGAAGAAGAAATACACTCATAATGTAAGCCAGGATAGACTAAAGAACCGACTTGATCATAGTCTCTTTACCTGCTCGGGATAACGACCTACCCATCCACGAATTAATGCGCTTCCAAATACGATCCTTAATAAAAGAAAATGCTGCCTTCTTACTCCGACCAATCAAAGATGGCCGCCCCAAGTAAGTTCCAGTTCCCATAACATGACGGACCCCCATGACCTTAGCAAGGTCCTCTTGTGCTGGGATGCTCAAGTTGCGACTAAAGAACACTTCCGACTTTGACAGATTAATCTCCTAACCAGCCGCCTTGGCATATAAATCAAGTAACTCCTTAATATGGTGAACTTCTGAGATGGTAGCCCTGCAAAATAGAAAACAATTGTCAGCAAAAAGCAGATGGGACACACTGGGTGCCCCTCTACAAACTTGGATACCATGGATATCTCCCTTGGCCATAGAGCTCTTGACAAGAGTAGAAAGTCCTTCCGAAATAACAATGAAGAGATAAGGAGACAGTGGGTCTCCTTGCCTCAAGCCTCTTCCTGGTTCAATAGGTCCAACACTATCTAAGTTAACCAGCACAGAATAGTTCACCGATGTCACACACATCATCATCCAATGGATCCATTTATCTGCAAACCCCAATCGAAGCAGCATCCCCTTTAGAAAACCCCAATCCACCCAATCGTAAGCCTTACTAATATTTATCTTAAGAGCCAACTCCACCTTCCTTCCAACCGTCTTTCTTTTAAGATGATGAATAATTTCTGTTGCAATCATCGCATTATGTAAGATAGACCGATCTTCCACAAAAGCCGATTGTTCTTCAGACACACAATTATCTAAAACTTTCTTAAGTCGTTTAGCCAAGACTTTCGACACAATCTTATAAATTTACATTACAAAGCGAGATGGGCCTCAATTCTTTCATTGATCTTGGTTTAGCACATTTAGGAATAAGGAAAATATTGGTATCATTCAAAGACGTTGGAAAGAAACCTCTTTCAAGCCAAACTGAGGCTGCTTGAAAAATATCCTCGCCACAAAACTCCCAGTACTCTTGAAAAAACGCCAGATTGAAACCATCCAGACCCGGCGACTTATCTGGATGCATATCAAAAAGGCCTGCCCGAACCTCCTCTATTGTTAGCGGCTTTATTAATTGAACATTGTCGGCGTCGATAATCTTTTGGTGAACCAAATCCAACACCAGTTCGTAGCTCCCAGAACCGACATGAAACAACTCTTCAAAATAAGTCTTAGTTATGTCACCAAGTACTGTTTGATCCCTAACTTCACTTCCATCCTCCTCTTGCAGCATATCAATCCTTTTAAACTTCTTCCTAGCAGTAGCAGACTGATGAAAAAATTTAGTATTCATATCGCCGTCACGCAGCCAATGCATTTTAGCACGTTGTCTCCAATATAAATCCTCTTTTATAAGGGCTTTATTATATTCTGCTTGAGCTTCGAAAAATTTCGCAGCCGCTTGCTCATTATTTCCCCCTTTGAACATTTCCATCGTAGCTCGATGACGCTCGAGCTCATCCTTCATGTTTCTTCTCCTGTTTTTGCTCCACACTTCCAGCCTCTCTGCACAATTAGTGAGCTTATTCTCCACTTCTAGATTATCTCCTTGCATCCATCCCGAATGGACAACTTCGTCAACATCCGGCTCCTGAAGCCAACTATTTTCAAACTGGAATTTCCTCCTATAGGTACTATGTTGTGGCAAGTCACATGAAAGCAGGATCGAGCTGTGATCCGAGTAGATGCCAACAGGTTTGTTAAGGATACATTCGGAAATAACTCTAACCAACGCGACGTCGCCATATCTCGATCCAACCTCTCCTCTATCATATGCGCAGAGCCACGACTTTTAACCCACGTATACTGATATCCATCCAAAGCAATATCAATCAAGTCACAATCACTCACAGCTTGTCGAAATCCCGTACAGAGCCAATTAGGATGAGTATGCATCCCATGCTTATCATCTTGTGAAAGCAGGTCATTAAAGTCACCAATAATACATCATGGTAAATTCGACATATGCCGAATATCCCTTAGCATATCCCACGCAAGTCTTCTCCTGTTTCTTTCTGGAAAATCGTAATAACACGACAACCGCCAGTCCCCCCGATTCGCATCTTTGATAATCAGATTAATGAAATTTCTTGAGTAATTACTCACACTACAACTCCCCGTATTCCTCCACAGAACAGCTAAGCCACCACTCCTACCCTCCACATCAATAGCCAAACAAGATTCGAATTTTAGCGTAACACGTATAGCTTCCAATCTGCGGCTGTTAGCTAATGTTTCAGATAAAAATATAATATCCGGTCGGTACTGCTGAGCCGGCTTTTTCAAATTCGGAATTGCATGTGGATTGCTCAGACCCCGGCAATTCCAGCTTAATATTTTCATGAGTCCCGGCAGTCCTGACTGCCAGGACTTGCCGATAAAAAATGAGTTTTTGCTTCAACGGTAATTTTACTCTCTTCATTGTCATTGACCACATTCCTTCTTCTTTTCTTTTCACCAGGTTCAGTATATTTCTCATGTGCCACTTGATCAGAGGAGAGGTTTAAGGGGCTGTTGGTACTGGTAATAGGAAGAGGTGTGAGGATTGGTTGAAGTCACAGTCCACTATGTCGGGTGTCTTTGGATTGTTTCTGGGGGTTTTGACTGAGTTTGGAGGTGTGTGCTTTTGTCTTGAATTTGAAAGGTTTAGGGATTAAGAGAGGTTTGTGTGTTGGTAGTTTGGGGTGGCAAAAATAGTTGAGTGTTAGATGGTAAGAGGGTTTGTGTCGCAGCTGAAGGGGTGATTTTTGGCTGGGAATTTAATGACTGTTTGGAAGTACTTGTGATATGAGGATTAGTTGCATGTGTTTGGGAGGTAACCGCATGCATGTTACGTTGGGTGGGGTCCGCTAAATTTTGAATATCAGGTTTTGACAAAGTCAAGAGGGCTTGTTGATTGGGTGGAGAAATTGACGTGCATGACTGGTGACTAGGCATGTTGGATGGGATAGAAAGGTGATTGGGTAGTTTTAAATGGTTAGGGAAACATTCTTGGAAGCTTTTAATTTGGTCTTTAACGTGTCCTATCCTCATGTGGCCAGTATGGAAATTTTCATTAAATCCTTGATTTCCTAATAAAGAGAAATTATTCACCATTGAAGTGCCATCAATGCACTGTTGCGGTGTGGGAATATTCCGCAAGGCAGAAGCGGAATTTGGTGGAGCCCCTTTCATGTTTATGGGATCTTCACGTGCTTCCTCACTGCTGTGACTTTCACGCGCCTGGGTAGCACCATTTGCAGACCTTCTGCGATCAGTGTTTTTTTCCTCCTTCAGCCACCGCAACGGTACTCCTCCTCCACCAAGTCTCCTTGTATCAGCTTTAATGTCAGTCGACCACTCCCTAGTACCATCATCTGTTTCCAAAGAAAATCTTACTTCACACATTTGTTCTGAATGACCCAATAAGCCACACACAAAACAAAATAAACTCAACTTTTCATATTTAAAATCAACAGTGCACCACTCTCCTCCTTTATTTTCACTCTAGTATTTTGCTTCAGAGGTTTTCGGACGTCAATCTTAACACGAATTCTCATGTATTGTCTCCAAAATCTCGTATTGTTATTCTTATCGTATTCCACAAAAGATCCAATGAAATTTGCCAACGTCGTTCCCACCTTCTCCATCATAAGCCCTGCAGGAAGGTTATGTATCTGAACCCAGAAGTTCACATGATACAGCCCGATATTTTCTATCTGCACTCCAATTCGCATCCTCTCCAAGATTAATAGATGTTCGTCGTACGTCCAGGGACAACCATTAAGAACAACTTCTAGATCTAGTTTATGAGCAAACTGGAACAAGTAAAGGCCACTTGCCTCCTTGATACTAACTCCTTTAAGCGGTCTCATGATATCTGTCATCCTTGATCTCATAGACATGAAGTGAATTGGTCTGTCGCAAAGAAATCTGCCAATGAGACACAGACTCAACTCCTCCGTTATTTCCTTATCCTCCTCCACATTGAAACAAAATCCCTCCTCTTCTCCTTCATCCCCGATTGATAGATCTGCAAAACTCGGACTAGCCATGATGTGCTGGAAACCAAACGCGAAGGACCAAAATGACCAGGAAGAACAACCAGGAAGAAAAAAACACGGCTTCTCAAAAGAGAAGAAAACCAAGCCCTAATCAGAGCCTTCTGATGAGAGAAGAAAAAAGTTTGCGTACTTTAGATGATTTCCATTCTAATTGATATTTTTTGCAAATTTTTGTTAACACTGATATTAAACATAAATGTTGGACTTTTAAACTTAAATGGTACAATGCCTGCGAATTCACCTCACACCGCCTTTGTTATTTTGTGGGGTGGAACAAAATTTTAAAGGTGCACTCTTAACTATATTTATCATATTCTGCCCTATTTATTTTTAGGTTTTTGTTGGATAAGTTTTAGGAAAACTCTTAATCCACCCCTTGGAGTTCTTAGCCACCATGCGCGTTATCAAAAATGTCTCCTGCTTCCATATATGTATCTTCGGAACCATATTTTTTTTCAAAGTTCATTTGTTCCGTAGGTGCATCAACGGAATGTTCCCAGTTATGCACCTCCGAAAACATTTGATCTTATATTTGTGTCAGACTCTTCTCCTCCCCCATTCTCCACTTTTCATTTTCTATACACTCTCAATCTCTCTCAACCTTAAAATTCAAACTTCCACCAAACTCTGTTGTTTTCCCTCGAGTTCGGCAATGAACATCAACGTCAATAATCAACACATTCGAACTCGTTCAAAACTCAATTTAATCAGTAAGTTTTCAATTTTTTGAGTTATTTTCGAGTATTTCCCGTGATAAAGTTAGAATTTAATTTTTAAGTGTAGAAATGATTTGATAGCTTTAGAAACATAGTTTAGAGACAATGTGTATTTTTTATGTGTAAAACAGACGATCAAACCACCAAAAATGGGTTTTTCAATGGCTGGAACAGTGACACACACCATTGTTTCGTTCTGAAGCTTTAGAAAATTTTATTGGTGCATCTACAGAACAAATGAAACGTAGGTAGTTCCATAAATGCATATACGGAACAAACCCAGTCTTATGAAATGCTAGGTGCTTCCGTAGTTACATATACGGAAGTTTTCCATATTTTTCAACTACAGAGTTATAATTGGTTTTTCTTCCTTTAGTTTTTATAATTTAATTGTATCTAATTTGACTTTATTTGTAATACAATGCAGACATTATGGCCGACTAGTCAGACCGCATTATATCTAGGAGGATTGCAAAACATGCATTCGTGCGACGTGCACGGATGCAGATAGTCTCACAGGTGACAGATGGCACCTCAGTTCCAACAGATGTGATAGATGGGGCCACGACGCAGAGTCACCCGGAGCATAGTGGATAGGATGATGGTGAGACGCCCTCCACCCTCAGACGTCTACGGGATACTTCTGCTACTCCTGTGCCACCTCCGGTCGATGCTAGATCTCCTGTGCCACTTCCTGATGGTGTGGACCCATTGCACCGGGAGGCTGGTGCGCTTGAGGCACCTGAGGGTTACTCAGGGGGTCCTTCAGATTTATCCTTGTTGACAGGATACACAGATGATATAGCCAGACATGTTTGAAACCGAGAGGTAAAACTTTTTATACTCATTACTTTTTTGTCCTTAGTGGAAATTTATTACTTCTAACTTTTCTTACTATTAACAATGTTTTCTTTAGAAATTTTCAGGATAGAGCTTCCCAGAAGTTCTACAACCACGGGCGGAAGATTTTATCTCTGCAACATCCTACAGAGTCGTGGTTCTAGGATGTCCTCACAACTTTCTGGATGAAGGACCTATGTCACATCGGGTACACCACCATACACAACGGGATGTTGATGGCATTTGCAGAGAGGTGGGCACCCAGAGACGTCTTCATTTCATCTGCCTCATGGTAAAGTTACTATTACTTTGGAAGACATCGTGACAGGACGAGTGGGGCACTTGATGGTAGAGGTAGAGTATCCGATAGACGGAGCTGTGAACGCAGAGGTGGCGCGAGAGGCAGAGGAGAGGATTAGGATGATGTCTGGCACACACAGTAGTGATCGTGTTGACTATTTTGATGTCTCTTCTTTTATTAGATTGATGTACTTTATTTTGATTATGTATGACACTATTTGGATGATTTATGAGATGTCATGAATATCGATTGTCATTCCATTTAGGTGGATAAGTAGGGGTGCAATCAGATTGATTTGGACTAATTTTTGGTCAAAAAAATATTCGAGTCGATGATATTTTCATCGGTTTGGTTTGGTTCAGTTTCAACATTTTTCAAAAATAGAACCGAATCAAACTAACCGATTTGGTTCTGTTTTGTTTGATTTGGATGATCGGTTTATAATGTTTATTTTTTAAAACATCATATTCATTAGTATGTTCTCTACTATCGTATTTTTTGGTGTATTTTATGCTATTATTTTTTTAAAATAATACATTTCATGTCATTTATTTCATGTTCTATTTTCAAACAAATTAGAAGTTGCTCTTACGAAAGAGTGACATGATTTCCATTACATCATGAAATAAGTTCACTATCAAATACAAAAGTTAACACTTGACATCGAAATGTTGGAAAGGGATTTCAAAACTTAAAAAATAGAACACAGCAAAACACACATCAATTAACATGTTTCGCACCTCAAACACGCATAAAAATTATTTTTAACAAGACTAGAAGGAATTTTATTGAAGAAGAAGAAACAAAAAAAAGGTAAAAAAAAAATGAAAATTAATAAAGAGAACTTGAACACGAAGAAGACCACCATAACATATCAAAACGATGAAAGTGAAAGAAACAATGGTTGCGGGCAGTCAAAGCAGCAGTTCAGTGAAAGCATTTTTTTTATGACTTATGGTTTCTACTTTCTATGTTTTAGAGTTTGGTTCTAACTGCGTGTTTTGCTGAAACGAAGTATAAACAAAAATGGATAATGATTGGACCGATAAAAAATTTGAGCTTAATTATAGATCGAATAAAATATTTAGAGCATCATTATTTCAATTAGTTCGGTTCATCGATTTGGAGGTTCCTAAAAACTAAATCCGATAATCAAACCAAACCAGTTTTATTTGGTTTAGATTCTCAATTTAATTGAATTTTTCATATCTGCTTACACCTTTAACAATACTCAAGGGTAAAATCGGAAATAAATTAAACATAGTTTTGGATATATACAATTACGTGTCCTTAAACTCAACTAACTTGGCATGTTTCGCACGTTAGGTTCACTCGCAAATATGGATACAAAAGAATTTCGAAGCCTTTCCTTTTCACTAGCTTTGTCTTTATAATTTTGTATTGGTGTTTCAATTTCATCCAATAAAATATTAAGTCTACGTTACATCATTTGCTTCTACTATGAGATAACTCACTTGTATACTATTTAAAGTTGAACGCCAAAAAATGGAAATGGATTTTATCGGTAATTTGACTTGGTGATACTTGCCTAAAATTTTAGTATATGATAATGTTACTTACATCAATGAGATAAGCTATGTTGAATGCATATTAGTAATATATATGGTGGCCACATACGTGTGTTCTCAGACATATCACAATCACATACCCGATGTCGGTCACACTAGTTGAGGATTCGTGTCAAATGTTAATTTATTTTGGGATATATTTGGGTACTTTTTTTGTTGATAAGCATAATTGGGTACTCTTGAAAATTTTGATTTACAAAATTAGTAGTCGAAATATTTAGTAGCACCAGAAAAGAAACAATGTTGTTGTGATAATGTCATTGTAAGAAATACTCCATTTAATTTGGAAAGGTTTTCAATGTCATTAATACTTCATTTCTAATTAACTAAGTATTTGAAAAAAATAAAAATAAAAATAAAAATTATATCGAATTTGATAGTTTGATTTCTTGTGAGAATAATACTAAGTCGGTGTCTTGACACGAGTTTTAGAACACCACTTAAATCTTGGTGTTAAAAAATATATTATATCTACTTTGTGAAAATATATAGTAATATAATATTGGACGAGATAAAATATTAATAATAATTTATTGTATGAGAAGAGATCGAATGTGGTGAGCCCTTTATGTTACATAATAGTATATCAAATCAAATGGTTGTTGTTTTCTCAAATCTATATACAAAAGAGAGTCTTAAATCCCTCAATAAATTTCTTTTTGACAAAATTGTTATTAAACTCAGAACCTTTCAATCCCAATTTATTCATCATTTTAAAATTTTACACAATTTTTTATTTTGATTTTGCATAATATTTTTGGTAATATTTCAATGCTTGAGTTTCATTGACATAAATAAGGGAATTAGTTGAAAACGCTCTTTACGTAGAATCTGCAGAATATTGTTTATGTTAGGTTTTTCATAGTAAACAATTTGTTATAACTTTGTTATCATGTTTACTGAGGAAAATGGTAAGCAACCGCTAGTTCTCCCAAAGCCTAAAAACTAAGGGTCATTTGCAGGATCGACTAGTTGATCCTAAGACATGTGCTAATGTAACTAAGTATAACTTGTTCAAATCGACACAAAACTTGACTCTGTGAGAAACGGTTTTCTTTAAAGCGTTGAACAAGTATGGTTTTCCATAAAAGACGTTGATATCATCGACTGAGGGTGACTCGTGACCGACAGAAAGCTATAACATACTTAAAAGAGATACACAAGGAGCGCATCTTTGGTGAATTCCATTATTGCAATAGAACCAGTGTTAAAAACATAGATAACGATGTAAAAGAATTGTTCAAAAGTAAAAGAGATTAAAACAAGATATTCAAAAGGAATAATTGAGAAGAAAGGAAATTGAATTGAAATGAAAGTGGTGATTCACGTACATTAGCAGTCTTGAAACTTTCTTCTTCCTTACGCTTGGAATGTGAAGTTTTTACAAGTGATTTAGTACAAATGAACACCCAGAATCCTTCGTTGGACCCCTTGTTTATAATGGCTACAAACTAACTACCTATAGACTAAAGCCTGCTATACGTTTGACACGTCTTAATATAACCGCTCCCCACGTCTTTGGCGCTTGTTTTGAAATACTCCTTCTGTATGCTGGTATTTTCGAATTTCAAATTTATCCCGCTCAAGCCCTTGCTTCCACGCCAACTTCTAGTGTATAAATATAATCAAAATATTTTATCAGTCCCAATTCTTAATGTTGTCGACATACACAACTTCGACCACCTTATTCGTCCATCACGTCGACTTCTCCCTTTGCTAACTTATAACTTTTTCAGCTCTTCTCCATTTTCGACCTCAACTCCCTTACAAATCGTATTTTTTAAGGCACAATCCTTTAGTTCATAGGACTCTTTCATAACTACGCCACCCAAATACCTTAAAAGATTTTTAAGGTAACAAAATGCCCCCCATAGGTGCCATTTTCGAATTCTGACTCTTATGAGACAATGTCATCTTTGAAATGTCGAGCACCTTCATCCACTTACTCGTTTCCACTTCTCCTTTTTTGATGGCGTAATTGTTCCTCCCACGCTACGGACGTCATGCCATCATTACAATGTTTCCTCTTTCTCCTCGGGACATGCAACCATCACTTCTCCACCACCTCCTCTTCTGAGTGGGAGACGTGGCCTAACCCCTAACTTCCATTTTTTACCACGTGTCTGCAGATGCAGCGACACGAATCCGAAGGGTTCACAAAAAGAAACCAAATTTATTTTTATTTTTATTTTCCTTTTCTTTTTCAGTTAGGGTTTTACCCTCTATATAAACCCCACTTCTTGTTCTTCTTCTTCTTCGTTTTCTTTCCTCACCATTTTCTCTCAACTTGCTCTGTTTCAAAAAAGAAAACAAAAACTTTTCTTCTTCTTCTTTTCCAAATCTTTATCTCTCTCAATGGCAAACTCTAGTAAGACAATCCCCTCTGCTGCAACACTCCAAAAACCAATCCTTATTGATGGAAAGGAGTATGCTCCCGAACCTTCCTTCGTTGAAGAAAAAGCAAAAATTTGGCAATCTCAGGTACAGATTCTTTTTTCTTTAGACGATAAACCCCTAGAATTCCTAGACCCTTGTAACACGGTGAACTGACTTTTTGAAATGTTGCGGATAGCAAGAGTCGCCACCGACTTTTATTCTATCCAAATTAAATAGAAAGGCTAAAAGAACAAAAAAAAACCTTTTAAAAGAAAACTGAGTTCGGGGGGTAATTTATACAAAGGGAAGGTGTAAGGCACCCTTTGCATCCATGGTTTTCCATGGGCTCTTAATTGCTTTGCTCTTTTGTAACCAAAAGTTTAGAAATGTAGAAGAAGAAAATAAGGACTTTAGCTCGTAAATAAGCGTAGCCTTTTTGAAATTTTTAAGAAAAGGGTAGAAAAATAATTTAAACCAGAGCAAGCAATTAAGGGAAAATTACCTTGACATTGTAAAAAGGTTCTTTTAGCCTTTCAGGACTATCCATACCATAGGAGGGTAGGAAGTCCTTTTATTTGGAGGTTGAAGGGTCGTCGCAATTATCGTTCACCATAAGACTGTCCCTGCCATGAAGAGGGCAGGTAGTCTAAGGGAAGGATCAGAATAGTCATCATTTTTAGGCAACCAGGAGGACACCTCAGCAATAATCGAAAGGGACTATCACATCATCGTAGGCAACCTCGAGGGACGAGATCATATAACCGAACCGAAGGCAGCATCATTGGGGACTTATGATCTTTTGTGATGAGAATGAACTGAGGGCAACATTGCTAAAGCGTCCTCGTATTCGAGGGACTTGACTATTCTGCACTGAAAAAAGACAACAAGGCAACAAGCAACAAGCAACAGGCAACAAGAGAGGTTACCATAAAAGGTGTGTGGGTGCACAATCACGTGATTAATTCAAATAATTATCTTGTAAATAGTTATTCTAAATTCAGTTCGAGGTTACACTCCCTAAATTACTAACCACGCAATAATAATAATATAACAGTGTTAAGTGCCTTCAAGGCCACACAATACAACCAGGAGCAATTACATAATAAGCCATGGGGAAGGGGAGAAAAAAGCAATAAAACCCCGACAGAGAAATGAATCTGACACAAGTAATAATTAAAAGAAGAAATAATAATAAAAAAATGAGTTTCAGGGTTACCGAACATTTGAGCTTTGACCGGTTGGTTAACCCTGAAAATTAACAAAGGCAAGGAAAAAAAGAGGGTAAGTGTAGGAGGAGTTCATTGACATTCGAAATCCTAATTTTATTTATAAGGTAAAGTTAAATTTTAAATAAGAAGGAGGGATTAGAACTTAGCTTTTGATTGGCACGGCGCGTAGTCGGAAGAACCCTGATGATAACCCTGAAAAACATTGCACAAAGATTTTTCAGTGTATGACCGATCAAATGGTAAACCTCATAAACTCTGATTAAAGCATAAGTTAACTATGATTAATAGAATAAATAAAAACCAAATTAATTAAATCGACGAAAATAAAATTTCGATTAAATCACCTAACCCTAATATGTATTTTTTATCAATTAATAAAAATATTGATAATTAACTAAATAATTAAATCATTAAATTAATTTAAAACATTTAATTATTTAAATTAAATAAAATTATTATTAACAATTAAAATAAATGTTTTTTATTTTTGTGTTTTTTATGAAAAAGAGAAATTTTAAAGAAGTTTTGTTCTTTAAAAAGATTTTTTAAAAGGATTTATTAAATAAACAATAAAATAAACAACAAAAACAAGTTATATAATTAAATAAATAAATAAAATAAAATTTTAGAAAAAAGAAGAACTTGGCTGATCCTGTGTGGTAGCCCATTGAGATTCCATGGTGGGCATGCAAATGCTGGAACGTTGGATTCGCTTGGAGATCATCATACGGTCTTGTGCGAAGGTACACCGCGTGCTGCCCAGGAGTCATTCACATGGTACCTGAAAACTTGCTAATTCACAAAAAATATACTGTAGGAGCGAAGGGTCGAACCCACGCCTCCAACCTCGCACACATCCATTGCTAGTTCAACCAAGCGTTCTTCTTATCATATGAACGCCTTCCAATAATAATGAATCAAAACTAAAGGATTAAATAAAAAACGCGCGACATTTTAAATGGCCCAGTCACATGGTGACACACACCCATCTTCTTCACTGAGACACAAAAACCTGCAAAAAAGTTTGCTACGACTTGGCTATGAACACTCCGTAGCCATTATACCTGTAATTAGCATAATCACATACAGGCCACAAAAATAGGAAAGGAAAACATGGTCGGACTCGCCTTGCTCTCCCGGTCCTGACCATGGCATTAATTAGGTCCAATTTCTCCTACAATAAAAAACCCTAAAAACATAACCCTAACATTCGTTCATGGCCGATCATGCTACAGCCACGCAAACAGAGAACTAATTGCCCAAAATCATTCATTACATCATGACAAACAAGAATATGCACTCAAAAATCATTTATGATGCATGAAAAGATGCAATCGATATTGAAAAAAAAACTGACCAAACCGTGACTTATGTGCTTTGGTTCTAAGCGCCTTAGACCTCGACAATGCTTGGGAAACGATCAGGAGTATCTCAGGAACAATTCTGAATCTTCAAAAGCCTATGAACCAATCCCAAGCTCCAAGAATGAATTTTTTTTTTCTTGAAACTTGATGAGTTCGGTTAGGTCTCTTGGAGCTGCAAAAACGCGAACTAGGGGTCTGGGATTTGTTGTGTTTTTATAATGGATTGAATTAGGGTTGTAATTCTGGTTTGAATCCACTTGAATCTTTGATTTCCAATCTTGAAAATTTGATTTGAGAAAATTTGTTAAAACTTCTAAATTTGGCCTTAATGTTCTTCAATTCATTCCAATCATCATGTGTACGAAATTTTATTGGAAATATGGCATAAATGATGATTAGATATGATTAGAATAAGATCCTTAGTCAAATATTTGATTTTCTATTATTTATATAAATTAATTATCACTTTTAAATGATAAAAAAATTCATATAAAATCAAATAAAAATCCAAAAATTCGTGGCAACCAGATTTGAGGCCTTGGATGTCTTGTGGATCAAGATTGGGCCAAAAAAGATTGGACTTGTTTGAAATAAAATCCATTTTGAACCACTTTTTTTCATATTTTTCCTTTCAAAATTAGTCAACTTTGACAAGGAATATATCCCTCAATTTTTAAGATATGGAGGAGTTCTAGGACTTTTTGGAAACCTCAAGATGTCCTCTACAATCCACTTTCGAAGCTTTTTTCCATTTGAGGATTCTATCTTGATGATATTGGCTTTGACAAAAAACTGCTTTTGGTTGACCTTCAAGAAGGACCTATAATCTTTTGATCCATATCTCTCAAATGAAGCATTTCTAGACTTGGCTTGTGAGAGAAAAAATTGTAGAGAATTCAATTTCCTTCAAAATGAGCTTTAGATGGAAAATTTCTGATGTTCCATGTGGGAGTTATGGCTGGTCAAAGTTCAGTTGACTTTCTCCTATGAAAACCCTAATTTAGAAACTTTTGAATTTGTTGATTTCTGATCTTTTCTTGATGAACCATGATCAATCCTTGATCAAATGGTGAATGATACTTCCAAATAAGGTTGTTGATAAAAAATCAGGAGTTTTGACTGTATTTTGACCACAGTTGACTTTTAGGTCAAACTAGTCGACTGTTGACTTTCTAAGCAATTGAGTGGTCAATCCTTTGAATTAGAACCTGAATTTTGTCATGGAGATAGTTTGAAACATCATAAGCCATATGAGATGCATTGGAGCCTTTGATCCATTGATTTTCTTCAGGAAAACACAAACCCTAGTTTCTTGAGCCATTGTTTAGGAGGGGTGTCTTTGAGCCTTGAACTTTGATATGAGCAAAAAGGGATGGGCAAATTTTGGGGTATGACAGCTTCCCCTATTCAATTTTCTTAGACCTGAAGATGTAGAGTGGTTTGTATGCTAATCGGTATCTAAAGGTGGAAGAGGATTGAACACTAGAGTACCCAAAAATTTGTACCATCGGGGGATGGGCTTAGAGATGCCATCCAGATGAGCATTAAGATAAGTCATACATTAGACTACATCTGAACTTGAAGTGTTTGAGAAGTAGTTGTTGAATGTTGATGGTGTCATTACTGTTCGTAGTAAATGAATTAGATCCTTGAGAGTTGACCGTGTCAGCACCGTCTGTAGTAACTGAATTAGACTTTGACAGTTGATTGCGTCTACATCGTTCGTGATGATAGAGTTATATCTTTGAAGGTTGATCGTGTCAGTACCGTTCGTAGCAACTGAATTAGATCTTGGAAAGATGATCGTGTCTACACCGTTCGTGATGATAGAATTAGATCTCTTGTCGTGTCAGCACCGTTCGTAGTAACTGAATTAGACTTAGGAAGTGGTTGAATGTGTCCATACCGTTCGTGATGATGGAATTAGATCTCTGAGAGTCTACCGTGTCAGTACCGTTCGTAGTAACTGAATTAGATCTTTGAAAATGATCGTGTTATCACCGTTCGTGGTAAATGAATTAGATCTTTGAGCATGATCGTGTCTACACCGTTCGTGATGATAGAATTAGATCTTTGAGCGTTGACCGTGTCATTACCGTTCGTAGTAACTGAATTAGATCTTGGAAAATTAGGGATTTCGTTCATTTGTTTGTACCTGTACTCTGCAATAGGTATAACGAGTTTTATGTAATGTCATGATGCATGTATTACGTAATGAGTTTCTCAAAATAAATGAGAAACTTTGTATGTTATGCATGAGTTTATCATGACACTATATGCAATGTCTTTATCTTGTTTTGAAGATATACAACTGGGGATTTATGATTTTTGCTTGGGGATGAACAATAACTTGATGTACCCTGACTGGGGATTAGAGATATTAATAAGCCATGTTGGAGGAGAGCAAAGCGTCGGAGAACCGGCAATGTTGAAGACGTGAATTCCGTTGAGGAGCTAAGTCTTTTGTTTAGAGTATTTGAAGGTATCTTATTAATGATTACTTTGTGGGGATTCCTCCAGATTATTGACTCCAAGGGAGGACTTCTGGATTACTTTAGACATTGTCTATTTGCCTTTCCTATCCTTTTTACTAATCATACAGATATTTTGCAAAAGAAAAGATAAATGATAATCATGTTCATATGCATATGTTCATTTAAAATTATCATTGGACGTTTGCGTATTCTAGAAAGAAAGGAAAAACTCAGAAAAATAGGAAGGAAAAAAAACTTGTATTAAGGAAAAGCCATGAATAGGCAAGATAATAAGAGAACATTTGTGTGTTTTTAGAAAAGATAAACAGTAAAACAAAAGAAAAATAGCTATGTGGAAACAATCCTATTGAGTTTCAATTCTGCTATTACTAATATGTCTTCGAGTATCTCATCCCTTGCTTGTTGGAGAAAGATGATTGAATTGGTCCGTGCCTTTTGAACTTGATATGGTAAATAGAACTGAATGATGAGTGATCTGAATGAGACATAGTCGTACGCTTTAATCTTTAACTTTCGCCTAGGCCGCCTGATCGGTCACCATTTTACACTCAATTTCATCATAAATTCGACACACGATCATCATGTTTGGTAACACTTTGTGTTTATTTCCCAATGTTTTCTTTAATTTATCTAGTTTTAAGTTTATTTGTGTGAAGTTTGTTTTTGTGTCATTCTCATTGTAAGTTAGGTGCTTTTTATCTCGTTTGGTAATGGTTTCAGTTTAGCTTAAGATTGATGGAAGATCGCATGGCCAAGAGGTGTGAAATAGGAAGCAAAAAGCCAAGAAGGAACATATGGGCAGAGGCGGACACGGTCTGACCGTGTCGCCTGACACGGCCGTGTCCGACCTCCTGAAGAAAGTAGACCATCAGACCAGAAGCTGACACGGTCTGCCCGTGTCAAGTGACACGGCCGTGTCAGCTGTGCGGACCAATTTTCTGAATTTTGGTTTTTCCAATATTTTTAAAGTCCAAGGGCAGTTTAGGTATTGCGGCTGAAATCTGAAAACCTAGGGAGATTAAAAGAGATTGAAAGACAAGGAGAAGGCACTTTTTGGATCGTACGATAGAATTCACAAGAAAGGAGAGATAGCTTCATCAAGGATTGGGAAGACGAAGAGATTCAACGGTGGACACCATTGAAGATCCGAGTTCTCTTAATTGTTGTAATGTCTAAACTCTTTGATTCTGTTTTCTTGAATATTATGAGAGGCTAAACCCCCCAATGCCAGGGGGTGTCCCTGATTTGCATTGTAATGACTCTGAATATCGTTGTTCTTTAATCAAGCTTTCATATTTTGCAATTTAATTGTTTAATGTTTTTATTGCTTTCTTTGTCGGCAAAACAAGATTGATCCACGGTTAACAATCTGTAGGACTACGGTTGTTAAGGTTTTTAAACAATTAAATCTTATTGTTATCACCTAGGCCTAGGGATACCGTAAGGTTATTTGAAAAATTCTTGATTATTTACATCTTTGGTTCACAAGCCTTGTTTCTAAGGACTTAGGCATTAGGGTTGCAAACCAAAAGGTTTTCACTAAGGACTTAGGAAAACACCCTTAAGAACAGATAGTTGCATCATATGAACTTGTTGAAGAGATCTTATTACAGAGTCATTAGAAGGCTAATCATACACCTACCTTGGCATTACTCTTAATTTACACACAAAAGCTATTTTACTTTCAGCTTATTTATTTGAATTTTATTATTTCAAGATTTCAATATAAAACCCATATACCATTTTGTTTAATTGACTATTAAAATAATTTATATTTACTACGCAATCCTCGTGATCGATACTTGGGGTAAAACCCATTAGAACTACACCGGTAAAAATAGTACACTTGCTATTTTTACGATCAAGTTTTTGGCGCCGTTGCCGGGGATTGCCAAAATATAAGTTGTTAAATAGTCCATTAAAATTTTATTGCTCTGCAATTAAAATTTTATTTTTGCTGAAATTACATTTGTTTAGTTTTATTTGTCATTTTATTTACTTTAAACTAATTAACTTCTAATCTTGTATGCGAGGTAAGGCCTCAGCTGAACTTCTTTTTGACGCAGAACCAGAAAGGCTATTGCGAGCAAGACTCCGAGAAGTTAAACAGAAAAGACTGGCTTCAAAAGAAGAATCTCCTATAGTCTCAGAATCAGAAGACGAAGAAAGAATATCTCTTTCATCCGAGCAGTCAGAATCTGAGCCTGAAACTATGGCAGCTGATCCACCTCCCCCAGAGAGGCTTTTAGGAGACTATGGAAGGGATAATGCCCCGCTTGGAAGAATGACCATCGTAAACCAACCGGTCAATGTGGCACACTTCCAACTCCATCCTTCAACTATCCGACAGTTGGAGAGCAAGCCGTTTGCAGGAAGAATCAATGAAGATGCAAATAAGCATCTGCAAAGATTCCTCACCACAACTACATCATTAAAGATTGAAGGCCATTCTGAAGAGGCCAAGAGACTTGTGATGTTTCCATTCACTTTATCTGAAGACGCAGAAGAATGGTTTTACTCACTTCCAGCTGGAAGCATCACAACATGGCAACAAATGGAAACGGCTTTCCTTAATGAATATTTCCCTGCATCAGTTTTTATTCGAAAAAGATATGATATTGTGAATTTCAAGCAAAAAGAAGGGGAATCATTAGGAGATGCGTACAAAAGGTTTAAGAGATGTTTGGTTGCGTGTCCGACTCATAACATGGACCCAACCGAGCAAATGCAGACGTTTGTGAACGGTCTTCGACTGAAGACAAAACAGCTTATCGACACTGCTGCCGGTGGCTCAACTAACTTTGCAACAGCCACTGGTATCAAGAGAATCATAGAAGAGATTGCCGCCAATGAGCACATTGAGTTATATGACCGCGCTATGAGCCAACCAGAAGGAAAAATTGATTTGAAGCTTGCTGATCAGGTGGTTAAAATGGAAGAACAGATTGCAGCTGAAGTAGAAAGAAGATTGAAAAAAATGAATCTCGGTGAACAGAAGGTAGCACAGGTTGAGCCAACCACCTCAATTATATGTGAAATATGTAGTGGACCGCATTTTGCCATGCATTGTGTGGCAACGCAGGAACAGGTGGAACAGATTCATATGTTGAGGCAAAACAATCCTTATGCCAATACATATAATCCGGGTTGGAAAAATCATCCAAATTTTGCATGGAAGGACCAACAAGGAAACTTTCAAAAGCAGGGACCAATCCAATATCAATCTCCAGCTCAGTCACAACAATACAGACCTCCTCAACAACAAGTTCCCTATCAGCAACAATTTCAACATCACCCGCAACAGTTCCAATCTCAAGCACCTCAACAATTGCAGCAACAGGTACCGAAGAAGGCAGAATGGGAGATAGCTATTGAAAAGATGGCAGCTCAAAACTCTCAATTTCAGGAAGAAACTAGGAGCAACTTGAGAAACACAGGGGCATCAATAAAAAACTTAGAGATTCAAGTGAGTCAGATTGCCCAACAAATGACCAACACTCAACCACAAGGCGCTCTCCCTAGTGCCACGGTTACAAATCCCAGAGACAACAATCATGTGAACGCTGTAATTACCAGAAGCAATAAATCCAATGACAAACCGGAGAGAAATTTCGAGGATGAGGATATGTTGATTGAAGTTGATGTCGAGATTAAAGAGAATGAGGGTGTAAGTCAAGAAGTCAAGAGGGACGAAAGGGTAGTACAAGAAAAGGTAGCTACACCAAAACCGGCAGTTAAACTCCCTTTTCCCACGAGAAATAGGAAGAAAGAACAACATGAGAAGAATTTCGAGAAGTTCTTAGAGATGTTCAAGAAACTTGAGCTGAACATTCCTTTCTTAGAGGCACTTGAGCAAATGCCCACTTATGCGAAATTTATGAAGGATATCATTTCAAAAAGGCGAACCATCGATGATGATCCGATTATTCTAACCGAGACGTGTAGTGCTATTTTGCAGGGAATGAAGATTCCGGTTAAAAAGAAAGACAGAGGTTCGGTAACTATACCATGCACAATTGGTGATAGGTCTTTCAAGAAAGCACTGATAGACTTAGGAGCAAGTGTGAGTCTTATGCCATTATCCATTTACAAAAGATTGGGAATAGGTAAAGTACAAGACACACGAATGACACTCCAGTTCGCTGACCAATCAATTAAAAGACCTTACGGAGTGGTAGAAGACGTGTTGGTGAAAATCGATAAGTTCGTATTCCCGGTAGACTTTGTTATTTTAGAGATGCCCGAAGATGAAGAGATACCAATCATTTTAGGGAGACCATTTCTAGAGACCGGGAGGTGTTTGATCGACATAGAGGAAGGTACAATGACCTTGAAAGTTTATGATGAAGAGTTGAAGATTGATGTGCGAAACACTATGAAGTACAAGGATGATGTTGCCACAAGTCAACACATTGAGGTAATTGAGCGAATTTGTGATGAAGAAAACTCTTTGACAAAACATAAATTACCCTTGGAAAGAGTTTTGAGTCTATCAATTTTCGAAGAAGAGGAGGTAATTGATGAAAAAGATAGTGAAGTTTTAGCCATGATGGAAATATCATTTGCCAAAGATTCTCGCCACAGCAGATGGGAGGATCTAAGGCAACCGTTAGTGGAAGTAAGTAAAGATGAACCAAAGAAGGGGGCTGAACTCAAACAATTACCGGAGAACCTCAAATACGTCTTTTTAGACACTGAAAGTAAGTGCCCGGCTATAATAAGTTCTCACCTTGAATTCCTTCAAGAAGATAAACTTGTCAAAGTTCTGAAAAAGCATAAAAGTGCCCTTGGATGGTCAATTGAAGACTTGAAAGGAATAAGTCCAACACTTTGCATGCACAAGATTTTAATGGAAGAGAATCACAAACCGGTTGTCCAACCTCAACGACGACTGAATCCAGCAATGAAGGAGGTGGTTAGAAAGGAGGTGGTAAAACTTTTGGACGCCGGGATGATCTACCCAATATCTGACAGTTCATGGGTGAGTCCAGTTCATGTGGTCCCAAAGAAAGGTGGAACTACCGTTGTTAAGAACGAAAAAAATGAGTTGATTCCCACAAGGACAGTTACAGGGTGGAGAGTCTGTATTGACTACCGAAGACTAAATCAAGCAACAAGAAAAGATCACTTCCCGTTGCCTTTCATCGACCAGATGTTAGAAAGGTTGGCGGGTCATGACTACTATTGTTTCCTTGATGGTTACTCAGGGTATAATCAGATAGCTGTGGCACCAGAGGATCAAGAGAAGACCGCGTTTACATGCCCTTTTGGTATTTTTGCCTACAGAAGAATGCCATTCGGGTTATGTAATGCACCGGCCACATTTCAACGATGCATGCAATCCATTTTTTCCGATATGCTTGAGAAGCACATGGAAGTGTTCATGGATGACTTCTCGGTTTTTGGTAAGTCTTTTGATAACTGCTTAACTAACCTTGCTATTGTTTTAGAAAGATGCCAACAAACCAACTTAATCCTAAATTGGGAGAAGTGCCACTTCATGGTGCGTGAAGGTATAGTCTTGGGCCACAAAATTTCTCATAAGGGAATAGAAGTTGATCAAGCCAAGATAGAAGTCATTGCAAAATTACCTCCTCCCCTGAATGAAAAAGGTATCCGAAGTTTCTTAGGGCATGCGGGTTTTTACCGTAGGTTCATAAGAGATTTCTCAAAAATAGCAAAACCGTTAACTACACTTTTAGTTAAGGACAAAGCTTTTGATTTTGACAAAGAATGTGCCGCAGCATTTGATACATTAAAGAAAAAATTAGTATCGGCACCAATTGTTGTAGCACCAGATTGGTCTCTACCTTTTGAGATCATGTGTGATGCAAGTGATATTGCAGTAGGGGCGGTGTTGGGACAACGTAGAGAAAAATTGTTACATGTTATTTACTACGCTAGTCATGTGTTGAACCCTGCACAGATGAACTATGCAACTACTGAAAAGGAGTTGTTAGCAGTTGTTTATGCCTTTGATAAATTCAGGCAATATCTGTTGGGTTCTAGAGTCATTGTTTATACTGACCATGCTGCTTTGAAGTATCTTTTTGCTAAACAGGACTCTAAGCCAAGACTGCTAAGATGGATCTTACTACTTCAAGAGTTTGATGTAGAAATTCGTGACAAGAAAGGATCTGAGAACACTGTAGCAGATCATTTGTCGCGAATGTCACCAATTGAAGAGACAGAAACCACACGCCCAATAAAGGATGAGTTCGCAGATGAACATATCCTCGCTGTTATTGGTATACCTTGGTTCGCCGATTATGCGAATTTTTGGTAGGTGGTATTATCCCTGATGATTTTGACTATAACCGTAGAAAAAAGTTTTTACATGATTGCAGGTTCTACTTGTGGGATGATCCTTACTTATACAAGAAAGGTCTCGATGGGTTGATTAGAAGATGTGTACCTGAAGAGGAACAACGAGATGTACTGAAAGCATGCCATGACTCAGAATACGGAGGACATTTCAGTGGTGATAGAACAGCTGCAAAAGTCCTACAATCTGGTCTATATTGGCCCACCATATTCAAAGACGCCCAAAGCATTGTGAAAGAATGCGACAGGTGTCAGCGAACAGGGAATATCTCAAAAAGAAATCAGATGCCTCAGAAGGGTATTCTTGAAGTGGAGTTGTTTGATGTGTGGGGTATTGATTTCATGGGACCCTTTCCACCATCATGTGGAAAAAATTACATCCTGGTAGCGGTGGACTACGTCTCTAAATGGGTTGAAGCAGTTGCTCTACCTACAAATGATGCCAAAGTGGTGGTAACTTTCCTCAAGAACAACATATTCTCCAGATTCGGTGTCCCCCGAACACTCATAAGCGATGAAGGTACACATTTCTTGAATAAGTTGATGGAGAATCTGCTGAAAAAGTATAATGTGAAGCACAAGATTGCAACAGCTTACCACCCTCAGACTAGTGGTCAAGTAGAGGTATCGAACAGGCAAATTAAACAGATTCTCGAAAAGACAGTCAACACCTCAAGAAAAGATTGGGCTGTGAAGCTCGACGATGCATTATGGGCCTACAGGACGGCTTTCAAAACACCCATAGGCATGTCACCCTACCAGTTGGTTTATGGTAAAGCTTGCCATTTACCACTCGAGCTTGAACACAAGGCATTTTGGGCATCTAAATTCCTTAATTATGATATTGTAAAAGCCGGTGAGTCCCGTATCCTTCAACTACACGAGTTAGAGGAATTTCGAGATCAAGCATATGAAAATGCCAAGATATACAAAGAACAAACAAAGAAGTGGCACGATCAGAGGATCATCAAGAAGGATTTTTGGGAAGGACAACTCGTGTTATTGTTTAACTCGAGGCTGAAGCTGTTTCCTGGAAAATTGAAATCCAGATGGTCAGGACCTTTTGTTGTACACAAAGTTTTCCCACATGGCGCGATTGAAGTTAAAAACCAAGTCACTGGGGATATATTCAAAGTAAATGGACAGAGGTTGAAACCCTACTATGCTGGGCATGAAGTTAGATCAATTGAACATGTGCGTCTCACTTAATGAGGGAGGCGTTCGTCGAGCCATGCGACGTTAAACGAAGCGCTGAGTGGGAGGCAACCCACTATTTTTGTTTTTTTTTTAACAGTTTGCTTTGTTTGTTTAGTTTTAGTTGTAGGTTGTTGTTGGCGCACAGCTATCAGGGAGTGAAAAGAGCAGAAAATTCAAAACGGCGAAAATTTTGTGAAGGCAGTAGCTGACACGGTCTGGCCGTGTTGACGGACACGGCCGTGTCACCTTACTCCAGAATTTTGAAAAGAAAAGTTGGAATTCCAGATTCGGACACGGTCTGACCGTGTTGCTTGACACGCCCGTGTCACCTGGATTGATTTTTAAAGAAAAATAAGGAACTTCCAGACTCGGACACGGTCTGGCCGTGGCACCTGACACGGCCGTGTCAGCGAGTCAGAGTTGAAATTTTTTTTAAGATTTTCTGTGGGTCCCGCGCGCCCCACTTTTCAAAACCCTACTTTCTCCTCCTCTTTCCCCACTTTACCTCTTTCTTTCTCTTTCTTTTTTTCTTCTTCCCCAACAACAACTTCCCTCCTCCATTACTCTTCCATCAAAAACCTTCATCCACCTCTCCAAATATTCAATTTTTCCTCACACCCGCTTCACAAAAAGTGCTCCATTCACAGTGCTCCATCCACCTACGGTGGCCGTTTTCTCTAATTCCACTTTTGAGTTTTTGTTTTTTTTCAGGTACCCAAAATGCCCCCGAAGAATGCTTCTAGAAGAAGGCCATCCGAGGATGGACCTTCAAGACCTTCTACTCGACCACGGAGGAATGTGGCACAGGCGGATGAACCGAGCAACGAGAATGCTCATGGATTCACTTTCTCCATACCCGCCCATGAAGTCCGGTATGCAAAACTTAAGGATAGACGGTTAATTCCAAACAGGTATTTGTGTCCCTCTACTTTAGCTGAATTGGGTTTGTCTGAGGATGTTCATAGGCTGCTGAATAAAATAGGGCTGTTAGACTTTATGTTGCGTACAACACCAACTTATGAACGGATAACATTAGAGTTCTTAAGTACAGTGGAGTACGAGGTGCATACGGATTGGGAAAGAAACCTCCCTATGTGTACCGGGGCCATCACTTTTCAGTTGTTTCAAATGCAACACCGGTTAACGCTCGAGGAATTAGGTGCTATACTTGGTATACCCGTTAATGGTCCCGGAAAATTGCCTAGTGATTTTATTCCAGGTCGGTTTTGGTCTAAGATCACAGGAACTGAGTATATCGCGAAGGACGCGAAAGCCTCCCGGATTCATAATCCTTGTTTTCGTTATGTGCAAAAATGCTTGGCTTATTCTATGTTTGGCAGGGGTGATAGCCAAGGCGTTATTTCGCAAACTGAGCTGTTTTTTATGTCCTCAATGATTTCGGAAACTCCGGTCAATGTAGCGGCTTTTGTAGCTGCCCATTTAAGTAAAGTGGGAAAAGCGGTTTCTGGTGACATTTGTGTTGGAGGCATCATAACTCAAATAGCTACATTCCTCGGCTATGACCCGGTGGAGCAACAGCATGCACCAGTGGCAGGTATGACTAAATTAGATATACTTGCTTTGATTAACCAACTTGTGATACAGATGAATGGTACCAATTACGAGTACAAAGTTGGGAAAACAGTGATCATGAACCTTCCAAACCCTGAAAGAACCTCCACCATTGACGAAGCAAACTGGAGGTATCGAGAGGTTTTTCGGAGCAATTATCAGTTTCAGCGGAATGAAGAGAATGAACACCTACAAGGAGAGACGGGTCAATCCTCACAAGGAGGTCACCAATCTTCATCTTTCACAAGTGAAGAATGGAAGTGGATTCACGGCGAATTCGCTGATCTCAGAGGTGAGCAAGCGCGTCAAAGTTTAGAGCTACACCGTCAAGGAGATGAACAAACCCGTCAAGGCGTGATGATGACGGAGATGCATAGCATGATGCAACAATTGATGTTGCATTTCCCTCCTCCTCCTCAGTAGGATGTTCGGTAAGTCCTCTCCGGCGAGTACGAAAACATTGGGGACAATGTTTAGTGCAAGTGGGGGAGGGATTTTATCAGTATCGTTTTTTTTTATCAGTATTGTTTTCGTATTTTAGTATTTCATGTTGATTTGTTTTGTCTGAAATTTTCTTTTTAGTTGAATCAAAAGTGTAACAGGATGAAGGTTGGTGTCGAAGGCATGAAGTATTGAGTGATAAATGGAAGGACGACTCGACCAAAAGCTAATATCTCAAGGCACCTTGGAAGTAGATGTAGCCAAAAAAAAAAAGAAGATGTCGGACGCAATATGGCGAACGGAATTGATCAGTTGAGAGACGAAATCAAGCCGGAAAGAGAAGTCACACGACATGAGGGTGTGCGGAAGCTGCAAACTTAACCTACCTGGTGAGGTTTATAAAAAGCCAAACACTTCAAGAGATCACCATGAGAGTGAAATCAGGTATGTCTTTATCTCCCTAATTTTGCGTCTATTCTATCGACATAACACAATTGAGAAATCACACAAGAGGCAGTTGTTTGTTATTAATTGTTTCATCATCCTATCATTGTTGTTGTCCACCATTGTTGTTTTGTCTTGTATGGTCATATCCCTCGTATAACCCGTTGAGCCATTCCTCCTTGTTTTGTTTGGTCTTTTCTCCATCTTTTATTATTATCACTTCCGGGTAGCACTTATCGTTTTCTCTTAAGTACAACTGTGTGAAAATTGTAAGTTTGGGGTGGCCGATATATGTGTATGAAAGTAAAAAAAAAAAAAAAGAAAAAAGAGAAAGAAAAAAAAGGGGAGAGAAAAAGAGAACAAACAAAAGAAAAAAAAGAAAGGGGATTGAACACACATGGGCCCAAAGAAAAGTAAAAACCCGTAAAAACGGGGAATATAAGAAGAACACCCCATATGAAAAAAAAAAAGAATGATAAGAGTAACGTAAGTGCGGAAAAACCAGTTGTGTACCCATTCACTGTTTATCCAACCTCCACCTCAGCCCCGTTACAACCCATAAAGACCTCAAATTGTGTGATTCCTTTTTATTGTGTAGTGAAAGTAGGATACTCGCAAAGTCAAGGGTTGATATCGCATATTTTGATCTGAGCGAAAAATACTTTAACCAAGAGAGAAATGGTGAGAAGTGTGACAAGTTTGCAGGTGAAACACATTTTGAATTGAAGTGTGACGGACAACAAGGGGCGATGAGTTTCAAAAGCTGACTCAAGGAAGGGATTCAAGTTGCGAATGACATCGGCTATGTTGTGGTACCAAAGGAAAATTCAAGGTGTCCTTTGTTTGTTCGCTTGCATCGCTTGAGGACAAGCAATGAGATAAGTTTGGGGTTGTGATCGGTCACCATTTTACACTCAATTTCATCATAAATTCGACACACGATCATCATGTTTGGTAACACTTTGTGTTTATTTCCCAATGTTTTCTTTAATTTATCTAGTTTTAAGTTTATTTGTGTGAAGTTTGTTTTTGTGTCATTCTCATTGTAAGTTAGGTGCTTTTTATCTCGTTTGGTAATGGTTTCAGTTTAGCTTAAGATTGATGGAAGATCGCATGGCCAAGAGGTGTGAAATAGGAAGCAAAAAGCCAAGAAGGAACATATGGGCAGAGGCGGACACGGTCTGACCGTGTCGCCTGACACGGCCGTGTCCGACCTCCTGAAGAAAGTAGACCATCAGACCAGAAGCTGACACGGTCTGCCCGTGTCAAGTGACACGGCCGTGTCAGCTGTGCGGACCAATTTTCTGAATTTTGGTTTTTCCAATATTTTTAAAGTCCAAGGGCAGTTTAGGTATTGCGGCTGAAATCTGAAAACCTAGGGAGATTAAAAGAGATTGAAAGACAAGGAGAAGGCACTTTTTGGATCGTACGATAGAATTCACAAGAAAGGAGAGATAGCTTCATCAAGGATTGGGAAGACGAAGAGATTCAACGGTGGACACCATTGAAGATCCGAGTTCTCTTAATTGTTGTAATGTCTAAACTCTTTGATTCTGTTTTCTTGAATATTATGAGAGGCTAAACCCCCCAATGCCAGGGGGGTGTCCCTGATTTGCATTGTAATGACTCTGAATATCGTTGTTCTTTAATCAAGCTTTCATATTTTGCAATTTAATTGTTTAATGTTTTTATTGCTTTCTTTGTCGGCAAAACAAGATTGATCCACGGTTAACAATCTGTAGGACTACGGTTGTTAAGGTTTTTAAACAATTAAATCTTATTGTTATCACCTAGGCCTAGGGATACCGTAAGGTTATTTGAAAAATTCTTGATTATTTACATCTTTGGTTCACAAGCCTTGTTTCTAAGGACTTAGGCATTAGGGTTGCAAACCAAAAGGTTTTCACTAAGGACTTAGGAAAACACCCTTAAGAACAGATAGTTGCATCATATGAACTTGTTGAAGAGATCTTATTACAGAGTCATTAGAAGGCTAATCATACACCTACCTTGGCATTACTCTTAATTTACACACAAAAGCTATTTTACTTTCAGCTTATTTATTTGAATTTTATTATTTCAAGATTTCAATATAAAACCCATATACCATTTTGTTTAATTGACTATTAAAATAATTTATATTTACTACGCAATCCTCGTGATCGATACTTGGGGTAAAACCCATTAGAACTACACCGGTAAAAATAGTACACTTGCTATTTTTACGATCACCGCCCTTTTAGGTTTTCAGCCTACCAGGATACCCTTTTTTGCCCAAGTCGCCCTTTTGGGTTTTCAACTTGCCGGGTGTACAATTTTTCTATATATATATCCCTAATTTTTGCCCGAACCCTTTTGGTTCACCGGGATGCCCTCACTTTTGCCTAGGTACGTCGACCTAGAGGGTCTTATTTATGCGTAGTATTTGTTGACTATGTCTGGATTCACAGGATGTGGAAAGTCTTCACCATCCATAGTAGTGAGTATCATTGCTCCTCCAGAGAATATCTTCTTAATTACGAATGGTCCTTCATATGTGGGCGTCCACTTGCCCCTAGGATCTCCTTGTGGTAGAATAATTGTCTTTATAACCAAGTCACCAGTCTGGTATGCTTGTTGCTTGACTCTCTTGTTGAACGCCTTGATTATACGCTTCTGATATAACTGCCCATGACAAACAGCCGCAAGCCTCTTCTCATCAATCAGGTTTATCTGGTCTAGTCGAGTTTGGATCCATTCATCTTCCTCTAACTCTGCATCTTTCATAATTCTTAGAGATGGAATCAGAACTTCAATCAGTAACACTGCTTCCATGCCCTAGACTAGTGAAAATGGGGTTGCCCCAGTTGAGGTGCGTGTTGAAGTGCGGTAACCATGAAGAGCAAATGGTAACATCTCATGCCAATCTTTGTAAGTAACGGTCATCTTCTGTACAATCTTCTTTATGTTCTTGTTGGCGGCCTCCACTGCGCCATTCATCTTTGGTCTATAGGGAGAAGAGTTGTGGTTTCTGATCTTGAACTGCGTGCAAAGTTCAGTAATCATCTTGTTGTTCAGGTTGGTACCGTTGTCTGTGGTAATCCTTTCGGGGATGCCATATCGACAAATAAGGTTGTGCTTAATGAATCGAGCCACCACATTCTTAGTAATGGAGGCGAATGAAGCAGCTTCTACCCATTTGGTGAAGTAATCAATGGCCACAAGGATGAAACGATGTCCATTGGAAGCAGTAGGTTTGATTTCCCCGATCATATTGATGCCCCGCATTGCAAAAGGCCAAGGAGCAGTCAGGACATTTAGTAGAACTGGAGGTACGTGTACTTTGTCAGCATATATCTGGTATTTGTGGCACGTTCTAGAATGTCGGTGGCAGTCTGTTTCCATAGTGGACCAGTAGTAACCCGCTCTCAGAATCTTTTTAGCCATAGTATGTCCACTAGAGTGAGTTCCAAAGGTACCGTCATGCATATCTTCCATAATCTCTTCTGCTTCCTTCTTGTTCACACAACGAAGTAGGGTTGAATCATGATTGCGCTTGTATAAAGTTCTGTTGCTCAGAAAAAACTTGGATGCGAATCTCCTTAGGAACTTCTTGTCATTGATAGATGCCCCTTCAGGGTATTACTGAGCTTCGAGATATCTTTTTACTTCATGAAACCATGGATTTTCTTCAGCCTTGTCAGTAACTATCTCGTAACAGTATGCCGGTTCGTCATGTCTTTCAATAATAACTATAGGAGCCTCATTATCCCATCTGACCTTGAACATGGATGACATAGTAGCTAATGCGTCTGCCAATTGATTCTCTTCTCGGGGAATGTGTTCAAACGTAATCTCTTCGAAGTGTGGAATCAAAGATAGCACCAAATCTTTGTAAGACATGAGATTAGGATGCTTCGTGTCCAATTCTCCTTTGATCTGACTAATTACTAGGGCTGAATCCCCATATACTTTCAAGAACTTGATTCTTAAGTCGATAGCAGCTCTGAGACCCAAGATACACGCTTCATACTCAGCCATATTGTTGGTACAATCGAAACAGAGTCTTGTTGTAAATGGAGTGTGTCCACCTGCTGGAGAGATAATTACAGCGTCAATACCATTACCAAGTGCGTTCGAAGCTCCGTCAAAAGCCATGGTCCATCGGGATCCTGGTTTAGGTCCTTCATCCGGACCAGGTTGTTTATAATCAGTAACAAGCATAACATCCTCATCTGGGAATTCGAAACTCATAGATTGATAATCGTCTACAGCTTGTTGGGCCAAGTGGTCTGCCAACACACTTCCCTTGATCGCTTTTTGTGTCGTGTACTGAATGTCGTATTCTGTTAGTATCATTTGCCATCTTGCTATTCGTCCAGAGAGAGCGGGTTTCTCAAATACATACTTGATAGGATCCATTCTAGAAATCAATAAAGTGGTATGGTTCAACATATATTGTCTTAGTCGGCGAGCAGCCCATGCCAAAGCACAACAAGTTTTCTCGAGCAGTGAGTATCTTGTTTCACAGTCGGTAAACTTTTTGCTAAGGTAGTATATTGCATGCTCTTTTCGACCAGACTCGTCATGTTTCCCCAGTACACACCCCATTGAGTTCTCCAATACTGTTAAGTACATAATTAGAGGTCTTCCTTCAACAGGTGGTATCATAATCGGAGGTTCTTGAAGATATTTCTTGATCTTGTCAAAAGCTTCTTGGCATTGGTCATTCCATTTCACTGCTTGATCTTTCCTTAGTAACTTGAAGATCGACTCACAAGTAGCGGTCATATGGGAGATAAACCTGGCAATGTAGTTCAAACGTCCCAAGAATCCTCTAACTTCTTTCTCATTCCATGGAACCGGCATTTCTTGTATGGCTTTTACTTTCGTAGGGTCAACTTCAATACCTTTACTGCTAACAACGAACCCTAGTAGCTTACCAGACCTCACAACGAAAGTACACTTGTTTGGATTCAGTCTTAACTTGTATTTCTTCAACCTATCAAACAACTTCTGCAGGTGGACCAGATGTTCGTCTTCAGTGTTGGACTTTGCAATCATATCATCAACATAGACCTCTATTTCTTTGTGAATCATGTCATGGAAAAGAGCCACCATTGCACGCTGATACGTTGCCACTGCGTTCTTCAGCCCAAACGGCATGACCTTGTAACAGAATGTGCCCCAAGGAGTAGTGAAAGTTGTCTTTTCCATGTCTTCGGGTGCCATCTTAATTTGATTATAACCTGAGAAACCATCCATGAAAGAAAATATTTTGCATTGCGCAGTGCTATCAACTAGAATGTCAATATGTGGTAGGGGAAAATCATCTTTAGGACTTGCTCGATTCAAATCTCTATAGTCTACACACATTCTGACCTTTCCGTCCTTCTTGGGTACCGGTACTATATTGGCGATCCATGGTGGATAACTTACTACTTTCAAGAAACCGGCATTGAATTGTTTCTCAACCTCTTCTTTGATCTTCTGAGCCATGTCAGGTCTGCTTCTTCGTAACTTCTGTTTAACTGGAGGACTGTTTTCTTTGATAGGTAGACGGTGGACCACAATATCAGTATCGAGCCCAGGCATATCTTCGTAGGACCAAGCAAATATCTCAACATTGTCTCGTAGCATCTGAATTAATCTTTGTTTGACCATATTCTCTAGTTCAGCCCCTATCTTGATTTCCTTCTTTTCTTTGTCAGTGCCTATATTCACAACCTCAATTGGCTCTTCGTGCAGCTGTATAGTCTTTTCTTCTTGCTCTAGTAGTCTGGTAAGTTCTCTGGGCACTTTGCAATCTTCCTCACCTTCATTCTCAGCTTGGTAGATCGGATTTTCAAAGTCATATTTAGCAATAGCAGAGTCGTTATCAATAGGATCCAAAGTGGATATGGATCTGCAGTGCATTATGTGGGTGTGTGTAAGAACACATAGCTATAGGAAAGTAAAGAAAATAAAAGCGAACACACAATTTTGAATACGAAACGTCCAATGTTTTATTGAATGAAAATATGCTTATGAAATGACAAGCCGTAACAATGGACCGTTGTGCCTCGGGCAGGACATACGACTTTAAAGTTTATTGTTTATTGAAATACAGAAATTAAAATTGGAAAACATAAAGGAAAGCAAAGCAAAACTAAGAACGACAATTACTCCTGACTGGAGATAGAGACAATGTCTTCAGTCTTCCAGTTGTTCAGCCCTTCGTCAGGTGTAGGAAAGATCCACTTGTCCAGGTTGCAACCATCTTCGTCTTCTCCTATGCCATTGACCCCTTTGCTGATGAAACGATACTTCAGACCTTCTGGGCGAGAGTGTTGTTCTCCCTTCTGATCTTTAGCAGTGCGGCCTAAACCCCATTTGTTGGATTTGTACGGAATGTCAGGTAGTTGCCCCCAGATAGTGCAGCCACCTTCTTCTACCACAGCCCTAGCGTCTTTCAGAGAAGCCATTGTAAGAGGAACCCTAGTAACTTTAGGAACATCATTGATGGGTTTAGTCTCAGGAACCACTTGAGGGACCAATTCGAACGCTTGACGGGGAGATTCAAAGGCTTCTCCAGTGAATTCAACATACTTGGTCTCATCTATGAAGCTCACCACATATTCTTCCTCGCCATACACAGTGACAATCTTGCCTTTCGCCGGATATTTCAGTTTCTGATGGAGAGTTGATGTCACAACATTTGCCCTATGTATCCAAGGACGCCCAAGTAGACAGGAATAAGCGGGATGAATGTCCATCACATAGAACACAGTGTTGAAAGTCTGGGAACCTACTCTGATCGGGAGCTCAACTTCGCCATATACAGTACTCATTGAACCATCGAAAGCTTTTACTATCACATCACTGGATTTTAGCACGATTCCTCCAGGGTTGAGTTAGTCCAGCACCAACTTGGGTAGTACATTCAAAGATGAACCATTGTCAACTAGCACGTGAGCTAGAGTGGTGCCCCCACATTCAATGGATATATGTAGAGCTTTGTTATGATTCTTTCCACTAGGACTTAGATCAGCATCAGAAAACCCAAGGTAGTTATCTGTCGTCAGGTTTGCAATATAATTCTCGATTTGAGTGACAGAAATCTCTTGTGGCACATGAGCGGCATCTAGAAACTTCATCATAGCTTTGGCGTGAGTCTTGGAACAACTTAGGAGTGACAACATAGAAATCTTGGAAGGAGTATGCCCCATTTGTTTAACAATGTCGTAATCATTCTTGCGGATGATCTTCAGGAACTCATTTGCTTCTTCAGAAGATGGATTTTCAGTAACGGTCTCAACTGGCGTCTGGACAGGTTCATGCAATGGTCCTTTACCTCGAGTATCATCATTTTGATTAGGAATAATTGTAACAGCAGGTGAAGTAGTGTTTAGAGAGATCTCTGGAGAAAACACTCTTCCACTTCTTGTCACTTTACTAGTTCTAGCAATATTACCCACATCAGGATTAACGTCTTCAACAACCTTTTCGGATACCAACTCTTGTTTAACCCCCTGAATATAGACCTCAGCACCATAGTTCCAAGGGATAGCCTTATCGAAAGAATATGGGATTGGACCAGACTTAGTGATGATCAGAGGAGCCACACGGGGTTCTGATAAGTGCCAAAATGTACTTATTTTGTGTATGTAAATAGTGGCACTTATCGATACTTATGTTAATACCGTTTGAATAATTCCCCGTTTTGTGTATAAATACGTATACTTTGTGAATAGTTGTATTTTCATATACTTTTATACCATTTGATAGTTTTTCCTTTGTTTTTATAGGTATTCATGCTTATTGGAGCCTTGAGGAATAAAGTGTCAAAGACACGGCTTCGATTTCGCAATTTTGGTGAAAGCCCGCTTAGCCACCGTCAAGCGGACTTCCAAAGACTCAAAATAAGGATGACCAAAATCATCATTTTGGGTTCCATTCATTCATTATTGGATAGAGCATTGAATAAGCTTTCCAACGCTTCGAACCGGGCGCAATTCGGAGTTACGGTTCTCGAGTTATGGCGAAAACAAAATCTGATTTTTAGCAGACTCCGCTAAGCGGAGGGGGTCCGCTGAGCGGAGCTCCGGCGGAGCAAATCAGAGTCTGGATGCAATTTTGAGTCCGCTGAGCGGAGGGGGTCCGCTAAGCGGACCTGCTAAGACAGCAGCTCGTTAAAAGGGGCCAAAATCACATTTTTAGGTCATGGGTTGGGTATTTTTGAGTCCCAACACCATCAACTTCACTCTTAGAGTAGAATTGGCTTAGAAAACAACTTCGGAGGTTGCATAAGGATGATCGGGGGTGGATTGAGCGTCGAACGGAGCTGACAAACCGGGAGATCTTTGGTTCATTTCTCTTCTTCTTTGTGTATTTCTCTTTGGTTGGGTTTGTTTGTATATTTACTTGAATCTTATGTATATTTATCGATTATAATGTTATATTTAACTTGCTTTACGAATCTGTGTTGATGTTATCCTGGATTTTTGCTCTATGCTGGGGATTTTGGGTGCTTTAGAGATAAACTTCTTGAATCCTTATCTAGGATGATAATCTGTTGGTTCTGAACTCTAGAGATAGATTTAGAGCTAGCATTCACTGTGGGTATCTGTACTTAATGCTTTCGTGTTTGAGCGGCGCGCGAGAGATCGCCGACGCGAGAATACGGATGTTCTCGCGACTTCGCGTTAGAGATAACCTTAGTTGTGAGATGATCTCGTTTGTGCTCCAGAGATGGACGCTTATGTGAGAGATACGTGATGACATAGATGAGTATCGTAGGTTGAGTATAATGGGTTGGTAAGTGTATGTTTGTGAAGAGTGAATATATTTACATTCCTGATAAGTTATTTCTCTTCTAAGAATGTGTTTATTCTTTTCTTGTCTATATCTTTGTTTACTTTTTGCTCATTCAAACCCAAGCTCGAAACCGTAGAAACTGTTGAATGGCATCTCTCCATCTCTGAGGACGATAATTCCCGGATCAATATTTCCAAATCTTTTCTGTTGCTTGCCCTATACTGCATTCAACAAAATGGCGCCGTTGCCGGGGATGGTTGTGATTGCATCGCAATAGTTTTTGTGGTTTTGAGCTTTGTATATATCGTATATATTGTATAGTTTCACTTGTATATATTTACTTGTTTATGTTCACCATATAGTTACTTGTATATGTTTGCATACAAGTATACTTTGTTGGTGAATGTTGGTGAAACACGTTGAGATCGGAACAGTTCATTATTCAAAATCTTCACTTTTCAACTTGTGAATCCAACATTCACCTATTTTCTCTTTTTGTATGATAATAATTGTATTTGTTTCAAACTTGTACATATGTGTTTGTTTGTGTATATAGTTGTATACTTTCGTTTTTATGTTTGTTTAATTGTTGTATATATTTGTACCCATAACGTTTGTTGAGTGGTTGGTTAGGACACTTTCTTAGGCTTGTGCGGTGAGACGTCACATGGCATGATTGGAGGAAGCTACTTTCCAAACACCGAAACAATAAAGGCGTCGAGCTAATGACGTAAAACAAGCGCTTGTTGGGAGGCACCCCAACGGATGTAAATGTTGTTTATATTTCTGTTTATGAGGTATTTAGGTGAAGTGGCGAGTGATTGAAACAGCTGGTGATTTTCTGATTTTTCTGAGTTCTGATGTGCCTGCTAAGCGAGCTCAGCTCCGCTAAGCGAGCATAGCAGAATTTTGTTTTTCTGCTCTATACCACTGGGGTTCCTATTCCACTTGGTTCACTCCTTTTTCCCACTTTCACCAAGGCTAATTATTAATATATATTAGTTTTGTTTTTCTAATTCTTTTGTTGGTTGTTTGTACTCACATTTTGTTCGGTGATTCGAAGATTTTTGAGGTGATTTTCCAAAGCTTGAGTGTTTCAACTTGCAGATGTATGGTAGAATATTGTTTTTGAAGTTGTATCATTCAAGGTACTCATTTATCGCTTTCTATAGCATAACATGTTTAGGAAACTTTTCATTTGTACAATTACCATACGATTCATTCTTTTGCCTTACTTGCTTGTTGATTGAATCACTTTAGTTCCCAAACCATAAATGTGAGGAAGCTTTCCATTATTTACATATGCTGGAGGCCACAATCTTTGTTTTAACTGGATTTTATTATGCTTAATCTTTTGTTTATGTTGATTTTATGAAAGCATGAAAAGGATCAAGGCATTTTGATTCATTTTGAGCACAACCACCATAACCAAATAGTCAATTCACCTTGTGAGTGTGTGATCATTTGTTAACCCTTTTGAGCCTTTTTGTCAATGTCCATGTTGTATTTGCTAAATGCTTATCTTTGAGTGTTTAGTTCTCATTTTTGCATGGATGATTGATTCTTTGTTTTCTTGAACCCTCAACCATGATTTTTGGTATGAATTTTTACCTTGCCTTAGAAAGTATGGAGTATTCATATGATGGTGTGGTTGAATTCAAGTTGGGGAGAGAAATGGTTGCTACTTATTTGGTTGTTGCTATGAGGTTGAAAAGAAAGAAAAAAGAAAAAAAATGTGAAAAAGAAAGAAAAGAAAAAGAAAGAAAAAATGTGAAAAAGTTTTGAAAAACAAAAAGAAAAAAGAAGCGAATAATTATAAGTATGGTGTCTTGGTTGTGACAACTTGGAATAAGGAAGAAGTTTAATCGAGATTTTGTTGTTTGAATCTTTGGTGGATTGATCACTCCCTTAGGTTTAGGCAAGTTTTTGTTTCGATTAGCCTTAGGATATATCCCTTGTTTGTTAACCAAGCCACATTACAACCTTGAAAAGTCCTTGTGATTCTTGCTTTTGTATCTTCAATGTGATTTTTAGATGAGTGCATAATTTAATCTTTTGTTTGCAAGATTGTTGGATGAGTGTTAAAAGTCCTTTACCTTTGTGTGTTCTTCATCCATTGATGAATTTTTACTAGGTGTGATTCATGATGTAAGCATGTATTGTGTTAGAATGTTTTGTATGCTTTTTGTGCTTAGGATTCGTTTCGTTTACATGTTGTCGTTGTAGGATAGTGGTAAGTATTTACTTTGTTTATACGTTTTTCTATTAAGCCATACATTTATTTTTGGTTTTCAAAACTTGTTGAATCACAATTCTTTGGTTTATTACTTTTGATTCTTTGATTTATTTGACATTGTTTGAGGACAAACAAAGTTTCAAGTTGGGGAGAGTTTGATAAGTGCCAAAATGTACTTATTTTGTGTATGTAAATAGTGGCACTTATCGATACTTTTGTTAATACCGTTTGAATAATTCCCCGTTTTGTGTATAAATACGTATACTTTGTGAATAGTTGTATTTTCATATACTTTTATACCATTTGATAGTTTTTCCTTTGTTTTTATAGGTATTCATGCTTATTGGAGCCTTGAGGAATAAAGTGTCAAAGACACGGCTTCGATTTCGCAATTTTGGTGAAAGCCCGCTTAGCCACCGTCAAGCGGACTTCCAAAGACTCAAAATAAGGATGACCAAAATCATCATTTTGGGTTCCATTCATTCATTATTGGATAGAGCATTGAATAAGCTTTCCAATGCTTCGAACCGGGCGCAATTCGGAGTTACGGTTCTCGAGTTATGGCGAAAACAAAATCTGATTTTTAGCAGACTCCGCTAAGCGGAGGGGGTCCGCTGAGCGGAGCTCCGGCGGAGCAAATCAGAGTCTGGATGCAATTTTGAGTCCGCTGAGCGGAGGGGGTCCGCTAAGCGGACCTGCTAAGACAGCAGCTCGTTAAAAGGGGCCAAAATCACATTTTTAGGTCATGGGTTGGGTATTTTTGAGTCCCAACACCATCAACTTCACTCTTAGAGTAGAATTGGCTTAGAAAACAACTTCGGAGGTTGCATAAGGATGATCGGGGGTGGATTGAGCGTCGAACGGAGCTGACAAACCGGGAGATCTTTGGTTCATTTCTCTTCTTCTTTGTGTATTTCTCTTTGGTTGGGTTTGTTTGTATATTTACTTGAATCTTATGTATATTTATCGATTATAATGTTATATTTAACTTGCTTTACGAATCTGTGTTGATGTTATCCTGGATTTTTGCTCTATGCTGGGGATTTTGGGTGCTTTAGAGATAAACTTCTTGAATCCTTATCTAGGATGATAATCTGTTGGTTCTGAACTCTAGAGATAGATTTAGAGCTAGCATTCACTGTGGGTATCTGTACTTAATGCTTTCGTGTTTGAGCGGCGCGCGAGAGATCGCCGACGCGAGAATACGGATGTTCTCGCGACTTCGCGTTAGAGATAACCTTAGTTGTGAGATGATCTCGTTTGTGCTCCAGAGATGGACGCTTATGTGAGAGATACGTGATGACATAGATGAGTATCGTAGGTTGAGTATAATGGGTTGGTAAGTGTATGTTTGTGAAGAGTGAATATATTTACATTCCTGATAAGTTATTTCTCTTCTAAGAATGTGTTTATTCTTTTCTTGTCTATATCTTTGTTTACTTTTTGCTCATTCAAACCCAAGCTCGAAACCGTAGAAACTGTTGAATGGCATCTCTCCATCTCTGAGGACGATAATTCCCGGATCAATATTTCCAAATCTTTTCTGTTGCTTGCCCTATACTGCATTCAACAGGTTCAGCAGAAATCTTGAATGGAGCTTTAGTAGGGATCTTCAACGGAGCTTTGGAAATTACCGACACGTCTTCAATCTTCAAGCCACGGGAGAAACCTTCGCACAAATTCTCTATAGAAGGAATATTTTCAAACCTGATAGTGCGACGATCCATCCAACCTTGAATACCTCTTTTCAGGTTCTCACGACCAATGGGTTGGGAAGCACAATAATAACAACCTGGGTCGCACCCCGGAAATAAACCAGCTTGCAGCAGCTTTCTCTTGATGTCAGGGAGGGGAGTTGACAGATCTCTCACATCATAGACATGGACCGTGTCTATGATAGCGTTAACAGCCTTGTCATGTTTTGGCATGGGAGCAGTAATGACATTCGGAGTTTCCAGCGGATCAAACTCGATTTCACCAGCATCTATCATGTCTTGGATCTTATCTTTCAATGCCCAGCAGTTATCAGCATTGTGTTTAGGGCTATTAGAGTGGTACACACATTTTGCATTAGGATCATAGTTTGGAGACGTAGTAGTGACATTCTTCGGAGGATCTCTTATAGTGATCAAATTGGCCTTCAACAGATGCTGCAGGGCTTGAGATAAAGGCATGTTGATTTTAGTGAATTGCCTTCTAGGTGCGTCTGACCTACGCTGATACCCTTGTCTAGAAGCTTGTTAAGGTGTTGGTGTAGAGATGAGGACAGCTCCAACAGATTGATTCTGATCATTCTTATTACGGCCCCTCTGACTATGAACAACATTAGACTCATTTCTTCCATGATAGGGCTTTTTTGCAGTACCAGAAGATGCGCCTACTAGAATCTTCCCACTTCGAATACCACTCTCCACTCGTTCTCCAGACAATATGAGATCAGTGAAACCAGATGAGGAACTACCCAGCAAATGACTATAGAACAACCCAGTTAGCGTGCCCATGAACATGTCCACCAATTCCCTATCAGTCAAGGAAGGTTGGACTCTTCCAGCTAAATCTCTCCACTTTTGAGCATACTCCTTGAAACTTTCCTTAGGTCCCATAGACATGCTTTGTAGTTGCATGCGAGTTGGTGCGAGGTCAGAATTATATTGATATTGTTTGTAGAAAGCAGCAGCCATGTCCTCCTATGTGCGAATATTGGCATTCTCCAGCTGATAATACCATTCTAGTTGAGTCCCAGACAGACTCTCCTGGAAGAAATGAATCCACAGTCTCTTGTCTCCAGTATGAGGTTGGATTTTCCTCACATACGATCTCAGGTGCATCTTGGGACAGGAGACTCCATCATACTTAGCAAAGGCGGGAGTTTTGAATTTCAGAGTTATAACGACTCCAGGAATGAGTCCCAGCTCTTCAAAATCCAACCCAGGTACCTTCTGAATTTCCATATTTCTCAGACGCTCTTCTAGTAGCCTATACTTCTCGTCAGAATAGTCTTCGTCTTGAGGACAGTCTTCTTCATCCTCATCTTGACCAGCAGAGCCTACATTACTTCCAGCATCGGTCTTGACACTGATGTTATCATCTTCTTCCTCGTCTTTGGGAATTTCAGCTTCTTCCGCCTTTCTGGGAGGACCTTTGAATCTTCTTCCCAAGTTGAGAACACCTTTAGGTTTATTAGCTTTCTTCTTCTTTGTCAAGAGTGATTTCAGCTCGTCTTGCCCCTTGGACAAATTCAGAATTAAAGCTTGGAACTCAGCATTCTGAGCTTGGAGATTTTTGACAGATTGTTCAAGATCCATTTTCTCACTGAAATAAACAGCGGAAAGATGAGGTATTTGCTTTATAAAACCTGTGATGTAATGTTTATGAATGGTATGTTTATGCATATGCAATGTTTTCGAGGACCTTGGAATTCAAATTTGTTTAAAACCAAACAAAAAAGAAACTTTATTAATAATGCTTAAGGAAAAAATTGTAAATTGCTTTATTATTCTCTTTTACAATAGTGAAAGCATAAAACTAGAAATAAAATAAAATCATAAAACTAGTGATCGGTAAAATAGCAAGTGTACTATTTTGCCTCTTGTAATAATAAGGAAAATTCCCCGAATATCGATCTCAGGGACTACGCAGGAATAATGAGTTCAATTCAAAGTTCAATTAAACAAAAACTTCAATTGGGTTTTGTTTGGTGATTATCACTTAGCGAACAGTAAAATAAGCAGCAAATGAAATTGACCTTTTTAACAAATATGAGTAACATGCTAGGGATAATGGATGATTGACAATGTAACAACTCTGAAATCTCTATTCCAACAACTTATTTTCAAAATCAATTACCAGTTCTTAAGGTTGTTTGATCCTAAGTCCTTAGTGAAAAAACCTTTGATCCTTCATCCTAAACCCTAAGTCCTTAGAAATTTACGATGAAATCAAGCACTTAAGTTATCAAGAATATCTGGTTACTATAAGGTAATCCTAGTCCTAGGTAATATCAATTATAGCATATTCTCATGAAAGCATTATCAATGGTGGTCCAACCTAAACGATAATCATACATCAATTCCGATTTGTCCGAAAGGAAAAGCATTAGAAACATCAAGAGAATAAATCAACAATGAAAAACATGATTGTTATTGCAATTGCAAACTCAGAGTCATTACAAAGTGAAATCAGAGCCACCCCCTAGCATTGGGGGGTTTAGCTACTCATAGTAATCAAAGAAAACACAATAATAAATAAAGACATTACAAGAAATTGGAGGAGATTGAATCTTCAATTGCTTCCGTTCATGAATATCTTCTTCTCTCCCTAACCCTTGCTTTCTCCAATCTTCTATTGTATTCTTTTCTCTAATCTGTCAAAAAGTCCTCTCTCCTTACACAAACCTTGTTTAAATAGTATTAGCATCAGTCTTAGTGTCCACAAAAAGTCAAAAGTACCCTTAATACAAGACAGAGTAAAACAGATCAAAAAGTGAAGTTTCTGTCCGCATCCATCTACACGGGCCGTGTTGATTAACACGGATGCCCGTGTTGATTTTCTGATTCACGTGACTTTTTGTTTGTTGCAGGCCCATCAACATGGGCAGTGTGGATTAACACGGGCGCCCGTGTTGATTCACTGTTTTCAGCTCGTTCACTCCTTTCCTGAAGCTTTCAACACGGGCCGTGTTGATGTACACGGGTGCCCGTGTTGATGTACTGATTCTTCAAAAATTCCCATCTTTTAGCCTTCCAGAGTCCCTCAAGTCCTGTCATTAGTTTCTCTGATCACACGCATCAACCTACAACAATGACACTACCAAACGAAGGCGTAAAGAGGATCTTTTGACATAAACTTTAAACCAAATGCAATGCAATACTATAAATTAATAAATATGATAAACTTAGCTTAAAAAGCAATAAAACAACCGAATGTGTTACCAAGATGATGAATTTGTGTCGGATGAAAGACATAACTTAATAGAAATGGTGACCGATCATAACCCCAAACTTATCTCATTGCTTGTCCTCAAGTAATGTATTGAGACTAAATAGAGGTCACCCACGAATTTCTCCTATCCACAACACAGCCTGTGTCTTTCGCGATTTGGATTTTCCTTCCCGAACAAGCTTCTGATTTCCTAAATCGAACTATCTACCACACTTTCACATCAGAGGGCTTCTTTACATGCAAACTTTTCACACTCTCACCAGTTCTCTCGGGGTTAAAGTGTTTGCACTCACAGTACCAAAGTATGCAATATCAACTCTTAATTTTGAATTTACTCTATCTTCACTACACAACCAGATTCCACACACTTTATGAGGTCTTTTGGGTTGTAACGGGGTTCAGGTACGGTAGGATAGACAAACGAATGGATAACAAAGGGTTTTGGATTCGGCATTCATGTCATTTTTCTCATTTTTGTGCCTCAATAATAACCTGGGGGTTTATTCAACTTTGATTCTCCACTCAATTTTTTCTATGAGCATGTTAAAGTCTTTAGTCTTTAGTCATACGCAAAATCAGAGTGATAAGGTCATACCTGACTGAACTCTCATGATGATATTTTAGTGTTTGGCCTTTGTACTCTCACCATGTTGGTTATGCTTACAAGCTCTGAAGCCTCCTCGTGTCATGTGGTTTCTTTTCCGACTCGGGTATACCATACAACCATTTCGGTTCGGTGTTACCAAATCGCGTCCAACCTTTAATTTTATCATTTCATGGCTGCATCAACTTCCGGGGTGCCTCGAGAGATCAAGTATAGGGAGTATCTTTCATCCACTAGCTATCAATCTCGGATTCATCCAACAACTATTTGTCACTCTGTAACACAATGGTACTAAAAAATAGAAATGCTAAAAACAAAATGAAAACAGAAACAAGAGCACTGCAAGAAAACCCCCCACACCTGAACTAAACATTGACCTCAATATTTTAGCCCACTGCGGAAAGGACTCACATAGGGTACATCAACTCCAGTTGTCGCTTTCAAGCTTTCACCAGAAAAATCCCCTTTTTATTACCTGAAATAAAACAAAACAAAAAGACACATTGTGATACGGTGAACTGACTTTTAAAGAAATGTCGCGGTAAGCAAGAGTCACCACCGACTTTTATATTATCCAATTTAAAGAAAGGCTAAAAGAACAGAAAAAGACCTTTTAAAAAAATTATGAGTTCGGGGGGTAGGTTATACAAAGGGAAGGTTTAAGGCACCCTTTGCATCCATGGTTTTCCATGGGCTCTTAATTGCTTGGCTCACTTGTTTTCAAAAAATGTTTGTAATGTGAATAAGAAAAGATTTTGAAGAAGAACTTTAGCTTGTAAATAAGCGTAGTCTTTTGAAAAGATTTTTTTGAAAAGAAGTGGGAAAAGATTTTGAATTTTTGAATTTGAATTGAAAAAGAGCAAGCAATTAATAGCAACTACCCTTAAATTATAAAAATGTTCTTTTAGCTTTTCAGGGCTGTCCACACCATAGGAGGGTAGGAAGTCCTTTTATTAATTGTAAAGGTTCATCGAAATTATCGTTCTCCATAAGACTGACCCTGCCATAAAGAGGGCAGGTAGTCTAAGGGAAGGATATAATAGTCATTAATATTTTTAGGCATCATGCGAGGATACCTTAGCAATTGGGACAATCATCGTGTTTTTTCGAGGCAGCATCGAGGGACTAGATCTCATATGATGATTTCAATAACTTTAAGGCAACTTTTGATTTAGGTATCCTCGGAATTGAGGGACTTGACTATTTTTCACAAATAAAGCAACAAGGCAACAAGGCAACAAGAGAGGGTTACCCTAAAGGTGTGTGTGTGGCACAATCACGTGGTTAAATTCGGATATTTATCTTGTAAATAATGTTAGCTACATTCGATTAATTATTTTGCACTCCCTAGGATTACTAACCACGCATTTTAAAATAAAGGCAGAATTAAAAGTTCCTACGCTATTACAATAAACACCTGCAGGCAGAAAAATAAAGGCGGAAAAGTAAGGCAGAAAAATAAAACTAAACTATTACAATAAACCCTTGCAAGCCTATACACATTTTCTAGAATTTAAAATAAATAGTAAAAGCGAAACTCAAAAATAGATAATTAAAGTTAAATGCAAAAAATTAAATAAAGGCAGAAATTTAAATAAAGGCAAAAATTAAATAAATAAACAAGTTTTACCCCCAAGGCTGGGAATTAGCACAAACATACGACAATCATAGAATATGAGGTGAGAAGAGAATGCTTTGAAGAAATTCAATGTTTGATTAAAAGGGTAAACCTAAACCTTTGGAGGTTAAAAAAACCTAGTGGGTAAAATAAATCTGCAGGCTAAAAACCTAAGCCTAGGTTAATGAACAACACCTACCAGTAATTACTAAGCCTAACTGCACTAAAGTAACATGGCAAGGGAAAGTCAATTGATTAAATGAACCTAATTAATCTAAATTGTTTTAATCTAAATTCAAATTAATTAGCATAAAAATCTTAATTTGATTAAATTAACCTAAGTCTAAAAATGTTATTGTTGAATTAACCTAAATTAAAAAAAATTAATTATTTAAACCTAAAACTAAATATTACTCTAAATTATTAATTTAAATTAAAAAAACAAATTAATTTTATAAAAAAAGATTTTAGAGTGGTTTATGAAAATAACATGAATTTTATGGTTTGAGGAAAAAAGATTAAGGTTTTCGTAAAAATTTAAATAATAAAACAATAAATCAATAATTAAAAAAATGAATTAAAGAAAAACCAGGATTTGATCTGATATGGTGTGGCTGGAGGTCCATGGAATGCCAATGAGATTTTCGAAGAGGCAAAAGCTTTATGCCCTAACAATGGTAAATCCATATTCTTGCACCGCTCCTCTTTAGCGAAAGGAAGTACCTGCAAAAATAAGATAAGAATAAGAATAAGAATAATAATAGTATAATAGTAATAATAACAATAATATAATAATAATAATAATAATAATAATAATAATAATAATAATAATAATAATAATAATAATAATAATAATAGTAATAGAAGCAATTAACAAAAATATTACTACTAATAATAATTATAAAAAAAAGGTTAGTAATGATAATAGTTACAATAAAAATAAAAAAATAAAAAATATTATAAAAAGGGTTTGGCCTCATATAATTTACAATTTTTCCAAGAAATAAAGAAAGGTTCAGAAAGTTAGATCATGGCTAAAAGGGCAAACATTCCCAAGGGTTTTTTTAAAAAAATATTATGATCCTAAAAACATAATTTTAAACTAAAATGTAGCAACAATGGCCAAAGCAATGATTTTAAAAAAACAAACCTCAGGTATCATCATTGGCAAAAAATATTGTAATTCTAGATAAAGTATTTGAAAAAGGTTTTTAAAAAAGGGGAGTTGAAAGAAAGTGTTTTGAAAAATAAAGAGGATGTCAAAAACATAAGAATTTTGATAAAAGGTGGCCTCAAGTATCATCATTGGCCAATGGCCAAAGGCCAAAAACTAAAGTTAGTATAAAAACATACATAAGGAGCCTCATATGTTAATCATCGGCCAAAAGGTTTTGAAAACAAAAGGTTTATTTTTAGTTTTGATAAAAAGATTTTTAAAAAGGTTTTTTTAAAAAATAAAAAAAGAAGAAGAAGATGCCTCATAGGAAATCATTGGCCAAGAACCAAGCAAAAGAAGAACAAAAGATATTGAAGAAACTCGGTGAATTGTTTTGTATGTAGGAATTAGGAATGAAGAATGGGGTTGAAGGTGTTAAAAAAATAAGGGTTTAGTTAGGAGAGAGTGAATTGAGAAATTGGTAATTGTTAGTTTTTTTTTTTAAAGTGTAGAACCTAGTGCTATTTATACATAAAAATTAGGTTTGTAAAAATATTAAAAGAATCAATTAATTAATTAATAAATCATAACTCTAAATCAAATATAATTTGATTTTGATTTCTGAAATATTTAACTAATTATGTTGATTCTTTCCTAAACTATACAATTATGAAATATTAAAAAATATGAACAAAATCTTTGGAAATCTTTTTTTTTAATGATTTTTGGACTAAAATTACAGAAAATAAAGATTTTAATAAAAAATAATATTTTAAAAATGCCTAATAAACAAATACGAAAATAATAATTAAATGATGAAAAAAATACTATTTTTGATTTTTTTTTAATAATTTATGATTTTTGGTAATTTTTGACTAAAAAATACATAAAAGTAAAAATTGACTACTTTAAAAAATGCCTATTTAATTAGTTCAAAAATTAAAATTAAAATGATAAAAAAAATGCAATTTTTGTGATTTTTGAATAAATGGAAATAAAGTTATAACTAAAATTAAAAAGCAAGTAAAAGGGAAAATGTTAGAAGTGGAATTCGAGCCCGGGACCTCTCGCTCTTATACCTTTTAACCTCAAATCCTTATCAACTGTGCTATGTCAATTATTCAAAATAAAATAACATTTGCAAATATATGAGAGCAAATTTTGGGGTATGACAGCTGCCCCTGTTCAATCTTCTTAAACTTGAGGATGTAGATTGGCTTGTGTGCCTGTCGGAATCTGAAGGTAGAAGAAGATTGAACACTATAATACCAAGAAATTTGCCCTTGCTGATGTAGGGACCTTTTTTGGAGATGGGCTTAAAGATGCCATCAGTTGATGTATTGACGTGTGTTAGAATGAGTCGTACGTTAGACTGTATCTGTGGTGTCAGAATTAAATTGTTGGCTCGGTTGCCCTGAGCGTCGGGATCATCTAAGTGAATTGATTGAGATAGGCTTAAAGGATTCCATCTGGATGTTGGGAGTATGAAGTGGGCTTAAAGATGCCACCTGACTTGATAGGTTGAAAGTCAGAATGAGTCGTACGTTAGACTGTATCTGAAAGGATATACTTAGGATGAGTCGTACGTTAGACTGAATCCACTGTATTGATGAATGTCAAAGTAAGCCGTACGTTAGGCTGTACTTTATGACGAGTCCTACGTTAGACTATGTCCAATTGCATCGATTGATGTCTGGATAAGCCGTATATTAGGCTGAAGGACGGGTCGTACGTTAGACCTGGTCTGATTGCATCGATAGATGTCTGGAGTGCTGTACGTTAGGCTGAAGGATGGGTCGTACATTAGACCGGATCCAATTGCATTGATAAACATCCGGAAAAGCCATACGTTAGGCTGTAGGATAGATCGTACGTTAGACCAGGTTCTCTGTGTTGATAGTTGTCAGAATACACCATACGTCAAGTTGTATCCTAGGATGAGTCATACGTTAGACTGGATCCTTTGTATTGAGAAGTACTAGAAGGAGCCGTACGTTAGGCTGTATCAGAGCTCGATGTATTGAGAAGTGTTTGTTGGAGATTGATCGTGTCAACACCGTTCGTAGTAACTGAATTAGATCTTGGAAAGATGATCGTGTCTACACCGTTCGTAGTAATAGAATTAGATCTCGGAATATTGATCGTGTCAGCACCGTTCGTAGTAACTGAATTAGATCTTTGAAGGATAATCGTGTCTACACTGTTCGTGATGATAAAATTAGATCTTTGAATGTTGATCGTGTCAGCACTGTTTGTTGTAACTGAATTAGATCTTGGGAAGATGACCGTGTCTACACCGTTCGTGATGATAGAATTAGATCCTTGTAGGTTGATCGTGTCAGCACCGTTCGTAGTAACTGAATTAGATCTTGAGAAGATGATCGTGTCTACACCGTTCGTGATGATAGAATTAGATCCTTGTAGGTTGATCGTGTCAGCACCGTTCGTAGTAACTGAATTAGATCTTGGAAGATGATCGCGTCTACACCGTTCGTGATGATAGAATTAGATCCTTATAGGTTGATCGTGTCAGCACCGTTCGTAGTAACTGAATTAGATCTTGGGAGATGATCGTGTATACACCGTTCGTGATGATAGAATTAGATCCTTGTAGGTAGATCGTGTCAGCACCGTTCGTAGTAACTGAATTAGATCTTGGAAAATGATTGTGTCTACACCGTTCGTGATGATAGAATTAGATCCTTGTAGGTTGATCGTGTCAGCACCGTTCGTAGTAACTGAATTAGATCTTGGAAGATGATCACGTCTACACCGTTCATGATGAAAGAATTAGATCTTTGAGAGTTGACCGTGTCAGTACCGTTCGTAGTAACTGAATTAGATCTTTGAAGATTGGAGATTTTGTTTATCTGTTCGTACCTGTATTCTGAAAAAGGTAAAGTTAAGCTTTATGCAATGTCATGATGCATGTATTATGTGATAAGTTTCTCAAAATGAATGAGAAACTTGTATGTATGAGTTTATCATGAGACGCTGTTTGCAATGTATGGATATGTATGTGATATATGATGTATGAACACGGCTTATGCCGTTTGGAGTGTATTCATGATTCCTCCTTGATTGAGAAAATAAGTTTCCATATCATTGTGATTTTGATGTCTGATCTTGTTTTGAAGATGCTCAGCTGGGGATTTATGATTTCTGCTTGGGGATGAGAACCATTTGGATGATTGATCTTGATGTACCCTGACTGGGGATAAGAGAGATGAATAACCCTGTTTGAAGAAGAAAAACGTGTCGGGGAACCGGCAGTGTCGAAGATGTAAACTCCGTTGAGGAACTAAGTCTCTGTTGGGAAGAGAACATTTGAAGATATCCTCTCGAGGACTACTCTGTGGGGATATGATCCTGTGAAACCGACACCGTGAGAAGGCATGGATGCTTTGAACGTTGCCCCCAGTATTATAGTAACTTCCATTCCTGGATTTGTAATGAATGTTGGTTGAAATGTCAAACAGGTTTTGCACAGCTTTGCCTCTACTAGTAGGGAATTTGAATAGATTTGCCTTGTGAGAACCTTATGAGATGTGTGCTATGGGAAACCCGCCCCTAGTAATCATAGACTGAGGATGATGCCCCTGACTGATCGAGAGGTAGCTTCAGACCCACTTGGTTGCATGCCTCTGATTGTTTGGCATTCTTGAGAGATTCTTGGAATCTTGACCTGATTGCCCCAGATCGACTGGATAAACTGTGTCATGCCCCTTGTATACATTGCTTCTGAAGTGGTTTTGTCTGTCGGGATAACTTTCAGTTATTAGTTGTACCATGTGCAAATTCTTCCTGATGCTAACATTCGAAATTATGTAGCAAAATATGTTTAATAATGAATTCATGAGATGCAGTGCGTATGTCTGTCTTGATTTTTTGAAAGCATTAAAATAGAGGATGTAAAAAGCGTGACGTTTATAAAACGTGATGTTTATAAAACGTGATGTTTGTAAAAGGAGATATCAACTCAGCTTTTATGGCAAACCTTAAGGAGTCAGGATACCTTTTTGGTGACAGTATGCTTTCGAACTTACCATGCTTCAGTTAGGACTTTCAAGGGTTGTAACGTGGCTTGGTTCACGGTTTAAGAAACAAAGGATAACGGCTCAAAGTTTATTTGTACCCATCCCAATCTTCGTGATGTTCTTCGATCCTATGCTCAGTTAACTTTGCGTTTAAGTCTTAGCAAAGCTTTGAAGTCGTAACATCGACATTTGATGATGGTTTCAGCACCGGCAGTTTATTTGGACAGGCAGTCCTCCTTTTTTGTAATTCTTTTTCTTTTTTTTCGAGGATTTGTAGTGACCTCTTTTTTGACATTGATTTTGTTATCCCTAACTTTTGCCTGAACTGTTTATTTTGAGGTTACAGTCAGCGGGATATTTCGATTTTTGATAAGTCTCCTTCATAGGTTTTGACTTAACAGCTTTTTCTTTTTGGTGGATATTGACTGCCTGACTTAATGGTTGCGGGAACCCATCATTATTTGTGTAGAAAACAGCTAAGATAATTGAGTTAACTGAGTAACTACCCTGCCTCATGTTACGATTAAGGGTTTTAAATTGTACAAGAAAGAAAACTTCTACTCCTTAGGCTCAAAGGGGTTGACGAGGGATTAACATCCTTATATCTCCACTGTTTAGGAATTGAAATAATGCCTGTACATCGTCAGTATAGTCTGTTCAAAAGCATACTGTATGAGGTTGCGGTATCATTTTCGTCATCCTCCCTCAAAAGGCATACAACTTTAGCAGGAGTCGAGTATCACAAAACATATGCAAAGTAAAGACGCAATTTAAAATGAGTGATAGCGAAATGATTTATTCAAGACAAACATATGTAATGCACTGATGATGATTATTAAAACAGATAATGTCTATCTTGAGTCAAATGTTTAAACAAACAGAAAAGAAACTTGCAAATGACAGTAGATCTAATGATCTAAAAGTTCGTCCGTCTAGACGTCAGTCAGTCTTGTCATGACTAGGCATAGGAGCAGCCATCATCCCAGGAGTTTTTAGGAGGGTTGAATTTGATTTCCCCGTCATCGATTAGATCTCGATTCTTATTCGTCAATGTTCAGCAATTGTTAGTGTCATGTCCAGGACTGTTGAAATGGTATGCGCATCTCGCATTGGGTTGATAGCCAGTAGCGGAGGTGCTAGGATTCTTAGCAGTGTCCCTCAGAGTACTCAATTCGATCTTCAACAGATGTTGTAATGCTTGAGCCAACGACATATTGATCTCGGTGAATTGACGCTTAGGTACGTCTGGCTTTCTTCATTGTTGTGGAGCTGGTGTAGAGATCAGAACTGCCTCCACAAATTGGTTGCGTTCATTAAGGCCTTTCTGGTTATGCGCAACATCAATCATATGAGGTTCCTCAGGTGAATTGAAATCAGTGATCTTGTCATCGATTAAATCTTGGATCTTATGCTTCAATGGTCCACAATCCTCTGTATCATGACCAGGACTATTCGACTGATAAGCACATCTTGTGTTGTACTTGTACCTAAGAATAGGATTGGCAGGACTTGAATATGGAGGCAATAGGGTTATCAAGTTCTGATTGAGCAGTTGTTGTAGAATTTGAGACAATGGCATGTGCAATGGAGTAAACTTTCCCGCATATGCTGATCCTTTTTCTTCTGGGTTAACAAGGTTTTTCAACTCGTCTTGCCCCTTGACCAAGTTCAGACTCAAAACTTGGAACCGGATATTCTGAGCCTGAAGATTTTTGACTGATTACTCGAGATCCATTTGTGCTGAAATAAACAGCGAGAGAGAATGGGAAGCCTATTGCGGAAACCTGTTATGCATTGTTTATGAATGTAGATGCAATGTTTTCAAGGATCTTTAGGAAATTCAGTTTGCGACATTAGGAAATGATTGGTCACCGCTTCGTCTGAAGAATCTTGGTCTTTGTCTTTAAATGTCCTTCTTTGAGAATCAAGCTCACCATACCGAGTGGGTCATCGCCTCTGATACGGGATATCTCTGAATTTGAAGGTACATGGTTAGAGGAAAATAAATCCTCTTACCCCTTGATAGGTATGATGTCTTTGAACTGGAAGGCATACGGCAAGAGGAAAATAAATCCTCTTGCCCCTTGATAGGTGTAGAGTCTCTGAATTGGAAGACATATGGCCAGGGGAAAATAAATCCTCTTGCCCCTTGATGAGAATTTAGTCCTTTGATAAGGGCACCTGAAATTGTGCGTCCTAAATTCCCAAGATCCTTGAAAGGGTTAGTTAACATGTGATGTTATGATGTCATGATGTCATGCGAATGCAATACAATAGGTAAAGCATAAGGTAATAAGGACGAATGTCCTAGAAGCAAATCCTGCAAGGAAATAGAAGGGTTAGTAGCACACACGAGCAAGTCACACAAATGTCATTAGGTTTAAAGGCTTTGCATGGAGTTTGACTAGGTAACTACCCTTCCCCAAAGGTACTTCTATGGATAAAGATGATATCAGCAACGGGTTCTACCAGTGACCCAGAATTGTCAGCCCATTCTAAAGCACCCTCGGACATGATACATTCGCATCATGCAATGATACTTTGAGAAAGAACCTATTTGAATTGTAGTATCGGGTAGCGACTAGGCTCTCAACATTTTTAAAGAGTAGCCCCCCCACTACTTCCTAAAGGCCAAGATGGGTTAAAGGTAACTAAAGGTCCTTGAGCTCCGGCGCACCCATAGGCACATACATAGACCTCCCTCATTTGAGAAAGGTGTGCATATAGCTATGGAGTCCTAACACAAGCGTGAACTTCATATTGACTAATCTCCCACATATGTGAAAGAGGTCGCCATGACTATGCCACTCCTATCTTAAGTGTACTTGAATCCGGGTATAGAATTCGTCCTTCATTTATTTCCCAAAGCGTCCCTAAAAAATAAAGCAAGCAAAGCAAACAATAGAAAACATTTAAGTGATCCTAAACTTTTAAGGTAACCCCTCTTTTATTCGAAAATTCTCCCTAGCAGAGTCGCCAGTTCTGTAATACGGTGAACTGACTTTTAAAGAAATGTCGCGGTAAGCAAGAGTCGCCACCGACTTTTATTTTGTCCAATTTAAAGAAAGGCTAAAAGAACAGAAAAAGATCTTTTAAAAAAATTTTGAGTTCGGGGGGTAGGTTATACAAAGGGAGGGTTTAAGGCTCCCTTTGCATCCGTGGTTTTCTATGGGCTCTTAATTGCTTGGCTCACTTGTTTTCAAAAAATGTTTGTAATGTGAATAAGAAAAGATTTTGAAGAAGAACTTTAGCTTGTAAATAAGCGTAGTCTTTTGAAAAGATTTTTTGAAAAGAAGTGGGAAAAGATTTTGAATTTTTGAATTTGAATTGAAAAAGAGCAAGCAATTAATAGCAACTACCCTTAAATTATAAAAATGTTCTTTTAGCTTTTCAGGGCTATCCACACCATAGGAGGGTAGGAAGTCCTTTTATTAATTGTAAAGGTTCATCGAAATTATCGTTCGCCATAAGACTGACCCTGCCATAAAGAGGGCAGGTAGTCTAAGGGAAGGATATAATAGTCATTAATCTTTTTAGGCATCATGCGAGGATACCTTAGCAATTGGGACAATCATCGTGTTTTTTCGAGGCAGCATCGAGGGACTAGATCTCATATGATGATTTCAATAACTTTAAGGCAACTTTTGCTTTAGGTATCCTCGGAATCGAGAGACTTGACTATTTTTCACAAATAAAGCAGCAAGGCAACAAGAGAGGGTTACCCTAAAGGTGTGTGTGTGGCACAATCACGTGGTTAAATTCGGATATTTATCTTGTAAATAATGTTAGCTACATTCGATTAATTATTTTGCACTCCCTAGGATTACTAACCACGCAGTTTAAAATAAAGGCAGAATTAAAAGTTCCTACGCTATTACAATAAACACCTGTAGGCAGAAAAATAAAGGCGGAAAAGAAAGGCAGAAAAATAAAACTAAACTATTACAATAAACCCTTGCAAGCCTATACACATTTTCTAGAATTTAAAATAAATAGTAAAAGCGAAACTCAAAAATAGATAATTAAAGTTAAATGCAAAAAATTAAATAAAGGCAGAAATTTAAATAAAGGCAAAAATTAAATAAATAAACAAGTTTTACCCCCAAGGCTGGGAATTAGCACAAACATACGACAATCATATAATATGAGGTGAGAAGAGAATGCGCGTTTGAAGAAATTCAATGTTTGATTAAAAGGGTAAACCTAAACCTTTGGAGGTTAAAAAAACCTAGTGGCTAAAATAAATCTGCAGGCTAAAAACCTAAGCCTAGGTTAATGAACAATACCTACCAGTAATTATTAAGCCTAACTGCACTAAAGTAACATGGCAAGGGAAAGTCAATTGATTAAATGAACCTAATTAATCTAAATTGTTTAATCTAAATTCAAATTAATTAGCATAAAAATCTTAATTTGATTAAATTAACCTAAGTCTAAAAATGTTATTGTTGAATTAACCTAAATTTAAAAAAATTAATTATTTGAACCTAAAAATAAATATTACTCTAAATTATTAATTTAAATTAAAAAAACAAATTAATTCTATAAAAAAAGATTTTAGAGTGGTTTATGAAAATAACATGAATTTTATGGTTTGAGAAAAAAAGATTAAGGTTTTAGTGAAAATTTAAATAATAAAACAATAAATCAATAATTAAAAAAATGAATTAAAGAAAAACCAGGATTTGATCTGATATAGTGTGGCTGGAGGTCCATGGAATGCCAATGGAATTTCGAAGAGGCAAAAGCTTTATGCCCTAACAATAGTAAATCCATATTCTTGCACCGCTCCTCTTTAGCGAAAGGAAGTACCTGCAAAAATAAAAATAAGATAAGAATAAGAATAATAATAGTATAATAGTAATAATAACAATATAATAATAATAATAATAATAATAATAATAGTAATAGAAGCAATTAACAAAAATATTACTACTAATAATAATTATAAAAAAAAGGTTAGTAATGATAATAGTTACAATAACAATAAAAAAATAAAAAAAATTATAAAAAGGGTTTGGCCTCATATAATTTACAATTTTTCCAAGAAATAAAGAAAGGTTTACAAAGTTAGATCATGGCTAAAAGGGCAAACATTCCCAAGGGTTTTTTTTTAAAAATATTATGATCCTAAAAACATAATTTTAAACTAAAATGTAGCAACAATGGCCAAAACAATGATTTTAAAAAAACAAACCTCAGGTATCATCATTGGCAAAAAATATTGTAATTCTAGATAAAGTATTTGAATAAGGTTTTTAAAAAAGGGGAGTTGAAATAAAGTGTTTTGAAAAATAAAGAGGATGTCAAAAACATAAGAATTTTGATAAAAGGTGGCCTCAAGTCTCATCATTGGCCAATGGCCAAAGGCCAAAAACTAAAGTTAGTATAAAAACATACATCAGAAGCCTCATATGTTAATCATCGGCCAAAAGGTTTTGAAAACAAAAGGTTTATTTTTAGTTTTGATAAAAAAATTTAAATTTTTTTTTTTTTTAAGAAAAAAAAGAAGAAGAAGAGGCCTCATAGGAAATCATTGGCCAAGAACCAAGCAAAAGAAGAACAAAAGATATTGAAGAAACTCGGTGAATTGTTTTGTATGTAGGAATTAGGAATGAAGAATGGGGATGAATGTGTTAAAAAAATAAGGGTTTAGTTGGGAGAGAGTGAATTGAGAAATTGGTAATTGTTAGTTTTTTTCTTAAAAGTGTAGAACCTAGTGCTATTTATACATAAAAATTAGGTTAGTAAAAATATTAAAAGAATCAATTAATTAATTAATAAATCATAACTCTAAATCAAATATAATTTGATTTTGATTTCTGAAATATTTAACTAATTATGTAGATTCTTTCCTAAACTATACAATTATGCAATATTAAAAAATATGAACAAAATCTTTGCAAATCTTTTTTTTTTAATGATTTTTGGACTAAAATTACAGAAAATAAAGATTTTAATAAAAAATAATATTTTAAAAATGCCTAATAAACAAATACGAAAATAATAATTAAATGATGAAAAAATACTATTTTTGATTTTTTTTAAATATTTTATGATTTTTGGTAATTTTTGACTAAAAAATACATAAAAGTAAAAATTGACTACTTTAAAAAATGCCTATTTAATTAGTTCAAAAATTAAAATGATAAAAAAAATGCAATTTTTGTGATTTTTGAATAAATGGAAATAAAGTTAGAACTAAAATTAAAAAGCAAGTAAAAGGGAAAATGTTAGAAGTGGAATTCGAGCCCGAGACCTCTCGCTCTTGTACCTTTTAACCTCAAATCCTTACCAACTGTGTTATGTCAATTATTCAAAATAAAATAACATTTGCAAATATATGAGGGCAAATTTTGGGGTATGACAACTGCCCCTGTTCAATCTTCTTAAACTTGAGGATGTAGATTGGCTTGTGTGCCTGTCGGAATCTGAAGGTAGAAGAAGATTGAACACTTGAATACCAAGAAATTTGCCCTTGCTGATGTAGGGACCTTTTTTGGAGATGGGCTTAAAGATGCCATCAGTTGATGTATTGACGTGTGTTAGAATGAGTCGTACGTTAGACTGTATCTGTGGTGTCAGAATTAAATTGTTGGCTCGGTTGCCCTGAGCGTCGGGATCATATAAGTGAACTGATTGAGATAGGCTTAAAGGATGCCATCTGGATGTTGGGAGTATGAAGTGGGCTTAAAGATGCCACCTGACTTGATAGGTTGAATGTCAGAATGAGTCGTACGTTAGACTGTATCTGAAAGGATATACTTAGGATGAGTCGTACGTTAGACTGAATCCACTGTATTGATGAATGTCAAAGTAAGCCGTACGTTAGGCTGTACTTTATGACGAGTCCTACGTTAGACTAGGTCTAATTGCTTCGATAGATGTCTGGATAAGCCGTATATTAGGCTGAAGGACGGGTCGTACGTTAGACCGGGTCTGATTGCATTGATAGATGTCTGGAGAGCCGCACGTTAGGCTGAAGGATGGGTCGTACATTAGACCGGATCCAATTGCATTGATAAACGTCCGGAAAAGCCATACGTTAGGCTGTAGGATAGATCGTACGTTAGACCAGATTCTCTGTGTTGATAGTTGTCAGAATACACCATACGCCAAGTTGTATCCTAGGATGAGTCATACGTTAGACTGGATCCTTTGTATTGAGAAGTACTAGAATGAGCCGTACGTTAGGCTGTATCTGAGCTCGATGTATTGAGAAGTGTTTGTTGGAGATTGATCGTGTCAGCACCGTTCGTAGTAACTGAATTAGATCTTGGAAAGATGATCGTGTCTACACCGTTCGTAGTAATAGAATTAGATCTCAGAATATTGATCGTGTCAGCACCGTTCGTAGTTACTGAATTAGTGATCCGCTGTCGCGCGCGGATCAATAACGAGTTATTTTGAATAAAACTGTAGATAGCGACAAGTGACTCGAATATCGTCTCACAAGGATTCTTAGTTGTTACTAACCGAATGGAATTCGAATTAAGGGGGGTTGTTTCGTGTTCAAATTATAAAAAGTTCTTAAAATAAGTGATTCTGGAAATAAGCTGTTTATGAAAATAAGTGATTAATAATTAAGCTAAAACGAATCAACCTACTGTTTCGACTCCCAACTTATCATCGATTTATAAAATCCCAATTCCCTAACGGGTTCGTTCGTTCCTATTCGATTATAACAACTACTGACAAGCACAATAGAAATTATACGGCAGATGTTCCTGAATTCCGGATTAAGCAAACGGATTAAAACTGTTACGAATTAAGCAAACGCAACTTTGATCGTTCGTGATAATATAAAAGCTATGTTAACACGAAATTGATTCAGGATCATCAATCAACAATCGAATTTAAGAAATCTATCCTATAGCAACAATCAAATTAAGCAAATAATTGGAATTATAGGAAGAATTCAAAGGAAACAAATAATTGGAATTATTAAAACCTCAAAGTGGAATCCGAGTCACAGCAGATTGATCCTTGATGAATTAGTTCCTCATGATCATACAAAGCAAACTCCAAATTCGTGAATAGTGTAACGTTATTTTTGGCTGTACCGGCCAGACCTTGACCAAATAGAAAACAAAAGGAAATTCGGGTCATAACCCAACTGGGTCAAACAAACATCATCCAGGCCCAAAACTAACGACCCAAAACTTATAAAACTAGTGCTTCAGCTTCCAACGCAAATCTGGAAAATATAGGTTCCGAATCTGACTTCGACTCCAACACGAAAGTCGTAGCTCTCTTTCTTAGCTTTCCGGCGATTATTAGAACGCCTCAATCGGATTCCTGGAACTCCAGTTATGATTGTTTCAGTGAAAGCTGTCAAAGCTGAAAATAAAATACGAAAATTAAATAACGATAAAAATAAACTGAAATATAAAAACATTGTAAAACATAAAAATAAATAAAGAAAAACATAGAAATGCTTAGTACAAATATGAAAGAATGTGCATTAAAATGCACTGATCAAATTCCCCCACACTTGAACTTTTGCACTCCGAGCAAACTAAAATCAAAACAAAGAAAGCAGAAACACATCAACAGTTACTCATTCCAGGCTAAAAGTCTTCTTCGATTAAGTTTGCATTGATAGGTACTAATGTTGCACACTAAGGATATCGTAGGGACACTAATCCATAATTGTGCAGACATAAGCCTCCTGAATACACAAATCAAATCGAATCATGTTATTATGTTAAAGCCTAACTTACTCATCCTCCTTTTTGCTCTTTTTCATTCAGGCGCAATCACATTAAGCCCGTTATCTCCACACACTTATAGCAAGCAAACCGGTTAGTGACTCTGATCCTTTTCTGCATAGGGTTCTGGTACTTACGTGGCATAACCCTTTGTTTACTCAGTTGTAGTTGCGGGGGATCGGACCGTAATCCTCCCTACCAAGTTCAGCACCAGAAACCGCTGAACCAACTAACAAAGAGTCTTGCTTTCAACTTTTTCTTTTGAAGGTTCCACAACCGTTGGGTTAAGTGACCGGGTGAGGGTCACCAAACTTAGAAGGTGCATTCCCTTTTTCTTTTTTCTATTTTTTTTCGGAACACTCACTTATATTCATCGGCTTCCCTGCGTAAAGTGTGTGAGAGATGGTGCCGACTGCTGAAATAAACTACTCAAGAGCTATCAAAGAATGAGAAATTAAGGCTAAAACATAATAACAAATTCAAGTCAATTTCCGTATGCAGGAGACTTACGGTGTTAGAACGATACCGATCTTGTGAATTTTTCCCAAGTCTCCGCAAACCCGACTCAAATCAGTGTGTAGCCTAAAACTTTCAAGAAGATGCATTTTTTTTTTAATAACTGAAAACAAAACAAGACAAAATAGTAAAACAAGTAAATAAAACAAAGGTTTCCCTCCCCCGCACTTAAAACAAGCATTGTCCTCAATATAAAGACATAAATATTAAAGTAAGCGGGAGAGAAAGGAAAGAACACACCCGAGCAGTCAAGGAGGATAGGTGATCACATAAGCAACCTTTGCTAGTGAAGGCTCTTCTATAGTCTGTCCTTCCAAAGTGGGGAGTAGCTTCAGATAATGTCCATTGATCTTAAAATTTGGTTTAGTACCTTTGCCTTTTATTCCAGGATCAAAGAACAATCTTCGATAAGTAAAAGTGTTGAATGGGCACGTGATCTTCTTTTCCACAACATCGGAGATCAAAAGATTGCGGGGCTGCCCCACTACTTTTGTTTCATCTTCCCCTTCAATTGAGACCCTATGCAAAATCATGGCTAATATCAGAAAATTCAGTCAAAGTCCACCTAATCACCTTCTTATGCTTCTTCAAAACCTGCAATAGCTTATTTTCTTGATCAAAATCAAGGTTAGAAGAAATTATAATCGGGAGTTTTTATTACTCTCTAAATAAGCATATTTCAAATTTTCAGGAAGTTGCTTCAGCTCGGGGGAAGGTGGCTGCTCAATGGAAGGAGTTCTTGGGGCAGCCGGGATGTCAAGAGTATCAGCTGCAAGAACAGATTCATCGATAAGAACTTCACCTGTAGTAGATATGTCACCCTGTAAGGCAGCATCAATCTCAGCACATACAACACAAATGTTAGTGTCAGTACAATCAGAACATGAGTAAACATCATCAAAATCAGACAATGATGGAAAATCATATGCAAGCAAATCATTACGCGTATCATCAACATTTTCAGAAAGCGACTCTATTTGAAAAACAGAATGCTCTTCCAAGGGTTGTTGGTTTGATCCTTGAGCTTGCTGCATGGAATTCATCAAAGTGGAAAGCTGTCCAATCTGTGTTTGCAAAGTCTGAAGAGTAGAATCTATTTGTTGTTGATACTGGAGATTATTCATAGCCATTTGCTTGACAAGGTCCTCTAGTGAAGGTCCGGAAGATGCAAAATTGGTAACTTGGGGAGGGAAGAATCTTTCTAAGAACACTTTTTTGAGATCATTCCAGTTTGTAACAGAGTTCGGCTCAAGGTAGTATAACCAATCTTTTGCAGCACCTTGAAGTGAGAACGGGAAGACTCTCAGCTTGATATGGTCTTCTGTTATTCCTTTAGGTCTCAATAATGTAGAACAAACAATCTGGAATTCCTTTAGATGCTTATGTGGATCCTCACCTGCAAGACCACTAAACCTTGGCAACAAGTGTATTAAACCAGATTTCGATTCAAAGGGATCAACAACATCAGCATATTCAATACATAAACCATTATAATTAACATCAAGCGCAACTAGCTGCCTTAGTGTTCTTTGATCAACCATATTATCAAAATCAGGTTCAGAATCAAAATCAATTAAGCAATGCAACAACAAATGCGAAAATGCCAACAATGTCCTATAACAGCCATAAACAAATAGAATGAAGGAACAAGATTAAAATAAGTTCAGAAAAATATAAAAATACAAAATTTAATCTAATTAGATGAAATAAGAATTTTGAGAATTTTTTTGGATTTTTTTGACTCTATGAAAACAGTAAAAAATTCATTAAAAATAGAAAAACGATGAATTTGGCAATTTTGACTCGAATTCCCCTACTCTTTTAGAGTAAGGGAGTATTAATCGCATGATTTTTCTACTTCCAGTAGGCAAAAACTTTTTACAATCAAACACAATTTTTTTTCAAAAACTGAATTTTTCGACTCTAAACGCGGATTGGCCAAAACCGTGAGGAAACTATGGCCAAAACACACAAACACTACACCTAAGACTCTAATATCAGTTAATATTCACAAGAATCCCCGGCAACGGCGCCAATTTGATCCGCTGTCGCGCGCGGATCAATAACGAGTTATTTTGAATAAAACTGTAGATAGCGACAAGTGACTCGAATATCGTCTCACAAGGATTCTTAGTTGTTACTAACCGAATGGAATTCGAATTAAGGGGGGTTGTTTCGTGTTCAAATTATAAAAAGTTCTTAAAATAAGTGATTCTGGAAATAAGCTGTTTATGAAAATAAGTGATTAATAATTAAGCTAAAACGAATCAACCTACTGTTTCGACTCCCAACTTATCATCGATTTATAAAATCCCAATTCCCTAACGGGTTCGTTCGTTCCTATTCGATTATAACAACTACTGACAAGCACAATAGAAATTATACGGCAGATGTTCCTGAATTCCGGATTAAGCAAACGGATTAAAACTGTTACGAATTAAGCAAACGCAACTTTGATCGTTCGTGATAATATAAAAGCTATGTTAACACGAAATTGATTCAGGATCATCAATCAACAATCGAATTTAAGAAATCTATCCTATAGCAACAATCAAATTAAGCAAATAATTGGAATTATAGGAAGAATTCAAAGGAAACAAATAATTGGAATTATTAAAACCTCAAAGTGGAATCCGAGTCACAGCAGATTGATCCTTGATGAATTAGTTCCTCATGATCATACAAAGCAAACTCCAAATTCGTGAATAGTGTAACGTTATTTTTGGCTGTACCGGCCAGACCTTGACTAAAGAGAAAACAAAAGGAAATTCGGGTCATAACCCAACTGGGTCAAACAAACATCATCCAGGCCCAAAACTAACGACCCAAAACTTATAAAACTAGTGCTTCAGCTTCCAACGCAAATCTGGAAAATATAGGTTCCGAATCTGACTTCGACTCCAACACGAAAGTCGTAGCTCTCTTTCTTAGCTTTCCGGCGATTATTAGAACGCCTCAATCGGATTCCTGGAACTCCAGTTATGATTGTTTCAGTGAAAGCTGTCAAAGCTGAAAATAAAATACGAAAATTAAATAACGATAAAAATAAACTGAAATATAAAAACATTGTAAAACATAAAAATAAATAAAGAAAAACATAGAAATGCTTAGTAAAAATATGAAAGAATGTGCATTAAAATGCACTGATCAATTAGATCTTTGAAGGATGATCGTGTCTACACCGTTCGTGATGATAAAATTAGATCTTTGAATGTTGATCGTGTCAGCACTGTTCGTTGTAACTGAATTAGATCTTGGGAAGATGACCGTGTCTACACCGTTCGTGATGATAGAATTAGATCCTTGTAGGTTGATCGTGTCAGCACCGTTCGTAGTAACTGAATTAGATCTTGGAAGATGATCGTGTCTACACCGTTCGTGATGATAGAATTAGATCCTTGTAGGTTGATCGTGTCAGCACCGTTCGTAGTAACTGAATTAGATCTTGGAAGATGATCGTGTCTACACCGTTCGTGATGATAGAATTAGATCCTTGTAGGTTGATCGTGTCAGCACCGTTCGTAGTAACTGAATTAGATCTTGGGAGATGATCGTGTATACACCGTTCGTGATGATAGAATTAGATCCTTGTAGGTAGATCGTGTCAGCACCGTTCGTAGTAACTGAATTAGATCTTGGAAGATGATCATGTCTACACCGTTCGTGATGATAGAATTAGATCCTTGTAGGTTGATCGTGTCAGCACCGTTCATAGTAACTGAATTATATCTTTGAAGATGATCGTGTCTACACCGTTCGTGATGATAGAATTAGATCTTTGAGAGTTGACCGTGTCTGTACCGTTCGTAGTAACTGAATTAGATCTTTGAAGATTGGAGATTTTGTTTATCTGTTTGTACCTGTATTCTGAAAAAGGTAAAGTTAATCTTTATGCAATGTCATGATGCATGTATTATGTGATAAGTTTCTCAAAATAAATGAGAAACTTGTATGTATGAGTTTATCATGAGACGCTGTTTGCAATGTATGGATATGTATGTGATATATGATGTATGAACACGGCTTATGCCGTTTGGAGTGTATTCATGATTTCTCCTTGATTGAGAAAATAAGTTTCCATATCATTGTGATTTTGATGTCTGATCTTGTTTTGAAGATGCTCAAATGGGGATTTATGATTTCTGCTTGGGGATGAGAACCATTTGGATGATTGATCTTGATGTACCCTGACTGGGGATAAGAGAGATGAATAACCCTGTTTGAAGAAGAAAAACGTGTCGGGGAACCGGCAGTGTCGAAGATGTAAACTCCGTTGAGGAACTAAGTCTCTGTTGGGAAGAGAACATTTGAAGATATCCTCTCGAGGACTACTCTGTGGGGATATGATCCTGTGAAACCGACACTGTGAGAAGGCATGGATGCTTTGAACGTTGCCCCCAGTATTATAGTAACTTACATTCCTGGATTTGTAATGAATGTTGGTTGAAATGTCAAACAGGTTTTGCACAGCTTTGCCTCTACTAGTAGGGAATTTGAATAGATTTTCCTTGTGAGAACCTTATGAGATGTGTGCTATGGGAAACCCGCCCCTAGTAATCATAGACTGAGGATGATGCCCCTGACTGATCGAGAGGTAGCTTCAGACCCACTTGGTTGCATGCCTCTGATTGTTTGGCATTCTTGAGAGATTCTTGGAATCTTGACCTGATTGCCCCAGATCGACTGGATAAACTGTGTCATGCCCCTTGTATACATTGCTTCTGAAGTGGTTTTGTCTGTCGGGATAACTTTCAGTTATTAGTTGTACCATGTGCAAATTCTTCCTGATGCTAACATTCGAAATTATGTAGCAAAATATGTTTAATAAGGAATTCATGAGATGCAGTGCGTATGTCTGTCTTGATTTTTTGAAAGCATTAAAACAGAGGATGTAAAAAGCGTGATGTTTATAAAACGTGATGTTTATAAAACGTGATGTTTGTAAAAGGAGATATTAACTCAGCTTTTATGGCAAACCTTAAGGAGTCAGGACACCTTTTTGGTGACAGTATGCTTTCGAACTAACCATGCTTCAGTTAGGACTTTCAAGGGTTGTAACATGGCTTGGTTCACGGTTTAAGAAACAAAGAATAACGGCTCAAAGTTTATTTGTACCCATCCCAATCTTCGTGATGTTCTTCGATCCTATGCTCAGTTAACTTTGCGTTTAAGTCTTAGCAAAGCTTTGAAGTCGTAACATCGACATTTAATGATGGTTTCAGCACCGGCAGTTTATTTGGACAGGCAGTCCTCCTTTTTTGTAATTCTTTTTTCTTTTTTTTCGAGGATTTGTAGTGACCTCTTTTTTGACATTGATTTTGTTATCCCTAACTTTTGCCTGAACTGTTTATTTTGAGGTTACAGTCAGCGGGATATTTCGATTTTTGATAAGTCACCTTCATAGGTTTTGACTTAACACCTTTTTCTTTTTGGTGGATATTGACTGCCTGACTTAATGGTTGCGGGAACCCATCATTATTTGTGTAGACAACAGCTAAGATAATTGAGTTAACTCAGTAACTACCTTGCCCCAGGTTACGATTAAGGGTTTTAAATTGTACAAGAAAGAAAACTTCTACTCCTTAGGCTCAAAGGGGTTGACGAGGGATTAACATCCTTATATCTCCACTGTTTAGGAATTGAAACAATGCCTGTACATCGTCAGTATAGTCTGTTCAAAAGCATACTGTATGAGGTTGCGGTATCATTTTCGTCATCCTCCCTCAAAAGGCATACAACTTTAGCAGGAGTCGAGTATCACAAAACATATGCAAAGTAAAGACGCAATTTAAAATGAGTGATAGCGAAATGATTTGTTCAAGACAAACATATGCAATGCACTGATGATGATTATTAAAACAGATAATGTCTATCTTGAGTCAAATGTTTACACAAACAGAAAAGAAACTTGCAAATGACAGTAGATCTAATGATCCAAAAGTTCGTCCGTCTAGACGTCAGTCAGTCTTGTCATGACTAGGCATAAGAGCAGCCATCATCCCAGGAGTTTTCAGGAGGGTTGAATTTGATTTCCCCGTCATCGATCAGATCTCGATTCTTATTCGTCAGTGTTCAGTAATTGTTAGTGTCATGTCTAGGACTGTTGAAATGGTATGCGCATCCCGCATTGGGTTGATAGCCAGTAGTGGAGGTGCTAGGATTCTTAGGAGTGTCCCTCAGAGTACTCAATTCGATCTTCAACAGATGTTGAAATGCTTGAGCCAGCGACATATTGATCTTGGTGAATTGACGCTTAGGTATGTCTGGCTTTCTTCATTGTTGTGGAGCTGGTGTAGAGATAAGAACTGCCCCCACAAATTGGTTGCGTTCATTAAGGCCTTTCTGGTTATGCGCAACATCAATCATATGAGGTTCCTTAGGTGAATTGAAATCAGTGATCTTGTCATCGATTAAATCTTGGATCTTATGCTTCAATGGTCCACAATCCTCTGTATCATGACCAGGACTATTCGACTGATAAGCACATCTTGTGTTGTACTTGTACCCAAGAGCAGGATTGGCAGGACTTGAATATGGAGGCAATAGGGTTATCATGTTCTGATTGAGCAATTGTTGCAGAATTTGAGACAATGGCATGTGCAATGGAGTAAACTTTGCCGCATATGCTGATCCTTTTTCTTCTGGGTTAACAAGGTTTTTCAATTCGTCTTGCCCCTTGACCAAGTTCAGACTCAAAACTTGGAACCGGATATTCTGAGCCTGAAGATTTTTGACTGATTGCTCGAGATCCATTTGTGTTGAAATAAACAGCGAGAGAGAATGGGAAGCCTATTGCGGAAACCTGTTATGCAATGTTTATGAATGTAGATGCAATGTTTTCAAGGATCTTTAGGAAATTCAGTTTGCGACATTAAGAAATGATTGGTCACCGCTTCGTCTGAAGAATCTTGGTCTTTGTCTTTAAATGTCCTTCTTTGAGAATCAAGCTCACCATACCGAGTGGGTCATCGCCTCTGATTCGGGATATCTCTGAATTTGAAGGTACATGGTTAGAGGAAAATAAATCCTCTTTCCCCTTGATAGGTATGATGTCTCTGAACTGGAAGGCATACGGCAAGAGGAAAATAAATCCTCTTGCCCCTTGATAGGTGTAAAGTCTCTGAATTGGAAGACATATGGCCAGAGGAAAATAAATCCTCTTGCCCCTTGATGAGAATTTAGTCCTTTGATAAGGGCACCTGAAATTGTGCGTCCTAAATTCCAAGATCCTTGAAAGGGTTAGTTAACATGTGATGTTATGTTGTCATGATGTCATGCGAATGCAATACAATAGGTAAAGCATAAGGTAATAAGGACGAATGTCCTACAAGCAAATCCTGCAAGGAAATAGAAGGGTTAGTAGCACACACAAGCAAGTCACACAAATGTCCTTAGGTTTAAAGGCTTTGCATGGTGTTTGACTAGGTAACTACCCGTCCCCAAAGGTACTTCTATGGATAAGGATGATATCAGCAACGGGTTCTACCAGTGACCCAGAATTGTCAGCCCCTTCTATAGCACCCTCGGACATGATACATTCGCATCATGCAATGATACTTTGAGAAAGAACCTATTTGAATTGTAGTATCGGGTAGCGACTAGGCTCTCAACATTTTTCAAGAGTAGCCCCCCCACTACTTCCTAAAGGCCAAGATGGGTTAAAGGTAACTAAAGGTCCTTGAGCTCCGGCGCACCCACAGGCACATACATAGACCTCCCTCATTTGAGAAAGGTGTGCATATAGCTATGGAGTCCTAACTCAAGCGTGAACTTCATATTGACTCATCTCCCACATATGTGAAAGAGGCCGCCATGACTATGCCACTCCTATCTTAATTGTACTTGAATCCGGGTATAGTATTCGTCCTTCATTTATTTCCCAAAGCGTCCCTGAAAAATAAAGCAAGCAAAGCAAACAATAGAAAACATTTAAGTGATCCAAAACTTTTAAGGTAACCCCTCTTTTATTCTAAAATTGTCCCCAACAGAGTCGCCAATTCTGTAATACGGTGAACTGACTTTTAAAGAAATGTCGCGGTAAGCAAGAGTCGCCACCGACTTTTATTTTATCCAATTTAAAGAAAGGCTAAAAGAACAAAAAAAGACCTTTTAAAAAAATTTTGAGTTCGGGGGGTAGGTTATACAAAGGGAGGGTGTAAGGCACCCTTTGCATCCGTGGTTTTCCATGGGCTCTTAATTGCTTGGCTCACTTGTTTTCAAAAAATGTTTGTAATGTGAATAAGAAAAGATAAACTGGCTACTCCTTATGATATGCCACCTCAACCCCCGATCTAAGAGCATTTGAGAACATCTCCGGCATTGTCGAGGGAAACTCAGATAACCGGAATGATTGGCCTTCTGAAGAAGAACTTTAGCTTGTAAATAAGCGTAGTCTTTTGAAAAGATTTTTTGAAAAGAAGTGGGAAAAGATTTTGAATTTTTGAATTTGAATTGAAAAAGAGCAAGCAATTAATAGCAACTACCCTTAAATTATAAAAATATTCTTTTAGCTTTTCAGGGCTATCCACACCATAGGAGGGTAGGAAGTCCTTTTATTAATTGTAAAGGTTCATCGAAATTATCGTTCGCCATAAGACTGACCCTGCCATAAAGAGGGCAGGTAGTCTAAGGGAAGAATATAATAGTCATTAATCTTTTTAGGCATCATGCGAGGATACCTTAGCAATTGGGACAATCATCGTGTTTTTTCGAGGCAGCATCGAGGGACTAGATCTCATATGATGATTTCAATAACTTTAAGGCAACTTTTGCTTTAGGTATCCTCGGAATCGAGGGACTTGACTATTTTTCACAAATAAAGCAGCAAGGCAACAAGAGAGGGTTACCCTAAAGGTGTGTGTGTGGCACAATCACGTGGTTAAATTCGGATACTTATCTTGTAAATAATGTTAGCTACATTCGATTAATTATCTTGCACTCCCTAGGATTACTAACCACGCAGTTTAAAATAAAGGCAGAATTAAAAGTTCCTACGCTATTACAATAAACACCTGTAGGCAGAAAAATAAAGGCGGAAAAGAAAGGCAGAAAAATAAAACTAAACTATTACAATAAACCCTTGCAAGCCTATACACATTTTCTAGAATTTAAAATAAATAGTAAAAGCGAAACTCAAAAATAGATAATTAAAGTTAAATGCAAAAAATTAAATAAAGGCAGAAATTTAAATAAAGGCAAAAATTAAATAAATAAACAAGTTTTACCCCCAAGGCTGGGAATTAGCACAAACATACGACAATCATAGAATATGAGGTGAGAAGAGAATGCGCGTTTGAAGAAATTCAATGTTTGATTAAAAGGGTAAACCTAAACCTTTGGAGGTTAAAAAAACCTAGTGGGTAAAATAAATCTGCAGGCTAAAAACCTAAGCCTAGGTTAATGAACAATACTTACCAGTAATTACTAAGCCTAACTGCACTAAAGTAACATGGCAAGGGAAAGTCAATTGATTAAATGAACCTAATTAATCTAAATTGTTTAATCTAAATTCAAATTAATTAGCATAAAAATCTTAATTTGATTAAATTAACCTAAGTTTAAAAATGTTATTGTTGAATTAACCTAAATTTAAAAAAATTAATTATTTAAACCTAAAAATAAATATTACTCTAAATTATTAATTTAAATTAAAAAAACAAATTAATTTTATAAAAAAAGATTTTAGAGTGGTTTATGAAAATAACTTGAATTTTACGGTTTGAGAAAAAAAGATTAAGGTTTTAATGAAAATTTAAATAGTAAAACAATAAATCAATAATTAAAAAAATGAATTAAAGAAAAACCAGGATTTGATCTGATATGGTGTGGCTGGAGGTCCATGGAATGCCAATGGAATTTTCGAAGAGGCAAAAGCTTTATGCCCTAACAATGGTAAATCCATATTCTTGCACCGCTACTTTTAGCGAAAGGAAGTACCTGCAAAAATAAAAATAAGATAAGAATAAGAATAATAATAGTAATAATAACAATAATATAATAATAATAATAATAATAATAATAATAATAATAATAATAATAATTTGATTTTGATTTCTGAAATATTTAACTAATTATGTTGATTCTTTCCTAAACTATACAATTATGCAATATTAAAAAATATGAACAAAATCTTTGCAAATCTTTTTTTTTTAATGATTTTTGGACTAAAATTACAGAAAATAAAGATTTTAATAAAAAAATAATATTTTAAAAATGACTAATAAACAAATACGAAAATAATAATTAAATGCTGAAAAAAAATACTTTTTTTGATTTTTTTTAATATTTTATGATTTTTGGTAATTTTTGACTAAAAAATACATAAAAGTAAAAATTGACTACTTTAAAAAATGCCTATTTAATTAGTTCAAAAATTAAAATTAAAATGATGAAAAAATGCAATTTTTGTGATTTTTGAATAAATGGAAATAAAGTTAGAACTAAAATTAAAAAGCAAGTAAAAGGGAAAATGTTAGAAGTGGGATTCGAGCCCGGGACCTCTCGCTCTTGAGCCTTTTAACCTCAAATCCTTACCAACTGTGCTATGTCAATTATTCAAAATAAAATAACATTTGCAAATATATGAGGGCAAATTTTGGGGTATGACACACATTAATTATTAAAAGTGTGAGTTGCCTCCCACAAAGCGCTTCGTTTAACGTCGCATGACTCGACGGTCCATTACCCTTTATTATGGAGGGTATTTTCTCTTCCACACCTGGTTGCTTTTCACCTCCGAAACCAAAAACTCATGATGATGAAAAGTATGGACATCTTTTCTCTTCAATTCACTTTCGTCATTCATCTTTTCACCGTTCTTTTTATTAGAACATTTGGTGGCTATAGGAGTTGGTTCCACCCGAGAGGCTATGCTTGACACTTTTTCTTGGAGCTGTTTAGGCTTTTTGTCTTTTTCCTCACTTTCTGTCATACCACCAGAAGTTTGATCATTTACAACCGCCCTATGTTTCTTAACTCCTAACATCTTCAAGGTTACTTCTTCATCAAATGATTTCAGCGTTAGTGTCCCTTTTTCAATGTCGAAGTTGCAGCGACCTGTCGACAAAAATGGTCTCCCAAGAAGGATAGGAGTTTCTTCGTCTTCCGGAATGTCCATGATGTGGAAGTCAACAGGGAATACAAACTTATCAACTTCCACTAGTACATCTTCAGCTACCCCATAGGATTTCTTAATGGTGTGATCGGCGAACCTTAATTGTGTCTTACTTTCACTAATCTTTTCCAATTCAAGCTTTTTGAAAATGGACAGAGGCATTAAACTCACACTAGAACCAGAATCGAGGAGTACCTTTTTAAATGTTATATTCTTGATAGTGCATGGTATCGCCACCGCCCCAGGGTCTTTCCTCTTTATTGGTATTTTTCTTGCTGACGAGACTATACCACACTTCTCAGTTGAAATTTTTGATTCCCCTCCCAGTGATCTCTTTCTCGCCATCACCTCCTTCATAAATTTCCTATACAAGGGCATGTGCTCAAGTGCTTCGAAGAAGGGTAGATTTACCTCTAACTTTTTAAACAAGGCAGTGAACTTCTCGAAGTCTTTCTCTTTTGAATTCTTCTTTGTCACTCTGGAAGGAAAAGGCAGTTTGATCACCGGTTCAACAACTTCCTTATTTTTTTCTTCAAATGGTTTACCCGGCGGTACCACAACCTCTGGCTCTTTTGGATTTTCTCTTATTTCCAAATCCACCTCTATTACCATGGGGTCATCTATTTCCTCTTTTTCTTTTTCCGATTCTGCCACTTTCTTACTTCTTGTAGTAACATCATTAATCTTCTCTTGGACTTTCGGATTTTTCACGGTTGCGCTCGGAAAGGTACCTTGTGCTTACAGAGTGAGATGCTGTGCTATTTGACCCACTTGAACTTCCAGATTTTTGATTGAAGATGTGGTGTTCCTGTGGTTGTTTATGGTCTCTTCTTGAAACTGAGAGCATTGTCCAGCCAATCTCTCAATAGCTACTTCCCACTCTGCTTTCTGAGGATTTTATTGTTGATCTTTCCAAGCGAAGTTGGGATGATTCTTCTGTAGCAACCTGCCCTAAAAAATAGACTTGTAGAGTCGCCACCTATTCTGAAGGGCGAATAGGAAACCCTACGCAGTTAAGAGATTCAGGGTAAGTTATTATAATCAGGTTGAGGGAAGGTGTTAGGCACCCTCAACCCTTTCCTAAGGTTTGTTCTAAGGTAAAGGTTTTACGGCCAAAATTTAGAGGTTTAATAGCTAAGGTAATGAATAGGGCGAAAATTGAGATTTGAAAGTGAATTGAAATTGTGAGGGGGGAGACTCGCCATGTTACCAAGTGCCTACGTATCTCCTTATGGAGAATCAGAGTCAACGTAGTTCGTGCACAGGGTTGTACGCCTTAGAATTGATTATGGAGGTGTTTGAAGGCTTTTTGAATAGCCTATCGTAGATTTTTGAAATGCGAAGTTCGAAGGTATTTTGAATTACCTTATCGTAGTTTTGAACATTGCAGTGTTGAAGAGATGAAAATTCGTAGTGTCGTGGTTTAGTGTGTTTTGAATGTTTTGGGCGTACAACCCTGATTTAATATGTCACCGTTAGTTGCGATGATCAATAGATTTGATCATTATAGTTAACGGATTAATGGGGGCATTACTGGTTACTCTAATCGATAGATTCGATCGTCGCGGGCAGCAAATTGAATGTATTTTAGATTTGTAATATTTTTATCTCTTGTCTAATACGACTAATAGATTTAGTCGGGTCGAGAAGAGAATTAATTAAGGGTTAATGTTCTGCCAAATGGCAATGGGATCGGGCAAACCCTAATACTTACACCTTTATAGGGTTTTTGTGATTTAATATTAATTAAAGTTAATTAAATAAATTAAATCGATATAATCGAAAAAATCGGGAAATCTAATTCTAAACCCTAATTACTAACCTAATACTAATTTAATTTCTAATCCTAAGTAAATTAACTAAACTTAAATTTAATTAATTAAACCTAAATACAATTAACCAAATCTAATCCTAATAATTAAATAATAATACAAAAATAATATATAAAACCTGGCAGTGATCCTATACAGCGCGCTTGGGAAGGTGTATGGTAGAGGTGCATTTTGATCCCTTTGATATGGCTTTGCAATTGATCTGGTGGCTCATAACCGAAGGTGCATCGTAGGGATTTATTGATGGCGTATACTGGATCCTGTGGAGGCGTTGCAATCCAGTATTGCTTGGTCTTTGAAAGTCTACAATGGGGGAGCAACAACAGATCTTCAGATCCGTCTTCGTGGAGATCCAATGGTGAGGACATGACGGTCCATGGTAAGGATGCGCGCTCACCATACTCTGGATCTACAAGTTTTATCAAAGAAAACAGAGAAAAAAACAAGCAAAACACGCCCACGGCCAGAATCGAACTCGCGGCGTATAAGTCATGAACATATACCCTTGCCATCTAAACTGGACCACGTTAGTGATATTGACACGAAACAGAATGAATATATAAAAAGTATTGTCGTGGAAATTCAAATGAAACCAATTTCGTGCCCAGCATTATATCATCTTCAACCTGCGTTTTTTCAAAGTATACCGACTTTTAGCAACAACTTTAAAACGTACTATAGTTAATCCTTATAATTAATTCTATTGACCCTAATAAAACTAATAATCCTAATTATTTAACTTAATGACCATAATATCAAAATATTAATAATAATTGATAATAGGTAATTAATCCTTAGTTAGTAACAATAATATTATTTGATGAAATGGAAAAATGATAAAATAAACAAATGAGGAGAATAAAAAAAAACAAATGGCCCAACATCGAATTAGATCTTAAGTATTTGCTATTCATACCTCCATTTCGTTTTAATCAATTTATAAGGGCATTTTATAAGAGATCGAGTTTAATAATAGGTATACTAAACCCTATGGCTCCTAATTTTTAACGCCCTTAATAAATTGACAGATGTAAAGTATATCGGGTAAATTTTGGGGTATGACAGTTGCCCCTGTTCAAACTTCTTAAACCTGAAGAGTCGGATAGGCACGTCTGCCTATCGTGATCTAAAGGTAGAAGATGATTGAACACTGAGAATGCCTTAAAATTTGCACTTGTTGGGAAGAATTTCTGTGGGAGATGGGCTTACAGATGCCACCCAAGGTAAATACCCCTCCTTTTTAGAATGTGAAGCAGATGCTTTCGAAAGGAACCACTCGCTTTGATGGTAGTACGGCCTAAAAAGGCAACCTGAATTTTATGCAATGTTATGATGCATGCGATGTATGATGCAGTGAGCTTCTCAAAATAAATGAGAGCGATGTATGTATATGCCTTATGTATAAATAAGGTATGCAGTTGAATGATGCATGACTGTTAGTTATGTTAGTTGAAATATGTTAGTAACTTTGAAAAAAGAAAACAAAACCTTTGTGTGTTATTGATGATTTTTGGAGAAGATCACTGCCGAGGGACTAACGTGATAAACCCAAAAGGATCACTTGCTATAGCGCTAGCAAGCTTTCGTAGTTTGTGAATCCCACTTACTATAATTCTAGTAAGTTTCCGTAGTTTGTGAACCCCACTTACTATAGTTCTAGTAAGTTTCCGTAATTTGTGAACCCCACTTACTATAGTTCTAGTAAGTTTCCGTAGTTTGTGAACCCCAAAAGGATCACTTGCTATAGCTCTAGCAAGTTCACCTGCACCATTTGGATCATTTGCCCTGGTTCGGACAAATTTCACCTGCACCATTTGGATCATTTGCCCTGGTTCGGACAAATTTCACCTGCACCATTTGGATCATTTGCCCTGGTTCGGACAAATTTCACCTACACCATTTGGATCATTTGCCCTGGTTTGGACAAATTTCACCTACACCATTTGGATCATTTGCCCTGGTTCGGACAAATTTCACCTACACCATTTGGATCATTTGCCCTGGTTCGGACAAATTTCACCTGCACCATTTGGATCATTTGCCCTGGTTCGGAAAAATTTCACCTGCACCATTTGGATCATTTTCCCTGGCTCGGACAAATTCACCTGCACCATTAGGAATTATTTGCTATAGTTCTAGCAAACTTACCTGCACCAAAAGAATTACCTGCCATGGTTCTGACAAGCGTACCTGCATAGGATGAATCAATTGCTATAGTTTTAGCAAACTTACCTGCATGGAAAAGATTCACTTGCTATAGCGCTAGCAAACTCTTGCAGTTTGTAGGTAACCCACTTACTATAGTTCTAGTAAGTCGTCGCGGTTGGTATACCCACTCACTATCGTAGTTTGAGTAAGCTTATCGAAGATGGTATGACCCACTTACTATAGTTCTAATAATTCGTCGCAGTTAGCCATACCTGCTTACTATTGTAGTTTCAGTAAGTTTATCGTAGACGGTGTGGCCCACTTACCATAGCTCTGGTAAGTCGTCGCAGTTAGTCACACCTACTTACTATCGTAGTTGGAGTAAGCTTATCGTAGATGGTATGACCCACTTACTATCGTTCTAGTAAGTCTTCGCGGTTAGCCATACCTGCTTTCTATCATAGCTGGAGTGAGTTTATCGTAGATGGTATGACCCACTTACTATCGTTCTAGTAAGTCGTCACAGTTAGCCATACCTACTCACTATCGTAGTTTGAATAATCCCAAAAGGATCGCTTGTTTGGAGACTCACGACTCGAGGGTCGGAGAAAATAGCATGTCAAATATTCACGACTCGCGGGTCGGAAAGGAAACGATATGTTTAGAAACTCACGACTCGAGGGTTGGAAAACACACCTATCGCAACACGAGGGTTGGAAACTCACGACACGTGGGTCAGAAAACACACCTATCACAACACGAGGGTTGGAAACTGGGCTTTTGTGGTATGTGAATGCAATAGATGATATGCATATGCTAATGCGTATGTATGTATGCTGATGTAATCCCAAGATCTCCTTAAACCCATTGAACCTGTTTAATCCATGTTTGCCCCTACACCATGGCTATGCTTATGCTGGCTTGGTAATGTGGATAATGCTTATGCTTATGCATATGCGTAGTTTGTTTATGAGTGAAATGAACATCAAGGTTGCTATCATCGGTAAGGTTACCGGGATACATCAATCAGGTGATCGGGTGGATATCTCCGTAAGGTTGCTATCATCAGTAAGGTTACTAGCACCGGTAAGGTTACCGGAAAGCATCAATCAGGCGATTGGGAAGAATATCTCAGTAAGGTTACTGGCATCGGTAAGGTTACTGGAAAACATCAGTCAGGCGATTGGGAAGAATATCTCAGAAAGGTTGCTGGCATCGGTAAGGTTACCGGAAAACATCAATCAGGCGATTGGGAAGAATATCTCAGTAAGGTTACTGGCATCGGTAAGGTTACCGGAAATCGGGCGGGCAATGTAGCTTAGCACCAAAGTTTTGAATTGGATGTTTTGATGTATGTGATAATGCTTATGCTCATGCATATGTTGATTGATGTAACAAGTGGAATGAAATAATGTCTTCTATAAGACTACCTGAAAAGGTTTCCGGAATGGATATGAACATTTGTCTTAAAGAAGACTACCTGAAAAGGTTTTTAGAAAGGATAGCAATTTGTCTTAAAGGAGACCACCTGGAAAGACTGAAAGATGTCTAAAAAGACTACCTAGAAAGGTTCTTAGAAAAATAATGTCTTAAAGAAGACTGCCTAAAAAGGTTCTCGGAAAATAATGTCTTAAATAAGACTACCTGAAGAGGTTCCTTGCAAGGATGACAATTTCTCTTGAATAAGACTGCTCGAGGAGGCTCCAAGAAAGGATCGTGAGTTTTGTCTTAAAGAAGACTACCTAAAAAGGTATGGTGTAATGTATCAACTAGTGTATGTAATGCATGACTTATATGTATTTGCATGATTCTCCAATGATAGGTTGTTGATGACCAAAGCGTATATAGCTTGCTGGAGTTGTAGGTTTGTTTGATAAGTTGGGGTGTGATGCTAGCGCGACTTCCCAATACCTATTTTTGGAACTTTGAAGATCGTAGTCAGGGGAAAGATTCGTTCGATGTTGTAAAGTGTGAGAACGCCTTTTCCTTTTGTTATGCGTCTTGCCCCAGTTTGGCTTTTTTTTGAAATACTACACTCCTTTAACCTTTTAAGGTTCTCCACACCTTTAACCTTTTGAGGTTCTCCACACCGTTAGTCTTTCGAGGTTCTCCACACCTTTAGCCTTTCAAGGTTCTCCACACCTTTAGCCTTTGAGTTGTTTACCTTATGGATTTGATATCCAATGCCCCAATGTTTAGTGGAATAAGGTGCCTATGATCTCCACGCCAAGAAGGAAGTGCCCTGAGAAATAATCTTGTCGTATGCTTCGACGTTTAGATTGAAGGGTATGTCATTGATCTCCAGGATATGGAGGACTATCCATAGTGTTCTATCCTTGTGAATTTGAATTCTTCACATGTTTGACATGCCCCTGTTTGTTATTGCTTCGAGATGTGCCCCTAAGTCGATTGAATCTTAGGAAGAATGCCCCTAGTAAATAGGATTTTTGATTGTATGCCCCTGTAACCCTTAAAATTTTGCCCCTGTTTAGGAGAACCCCCTGGATGTGGTTCCCCCCATTCCAGAGTCTTTATTAGAAATGATTGCCTTTGATTAAACAATTTCGAGATCTCCTTGATGCTAAGTGTATACTCGTAGATAGCGTTGTACCCTTTGAAAAGTAACTCCAATGCGATGCGTATGCAAGTTTTGAAATCGAAATCCGTTATGAATTAGGACTGGATAGTTAGAAATGAATGCTTGAAGAAGCGCAGTGGTTAGAAATAGTTTTAACAAACCTAGGAGTCAGTATAACAAAATCCTGCTTAATATGCTTTCGTAGTTAACCTTGCCTCAATTAGGACTTTTGAATGTTGTAACTTGGCCTGGTTCATGTTTTAAGAAACAATGGACATAAGGCTCAAAATTTTATTTATCCCACCCCTTTCTCCTTGATGTTCTCCAAATCCTAAAAATTCGCCTAATCCAACGAATGTGCTTTGTTTGTAAAGAGAATCGTTTCAGTTTTGATGTTGAGCGGAAGCCTTAGTAGAGATCTAAGCAGTTGTAAAGCTTCGATGGTTTAGCAGTCACAAGATTATCCTTTGTATTTCGCCTTTGTTTTTATCCCTTATTTTTGCCTAAGTCATTTTGTTTTCTTTTATGGAAATTTTCCTTTTGACTTAGCGGGCGTTTTTCCTTTGAAAGCTCCTTCTGAGATTTGATCCTTGGATATTGAATATTGTGACTGCCATGTTGATTTTGATTTGTAAGCTACGACTTTGATACTTCCTCGATCTTGGATGATGTAATGAGGAAGAAAATTGTTGTGAACGTCATCCCCATTGCTCCCTCATTCTTGGATGAATGCGAGGAAGAAGATGTGCTTGAACTTTTGCTTTGCTTGATCCTTTGCTTAAACCTTTGCTTCATTGATTGATTCTCTTGGCAGCCAAAATACATCATTGAATTAATTGAGATCTACCCTGCCCTTGGTTAAAATCAAGGTTTATTTGAAAAGTAGAAACAAGCTCCAACTCCTGGCTAGAGGGGGTAACGAGGGATTAACATCCTTATATCTCCATTGTTTAGGAATTGAAACAATGTCTGTACATCATCGGTTCGGTCTTACCTTGAAAGCATATGTTTAGCGAGATTCAGTTATTTGTATTCGTCATTCTCCCTTAAGTTTGTTAATAATCCTAAATTGAAAATAGAATAGAAGTGCGCGAGTGGAAAGTCGTAGTAGTGAGCGAATGAAGCGAATGAATTGATTCCAAAACCTGCATGGTCATCCCATTAGAATTGCTAATCCGAAGGTACCACTTTTATCCTGAGTAACACTTAGCGATCGTAAGTAAGGGTTGAAATTTTGACATGATAAATCCTATTGATCCTAGGGAAAATCTCCTTTGTAAATCCGTTGACCTTGTTTCACTCCTTAGTTCATGGACTCGTAGAAGTGAAGGGTAACCTCAAATTCTCCTTAGGCACGTCAAACCTATCGGGAATAAATTGTTAGCGGTGGGTTTTCGTCGTATCGGAACTTCATGAGTTTCCTTTGACTGAACCTATTTTGCTTTTTCTAAGGATAGTATCACACCGTTTGTAACCTCTAGGGTTTGTAGATTGATAAAGGAAATCTATGACCCTTTTGCCCCTTGATGGGGGAGTTAACCTATGCGCCTTCCCTCCATCGTAATTATGCATCTTTGTTCAGGATATTGCCCCAATTGGACTAGTCATCGCCCCAGGTTATCGCAGAGCGTCCTTGTAAGTTTGATATGTTCTAAGATGGACCCCTTAATGACTAGATACCCCTTGAGTGTATCTATGAGGGAACTCTTTTGTTGAACTAATCCTTGCTTGACGATAACCTTTTTTGTACGTACAATCCTATTATGAAAGGGCATGGGCATGTAGCTGGCACGGCGAAAGGCATCCCCTTATTTCTTTTGAAAGCTAAACTCATTCCCAATAATTTATCCTCCTTTCTCCATAGTTTATGATCTTCTTCATGAGTCTCGGGAAATTGGCTAGCATGGAAGGTGTGGATGCGGGCGAAGATAGAAATGCAAATGTAAATGTATGAAAATGCAAATGCATGCGTGTGCGAGAGACTCCTTGTATTATAACTCCGTGTATGCAATGCAGACGTGTGACATATAATCCTAGGGATAGCCTTAGAGGAGACATTAGACCCTAGTGAAATCCTTGCAAGGTAGATGTTATGACACACCAATGAAAATCCCTTAAATCGGGGAGTATGCAGAAAGTAGCGGCTGGAGACCGTTCAAGACAGTCACCAAGTCTCATGGCCATCGAGAGGCCGTTCGACGTGTACTTGCGAAGTTATCCCTCGTGGGAAGGTTCTCCATGTGGAACACAACCTATCTAAGGACGATATCGGATGAAAAGAAATCCCTACAGGCTAGGGATGAAGGGTGTATAGATGGAAATCCAAATCAGTTAGAGGGTGCGCAGGAATAAGCACGGGGTGACCGTTCAAGACAGTCAATGAATCGCATGGCCATCGAGAGGCCAATTGACGTGCGTAAACGAAAATGTCCTTCGTGGGAAGGATACGATTTTAGAAATAGAATCCCTACAGGCTAGGGAATACGTAGATGAAAGCACGGGGTGACCGTTCAAGACAGTCACTGGATCTCATGGCCATCGAGAGGCCAATTGACGTATGCTAACGAAGACGTCCTTCGTGCGAAGGATGCGATTTTAGAAATAGAAACCCTACAGGCTAGGGGATACGTAGATGTAAGCACAGGGTGACCGTTCAAGACAGTCATTAGATCTCATGGCCATCGAGAGGCCAATCGACGTACGCTAAACCCTAATGAGATTGAGGATAGTGATTATGAGATTAAGGAGAGTGATAATGTGGTTGAGGAGAGCTCTAGTGAGAAAAGAGTGGAGATTGAGAAAAATCCACCAACACCATCTGAAAGTGAGGTTGTAGAAGAGGTAGAGAGGGAAGCACCTATTATTATTCCTTTTCCCTATACCCCACCGATTTCTTTCCCGCAAAATTTTATGAAAGCTAAGGTAGACTCCAAATCCATAATGTATGTGAAGGTATCAGAAAATATCCACACTAATGCACCTTTATTTGAAGTCTTGCATAAAAAGAGAAATTTAAACGACCATGAAACTAAGAATATCGTTAGTGATAAGAGGGTAAGGTTAATCTTTGAGGTGGTGGATAATATCACTAATCCCGAACTTGAAAAGCTGATACTCAGGATCGATCCAGAACCGCCACCACGATTTCAAAAGAATGAACCACCCCACAGAAGAAAGAAAAGAAAAGGTGAGGGATATGTGAGATGGCTTGATAAGTGGCCATGTAAAACGACATTTGCTAAAAGTTCAACCGAGGAGTCATTCTCGAGAGAACCACCTTGAGTGCTTGCACTCTTAAGCTGTCGAGCTATCGACGTTAAACAAAGCACTGCGTGGGAGGCAACCCACGAGTTTTTAGTTTAATGTTTTCCTTTTATCGTTTGAACTTGCAGATAATAAAGATATGGATCGCCTGTCACATCTCGACCATATCTAGGCGAAAAACCTATAGATGATCATCTCAAAGATGAGCGGGTCTCCACGCACATTCCTACGAGTGTTGCTGCTGGTGGTGACACAGTTGATGAGCATGATAGGAGAAGGTATTTCCTCCGGACGCGGAGTGGATTTGATCGTGATAGCCTGCCGATAGCATCCATATAGGTTCTGTCTTTTCTTCTCCACCTTGGATCGAAACATTGAGGACAATGTTTGGTTTAAATGTGGGGGAGAAGCTTTACCGCTTTCATTTATTGTTTTACTGTTTTCTAGTTATGTTGTCGAGTCTTTATATATGATTTTCTGTTGTTATCGAATTTCCCCAAATTTTGAAAATTTTAACCTCCAACAAAAATTTGAATTTTGACGCATGGCATACACACTCTGAAAGTATAAAGGTTGACACACTTTAGGCATTGTTAGTAAGACTAGGAGATGTTTCAACAACATCGATACCGTCCTTACACCCTAAACCCCCTCATTATGTGATATCAATTTGGATGCCCATTATGTCGAGACCTTAGGCTCAAGTTTTCAAAGTAGCTCTTAAGTAGTTTATATTAGCAGTCAGCACCATCTTAAGCACAAACTACGTAGGGAGTCGATGAATATAAGTGAATGATCCTTTTTTTTTTAATAAATAAATGTTTTGATTGAAAAATAACCTTCTAAGTTAGGTGACCCTCACACGGTCATTTAGCCCAACGGTTGTTAAGCCAATAAGGATTTAATAATTAGCACCCACTGTTGGTTGGCCTAGAGGTCACTGGTACTGGGCTTGGTAGGGTGGACTACGGTCCGATCCCCCGCAATCGCAGTTGGGAAAGATGGGGCTTCGCCATTTAAAAAACCAAAACCCCGTGCTAAAGAAAAGAAAAGGATCATAGTCGCTAACCGATTTCCCTACTATGTGCGTGTACGGATAACGGGCTTAATGTGATTGCGCTTGAATGAAAAGAGTGAAAAGAAAAATGAGAGATACAGGTTGAGTTATAATGGCATAATTCGAATTGGTTTGTATAAGGAGAGAGTTTTTGAACATTGTGTCGTTACGGTATCCTTGGTGTTGATATCTATTTCCTATCGATGTAACATTTGCCTAACATAAATATGATTAGGAGTCGTGTCATGCCCTTGTTTCGAATCTTGCTTAATCATTTTCTTTTACTGTGTGGTTGATTGCTTGAGGACAAGCAATGGTTTAAGTGTGGGGGTATTTGATAACGCGAAAATGTATCATATATTTGGCTTGATTTACATATATTATTTCCCTATTTTATCTTAATTATGTTGCTTTATGTCGGTATTATGCTGGTATTTTCATTGTTTTAGGTTTTATGTTCGTTTTGAGGACTATTTGTGAAAAGGAGAAGAAATGGAGCTAAAATGACTACTAATTGTGCCTAAAAGATGAAAAATGGGTACTGAAGTGAAAAGGAGGTGCAAAGAAGACCCAATTGTGCAAAGATGCAAGCCCAAACCACAAAGAATGAAGAAATGAAAATAATATATATATATATATATATATATAGAAGTGGGCCCCATGGTTCATTTATATATATATATATATATATATATATATATATATATATATATATATATATATATATATATATTTTATATACATATATATGTATGAAGAATAAGTAGAATAAGTGACAACGTCACTTTATATATATATATATATACATTGTGGTGTAGTGTAAGCAAAACATGGAGACGTCCGTCTCCTACATATTAGGGGGCCACGTCTCCTTAGGAGACGCCCGTCTCCTCCCACTAGGTCCACTTGAGACGCACGTCTCAAGTCTGTTTTGAAATTGGAGAATTGCACGCCGCAACGTACTTCTGCAGAGTCAATTAATGTGCTACATTTTAGGAGAAAAAAAGGGACCAGCTAGAATAAGCAGTTACCACAAAGAGCACTATATAAAGAACCAGATATTCACGTAAAAGGGGTTGGACCATGCTTTGTCCCAGCCACAGTTTTTCTTCTGCATTTTTATTCCAGCATTTTATTTCCAGCAATTGTTTTCTATTTTGTTTATCTTTTCTCACAACAATTTCTACACCGGAAATTGTTGTGAACTTTTAACTAGATCTAACCTTACGTTAGATCATAGTATTTTATTTCCTTGTTTTTATTTGATCGAAGAATTTATCGAAGAACAATCCAACCGACTTGTGGTGGAAGTTCAAGTACTCCAAGATTCAAGTTTTATTTCCGATTTATATTATCCAGGTTTCTATTTACCGCTTTAATTATTATTATTATTGCATGATAAATTATATGCCAATTAATATGCCTAATATTATGAACCGAATTTATTTATGCATGTTTAACCATATTAATATGTCTGGCTAATTTATTTAGATATCGGTATGTAAAGTAAGTTAACCGTGGGATCCGAAATAAATTGGCTTAATTATGTTTTATTAAATATCACTTGTTTTTGGTTTGTATGTCTAATTTAATTAGTAAGTCTTAAAACCAATAGAGGGAAAGTTTGAGGGCTTAAGACGGTCAAAGGTTAAAATCAATAGAGCGAAAGTTTGAGATCTTTAACTGGATAGTAGACATAGGACATTAGTTTTAAGGATGGCGAAAGTGTATTAAAACTAATTAGAACTTATTTATTTCCAAAAAGTGTTTTTACACCCGAGCGGGATGGCGAAAGCGTACGTTAGGGATATTAGCATGTTCCGAGTCAGCAGAGCGAGAGTTTGAGATTAGGGGATTTAAGTAGATAACGACTTCATAAAACAAGCATTTTATTAATTACGTTATTTTCAAAAAGCGTTTCTAAATCTGGTGGGATGGCGAAAGCGTACATTAAGAGTTAGGATCGTAGTCTGAATCAATAGAGCGAGAGTTTGAGAGGAGGACTTTTAAATAACATAGTTAGTAAAGATCTTTGATTTAATTAGAATCTGGCCAATGGAACTTCGGATCACCTAAGTTAGATGAAATACATACTGATATCCGTTTATTATTATATTTTACCTAGATTTAAGATTTTAGTTTCCCCATTTATAAAAAAACCCAAATATCATTAGCATTAGCTTTACATAGTAACTTTAGATAACGGTAGGTCGATTTATAGTCCCTGTGGATTCGATATCTTTTAAAACTACACGACACGACTGTGCACTTGCAGTTATCCCGACTAATAGACACGCAAAGTCGCGATCAGGGAGTGCGTAGATGCAAGTGCGGGGTGACTGTTCATGATAGTCACTAAGTCTCATGGCCATCGTGAGGCCAATCAACGTGCATAAATGGAGGTGTCCTTCGTGGGAAGGACATGGTTTTTGGAAATAGGGTCCCTGCAGGCCAGAGAACGCATAGGAATACCTGCAAAAATTAAAATGCAACGCATTCGCAGTATATAAATTGCACATATATAATAAGCACGTAAGCACATAAGCCCTAGGTTCATAGGTTCGACGTAACGGCTTAGGGTGCCTACCCTTCCCATTGGTATGTTCTAGAAGGTCTCATGGGGTCGTTCGTAGCCGCCGAGACTTTTTGTCTCTTTGGATTTTAGAATAACTCATTTTATCCATGAGATTCGAATTTTAGGGGTAGGTTCCCAGAGAGATCACCTAAATACCAAGTTGTCATACCCCAATTTTTGACCTAAGATACCACCTCATATCATTTGCATATACATCATTTGCATCTCTAACAAATTGCATAGCTTGTGTTTGCTACTTGTGACTCAGCAGGGTTTAATCAAGAAACCACTCATCAGTACAAGTAACAATCAACTAGGGTTTTGTTCTCCCTTCATCTCAAATGAATCATCTTCATCAACAATCAACATTTGGTCCTCAGAGATTCATTTCAACAAGCTCAAAGGCTCTGAACCAACCAGATTAGGGTTTTGACTGAAGATAGCATACTCCTGACTTGTGCTCAGGATTTGACCTAATGACTTGGGACATGACCTCAAGACCCCAAGTACATCATTTTGGCCTAATCTATTGGATCAAGACATCTCCTACACAAGGATTGATCAACAGTGAAATCTCAGATTATCAGATTAGGATTTTTGAACCATCAAGGACTGAAATCAGGGATCATATTTGGGAAACCCTAAAAATCCCCAGGAAGTCAATCAAAGGTTTCAATCATCCTCAAATAATCCCTATGACAATATCCAATGGAAATTACATCTCAATTCAAGATCCACAGTCATCAATTTCATCAGGTCGACAATTAGGGTTTTTGACCTAATTCACTAAACCATTGACTTTTTAATCAGGACATGGTGCCACAACTTAAACCATGGCTCAATATCCTCTAATGCTTCAATATGATCCATTCATACCATTCATATGGTGAGGATAGCCTGTTTCATTTGAAATCTCCAGAAACGCGATTCGTCTGAAAAAGTCAACTGTACAAGATCACCATTGACTTTTGGGGAATTTTGGTCAATCATGACTTTTGAAGTTTTGAATCATCAATATATGATATATGAAGTCATTTGATCAAGAAAAATCAAGAAAATCAATCAAGAATCAAAAAGTCAAAAGTTTGACTTTTCATACTTAGAAAAATTTCTAAGTGTTTTTCATGGTTTTTTCCAAACTTTGGAAGGGAATTTCTCAAAATTTCACCTACAAACTGAAAAAAACTTCCAACATGAAAGTTGTAGATTTTGATCCAATAAACAACTTTGACACATATAAATTTTTTCCATAAGATCAACCATTTAAGAGATATGGAGCTTCAAAGTTGGTATCTTTTGAAAATTTCACTTAAAACTTCATTTTCTTCAAAGTTCATGGATCTTTTTCACCCACTTCCTTAAGGATCTTGAAGAAACTTTCAACTAGGGTTTTGAAGTGTGTAATATGAGCTTTCCAAAATGTCCAAGAGCAAGAAAAAATATGGAGTGTAGCTATGGTTTTGAATTATGCATTTAGTGATCTTTTTCACTTGAATTTTCACCATTTTTCACTAAGTTTCAAGACTACATGACCTATAATCCAAGCAATGATGCATAGGAGCAATAATTGAGAGATATTTTCTGATTAGAAGATCAGAATGGAAGAGGATAAGAAGCTTGAGAAATAACCATGGTTAAGTCACTTTTAACCATTTGCATTTAATGTGAAAGATTCCTTTTTATCTCTTAAGCCAAATCATCATTCTTGATCAACTTGCAAGAGCTTTGTATTCAGAAACTTTGGCCTATAAATAGAGGTCCTTGCCTCATTCAAAATCACACCAAAACCTCACAATTATAGGTTTTCTCTCTTCTTTCTTGAATTGCAAGATTCATAGTTTTCAAAGAGGTAGAAAACTCAACCTCCAAACCCTTGAAGTTATGGCCAAAGTGATGGTTCTAGCAACTCATAAACATCATATGGGATGTGTTTGAACCACTCACACACCCCAAATCACCCCAAAACTCAGATTCACTCTTCAACCTCCATATGAACACATAAAGAGCCTTATCATGCCCATTTTCATTCCAGATCATTTCTGTCCAAATTAACACTTCCCACACCTCACATATATCACATATAAGCTATCTAAACACTCATCACCAACCTGAAACATCAGAATCATAGAGCTCGATTCACACTTAGGCTTAACTGCAGATCGGGTACCTCCAACTACTCCAGGTGTTTTCAATCCACTCCAAGCATCCAGACACCTTCCATATGGTTCATTGAAGCTGTCCAGATCAAGCAACAACATCTGTAACACCTCCTTCGCAAAATTCAATCTCCAGCTTGGCCGTTTTTGAGGTAAGTGTTCATGAACTTCAAACTCTATCATACATGCATCATAAATGCAAAACTGAGTTACCATCTTGTTTCTGCACCATCACTGAATAATAACCCTCAATCAATTGCATCATATCATGATCATACACGATTTCACAAAGATTTTTCATATTAGGGTTCTTCGTGTTCATCAGAGGATTAATCATCTTAGAGCAAAAATAAATGAAATTAAAGGTCATCATCATGTTCCTCGTCCAAAACCGAGTGAGATAGACCCTTTGATCGATCAAAACAACACAGTTTTGAAGAATTTTGAAAATCAGTTAGGGTTGTGTTCTTGGCGCCAGATTTGGTTTGGGAAATTCAAATTCTTGATTTAATATATATTTTATCAAACGCGTATGTTTAACAAGCCACAAGCGTGGCTCAGTTGGTCCATGTTTTGGCTGGTGAGAGAGAGGGCGTGAGTTCAAGCCCTAGTGGAGACAAAACCAATTTTTTGCAACCTATTTTCTTTCATTTTTTAACAAACTTCACCAATTAATTTAACCAATCAAAATTCATTATTTTCACTTCATTTTTTTTACACTCTTTATTTAATATACATATTTTGATAATATTAAAAAAAATCACAAAAAAGGATTCATTTAATGTATTTTTAATTGAGTTTAAAATGACATGTTTTAAATGTTTTTAATACTTTTAAATATTGTTTTTCACTTGATTTTTCAAACTTAATCACTTGTAAATATTTTTGAGCAAACCCTAATCATCTAAGTGTTAATTGAGGATAACCTTTTTGTTTATTTTGATTAATTTGATTCCTTTCAAAATTCAAATCGTTTTAAAACGAGCGATCGCGATTCTTTTCAAAAAAACGATAAACTATTTCTTTTTGATTCTCAAAGGAAACTATTGATTAAATCTTTTTTATTGATCAATTGATTTTCAAAACGATGTGGGGCCTCTCGAATATTAGAGAGTATAAGACCCACTCTTTTTTCTTTTATACAGTTTTTCTTTGTACAGAAAACTCTTTCAAAACAAAAAAAAACTTTCAAACAGTTTTTCAAACAACGCGTCTGTAAATAAACAATCAACCATGTTTTTGTAAATATACCATGGGCCTCCATGTAGGTATAAGTCCCAAGCCCCTTTTGTACATACCCATTCCAGTACATGAAATTAGGTATTTCATTGTACGCCTTTTGTACATATCTCAATCAATGCGTTTTTTAAACTTTGAATAACAAACCAAAAATGAAGGTTTCTTTAAATCTTCCCAAAAATATACCATGGGCCTCCATGTAGGTATAAGTCCCAAGCCCTTTTGTGAATACCTGTTTACGTAGCTTTGAATAAATTCAAGTGGACTTCTCCCCAAATATGAGTCCCGAGCCCCCGTGTATACAAATGGATCATGCTTACAGGTATATTTCCTTCATAAACTCCATTATATACACACACTTTGTCATATATGTATAACTGTTCATATTTGTTCATGTACTTGTTCATGTTTGTTCGTACTTGTTCATACTTGTGATTGTGTTATATGCTTGTTCAACTTAGTACAACACTAGGTTCCCCATAGCCTCCTATTGGGCTTCGTACAAAGAATCTCCCTAGTTTAGGTTAGGACATAGAGTATGGTTTCCCGGTGAAATCGCTCTAAGAGCTCAAACCAACTATACCATGCCTCCCCTTGGGCTTTGTACAAACGAGTGTCCCTCCCATAGCCTCCTCTTGGGCTTACAATGCAAGGACCCTGGATTGTCCCTCCCATAGCCTCCTCTTGGGCTTACAATGCAAGGACCCTCGGATAGCCTCCTCTTGGGCTTCGTACAAGGACCCACGGGCTTCTTATAAGCATCCCCCAATATCCAAATCAAATACCCTAGGAGATTAGACATTTATCATCTCTATGATAGGAGTATCTCATCTATATCATCACAAACAATCAATCAATCAAACTTTTTGCCACAAGGCTGGCTAATCAATCAAATTTCTTTTTTTGCCACAAGGCTGGCTAATCAATCAAACTGTTTTACCACCGTACTGGATGATTAATCAAAGTTTTTGTCACAAGGCTGACTTCATTGAAACTTTTGCCACAAAGCTGGCTGATTAATCAAAGTTTTTGTCACAAGGCTGACTTCATTGAAACTTTTGCCACAAGGCTGGTTAAACACAAAAACATCTTTATCATTCTAAGCACCCTAAGTGGCATGGCCCCGGGCTTATAATGAAAAGATTTTCAAACAAAAATCAAACAGATGTATGTGATAATATAGATTAGATACATCGAACATTTAGATGACATTTGTCTCTTTTCCTTTGCTTCCACTAGCATAAGTGGGAACTACGATTGCTCTGACTTTCTCAACATCCCTTTGAGAATACGTAGGCACAAGGTCGTATCCTTGGCGAGCAAAACTTCTCTCTCAAACCATTCAAACCTTAGCACCAGTAGACCCCGAGCTACAGATGCTCTGATTCCCTCTAGGGGATATGTATGCAGAGGATCGCGATGATCTTTGCGAGCATAATCAAACAAACACCTTAGGTCCCACCTCTTTCTCACAAGAACCTCCACCATAACAAGAATGGAATAAACAAAACAAAGAAACCTATAGAGTACTATAGATACGTTGGGTGCTAATACCTTCCCTTCGTATAACCAACCCTCTTACCCAAGATCTCTCCCCACTTTTAAGGTTATTGCAGCTTTTTTCCTTTTCCTCTTTTGGAAACAATAAAAAGTTTGGTCCGTACAAAAGAAAAATCATTTTTTTTGAGCACTCGAGCCCAAAGAAGGCATCAGGTGTCTCATCTCGAAAAAAGACAACGATTTTTCCCCGCGACAGAAAAATGGCGACTCCACTGGGGACCATCTTTTTATTGTTTCCAAAGAAAGGGTTATTTCTATTTGTTATGTTTTTATTTTATTCTTGTTACATGTGTGGTTCCTTGGTTCTGTTACTGGTGTGATTCTGTTACAAGTGATACATTATGGACAAATCCTAACCCGGATTAAGTACACATAAGAATTAGGTGGAGGGTATAGTCATGTATGGCATACAAGGAGTTAGTCCTTAAAAAGTCAGCATGAGAATCCTTCCGCTCAGTGGAGGTTCCTTGTTTGTAGTATATGTTTAGCAAGTTCAGTTGCGAAGACATTATTGCTTTCATTGAACTGTAGAAGCTGAGTTGGCTGTAGAACCCCAACCCATCCTGGCCTTATTAGGACGTGGTGCAGAAACGATCCAGGTGAAGACTTGGATAGTTGTCATGCGGAGAACCACACTCAGACGAGTTTTTCTTGAGAATATTTCTAGCTCACAAGTTCAGTTGTGCAAGCCGGTAATATCCGAAAGAAAAATGTAGACTCTGACGTATCAGTAGAACATGTTTTGCAGGTGATAAACCCTAGTACTATCCCATGTTTGGTTCTCTGACCTCATGCTCGTGACGCTGGACCGTTGAACTTGTGTGTGTTACCATGTTTGTAGTACCATGTTTGCGTTACCATGTTTGAACTACCATGTTTGCTTTACCATGTTTGAATATGTGGCATCCATGCATCCATGCATTCATACATTCATTAAAAAACCCATCTTTTTCCATAAAAACATGATTTTTCCAAAAAAAATCAGAAATTTTCCTTGCAAACATTATAGGATTAAGTTATGGAGTGGGTAAAAAGGCATACCAAGAAGTACGGTTTCAAAGCTCCTAATGTAGAAAGACTGAAAGAGTTAGCATCTTTTGTACAAGATCCTTCCGATTTTAGGAAAAGCCATGGAAAGCTTTTGCCTATCTTGAACACTCATGTTGATGAAGGACTTCTCAAAACTCTGGTTCAGTTCTATGATCCCGTCTACCGGTGTTTCACCTTTCCAGACTATCAATTGGTACCAACCTTGGAAGAATATGCCAATCTTTTGGGTATTCCTGTGTCTGACAAAATACCTTTCAATGGTTTGGAAGCCATTCCTAAGTCACCAGTCATTGCAGCAAGTATCCACTTGAAGAAATCTGAAATAGAAAGTAATTGGACTACCAAAGGAAACTTTCCGGGTTTGACTTCGCAGTTTCTAATAAAGAAAGCCTTTGATTTCATTGACACTGGTAGCATGATAGCTTTTGAAGCTATACTAGCCTTGCTCATCTATGGGTTGGTTCTGTTTCCCAACGTCAACGACTTTGTTGATATCAACGCCATAAAGATCTTTCTGATTGGAAATCCCGTTCCGACTTTGCTTGGTGACATGTATTTCTCTGTCCATCATAGGAATCGCCAAGGCGGTGGAATCATTGTATGTTGTGCACCTCTTTTGTACAAATGGATTGTTTCACACTTACCTATGTCTCCTACTTTCACGGAAAACCGAGAAGGCTTACGTTGGCCTCGAAGACTTATGTCACTTACTAATAATGATATTCATTGGTATACCTTGGCTCGCTGTGGTACAGAAACCATTGATAGTTGTGGAGAGTTCGCCAACGTACCTCTCATTGGCACACAAGGAGGAATTAACTATAATCCGGTCCTAGCCCGACGACAACTCGGGTATGCAAATTCAGTTAAACCAATGGGTCTCGCAGTGGAATGCTACTTTTACCGAGAAGGGGAGGATCCTCAAAGGTTGAAGACAAGAATGGTGAGAGCTTGGTACGACGTCCGAAGAAAAGAAAAAGGTGGGGAAAGAAACTGCATTGCTACGAACGCCTACACCAGCTGGGTGAAGAAAAGAGCAAAGGAGTTTCAAATGCCTTATGATTATGAAAAACCCATGTTCCCTGTGGTGTCTCAACTACCCAACATTCCCATTGACACTACGGAAGAATACCAAGAGATTTTAGCCAAGATGAGGTCAGAAAAAGACGCTTGGGAAGAAAAGTTTCGTAAAACTGATGAGGAAAATAGAAAGTTGAAGAAAAGAGTGAAAGATCACGAAGAAACTCTCTATTATCAAGATGGTTGGCTCATGAGTAAAGATGAGAAGATCCGTCAGAAAGATGCTGCAATCAGAAGATACATCAAAGAAAGCAAGAAGAATCTTGAAGCCTCAACAAGCAACGCTCCGATGCCTGACAATTGGAAGAATGTTGTTGACAAACTGAGGGCTGAAAAGGCCGAATTGAAAGCTTACTATGGGAAAGAAATCCTGAAGCTCAAGCTGCACAATGCATTTGGTTCTTCGTCTGATGAAGATGCTTAGGATTTGTTTAGTTTTTTTTTTTTTTATCATTTGCTTTTGTAAGGAGCTACGCTCCAATGTTGTAACATTTCCCATTATTAAAATAAAAAAAATGAATGAATAAAAGATTTGTTTGTGTTCAAATGTTTGCAAGAAAATAATCTCTAAAATAATTGGAAAAATCATAAATTTCTTTTTGCATACATCATTCTGCATATCGAGTCTGTTGTATAGAGTCTTATCTTTTGGATCTTTCTCCATTAGATCGTCAAGCTGTCGCGTCTCAAAGTTTCTCGACCGCGTTCGCAATCAGATCACAGATACGACACTCGTTCAAGCAGAAGAAGAGTAATGGAACACTCTGAACAAGAGAATATTGAGCTCCGTGGTACGGTGACCACCCTTCAGGAAAAATTGGAAAGTCTCACTACTCTGGTTGACTCTTTAATGGCCGCACAGAATCAGCCGCCACCACCCAACAGTCAAGCAACGGTAACATCTGAAGTCACTACTCCAGTTTCTACAGTTGCATTCGGTATTCCATCTTTCTCTATGCCAGAAGGTTGGGGCCCGCCTTTCAGTTTTGGTACAGGTTTCCGCCATAATTTCTCTGGGGTTCAAACAGCTACAACTGAAGCACCTGCTGCACAAGGTTCAGCATTTATTCCACATTCAGGGGTAACTTTTTCCCAAATCACTATGGCACTTTCTCAACCCACTATGACAGTTCCGACCCCTACGGTTCACACTGTTCCTTATGATGGCAATGAGATTTATCATGATCAAGGTGATAGCACAAATCAGCGTAACCTTGTGGAAGATCTCCAAGAACAGTTCAACAAGATTCAACTGGAAGTCAAAGCTATTCGTGGCAAAGATTTGTTTGGAAAGAATGCCCAGGAGCTATGTTTGGTTCCCAGTGTACAAATACCTGCTAAATTCAAGGTCCCTGACTTTGAGAAGTACAAAGGAAGTTCTTGTCCACAAAGCCATCTTGTGATGTATGCTAGAAAAATGTCTACTTATGCAGATAACCATCAGTTGCTCATCCATTACTTTCAAGACAGTTTGACTGGTGCCGCACTGAAGTGGTACACAGGCTTGGATAGCACTAATATTCGAACATTCAATGACCTAGGTGAGGCCTTTGTCCGACAATACAAGTATAACTCGGATATGGCTCCGGACAGAGATCAGCTTCGATCCATGGCTCAGAAAGACCATGAAGCTTTCAAAGAGTATGCCCAACGATGGAGAGAAACTGCTGCTCAGATTAATCCACCATTAAAAGAGAAAGAGATGACAAAGATCTTCTTGAATACTCTCAGTCCGTTTTATTATGAACGCATGATTGCTAGTGCTCCAAGTGATTTCACCGAAATGGTAAACATGGGGATGCGTCTAGAAGAAGGAGTCCGAACCGGACGTCTGATTAAAGAAGGTGGATCTTCGAGTGGAACCAAAAAGTTCGGAAGTGGTTTCCCAAAGAAGAAGGAACAAAGTGTTGACATGGTATCCCAAGGGAGGCCAAGAGGAAATGTCAGTCGTCAACAACAGGTTTCAGCTATTGCGCCAGTCGTTAATACAGCGCCGAATCCGGGATTTACCCCGCAGTTTCAGCAACAACAGCCTCGACCACAGGCTCAGCAGCTTAACAATAATCAGAATCGTGTGCAAAGAGCTCCACAGTTTGATCCGATTCCAATGACCTACACAGAATTGTACCCTGCGTTGGTTGAAAGAGGTCTTGTTCAAACTAAAGCACCACCACCAGTACCTGAGAAACTCCCATGGTGGTACAAAGCTGAGGTCTCATGCCCTTATCATCAAGGAGCACCTGGCCATGATCTTGAGCATTGCATAGCTTTGAAATATGAAGTTCAGAGGTTGGTTAGGTCTAATCTCCTCTCTTTCAGAAATTTGAATCCAAATGTGCAAGCAAATCCACTGCCCAATCATGGAGGGCATGTTGTAAACATGGTGTACGGATGTCCTGGTCCATACCGGGTCTATAATATCAATTACTCAAGAGCCGATTTGGTACAAATGCATGCCACTCTCTGTCGAGGGCAGAATTTTCGCCAGCATCAATACGGTTCCTGTAGCATATGTTGTGTAGATCCTCACGGATGTTCGATTGTGAGAAGAGATCTCCAAGTGCTGTTAGATAATGGTACTCTTCAGATCTACAGAAATAGGGATGAAAATGAAGTTAACATGATAGGATGTTATCCGCATGAGCTTTTAGTCTCAGATATCAACTCGGAAATGCCTACAGTTAACGTCATCGTTCCTCATTTCAACATGCCTGAGCGCATGGAAGTTACCTACAACAAGCCAAGGGTTCCTGTTGCTCCCTTGATCATTTGTCTACCTGGACCTGTTCCTTATGACTCTGACAAGGCAGTTCCATACAACTACAATGCAACAATGATAAAGGATGGACAAGAAGTTCCTTTACCAACTCTTTCATCTGTCGTGAACATCGCCGATGTAAGTCGAGTAACAAGAAGTGGACGTGTGTATACTCCACTACCTTCAAAGCAGCCTGTTGCTCCTACAACCGGACAAAATCCTGTCAATACACCAGTGGGGAATCCTGAGGAAACTCCTGTCAGTAATACAAACGCTGATGTTGGTCAATCCAGTGGAACCAATGTCAATCCTGACTTTGATGAAATTTTGAAGCTTATCAAAAGAAGTGAATACAAGATTGTGGATCAGCTTATGCAGACTCCTTCAAAAATCTCAATACTTTCATTGCTGTTGAATTCAGAAGCCCACAGGGAAGCCCTGATGAGAGTTTTGGATCAAGCTTTTGTGGATCATGATGTGACTGTTGATCACTTTGATGGGATAATAGCCAACATAACAGCTTGCAACAATTTAAGCTTCTGTGATGAAGAACTCCCCGAGGAGGGTAAAAATCACAATCTTGCTTTGCACATTTCTATGAATTGTCAGTCAGACTCTTTGTCTAATGTGTTGGTAGACACCGGATCTTCCTTGAATGTGATGCCAAAGACGACTCTTGCTCGCTTGTCTTACCAAGGAATGCCTATGAAATTCAGTGGTGTAGTAGTCAAAGCATTTGATGGATCGCGAAAATCTGTTATCGGCGAAGTCAACCTTCCCATGACAATTGGTCCACATACATTTCAAATCACCTTCCAGGTCATGGACATTCAAGCTGCTTATAGCTGTCTGTTAGGACGACCATGGATCCACGAAGCAGGGGCAGTAACTTCTACGCTCCATCAAAAGTTAAAATTTGTAACAAATGGAAAATTGGTAACAATAAGTGGAGAACAAGCCTTGATGGTGAGCCATTTATCCAATTTCTCTTTCATCAGTGCTGATGATGTGGAAGGAACTCAGTTCCAAGGTCTCTCTTTAGAAGACGAATCTTCCAAGAAGAAAGCATCAATCTCTTCTTACAAAGAGGCAGTAAAAGTAGTGAAAGATGGAACTACCACTGGCTGGGGGCAAGTTGTGATCCCGACCAAGAATGAAACTAGAGCAGGACTCGGATGTTCACCAACGTTCTCAAACTGCACCAAGAAGGATGAAACCCTTCGTCCGATCAAAGAAACGTTCCATAGTGGAGGGTTCCTTAACCCAATTCCTCAAGAGGTTAATGTCCTTATCAAAGAATGCACCGAAGAAGGTCTCTCCGATACTGAAGAAGAATGGAAATGTTATCTCAATGACTCGGGATACATATCTCAGGAAGAACCATATCCTCCTTCGGAGAAACCCAAAGGCAAAGAAACTGAGCCTGTTCCTGCAGAAATCTGGGACACCTTGGGACAACCAAGTGGAAAATTTGATTATATGGTGAAATATACTGCACCTGAAAGTTACAAGATTGCGATTGAGGATATCCAACCAACTGGATGGGGAGATTCCTTTGAATATAATAGTCAACCAGAAGAGGCTTACCAATACTGTCAATTTTCTCAGCAGCCTGAAATTACCGAAGATTTCAATTTCAACGCATCTACCAAGATTAACAATCCTGAAGATGGTTATTATCACATAAATGCCATTTTTGAAGATGAAGGGGAAGATGGTCCCGCAACTGACTCAGAAAGTGTCGCTGACAATGAGTCTCTTCATCCCGAAGACTGGGAAATACATCCTGAAAATTCTGAAGATTGTGACTCATCGTATGCTCTTCAAGAAGTAGAAGAAGACCGTTTCAACTCTACAAAGAACAAAAGTGACAAACCAGGACCTTCAAATCCTGCTCGACCTGCGGTCAATGTCAATACTGAAGATAATTCTGGGGAGAATTTTCCTGAATACATAATACACAGAGGAGTTCGTTGCTACTGGAAAGCTGTTGACGTTCCGAATGTTGTTCGCCGCTCAAAGTAATCACCTCGCTGTTATTTTGACCTCTTGCCTTGCCCAAAGCAGAGAGATGTTTTATAGGGCTTTGCTTTTAAATATTCCGCCCAAATAACTTTGTGTATAGGGCTTTGTTTTTAAAAGTTTCCCTCTTTGTCCTGCCCAAGACAAATGAGTTTGTGTTTAGGGCTTTGTTTCAAAAATGAATCATAAATAAAGTGTCATTTTGAATTCCCTACATTATGTGTTTTATTTTTTTGTTTTTTTCTGGAAATGGTAATCCTAAAAAACCAAAATAAAAAAAAAACTTTTCAAAAAAAATCTGCATACACTCTTGCATTCATAAATTTTCTGAAATAAATATAAATCACATGTGCAGATTTACTATTGATAAACCCATTGAATGCAATAACCCTATGCCCTCTCCCAACTTTGAGTTTCCTGTGTTCGAAGCCGAAGAAGAGGAAGAAGAGGAGATCCCGGACGAGATCTCTCGATTACTTAAGCACGAGAAAAGAGCCATTCTGCCTCACAAAGAGCCTTTAGAAAAGATCAACTTGGGTTCTGAAGAAGACAAAAAAGAAGTGACCATTGGATCGCTGCTTGATGCTGATATCAAGAGTAAGTTGACAGACCTTCTCAAAAAATATGTTGACGTGTTTGCCTGGTCCTACCAAGACATGCCTGGGTTGGATACCAATATTGTTCAGCATTACTTGCCATTGAAGCCAGAATGTCCGCCAGTTAAGCAGAAATTGCGAAGGACTCACCCTGATATGGCTAACAAGATCAAAGTGGAAGTTCAAAACAGCTCGACGCAGGTTTTCTAGTCACCTCAGAGTATCCTCAATGGTTGGCCAACATAGTGCCAGTTCCGAAGAAAGATGGAAAAGTCAGAATGTGTGTTGACTACCGTGACTTGAACAAAGCCAGTCCCAAAGATGACTTTCCATTACCACATATTGACATGCTGGTCGATAACACCGCTAAGTTCAACGTCTTTTCTTTCATGGACGGGTTCTCCGGTTATAATCAGATTAAGATGGCTTGTAATACGGTGAACTGACTTTTTATAATTGAAATGTCGCGGTAAGCAAGAGTCGCCACCGACTTTTATTTTATCCAATTTTAGGAAAGGCTAAAAGAACAGGAAAAGACCTTTTGAAAAGATTTTGAGTTCGGGGGGTAAGTTATACAAAGGGAAGGTGTAAGGCACCCTTTGCATCCATGGTTATCCATGGGCTCTTAATTGCTAGCTCACTTTGTTTGATTTGTTTGAAAGAGTGTCGTGTGTGAATAGTAAAAATTTCGTTAAGGACTTTAGCTTGTAAATAAGCGTAGCCTTGTTTTGAAATTGTTTTGAAATAAGAGGTGTGAAAAGTATTTGACTTTTGAATTGATTATGAGCAAGCAATTAATAGCTACCTACCCTAAGTTTGAAAGTTTTGTTCTTTTAGTCTTTCAGGTGAAAGGATCTATCCATGCCATAAGAGGTAGGAAGTCTTTCAATTGGATGTTTAAGGGTCATCGAGTTATCATTCGCCATAAGACTGTCCCATGCCATAAAGAGGGCAGGTAGTCTAAGGGAAGGATATAATAGTCATTTTAACCTTTAGGCAACAGGCGAGGATACCTTAGCAATGGGGACAAATCATCATTTACCGAGGCAACATCGAGGGACAAAATTTATGATGAATGAACTAAGGGCAACATTTGTTTTGCTTTAGGTATCCTCGGAATCGAGGGACTTTGACTATTTAAAGGCAGCAATATTAAGGCAACAAGGCAACCAAAGGGATTACCCTAAAGGTGTGTGGGTGCAACAATCATGTGGTTCAATTCAGTTATTTATCTTATATTGTTAGTGATCTAACGTTTGATTGATGATCTTGCACTCCCTAATTTACTAACCACAGCAAAAAAGTAAAGCAGTTTAAATGTCCTACGCTATTACAATAAACACCTGCAGGGATGGGGGAATTAAAACAGAAAATAAAGAAAGATGAATAATTAATTTATCTCGAGCCTTGACTTCCTCGAACCTTTGACTCACCCTGAAAATTGCAATGAAAATAATAGGGCTAAGTGTATGTAGAATTCATTGACATTGAAACAAACCCTATTTTATAATATTTTATAAGGCAAAATAAAATAAAAATATTATTGAAACAAAGTTAGAAAACTTAGCTTTTTGATCGGGTGAGGCGCGTGGCTGAAGAATCTTTGCCAACCCTGAAAAATAAAGAAAAGAAAGGGAAAGAATTGGGCGCGAAAATAAAAAGGAGAATAAAAGGCGCGAATCGAATATAGTAAAAAAAACATTGTTAAAACCTTATGGCTAAAAAAATCTAGACGAAACCCAAAGATTAAAACCTAAGGGTAAAAATATTTTATAGTTAATAGACATCTCTTGCATTGTTGATATTAGCCTATAGTTAACATTACATAAGGGTTTCCCTTAGTTATCTAAGGTTTGTGAAATTTAAAGGCTAAACCTAAAACTATTCATTGAATAATTTAACCTTATTAATTAAGAATTATTTTAATAAATATAATATAAAATCTGAATTAGAATTATATATAAAAAAACTAAATTAAATTGTAAAGAAAACCTAACTTAAATTAAAAGGAAAAGAAAAATAGATTATAAGATAAAAACAAAAGAACTAAAAGGAATAAAAAAACCTGGGTGTTGATCCTGTGTGGTATGGTTCCCGCAGGTGCATGGTGGACAGCGCCTTCAGGTGCCCTTGGATCTGGCCTTGGTGAGATCGCATGGTTGCACGCTGAGGATGCATGGTAGGCGCATATGGATGTGTTGCGTTGGATCTGAAAATAAATTCTTGTAAAAATAACAAGCCCTGGGGAGTGTCGAACCCAGGCTCCATCAGTCACCAACTAATAACCCTTGCCATTCATGCTCCATAATTAATCTGTTAATGAAGCATAAAACATTAAATAAATAATAAAACGAATAGAAACAATCAAAGTCAACAAAGAAATCAGAAGTGGGGCCCTTATGGAGGCGCGCTCAGCCAATGAGGACAGGGAAGCGTGCGTTGAATCTTTGACCATCCAATTGGAGGAAGAGAGAGGAACGGTCATTTGGGCCAGCGAATAGGAACAAGACACGCGCCCCGCCTTCTTCCTTCCACCATGCATTAAACAACGCTGCAGAATAGCTATCAACACGGCTTCAAATTTGCTACGGATTCTGCAAATATTTCGTAGCTAATGACCTGTATTTTATCAACTACGGGAAACGCATCAAATGTTAAAAAACAAGAACCCAGATTAAGAAAACAGGGGGCTGCGAGTCTTATAGTGCGGTTATTTTGGTCTAAAAAGAGTCGTGGCCATGTGAACGATGATCAATCTCTCTTGTGCCCTAACAATGGTGATTGTTATTCCGGCCGCCATAAGCTGCACTTAAATAGTCAAATCGCCTCTAAAGCATTATATGAACACGTTAGTGAAGTTAGACTTAATGGAAATAGGCTGTAAATCGCAAAACGATAATGGACACGTTTTGAAAAGAATGAATATGCATATGGTTATATGATGAGCATGGGGACCGTATAAGACATTCTTCTCACCTTTCCTTACCTTCAGAACAAGAATGGATGATCGAAAGTCCCTGAACCGGCCTTCCAATTAGGATTCGAAATTTCGAGTTTCAAGTGTATTTTTTGAACTTGGAAACCCTAGTCTTCACCTTGTTTTTTTTCGTTCCTCTGCTCTTATTAGGTTTAGCTATATATAGAAGACCTTTTAGGGTTAATCTTGGGCTTGGTCCTTGAGTTTTTTAATCACTTGGAATTTTGGAAAAATATGCATGAAATATTTCTATATTTGGATTTTTTTTTTGATCCAATCTTGCATCAATCATCCTTGCACGAATTTTGAATTAATATTTGATTATTTGATGATTGGAAAATAAATCCCTTGATTTAAATATATTTACCTCATGTATTATTTATTTTATTTAACATTTAAATGAAATAAAAATTCACATAAATGCAAATAAAATTCATAAAGATAAGATAATATATATATATAGGCCTTGAATCAACCCATGGATAAGTTTAGAGTCAAATATTTGGGCCCATGTAGTTAAAACTCAAAATTCTCCTTTTTGCCTTTCGTACATTCTCCCAAAATCGCCCAACTTGCGCAACTCATAACTCCTTCATTTTTTATTGTATGGAAGCGTTCTTGAGATTTTTAGAAAGCTTAGAGTGTCCTCTAAATGATGCTTTTGGTCTCGTATCAAAATGATTTTCCATGCTCCTTGTGTGTCCTTTTGAAAAAAAATGACTTTTTGTTGACTTTTGAAAAGGACCTATAATGTTTTGGTCCATATCTCTCAAATGAAGCATTTTCAGACTTGGCATGTGAGACACAATTTTGTATAGAATCAAATTTCCTTTAAAATGAGCTTTGGATGGAAAAATTTTGATGTTCCATGTGAAAGTTATGGCTGGTCAAAGTTCAGTTGACTTTTCCTATACAAAACCCTAATTTAGAAACTTTTGTGTGGGAGACTGTGTTTTGGAGCTTTGTCTTTTGATTTGGTTTTGTGTATGAAAAATAGCATGGGCAAATTTTGGGGTATGACAGCTGCCCCTGTTCAATTATCTTAAACCTGAAGATGTAGAGTGGTTTGCGCGCCAGTCGGTATCTGAAGGTGGAAGATGATTGAACATAAGAATACCAAGAAATTTGCCCTATTTGAAGTAGGGACTTTTGTCGGAGATGGGCTTGTGGATGCCATCTGGTAGTTGAATTTTGAGAAGATGTTGTTTGCGCGTTGACCGTGTCATTACCGTTCGTGGTAGATGAATTAGATCCTTGGGAATTGATCGTGTCAGTATCGTTCGTGATACTTGAATTAGATCTTGGAAGGATGATCGTGTCTTCATCGTTCGTGATGATAGAATTAGATCTGAGGAGATAATCGTGTCTTCATCGTTCGTGATGATAGAATTAGATTCTCTTGTCGTGTCAGCACCGTTCGTAGTGACTGAATTAGACTGGGAAGGCCAGTGATCGTGTCCACACCGTTCGTGATGATAGACTTAGACCTCTGAAATTTGATCGTGTCAGTACCGTTCGTAGTAGCTGAATTAGACTGAGAAGGTCAGTGACCGTGTCTACACCGTTCGTGATGATAGAATTAGATCTCTGAGAGTTGACCGTGTCAGTACCGTTCGTAGTAACCGAATTAGATCTTTTGTCGTGTCAGTACTGTTCGTAGTAGCTGAATTAGACTTTGAAAGTGATCGTGTCATTACCGTTCGTGGTAAATGAATTAGATCTTCGAGCGTTGATCGTGTCAGTACCCTTCGTAGTAGCTGAATTAGATCTTGGAAAGTTGGAGATTTCGTTCATTTGTCGGTACCTGTATTCTGAAAAAGGTAAGGTTAATCTTTATGCAATGTCATGATGCATGTAATGCGTTTATTTGACGGGATTCTCAAAATAAATGAGAAACTTCGTATGTTTATGGATGAATTTATTGCGAGGTAATGTAATGTATGAATGTGTTTATGTCATATGATATGTGAGTATGATTCATGTTGTCTTGATTGAGAAAATAAATCTCTGTGTCCTTGTGATTTTGATGTCTGATCTTGTTTTGAAGATGCTCAGCTGGGGGTTTATGATTTCTGCTTGGGGATGATCAGTAACTTGATATACCCTGACTGGGGAGAAAGATATTAGTAAGCCATGTTGGAAAAGAACCAAGTGTCGGAGAACATGCAGCGTTGAAGGTGTAAACTCTGTTGGGGAGCCATGTCTCTGTAGGGACCGGAGTATTTGAAGATATCTTCTTGGTGATTACTCTGTGGGGATATGATCTTGCACAATCAGCTTTGTAGGGAGACATGGGTGTCTTGGATATTGCCCCCAGTATTATAGCAATTACCATTCCTGGATTTGTATTGATCGGGACACCCCCAATAAATACTGATCGAAGTGTCAAACTGGACTTGCATAGGTTTGCCCCTGCTAGTAGGAGCTTGGAAAGATTCGCCTCGCGAGGACATTATGAGATGTGCACTCTGGGCGTCATGCCCCTCGTAATCATAGGCCCATGACAATGCCCCATGTTGATTGGAAATAGATTCAGATTTACTTGGATGCATGCCCCTGATTATTTTTGGCATCCTTGAGAGATTCTCGGAATCTTGACTTGATTGCCCCAGATTGATCGGGAAATAGTTTGAAATCCGTTTGGGATGTATGCCTTTGACTTTTTGGCATTTGAGAGATTCTTCGAATCTTGACTTGATTGCCCCTGATTGATTGAGCGAACGTACCATTCCCCTTGTATACGTAGGAGACGTTGCTTCTCGGAGTAATCTTGTCTATCGGGATGACTTCCAGTCATTAGTTATACCCTGTGCAAGTTCTTTCTGATGCTAACATTTGAAATTATGTAGCAGAATATGTTTAATAATGAATTCATGAGATGCAATGCATACGTCTGTCTTGAGTTTTTGAAAAAGCATTTAAGACAAGAGATGTAAAAGTGTGATGTTCGTAAAAAAACATGATATTTGTAACAACGTGATGTTTGTAAAAACAGGATATCAACTTAACATTTGTAGTAAACCTTAAGGAGTCGGGATACCTTTGTTGTGACAGTATGCTTTCGAACTAACCATGCTTCAGTTAGGACTTTCAAGGGTTGTAACGTGGCTTGGTTCGCGGTTTAAGAAACAAAGGATAAAGGCTCAAAGTTTATTTGTACCCACCCCTCTTCGTGATGATCTTCAGTCCTAGGCCCAGTTAATTCAACTTGTGCATTCAGGTTCCAAGAGACTTTTGGATTTGCACTTTTGATAATAACGATGGTTCACAAGCAAAGAGAACTTTTGAGATGGCAGTCACTTCTTCCTTTTGGTAGTCACAACTTTGAGTTGTTCAAGAATTTATTGACTCTTTTTTTCATCTTTTGATATCCCTAACTTTTGCCTGAACTGTCTATTTTGAGCTTACAGTCAGCGGGAAGCCTTGATTTTTTTTCCGCTTAAGTCGTCTTTTGATTTTGGACTTAGCAGGCTTTTCTTTGTATATACGTTTTTCATTTTTTTTTTTTTTTAAAGATATTGACTGCCTTGCTTAATGATTGATGAACCATCATTGGCTTTTGATTGACATCTTCAACACTTCTTTGAAGTGTGCGGATGAACGCTTGTGATTTAAACCTTTGTTGAAAGGTGTACTGAGCGATTCTCTTAGAATGCACAGCCAAATTAACTGAGAACTACCCTGCCCCAGGTTATGATCAAGGATTTTAGTAAGAAAAAGAAACTTCTACTTCTCTGGCTCAAGGGGGTTGACGAGGGATTAACATCCTTATATCTCCACTGTTTGGGAATTGAAACAATGCCTGTACATCGTCAGCGTAGTCCGCTCAAAAGCATACTGTATGAGGTTGCGGTATCGCTTTCGTCATCCTCCCTTAAAAGGTTTACAGTTTGGCAGGAGTTGAATATCACAAAACATGTGTAAAGTAAAGATGCAGTTTAGATGAGTGATAGCGAAGTAATTTATTCAAGACAAACATATACAATGCACTGATGATGATTATTAGAACAGATAATGTCTATCATAATTCGAATGTTTAAACAAACAGAAAAGAAACATGCAAATGAGAGTAGATCTAATGATCCAAAGTTCGTCCGTCTAGACGTCAATCAGTCTTGTCATGACTAGGCATAAGAGCGGTGATCACCACTGGAGTTCCAGGAGGGTTGAACTTGATTTCTCCGTTATTGATCAGATCTTAAATCTTATTCTTTAATGTCCAGCAATTGTTTGTGTAATGTCCAGGAATGTTGGAATGGTACGCGCACCTTGTATTGAGATTTATAGTAGGAGTAGAATTTGTTGGCTCGATTGCCCTGAGCGTATGGATCATATGAGTGAATTGTTTGTTGTGACCCAATTGTCATGATTCCATTATCGTGACTCAATTGTCATGATTCCATTATCGTGACTCAATTGTCGTGACTCAGTTGTCGTGACTCGGTTGTCGTGATTCGGTTGTCGTGACTCGGTTGTCGTGATTCGGTTGTCGTGACTCAGTTGTCGTGACTCAGTTGTCGTGACTCGGTTGTCGTGACTCGGTTGTCGTGACTCGATTGTCGTGACTCGGTTGTCGTGACTCAGTTGTCGTGACTCTGTTGTCGTGGCTCAGTTGTCGTGGCTCAGTTGTCGTGACTCAGTTGTCGTGACTCTGTTGTCGTGGCTCAGTTGTCGTGGCTCAGTTGTCGTGACTCAGTTGTCGTGACTCGGTTGTCGTGACTCGGTTGTCGTGGTCTTTTCTGATTTGAGTGTCATGGTTAAGTCTTTAATGGCACAATTCAACGGTTTACCATCCTTTACATCATGCTCAGGATTGTTCGAATAGTAAGCACATCTCGCCTTGTAATCGTACCCCAAGAATAGGGGCGCCTTTAATTCTTCTTTCCCCTTGGCCGGGTTAAGGATCATCCCTCGGAACTGGTTATTCTGAGCCTGAAGATTTATGACTGATTGCTCGAGATCCATTTGTGCTGAAATAAACAGCGAAGAGGTGGGAAACCTGTGGTGGACACCTGTGATGCGATGTTATGAATGCGGATGCAATACTTTCAAGGACCTTTAGGAAATTTAGTTAGCAACATTAGAAAATGATTTGGTCGTATCTTTGTTTGAAGAACTCTGATTTCTTCTATGGGAATCGAGCTCACCATATCTAGTGGGTCATAGCCTCTGATTCGGGAACTTCTGAATCTGAAGGTATATGGCTAGAGAAAAATAAATCCTCTTGCCCCTTGATAGGTACTGTGTCTTTGAATTAGAAGATACGTGGCCAGAGGAAAATAAATCCTCTTGCCCCTTGGTAGGGATTCAGTCTTTGATAAGGGCACCTGAAATTGTGCGCCCTAAATCCCTAAGATCCTTGAAAGGGTTAGTTATATAATGTTATGCTTATGATGTTATGATGTTATGAATGTTATGCGAATGCAGTTCGTTAGACACAACGTGAGATAGTAATGAAAAACAGGTCCTTTAACAAAACCTGCAAGGAAACAAAGGTTAGTAGCAAACACAAACAAGTCACACAAGTGCCCTTAGTTTAAGAGGCTTGCTTGAAGTTTGTGGGTAAGTACCCTCCCCACTGAAGTTTAGTTGGTTCAACCTGTCCTAGAATAGTAACCGGGTTCTATGGTGCTCATATCTCTGATCTTTCTCGCGGGCATTGTCTCAACATGGCACTCGATCGGCCAACCAAAAGCATCCCTTGAGTCCAATCTCAATGAGTGTAGCATCGAGTATCAACCAGCTTCAGTCAGGAATCCAAAGCCAGCCATCTCGCTACTTCCTATAGGCCAAGGTCAAGTTCAACTAAGGTTCTAAGGGCGAATTAGTGTTTGTGACACCACGCGGTAGCCAAATGTCTCCTCGATCATATTCAAGGGCCATCAGGACAAACCAAAGCATCGCACTAACGGTGGCCACCAGTTCAACCATAACGATACATGTCGTACAGCCTCCCTGGTCTCATGCCACATACCTAAGGTACACTAGATCCGGGTGTAGGATCTTTCACACAGCAGAATACCCAAAACACCCTTTAGAATATAAAGCAAACAAATCAAACAATTAAAGTGAATCCTAAACTCTAAGGTAACCCCTCTTTTTAATCGAAAGCATCCCCAGCAGAGTCGCCAGTTCTGTAATACGGTGAACTGACTTTTTATAATTGAAATGTCGCGGTAAGCAAGAGTCGCCACCAACTTTTATTTTATCCAATTTTAGGAAAGGCTAAAAGAACAGGAAAAGACCTTTTGAAAAGATTTTGAGTTCGGGGGGTAAGTTATACAAAGGGAAGGTGTAAGGCACCCTTTGCATCCATGGTTATCCATGGGCTCTTAATTGCTAGCTCACTTTGTTTGATTTGTTTGAAAGAGTGTCGTGTGTGAATAGTAAAAATTTCGTTAAGGACTTTAGCTTGTAAATAAGCGTAGCCTTGTTTTGAAATTGTTTTGAAATAAGAGGTGTGAAAAGTATTTGACTTTTGAATTGATTATGAGCAAGCAATTAATAGCTACCTACCCTAAGTTTGAAAGTTTTGTTCTTTTAGTCTTTCAGGTGAAAGGATCTATCCATGCCATAAGAGGTAGGAAGTCTTTCAATTGGATGTTTAAGGGTCATCGAGTTATCATTCGCCATAAGACTGTCCCATGCCATAAAGAGGGCAGGTAGTCTAAGGGAAGGATATAATAGTCATTTTAACCTTTAGGCAACAGGCGAGGATACCTTAGCAATGGGGACAAATCATCATTTACCGAGGCAACATCGAGGGACAAAATTTATGATGAATGAACTAAGGGCAACATTTGTTTTGCTTTAGGTATCCTCGGAATCGAGGGACTTTGACTATTTAAAGGCAGCAATATTAAGGCAACAAGGCAACCAAAGGGATTACCCTAAAGGTGTGTGGGTGCAACAATCATGTGGTTCAATTCAGTTATTTATCTTATATTGTTAGTGATCTAACGTTTGATTGATGATCTTGCACTCCCTAATTTACTAACCACAGCAAAAAAGTAAAGCAGTTTAAATGTCCTACGCTATTACAATAAACACCTGCAGGGATGGGGGAATTAAAACAGAAAATAAAGAAAGATGAATAATTAATTTATCTCGAGCCTTGACTTCCTCGAACCTTTGACTCACCCTGAAAATTGCAATGAAAATAATAGGGCTAAGTGTATGTAGAATTCATTGACATTGAAACAAACCCTATTTTATAATATTTTATAAGGCAAAATAAAATAAAAATATTATTGAAACAAAGTTAGAAAACTTAGCTTTTTGATCGGGTGAGGCGCGTGGCTGAAGAATCTTTGCCAACCCTGAAAAATAAAGAAAAGAAAGGGAAAGAATTGGGCGCGAAAATAAAAAGGAGAATAAAAGGGGCGAATCGAATATAGTAAAAAAAACATTGTTAAAACCTTATGGCTAAAAAAATCTAGACGAAACCCAAAGATTAAAACCTAAGGGTAAAAATATTTTATAGTTAATAGACATCTCTTGCATTGTTGATATTAGCCTATAGTTAACATTACATAAGGGTTTCCCTTAGTTATCTAAGGTTTGTGAAATTTAAAGGCTAAACCTAAAACTATTCATTAAATAATTTAACCTTATTAATTAAGAATTATTTTAATAAATATAATATAAAATCTGAATTAGAATTATATATAAAAAAACTAAATTAAATTGTAAAGAAAACCTAACTTAAATTAAAAGGAAAAGAAAAATAGATTATAAGATAAAAACAAAAGAACTAAAAGGAATAAAAAAACCTGGGTGTTGATCCTGTGTGGTATGGTTCCCGCAGGTGCATGGTGGACAGCGCCTTCAGGTGCCCTTGGATCTGGCCTTGGTGAGATCGCATGGTTGCACGCTGAGGATGCATGGTAGGCGCATATGGATGTGTTGCGTTGGATCTGAAAATAAATTCTTGTAAAAATAACAAGCCCTGGGGAGTGTCGAACCCAGGCTCCATCAGTCACCAACTAATAACCCTTGCCATTCATGCTCCATAATTAATCTGTTAATGAAGCATAAAACATTAAATAAATAATAAAACGAATAGAAACAATCAAAGTCAACAAAGAAATCAGAAGTGGGGCCCTTATGGAGGCGCGCTCAGCCAATGAGGACAGGGAAGCGTGCGTTGAATCTTTGACCATCCAATTGGAGGAAGAGAGAGGAACGGTCATTTGGGCCAGCGAATAGGAACAAGACACGCGCCCCGCCTTCTTCCTTCCACCATGCATTAAACAACGCTGCAGAATAGCTATCAACACGGCTTCAAATTTGCTACGGATTCTGCAAATATTTCGTAGCTAATGACCTGTATTTTATCAACTACGGGAAACGCATCAAATGTTAAAAAACAAGAACCCAGATTAAGAAAACAGGGGGCTGCGAGTCTTATAGTGCGGTTATTTTGGTCTAAAAAGAGTCGTGGCCATGTGAACGATGATCAATCTCTCTTGTGCCCTAACAATGGTGATTGTTATTCCGGCCGCCATAAGCTGCACTTAAATAGTCAAATCGCCTCTAAAGCATTATATGAACACGTTAGTGAAGTTAGACTTAATGGAAATAGGCTGTAAATCGCAAAACGATAATGGACACGTTTTGAAAAGAATGAATATGCATATGGTTATATGATGAGCATGGGGACCGTATAAGACATTCTTCTCACCTTTCCTTACCTTCAGAACAAGAATGGATGATCGAAAGTCCCTGAACCGGCCTTCCAATTAGGATTCGAAATTTCGAGTTTCAAGTGTATTTTTTGAACTTGGAAACCCTAGTCTTCACCTTGTTTTTTTTCGTTCCTCTGCTCTTATTAGGTTTAGCTATATATAGAAGACCTTTTAGGGTTAATCTTGGGCTTGGTCCTTGAGTTTTTTAATCACTTGGAATTTTGGAAAAATATGCATGAAATATTTCTATATTTGGATTTTTTTTTTGATCCAATCTTGCATCAATCATCCTTGCACGAATTTTGAATTAATATTTGATTATTTGATGATTGGAAAATAAATCCCTTGATTTAAATATATTTACCTCATGTATTATTTATTTTATTTAACATTTAAATGAAATAAAAATTCACATAAATGCAAATAAAATTCATAAAGATAAGATAATATATATATAGGCCTTGAATCAACCCATGGATAAGTTTAGAGTCAAATATTTGGGCCCATGTAGTTAAAACTCAAAATTCTCCTTTTTGCCTTTCGTACATTCTCCCAAAATCGCCCAACTTGCGCAACTCATAACTCCTTCATTTTTTATTGTATGGAAGCGTTCTTGAGATTTTTAGAAAGCTTAGAGTGTCCTCTAAATGATGCTTTTGGTCTCGTATCAAAATGATTTTCCATGCTCCTTGTGTGTCCTTTTGAAAAAAAAATGACTTTTTGTTGACTTTTGAAAAGGACCTATAATGTTTTGGTCCATATCTCTCAAATGAAGCATTTTCAGACTTGGCATGTGAGACACAATTTTGTATAGAATCAAATTTCCTTTAAAATGAGCTTTGGATGGAAAAATTTTGATGTTCCATGTGAAAGTTATGGCTGGTCAAAGTTCAGTTGACTTTTCCTATACAAAACCCTAATTTAGAAACTTTTGTGTGGGAGACTGTGTTTTGGAGCTTTGTCTTTTGATTTGGTTTTGTGTATGAAAAATAGCATGGGCAAATTTTGGGGTATGACATGGCTCCTGAAGACATGGAGAAGACATCTTTCGTCACCCCATGGGGTACCTTTTGCTACAAAGTGATGCCGTTTGGATTAAAGAATGCAGGCGCAACTTACCAAAGGGCAATGACTACTCTCTTCCATGACATGATGCATAAAGAAATTGAAGTTTATGGGGACGACATGATAGCCAAGTCCAGCACAGAAGAAGAACATATTGAATACCTTTTGAAGTTGTTTCAACGACTAAGGAAATATCAGCTTCGCTTGAATCCTAACAAATGTACTTTTGGGGTTAGATCTGGAAAACTCTTGGGTTTCATTGTCAGCCAAAGAGGTATTGAAGTAGATCCCGACAAAGTCAGAGCTATTCAAGAGATGCCTGCACCAAAAACTGAAAAGCAAGTAAGAGGATTTCTCGGACGATTAAACTATATCTCCAGATTCATCTCTCAAATGACTGCTACTTGTGGGCCAATTTTCAAGCTTCTCCGCAAAGATCAAGGGGTTGTATGGACTGAAGATTGCCAGAAAGCGTTCGACAGTATCAAGGAATACCTGTTAGAACCACCAATATTGATTCCTCCAGTTGAAGGAAGACCATTAATCATGTACCTTACTGTGTTGGCTGTATGCTTGGACAGCAAGATGAAACTGGTAAGAAGGAGCATGCCATCTATTACTTGAGTAAGAAATTCACAGATTGTGAGTCTCGTTACTCCATGCTCGAAAAAACATGTTGTGCTTTGGCTTGGGCTTCAAAACGTCTCCGCCAATACATGATCAACAATACTACTTGGTTAATCTCCAAAATGGATCCGATTAAGTATGTCTTTGAAAAGCCTGCATTAACAGGAAGGATTGCCCGATGGCAAATGCTGTTATCCGAATATGACATTGAATACCGTGCTCAAAAAGCGGTCAAAGGAAGCATTCTCGCCGATCACCTGGCACATCAACCAATTAATGAATATCAATCTCTCAAGTTTGACTTTCCTGATGAAGATATCATGTACTTGAAGATGAAAGATTGTGATGAACCGTTACCTGAGGAAGGTCCTGATCCTGAATCAAGATGGGGCCTAATTTTCGATGCAGCTGTTAACACTTTTGGCAATGGAATTGGGGCAATCATCATCACTCCCAAGGGTACTCATATCCCATTCTCCGCCAGATTACTATTTGATTGCACCAACAACATCGCAGAATATGAAGCTTGTATCATGGGTCTCGAAGAAGCCATTGACTTAAGGATCAAGATCCTAGACATATATGGAGATTCAGCCCTCGTGATCAACCAAATCAAAGACAAATGGGAAACTTACCACCCTGGCTTGATTCCCTACAGAGACTATGCAAGACGTCTTTTGACTTTCTTCAACAAGGTTGAATTGCATCATATACCTCGAGATCAGAATCGAATGGCAGACGCCTTGGCTACTCTATCTTCCATGTTCAAAGTCAGTCACTGGAATGATGTGCCTAAAGTCAGAATTACGCGCCTTGAAAGGCCTGCCTATGTGTTTGCAACTGAAGCAGTCATCGATGATAAACCGTGGTTTCACGACATCAAACGCTTCCTTCAAACTCAAGAGTACCCGCTTGGGGCATCGAACAAAGATAAGAAAACTCTAAGGAGGCTTTCTGGCAGTTTCCTCCTGAATGGAAATGTGCTATACAAAAGAAACTTCGACATGGTTTTGCTCAGATGCGTGGATAGACACGAAGCAGACATGTTAATGCATGAAGTGCATGAAGGGTCCTTTGGAACTCATTCAAATGGGCATGCAATGTCCAAAAAGATCTTAAGAGCAGGATACTATTGGTTGACAATGGAATCTGACTGTTACAAACACGTGAAGAGATGTCACAAGTGCCAGATCTACGCAGATAAGATCCATGTACCGCCGACTCTACTCAACGTTCTCTCATCTCCATGGCCTTTCTCCATGTGGGGTATTGACATGATTGGAATGATCGAGCCGAAAGCTTCAAACGGTCATCGTTTCATCTTGGTAGTAATTGATTACTTCACCAAATGGGTCGAAGCAGCATCTTACGCCAATGTTACAAGACAAGTGGTTGTGAGGTTTATCAAGAACAACATCATTTTCCGATATGGTGTTCCCAGCAAGATCATTACTGACAATGGTTCAAACTTGAATAACAAGATGATGAAAGAATTATGTGAGGAATTCAAGATTGAGCATCATAACTCTTCTCCTTACAGACCAAAAATGAACGGCGCCGTCGAAGCTGCCAACAAGAACATTAAGAAAATCGTCCAGAAAATGGTCGTCACTTACAAAGACTGGCATGAAATGCTGCCATTTGCTTTACATGGGTATTGTACTTCAGTGCGTACTTCAACAGGGGCAACTCCCTTTTCTCTAGTATACGGCATGGAAGCTGTGCTCCCCGTAGAAGTTGAAATCCCATCAATGAGAGTCCTCATGGAGACTAAGTTATCAGAGGCTGAATGGTGTCAAAGCAGATACGATCAGTTGAACTTAATCGAAGAAAAACGTATGACTACTCTATGCCATGGACAGTTATACCAAGCAAGGATGAAACAAGCCTTCAACAAAAAGGTTCGACCTCGTGAATTTCGAGAAGGCGACCTCGTGCTTAAAAAGATCTTGTCTTTTCAACCAGATTCTAGGGGCAAATGGTCTCCTAATTACGAAGGCCCGTATGTTGTCAAAAGAACATTTTCTGGCGGCGCCATGACTCTTGCAACCATGGATGGTGATGAACTCCCACATCCTGTGAATGCTGATGCAGTCAAGAAATACTTTGTCTAAAAAAGAACAAAAGAACAGCTCGGTAAGTTGAAAACCCGCAAAGGGCGACTTAGGCAAAAATGAGCGTCTCGGTGGACTGAAAACCTGAAAGGGCGGTCCAGGCAAAAATTAGAGACAATAAACAGAAAAATTCATCCTGGTAGATTGAAAACCTGAAAGGGCAATCTAGGCAAAAATTAAGGAATTATGACAAAGTAACTGCATCAGTCCGTACTTCGTCATCTGAGGAGTCATTTTCATCAAAGGATCTTCAAACAAATCATTGTCAATCTGAAGCGACAAGCACAGTTGGAACTCAAAGTTGTTAGGGGGAATAGTGGTTATTGCTTTCAATGTAGCCTTTTCCGCATAATTACCATTTCCAACTTTTGTAAATACTCCATGGAATCACGCCTTTAGCTGATTACCATCCTATTAAATAAATTTGAGCCTTGTGCCCACTTGTTTGCAATCTCTAATTTCTTTTAGCTTGCAAAATGACGCTTTAATTGTGTTATTCGTTTTTGAAAGAAAAGGAAAAAAAAAGTTTTAAATGAATTTTACTTCACTTTTTCAAAATAAAAGCGAAATTTTCCTTTGAGTTGTGAGCAACGGAAGGAACATCAGCAGTCGTCTCCATAGGATGAACAAAAGGATTCTCCCGGAAAAATTGTTGAGACAACGGTATTCTTGTCCCAGAAAAGAATTCTAGAAGCTCTTCTATCCCCAGTGAAGAAGGTCTTTTATCCCTAGTGTCGAAGATTTTCCATCTCCAGTAAAGAAGATTCTTCCATCTCAGTGAGAAAAATTGCTCATCTTCCCCAGAGAAGTTTAAAACAGGCAGCACCATTCATCACCCGTGCTATCTACAACGTGTTGAAGAACATTTGCCAAGTATCTGGTTGTATTGCGACGTCGGTCCCTCTCCAGTATACTTCTTTGTCTGTCAGTATCGTCAGCATGCATGCTACATTCATGACATTCATCATTCATACATATTTGCATCATTTATGCATTCTTGCATTTTTTAATGATTGCTTCGAAATCATTCATTCAGGATATATTTATCCTCAAAAAGAAAAAAAGAAAGAAAAAAAGAAAAAAGAAGAAAGAAAAAGAGAAAAAGAAATAGGTATGGGCGTGTCATCTCTCCATTAGGTTGTCACCCATAAGCAGAAATAACATCCCTTCTTTCTCCAGTTCCCCACTGAGATCATTCCTCGTGGAAGAAGGTTGCTTCAGTTTCTCCTCTCAAAACAAAGGAGAAAATCCCCATTTGAGTTCATTCCTCATGGGAACAAAGTCTTGTTTGACTGTTTCTTTCCAATTCATTCATGGTTAGAACTCTGTCTTTACCAGAAATTCAAATTCCGATTCCTCAAACAGAGTCGTGAAAAACAGACAATAAGCAATAGCCTCATCATCCGAGCAGCTTATGTCTCTTCCAAAAGACTTTTCCTCTCAAGGAAATCAATCATGAAGACCATTTGACAATCAGGGCCTTATTACTGTTCACAAGGCTGAATAACCAGTAATTTCCCTAGCAAAGTCTCCAAGATCATTTTATCACTCGGCTGATAATTGATCAAGTCTTCAAAACCACTATCACAAGGCTGGTAGTCGGTAACCTTTTGTTCTGGTTATATTATTTAACATGTCTATCACAAGGCTGATAGTCGGTAATATTAACCGAACCTTTGAAACTCTTTTTACCTTGTCAAGTCTGTCACCATGCTGATAGTCGGTAATGCAGTTTCATACTTTCACCTTCGCATTATTTAAACAAGTCTATCCCCATGCAGATAGTCGGTAATGTCGATAGGTAAGCTTTTCTTACAAAGCTATCATTCCCCGGTGAAGCATACACTTGCTTTCCCGAAAAGACAAAACGGATTCTCTTCCTAAAACGGATTGAGACATCCTTCCCGATCTCTTTTCCCCAGCGGAGTCAGTTTTTGATATCCCCTCGGTAAAGATGTCCTTGCATCATTCGCAATTTTGGTATCTTAGGTCCAAAATTTGCGTCTTCTGATATTTAAGTCTCTTCCACCCTATCAAAACGAAGATTTTCAATCTTCATGTCTCAGGTTGAAGAAACTTAAATAGGGGCATCTGTCATACCCCAATTTTTGACCTAAGATACCACCTCATATCATTTGCATATACATCATTTGCATCTCTAACAAATTGCATAGCTTGTGTTTGCTACTTGTGACTCAGCAGGGTTTAATCAAGAAACCACTCATCAGTACAAGTAACAATCAACTAGGGTTTTGTTCTCCCTTCATCTCAAATGAATCATCTTCATCAACAATCAACATTTGGTCCTCAGAGATTCATTTCAACAAGCTCAAAGGCTCTGAACCAACCAGATTAGGGTTTTGACTGAAGATAGCATACTCCTGACTTCTGCTCAGGATTTGACCTAATGACTTGGGACATGACCTCAAGACCCCAAGTACATCATTTTGGCCTAATCTATTGGCTCAAGACATCTCCTACACAAGGATTGATCAACAGTGAAATCTCAGATTATCAGATTAGGATTTTTGAACCATCAAGGACTGAAATCAGGGATCATATTTGGGAAACCCTAAAAATCCCCAGGAAGTCAATCAAAGGTTTCAATCATCCTCAAATAATCCCTATGACAATATCCAATGGAAATTACATCTCAATTCAAGATCCACAGTCATCAATTTCATCAGGTCGACAATTAGGGTTTTTGACCTAATTCACTAAACCATTGACTTTTTAATCAGGACATGGTGCCATAACTTAAACCATGGCTCAATATCCTCTAATGCTTCAATATGATCCATTCATACCATTCATATGGTGAGGATAGCCTGTTTCATTTGAAATCTCCAGAAACGCGATTCGTCTGAAAAAGTCAACTGTACAAGATCACCATTGACTTTTGGGGAATTTTGGTCAATCATGACTTTTGAAGTTTTGAATCATCAATATATGATATATGAAGTCATTTGATCAAGAAAAATCAAGAAAATCAATCAAGAATCAAAAAGTCAAAAGTTTGACTTTTCATACTTAGAAAAATTTCTAAGTGTTTTTCATGGTTTTTTCCAAACTTTGGAAGGGAATTTCTCAAAATTTCACCTACAAACTGAAAAAAACTTCCAACATGAAAGTTGTAGATTTTGATCCAATAAACAACTTTGACACATATAAATTTTTTCCATAAGATCAACCATTTAAGAGATATAGAGCTTCAAAGTTGGTATCTTTTGAAAATTTCACTTAAAACTTCATTTTCTTCAAAGTTCATGGATCTTTTTCACCCACTTCCTTAAGGATCTTGAAGAAACTTTCAACTAGGGTTTTGAAGTTTGTAATATGAGCTTTCCAAAATGTCCAAGAGCAAGAAAAAATATGGAGTGTAGCTATGGTTTTGAATTATGCATTTAGTGATCTTTTTCACTTGAATTTTCACCATTTTTCACTAAGTTTCAAGACTACATGACCTATAATCCAAGCAATGATGCATAGGAGCAATAATTGAGAGATATTTTCTGATTAGAAGATCAGAATGGAAGAGGATAAGAAGCTTGAGAAATAACCATGGTTAAGTCACTTTTAACCATTTGCATTTAATGTGAAAGATTCCTTTTTATCTCTTAAGCCAAATCATCATTCTTGATCAACTTGCAAGAGCTTTGTATTCAGAAACTTTGGCCTATAAATAGAGGTCCTTGCCTCATTCAAAATCACACCAAAACCTCACAATTATAGGTTTTCTCTCTTCTTTCTTGAATTGCAAGATTCATAGTTTTCAAAGAGGTAGAAAACTCAACCTCCAAACCCTTGAAGTTATGGCCAAAGTGATGGTTCTAGCAACTCATAAACATCATATGGGATGTGTTTGAACCACTCACACACCCCAAATCACCCCAAAACTCAGATTCACTCTTCAACCTCCATATGAACACATAAAGAGCCTTATCATGCCCATTTTCATTCCAGATCATTTCTGTCCAAATTAACACTTCCCACACCTCACATATATCACATATAAGCTATCTAAACACTCATCACCAACCTGAAACATCAGAATCATAGAGCTCGATTCACACTTAGGCTTAACTGCAGATCGGGTACCTCCAACTACTCCAGGTGTTTTCAATCCACTCCAAGCATCCAGACACCTTCCATATGGTTCATTGAAGCTGTCCAGATCAAGCAACAACATCTGTAACACCTCCTTCGCAAAATTCAATCTCCAGCTTGGCCGTTTTTGAGGTAAGTGTTCATGAACTTCAAACTCTATCATACATGCATCATAAATGCAAAACTGAGTTACCATCTTGTTTCTGCACCATCACTGAATAATAACCCTCAATCAATTGCATCATATCATGATCATACACGATTTCACAAAGATTTTTCATATTAGGGTTCTTCGTGTTCATCAGAGGATTAATCATCTTAGAGCAAAAATAAATGAAATTAAAGGTCATCATCATGTTCCTCGTCCAAAACCGAGTGAGATAGACCCTTTGATCGATCAAAACAACACAGTTTTGAAGAATTTTGAAAATCAGTTAGGGTTGTGTTCTTGGCGCCAGATTTGGTTTGGGAAATTCAAATTCTTGATTTAAAATATATTTTATCAAACGCGTATGTTTAACAAGCCACAAGCGTGGCTCAGTTGGTCCATGTTTTGGCTGGTGAGAGAGAGGGCGTGAGTTCAAGCCCTAGTGGAGACAAAACCAATTTTTTGCAACCTATTTTCTGTCATTTTTTAACAAACTTCACCAATTAATTTAACCAATCAAAATTCATTATTTTCACTTCATTTTTTTTACACTCTTTATTTAATATACATATTTTGATAATATTAAAAAAAATCACAAAAAAGGATTCATTTAATGTATTTTTAATTGAGTTTAAAATGACATGTTTTAAATGTTTTTAATACTTTTAAATATTGTTTTTCACTTGATTTTTCAAACTTAATCACTTGTAAATATTTTTGAGCAAACCCTAATCATCTAAGTGTTAATTGAGGATAACCTTTTTGTTTATTTTGATTAATTTGATTCCTTTCAAAATTCAAATCGTTTTAAAACGAGCGATCGCGATTCTTTTCAAAAAAACGATAAACCATTTCTTTTTGATTCTCAAAGGAAACTATTGATTAAATCTTTTTTATTGATCAATTGATTTTCAAAACGATGTGGGGCCTCTCGAATATTAGAGAGTATAAGACCCACTCTTTTTTCTTTTATACAGTTTTTCTTTGTACAGAAAACTCTTTCAAAACAAAAAAAAACTTTCAAACAGTTTTTCAAACAACGCGTCTGTAAATAAACAATCAACCATGTTTTTGTAAATATACCATGGGCCTCCATGTAGGTATAAGTCCCAAGCCCCTTTTGTACATACCCATTCCAGTACATGAAATTAGGTATTTCATTGTACGCCTTTTGTACATATCTCAATCAATGCGTTTTTTAAACTTTGAATAACAAACCAAAAATGAAGGTTTCTTTAAATCTTCCCAAAAATATACCATGGGCCTCCATGTAGGTATAAGTCCCAAGCCCTTTTGTGAATACCTGTTTACGTAGCTTTGAATAAATTCAAGTGGACTTCTCCCCGAATATGAGTCCCGAGCCCCCGTGTATACAAATGGATCATGCTTACAGGTATATTTCCTTCATAAACTCCATTATATACACACACTTTGTCATATATGTATAACTGTTCATATTTGTTCATGTACTTGTTCATGTTTGTTCGTACTTGTTCATACTTGTGATTGTGTTATATGCTTGTTCAACTTAGTACAACACTAGGTTCCCCATAGCCTCCTATTGGGCTTCGTACAAAGAATCTCCCTAGTTTAGGTTAGGACATAGAGTATGGTTTCCCGGTGAAATCGCTCTAAGAGCTCAAACCAACTATACCATGCCTCCCCTTGGGCTTTGTACAAACGAGTGTCCCTCCCATAGCCTCCTCTTGGGCTTACAATGCAAGGACCCTGGATTGTCCCTCCCATAGCCTCCTCTTGGGCTTACAATGCAAGGACCCTCGGATAGCCTCCTCTTGGGCTTCGTACAAGGACCCACGGGCTTCTTATAAGCATCCCCCAATATCCAAATCAAATACCCTAGGAGATTAGACATTTATCATCTCTATGATAGGAGTATCTCATCTATATCATCACAAACAATCAATCAATCAAACTTTTTGCCACAAGGCTGGCTAATCAATCAAATTTCTTTTTTTGCCACAAGGCTGGCTAATCAATCAAACTGTTTTACCACCGTACTGGATGATTAATCAAAGTTTTTGTCACAAGGCTGACTTCATTGAAACTTTTGCCACAAGGCTGGCTGATTAATCAAAGTTTTTGTCACAAGGCTGACTTCATTGAAACTTTTGCCACAAGGCTGGTTAAACACAAAAACATCTTTATCATTCTAAGCACCCTTAGTGGCATGGCCACGGGCTTATAATGAAAAGATTTTCAAACAAAAATCAAACAGATGTATGTGATGATATAGATTAGATACATCGAACATTTAGATGACATTTGTCTCTTTTCCTTTGCTTCCACTAGCATAAGTGGGAACTACGATTGCTCTGACTTTCTCAACATCCCTTTGAGAATACGTAGGCACAAGGTCGTATCCTTGGCGAGCAAAACTTCTCTCTCAAACCATTCAAACCTTAGCACCCGTAGACCCCGAGCTACAGATGCTCTGATTCCCTCTAGGGGATATGTATGCAGAGGATCGCGATGATCTTTGCGAGCATAATCAAACAAACACCTTAGGTCCCACCTCTTTCTCACAAGAACCTCCACCATAACAAGAATGGAATAAACAAAACAAAGAAACCTATAGAGTACTATAGATACGTTGGGTGCTAATACCTTCCCTTCGTATAACCAACCCTCTTACCCAAGATCTCTCCCCACTTTTAAGGTTATTGCAGCTTTTTTCCTTTTCCTCTTTTGGAAACAATAAAAAGTTTGGTCCGTACAAAAGAAAAATCATTTTTTTTGAGCACTCGAGCCCAAAGAAGGCATCAGGTGTCTCATCTCGAAAAAAGACAACGATTTTTCCCCGCGACACAAGTCCCGCCCTCAACAAAGTCAAGCTTCGTATCAGACATTTCCGGATAAATAACAATTTAAATATTTAAATATAAAAGAAAAGAAATAAACCTTAATCTTAGAAATCGTGAATAAATATATAAATAAAAATTTAAATATTTAAAGATAAAAATAAAGGAAATAAAACCTAAATCCTAATCCGAAACCCTAATTTTGGCAAATTAGCCAAACCCTAAAAATTTCGCCAAAACCCTAAATGATTCGCCAAAACCTAAACCCTGCCAAAACCTATAAGAGCATAATAATTAACCGAAAGTGTGTCCCCAGCAGAGTCGCCAGCTGTAGCAACCTGCCCTAAAAAATAGACTTTTAGAGTCGCCACCTATTCTGAAGGGCGAATAGGAAACCCTACGCAGTTAAGAGATTCGGGGTAAGTTATTATAATCAGGTTGAGGGAAGGTGTTAGGCACCCTCAACCCTTTCCTAAGGTTTGTTCTAAGGTAAAGGTTTTATGGCCAAAATTTAGAGGTTTAATAGCTAAGGAAATGAATAGGGCGAAAATTGAGATTTGAAAGTGAATTGAAATTGTGAGGGGGGAGACTCGCCTTGTTACCAAGTGCCTACATATCTCCTTATGGAGAATCAGAGTCAACATAGTTCGTGCACAGGGTTGTACGCCTTAGAATTGATTATGGGGGTGTTTGAAGGCTTTTTGAATGGCCTATCGTAGTTTTTTGAAATGCGAAGTCCGAAGGTATTTTGAATTACCTTATCATAGTTTTGAACATCGCAGTGTTGAAGAGATGAAAATTCGTAGTGTCGTGGTTTAGTGTGTTTTGAATGTTTTGGGCGTACAACCCTGATTTAATATGTCACCGTTAGTTGCGATGATCAATAGATTTGATCATTATAGTTAACGAATTAATGGGGGCATTGCTGGTTACTCTGATCGATAGATTCGATCGTCGCGGGCAGCAAATTGAATGCATTTTAGATTTGTAATATTTTTTATCTCTTGTCTAATACGACTAATAGATTTAGTCGGGTCGAGAAGAGAATTAATTAAGGGTTAATATTCTGCCAAATTGCAATGGGATCGGGCAAACCCTAATACTTACACCTTTATAGGGTTTTTGTGATTTAATATTAATTAAAGTTAATTAAATAAATTAAATCGATATAATCGAAATAATCGGGAAATCTAATTCTAAACCCTAATTACTAACATAATACTAATTTAATTTCTAATCCTAAGTAAATTAACTAAACTTAAATTTAATTAATTAAACCTAAATACAATTAACCAAATCTAATCCTAATAATTAAATAATAATACAAAAATAATATATAAAACCTGGCAGTGATCCTCTACAGCGCCCTTGGGAAGGTGTATGGTAGAGGTGCATTTTGATCCCTTTGATATGGCTTTGCAATTGATCTGGTGGCTCATAACTGAAGGTGCATCGTAGGGATTTATTGATGGCGTATACTGGATCCTGTGGAGGCGTTGCAATCCAGTATTGCTTGGTCTTTGAAAGTCCACAATAGGGGAGCAACAACAGGCCTTCAGATCCGTCTTCGTGGAGATCCAATGGTGAGGACATGACGGTCCATGGTGAGGATGCGCGCTCACCATACTCTGGATCTACAAGTTTTATCAAAGAAAACAGAGAAAAAAACAAGCAAAACACGCCCACGGCCAGAATCGAACTCGCGGCGTGTAAGTCATGAACATATACCCTTGCTATCTGAACTGGACCACGTTAGTGATATTGACACGAAACAGAATGAATATATAAAAAATATTGTCGTGGAAATTCAAATGAAACCAATTTCGCGGCCAGCATTATATCATCTTCAACCTGCGTTTTTTCAGAGTATACAGACTTTTAGCAACAGCTTTAAAACGTAGCCATATCACCTAAAATCACAAAAAAAATACGAATTATAAATCACTTTGAAGGGTCCGAATCAATTCGGTTTGATCCTCTGAGTAAGATAATGGCCTCGATTTCGTCAGATTTAACCTGTATCAAATAATCCCAATTTGGAGTTACAAAACCTAGCTATGGTATAATCTTCAACCTGTTACTAATCATGAATTAAATAGCACAGCAAGACTCTAAACCACTTCACGATCCAGAATATATATTCAAATACGATTTTAATTGCATAAAAGTGTGAGATCAAAATCAAAAAGGGAGTGTCCAAACCGTGGTCGAATCCTATGCTTCTGGGCGTGGGAACAACTTGTAATGATTGGCTTACGTTCAGAGATTCTCAAGGGATCGATTGGAACTCTTTGTTTGATCTGAAATAGGCTACAACTTGATCCAATACTCACCCCTGTTTCACGATTTTTCAGAGTTTGTATCGGCCTTCCTTGCAGCCAAAAAACCACCCCCCTTCCTCTGCAGTTGTTTGTTAGTTTATATATGATTGAATTAGGTTATTTTCGGATTTGATTTGTTGTTTGTTAGGAAAGATTTGATTCAGATTTGAAGAGACATTGAGAAGTTTGCAAATCTATTCCTCTTGCACATGAAAACGTGAACACTTGTTTTTTTGGGGTTTTTTATTTATTTTTATTTTAACAACCTAATAATAATAATTAATAATAATAATAGTTAGTGATAATAATATTTAATAATAATAATAAACCAACTAATATTAATAAACCTTATAATTAATTCTATTGACCCTAATAAAACTAATAATCCTAATTATTTAACTTAATGACCATAATATCAAAATATTAATAATAATTGATAATAGGTAATTAATCCTTAGTTAGTAACAATAATATTATTTGATGAAATGAAAAAATGATAAAATAAACAAATGAGGAGAATAAAAAAAAACAAATGGCCCAACATCGAATTAGATCTTAAGTATTTGCTATTCATACCTCCATTTCGTTTTAATCAATTTATAAGGGCATTTTATAAGAGATCGAGTTTAATAATAGGTATACTAAACCCTATGGCTCCTAATTTTTAACGCCCTTAATAAATTGACAGATGTAAAGTATATCGGGTAAATTTTGGGGTATGACATCTTCCACCCTGGATTATAGGTGTTAGAATACGAATTATTTTGCCTCAAGAATTTGATTTCTTCAATTTTCTTGGGAGTAGCAACACAACACACAGTTTGGTGAGGACCATTACAAATTTCACATATTACAGGTTGAGCTTGTTGGACTTGAGCAACCTGTTGAGCACCTATATTCATAGCCTTTAATCTCTTTTCTACCTCTGCAGCTATAGCATCTTCAACCCTAGTTTTTGAGTTTTCCAACTTCAGATCAATGACTCTTTCAGGTTTATTGGTACACCTGTCATACAACTCCAAATGCTCATTTGCAGCTATCGCTTCAATGATCTTGATAATACCGGAGGCTGTTGTGAAATTTGTTGAGCCTCTAGCTGCTGTATCGATCAACTGCTTTGTTTTCATTTTGAGCCCATTGACAAATATCTGCATTTGGTCAGTTTTGTCCATGTTGTGAGTTGGACATGCCACTAGGGTCCTCTTGAATCTTTTATACGCATCTCCTAAGGGTTCACCTTCTTGCTGCTTGAAATTCAAAATGTCATACTGTAGCGGGGAAAATCTGATATCGAAGCCATGGGATTGACTCGAATCAATATTCCGTTTTGAAATCGCCACCGCGCTTTATTTTTTCAAAGGAAAAGGGAAAAGAACGTAAAACCCAAAGTTTTGTTTTTAAAAAAACAAGAAAGAGATCTCAGGTACGGGTGTTGATTATATGAGGGGAAGGTTTAAAGCACCCCTCATATCTGTGGTACTCCACAGGAACCTTTTTGAAAATCTGTGTTGTGTGTGTGCTAAAAAACGGTTTGTTTTATTTTTAAAATAAGCTCGGCAAAGCGTTAAGCCTTGTGCCTACATACCTCCTCGGTGCAATGGAGAAGTCAGAGCTAATGTAGTTCCGCTTTTGGGAAAAACGTTTTAAAAACGAATAAACACTTTGGTGTCGTTAGAGAGAAATACTCAGCCATTGATTTTGAGCATGAGAACAAACAAGTTCTTTGCATCGCAAATGAAAGAAGGGCTCCAACTCGGATAAAATCAACGAGTATGCCACTAGCTCTCTCACGCGGAAAAGATCTCGTTATTATCAATCAATTTCAAAATCGTGGGGTATAACCACTCGTTTCGACAGTTAACGGTGTCTAAACTTTTGAAGAAAAGCCACTAAGGGCGAAAGATATTTTTAAGAAAAAGGTTTTGAAAAGATTTGCAAACATAAGAATATTTTGGAAAAAGGGAGAAGATTTTGAAAATTTAAGAACGGGAGGAGATGAAGAGGCTAACCTAATGCATAAAATAAAAGCTAAGGAAAGAAACGGTCTAACCGAATAAGAAGCCAACACTTGACATTAAGAGCCAAGGTAATTTTCCCATCCTTTGGATTTATCAATACCAACACATTAACACTTGGGGATCCAGATGAACTTATTATCTTAGCACCATTTTTTCATTAAGCACATTAAGATTCTGACAAAAATTGGGCAGAGTAACGGCTGTTTTTGGGTAAAATCCTTATCTCAATGCCTTGGAATTAACCATCAAGGGCTTTCAAGGAAATACCTGCACACATAAACATACAACAGAACAATGCCAGACAGACAGAACAATCACAGGATAGTAATAGAATGAGTCCAAAGGTACTAGGTCCATAAGTCCGAATCTCCAAATTGCTAGGGATAGTAACTGATAGTCCAAAGAGAACCTTATGTATTTTTTAGATTTTTGATTATTTATTAGTGTTTTAGCAAGAAAAATAGAGTATGGTCCAAGTGGACAAAAGAAAAAAAATGACGGAAAGTAAATATGATGAAATGATAAAATAAAGCGATAAAGCGAGAAATATAAAGAGCGGTAATATAAAGAGCGGTAATATAAAGAACGATATAGTAAAGGTGCGGAAATTAAAGTTAGTTGTTAAATGTTAAAGATAACCATCTTGAAGCTTGTCAAGTATGTTATCAAAGTTAGTAGGAGATCAATGGTGAGTGAATGATGTACTCGGATTTAAAGTCAATGGGGCTTATCAGAAGCTTGATAAAATCATAGCGACTACACGATAAAAACCTCCACAAGTCTTAAATCAACCGCATACAATTCTCTTCCATATTTGATCTTTTTTATTCGGGACACGAAATATTGCGCTATGTTAAGCAGATCGCCAAGTGATTTATATAGAAATCACCCTACAACGAGGCCGGTCAAAACTTTATGTGCTAATGCATGCGAGAAGAACGATATGTAGATCGCCTTCCGAAAGCAATACCGCACGAAAAGAAAATAGGTGAGTGATCTAGTCTTTACCAAGAATCCATAAGAATTCTCAAGGCATTAAGACTTTCATCGACCAAAATAAAAAGAAGTAAAAGATGGAACCACATTAAAAGCTCCTTTCATCCATAATTTCAATCACTTAATATTGCGGATTTGGATTCTCATCCTATCAACGCCCTAAGTCCATTGAAATTAGAGAGAAATTAGGCCTCTAACTTGTGATTCAAAGAAAATATCAAAAGAATGGAGTAGAAGATGAGTTAGAACCAAAAACAAGTCAAAAACCACAAAAATAAGCATTCTGCCCAGATGTAAATCGATTTGCACAGAGTGTAAATCGATTTGCATAACTCTGTTTTCAAAATCTGCGCAGTTTTCAGTTATGTAAATCGATTTGCACAAGATGTAAATCGATTTGCACAACACAGTTTTCAAAAAAACAGCAAATAAAGAGAAGAAAACTTGTTTAAACATAAAACCAAACACCTTGTGATCTTGGATCAATTTGTGCACGAAAATGTATCAATTAAGCAAGCAAATCTCATCAATGTAGCACCAAAGGTGCATCAAGCATAAACAACAATGGATCACATCTTGAATTATGGATTGGATCTAGAATTTTACCAAATCTTTCACAAACTTTGAATCTTCTTCAAGAACACACAACCACAAGCCTTGATCTCTCACAATTGATGAAGAAAAGTAGTGTTTATGTTGAGGTTTAGCTCTAAATTAGTGAGGTTCAAGATGTGACTCACTAATTTGTGTGGAAGAGAAAGAGCTTTGAGTGATGGGTTTGGAAGAGGTGAGGAGAGAATTTGCAATAAGTTTCTTGGCTATCAAAGCTTGAAAAATGAAGAGGGGAGTGCCTCAATTTATAGCACTTAGGCTTGGGAAATTTTGTGGCTTGGAGTTAGGATTGGAAAATAGAATTAGGCTTGGAAAAGTGATTTGGAGCCAAAAATGAAATCCAATGGTCTTGATGCAATCACATGAGGGTACATGATTAGATGATGTAGGAAATCAAATGTAAGAACCAAGTCATGCTTCCCATGCTTGCAAATGATGTCAACACTTCAAAAAGCTGAAATTTGCCTTCATTTTTCCAAATTCGTGCTGGTGCAATCGATTTGCACATTATGCAAATCTATTTACATGGCTGAAAAAAGGCAAAATCTGGGGCAAAAACAGTTATGCAAATCGATTGCTGTCTTATGCAAATCGATTTGCACTGATGGCAGAAGCAAATCTGGTGCAGAAACAGTTGTGTAAATCGATTTACACCTTATGCAAATCGATTTGCACAGTGAAAATGTTGAAAAATGCTCCTTTGATGGGTATTTTGACTTGGTACCTACAAAACACAAACATACAAGAGCACAAGGCAATATTTTTGGTATTTTGGTTAGTAAAACAATATACACAAACTAAAACATGGGTGCTCGATGATTCCTTTGCAGATGAATTGAGCACAACATTGCAAGCAGAGATCTAGGTTTAAATTTCTTGATTGATGATTGGTATGCAAATGATGTGTGATCTTAGGGTCAAAAATTGGGGTATGACAGATGCCCCTATTTAAGTTTCTTCGATTTGGAGATACGATGATTGGAAATCTTCGTTTTGACAAAAATCGAAGAGACTTAAATATATAAAGCACAATTTTTGAGCCTAAGATGCGATGCAATGTCAATGAATGCATGTGATGATAATAAAGCATGACAACACTGGGGAGTAACAGGTGATCCATTGGGGAAAACAAATGTCTTGCTATAACTCCGCTGGGGAAACAAATGTCTTAGAGACTCCACTGGGGAAAGCAAGACTTTGTTGGAGACAGAACTTTAGTGGGGAACAGAAACTTCTCTGGGGAAAACACTTCGCGTCAGAGAGGTTATAGCATCCTCTTTCACTGGGGATGAGAAAAGGGGATCATCCTCTTTCACTGGGGATGAGAAAGTATGCATCCTGAATCAGAATGCTAATCACACCATCGTACCACTGACGATATGAAGAGATGTACCGCCGTACCACTGACGATAACACATACCAACGTTCCAATGGAGGCATTGAAGAGAAATACACTACCGTACCACTGATGTCATGAAAAGAGATATACCACCGTACCACTGATGATAACACATATCCACGTTCCACTGAAGGTGAACTACCAACGTCCCACTGGAGGTAGAAGGAGATGTATATCGACGTACCACTGACGATGAAGATAACAAAATACACCAACGTTCCACTGGAGGTGAACTACCAACGTCCCACTGGAGGTAGAAAGAGATATACATCGACGTACCACTGACGATGAAGATAACAAAATACACCAACGTTCCACTGGAGGTGAACTACCAACGTCCCACTGGAGGTAGAAAGAGATATACATCGACGTACCACTGACGATGAAGATAACAAAATACACCAACGTTCCACTGGAGGTGAACTACCAACGTCCCACTGGAGGTAGAAAGAGATATACATCGACGTACCACTGACGATGAAGATAACAAAATACACCAACGTTCCACTGGAGGTGAACTACCAACGTCCCACTGGAGGTAGAAAGAGATATACATCGACGTACCACTGACGATGAAGATAACAAAATACACCAACGTTCCACTGGAGGTGAACTACCAACGTCCCACTGGAGGTAGAAAGAGATATACATCGACGTACCACTGACGATGAAGATAACAGAATACACCAACGTTCCACTGGAGGTGAACTACCAACGTCCCACTGGAGGTAGAAAGAGATATACATCGACGTACCACTGACGATGAAGATAACAAAATACACCAACGTTCCACTGGAGGTGAACTACCAACGTCCCACTGGAGGTAGAGAGAGATATACATCGACGTACCACTGACGATGAAGATAACAAAATACACCAACGTTCCACTGGAGGTGAACTACCAACGTCCCACTGGAGGTAGAAAGAGATATACATCGACGTACCACTGACGATGAAGATAACAAAATACACCAACGTTCCACTGGAGGTGAACTACCAACGTCCCACTGGAGGTAGAAAGAGATATACATCGACGTACCACTGACGATGAAGATAACAAAATACACCAACGTTCCACTGGAGGTGAACTACCAACGTCCCACTGGAGGTAGAAGGAGATATACATCGACGTACCACTGACGATGAAGATAACAAAATACACCAACGTTCCACTGGAGGTGAACTACCAACGTCCCACTGGAGGTAGAAAGAGATATACATCGACGTACCACTGACGATGAAGATAACAAAATACACCAACGTTCCACTGGAGGTGAACTACCAACGTCCCACTGGAGGTAGAAAGAGATATATACCACCGTACCACTGATGATATAAAAGGAGATGGTGTTCAAAGATGACATAATCAAGCATGTCCCAAACTGAACATCATAGCAGAAACTGCTATCAATCTTTTGATGGCTAGGGAATATTGAAGTTGAGAGAACGCAGTAACTGAGTTCTAAACCATACTCGAACCAGGCCAAAGGTATATTGAGTGTAATACGTTCTTCTGCATATGAATACATCAACATATCCATTCCTTGTAATGCACTTATGAATCAAAGTAAAAATTCTTTTATAATTTTCAAAAGGATTTTGTTGAAATCAATTTTCTCTTTGTTTCAAAAAAATTACTATCAACAATAAATGACATTTTTGAGAGATATGGAAGAAATAAGATTGCCAAATGAAAAGGTAAAGGCTCAAACTTTCTTAATAGAATGGTAGCCTGCAAAAGGCAAGACCCCATGGATTAATACAAAGTTTGGAAAGTGGTAATTTTATGGAAAAGGTACATTGAAATGTAATGACCCCATCCTCTCTCTCAACTGGGAATTCCTGAGCAAAGGCTTCCGTTGAAAAGTGTTGGACTTCTTCATGATAAACAGATGACTGCTGATGATCAAGTCTTGTCTGATGTAGTTACTTGCCATAAATCCCTAACTTTTGCCTAGACCGCCCTTTCGGGTTTTCAGTCCACCGGGTATTTTATTCTGTTTATGTCTCTAATTTTTGCCTGGACCGCCCTTTCGGGTTTTCAATCCACCGAGACGCTCTTTTTTGCCTAAGCCGCCCTTTCGGGTTTTCAACTTAGCGAGCTGTTCTTTTATTATTTAGGCGAAGTATTTCTTGACTACATCAGCATTCACGGGACGTGGGAGCTCCTCTCCATCCATAGTTGCAAGAATTAATGCACCGCCAGAGAAGGCTTTCTTAACAACATATGGTCCTTCAAAATTAGGAGTCCACTTGCCCCTTGAATCAGAGGTGAAAGACAAGATCCTTTTGAGCACGAGGTCGCCTTCTCTGAATACACGAGGTCGAACCTTCTTATCAAATGCTTTCTTCATTCTTTTCTGATATAACTGACCATGGCATAAAGCCGTCATTCTCTTTTCTTCTATCAAATTCAATTGATCAAACCTGCTCTGACACCATTCAGCCTCAGATAACTTGGTTTCCATTAAAATTCTCAACGATGGAATCTCAACCTCGACGGGGAGCACTGCTTCCATACCATAAACCAAAGAAAAGGGAGTTGCCCCTGTTGAAGTACGAACAGATGTACGGTACCCATGCAAAGCAAATGGGAGCATCTCATGCCAGTCCTTGTACGTGACAACCATCTTTTGCACTATTTTCTTAATGTTCTTATTTGCTGCTTCAACAGCTCCATTCATCTTTGGCCTATAAGGCGAAGAGTTGTGATGTTCAATCTTGAAGCTTTCACACAATTCTCTCATCATGCTATTGTTCAGATTCGAGCCATTATCAGTAATGATCTTGCTCGGTACACCATATCTGCAGATGATGTTGTTCTTGATAAATCTGACCACAACTTGCTTTGTTACATTAGCATATGAAGCAGCTTCTACCCACTTGGTGAAGTAATCGATTGCTACCAGGATGAATCGATGTCCATTCGAAGCCTTGGGTTCAATCATGCCAATCATATCAATACCCCACATAGAGAAAGGCCATGGAGAGGAAATAACATTGAGAAGTGTCGGAGGCACATGAATCTTGTCAGCATACACTTGACATTTGTGACACTTCTTTACAAATTTGTAGCAATCAGATTCCATTGTCAACCAATAGTAACCTGCTCTAAGCATCTTTTTAGCCATCAAATGTCCATTGGCATGGGTACCAAAAGAACCTTCATGAATTTCATGCATCAACATGTCTGCTTCGTGTCTATCCACGCATCTGAGCAAAACCATGTCATAATTTCTTTTATACAACACATCAGCATTGATGAAGAAACTGCCAGCCAATCTCCTCAAAGTTTTCTTGTCTTTATTTGATGCCCCAAGTGGGTACTCTTGAGTCTGAAGGAAGTGCTTAATATCGAAATACCAAGGCTTTTCATCTGTTGCTTCCTCAACTACAAATACATGAGCAGGTCTATCAAGACGCCTGATTGTAATCTGAGGTTCCTCATTATGGAAATTCACTTTGTACATGGAAGACAATGTGGCTAATGCATCAGCCATCTGATTCTCATCTCGAGGGATGTGGTGGAATTCAACTTTGTTGAAGAATGTCAATAGCCTTCTGGCGTAATCTTTGTAAGGAATTAAACCAGGATGACGAGTTTCCCATTCTCCTTTAATCTGATTAATCACAAGCGCAGAGTCTCCATAAACATCAAGAATCTTAATTCTCAGATTAATGGCCTCTTCAAGTCCCATGATGCAAGCTTCATACTCAGCAATATTGTTTGTACAGTCAAAACATATCCTTGCAGTAAAAGGAACATGTGATCCATGTGGAGTGATGATAATGGCGCCAATTCCATGGCCATGAATATTAGAAGCTCCATCAAAAATCAAACCCCATTTGGATTCAGGATCCGGCCCTTCTTCTGGCAATGGTTCATCCCAATCTTGAGATCTCAAATACATTATATCTTCATCTGGGAAGTCCATCTTGATAGACTGATGCTCATCAATTGGTTGGTGAGCGAGGTACTCTGCCAACACACTTCCTTTCACAGCTTTCTGAGCTCGATATTCAATATCATATTCTGATAGCAACATTTGCCAGCGAGCAATCCTTCCAGTTAATGCAGGTTTCTCAAATACATACTTAATTGGATCCATTTTGGAGATCAATAGGGTGGTGTGGTTCAACATATACTGTCTTAGTCGGCGAGCAGCCCATACCAAAGCACAGCAAGTTTTCTCAAGCAGCGAGTATCTTGTTTCGCACTCGGTAAACTTTTTGCTAAGGTAGTATATTGCATACTCTTTTCGACCAGACTCGTCATGCTGACCCAACACACATCCCATTGAGTTTTCAAGCACTGTGAGGTACATAATTAGAGGTCTTCCCTCAACTGGAGGGAGCAAAATGGGAGGTTCAAGCAGATATTCTTTGATGTTGTCAAAAGCTTTCTGACAATCTTCATTCCACACACATCCCTGATTTTTCTTTAAAAGCTTGAAGATCGGCTCACAGGTAGCAGTCATATTGGAAATGAACCTGGAGATATAATTCAGACGTCCGAGGAAACCTCTCACTTGTTTTTCAGTCTTTGGTGCTGGCATTTCCTGAATTGCTTTGACTTTATCAGGATCTACTTCAATTCCTCTCTGACTGACAACAAAACCCAATAACTTTCCAGAACGGACACCAAAAGTGCATTTGTTTGGATTTAAGCGGAGACGATACTTTCTCAAACGCTGAAACAACTTTAAAAGATCCTCCATGTGCCCCTTCTCTGATTGGGACTTGGCAATCATGTCATCCACATAAACCTCAATTTCTTTGTGCATCATATCATGAAAAAGAGTAGTCATGGCCCTCTGATATGTCGCACCAGCATTCTTCAACCCAAAAGGCATCACTTTGTAACAGAATGTCCCCCATGGCGTGATAAAAGTTGTTTTTTCCATGTCTTCAGGTGCCATCTTAATCTGGTTATATCCTGAAAAACCATCCATAAAGGAGAAAACTTCAAACTTTGCAGTGCTATCTACCAACATATCAATGTGAGGTAGAGGAAAATCATCTTTCGGACTGGCTTTATTCAAATCTCTGTAATCCACACACATGCGAACTTTTCCGTCTTTCTTCGGAACAGGCACAATATTGGCAATCCATTGAGGATATACAGAAGTGACAAGGAAACCTGCATCTATCTGTTTCAAGACCTCTTTCTTAATCTTTTCTGCCATATCAGGATGACTCCTTCTTAACTTTTGCTTGACAGGAGGACATTCTGGTTTCAACGGCAAACGATGCTCCACAATATCGGTGTCCAACCCAGGCATATCTTGGTAGGACCACGCAAAAATGTCAACATACTCTCTAAGAAGCTCTACCATCCTCTTCTTAACATCTTGACCAAGCAGCGCCCCAATCTTGACTTCCTTTTTATCCTTTTCAGAACCCAAGTTGATGACTTCCAATGGCTCTTTATACGGCTGAATGGTGTCTTCCTCGTGCTCAAGCAGTCGGGAAATCTCATCAGGAATACATTCATCACTCTCTTCTTCCGCCTCATACACAGGACACTCGAAGTTAGGAGAGGGCGCAGGGTCATTACTTTCAACGGTTTTATTGATTAATCTGCACAAATGATTATTATTTCAGGAAAAGGAAAGATATATGCAACATGTAATCGTGCAGATTATGGAAAATGAAAACATTTTTTAAGGTTTTTTGTGTTACCACTTTCCAGAAAAAGCAAAAAGATAAAAAGCATGTATATGCAGAAACAAAATGACTTTTATTGATGATTTTAATGTTTAAAACAAACAGAAAACAGCCCCAACAACTTCACTTTCATCTTGGGCAGAATGAAAGGATTTTGAAAAACATAAAAGCAAATTACTTTGAGACATGAGTACACTCAGGAATGTCAATGATGATCCAGTTCTTAATCATCTTTCCATGGGTCACAAAGTTTGGCACTTCTGGCTCTGGTTCATCTTCAACAATAGCGTTCACTTCTGGAGGAGTCTTCCCAAGACATCCATACACCATGTTCACGGCAGACGCTTCATGAGTTGGCAATGGATTGTTCTTCACATTTGGACCAATATCACGGAAAGAAAGCATTCCAGAACGGACCAATCTCTGAACTTCATTCTTCAGGGGCCAACAGTTTTCCAAATCATGCCCAGGAGCATTCTGATGAAAAGCACAAGTGGCATCAGCCTTGTACCACCAAGGGAGTTTCTCTGGAACAGGAGGTGGTGACCTTGGTTGAACCAGCTTCTTATGAATCAGAGCAGGATACAGTTCAGTGTATGTCATAGGAATAGGATCAACATTAACTCGAGGATACGGATTCCGCCTTGCTGGTTGTTGATTAACAGGAGCTACAGGCACTGAATTCACAACAGGAGTTACTGACGCCACTTGTTGAGATTGATTCCTGACTCGACTATTCCTCCCATGAGAAACAGCATTGGCATCTGACTCTTTCTTCTTTTGGAATGAAGAACCGTACTTCTTCGCACCACCAGATGAATTGTCATTTCGAACCAAACGACCTTCTCGCACAGCTTCTTCTAATCTGACACCCATACCCACCATTTCGGTGAAGTCTACAGGAGCACTAGCAATCATCTTCTCATAATAAAACGGACCAAGAGTCTTCAGAAAAATCTTAGTCATCTCTTTTTCTTCCATCGGAGGAATCACTTGGGCGGCAACCTCACGCCATCTCTGAGCATATTCCTTGAAGGATTCCTTCTCTTTCTGCATCATAGCTCGCAATTGATCCCTATCAGGAGCCATGTCCACATTATATTTGTATTGCTTCACAAACGCTTCAGCCAAGTCATTGAAAGTGCGAATATGGGTGCTATCAAGGCCCATATACCACTTAGAAGCAGCTCCAATCAAACTGTCTTGGAAATAATGGATCAACAGACGTTGATCATCAGTATGAGTGGACATCTTCCTTATATACATCACCAGGTGCGCCTGAGGACAGGAGTTTCCTTTGTACTTCTCAAATTCAGGAAGCTTGAACTTAGCAGGTACTTTCACATTAGGAACAAGGCAAAGATCATGCACATTCTTTCCAAACAGTTCTTTCCCACGCAAGGCTTTCATCTCTTTTTGCAGTTCTTCAAACTGATCTTGGAAACCATCCATTCTATCATGAATTTCACTTGGAGCAGCATCATAAATGGGCTCTGGGACAAAAGGACCAGTATGAACAATAGGAGAGGTGTTGACCATAACAGGAGTCAACGGGCGAGTCATCTCAGGAACAGACAAATAACCTTCAGGCATGCCCCAGGGATATCCATTAGGCATTCGTTGCTGAGTAGCACCAACAGGAATAGCAGGAATGGTTGTAGCAGCAATTTCAGAAATCACAGTGGTCTGACCCTGAGCTTGGGCATTGGGAGGAGGAACCTGATTCTGATTCTGAGTTTGATTCTGAGCAGCCATCAATGTCTCAACCAGAGCAGTGAGACGATCCACACCAGATCTCAAAGTAACAACCTCTTCACGTAGCTCACGATTCTCTTGTTCAAGACCTTCCATCTTCTTCTTGCAGTTAGCTCGAGTATTATACCGGTGAGACAGCTTGATTCTGTATGAAGAACACTGAATAAGACCTCGGGAATACTTTCGGAAGCAGGACCAAAATGCAGAATGATGCATGAAATGCAATGCAAATGATCTTTATTTTGGTTTTCCAGGAACTTTTAAGACATTAATTGTAAACATTAGTAAAAAACATCATAAAACATAACAATATTCTTTCATTAATCATGGAAAAGCATACAAAAGGATTCAGAGATCCAAAATTACAAAACAAAGGAAAAAGCTAAAAACTAGAAGGGAACACTTCTGACGAAGATCCAACTCCTCTCTGCAGCTTCCTACGGAGCTTCTCCAATTCATCTTCATAAAAGGCTTTCAAATGAGCATTCTCGACCAGCAGCTTATCAGCAACTTCTTTCCATGCAACTGAATCTTCTTGTGGTCTCTTTCGCTTTTCACCATGTTGTTGAAGCAACTCTTCTTGATGACGAATCTGATCTTCCTTTTCCATCAACCAACCATCTTGGATATCAAGCATTTCATCTTTTTCTTTCAAGTGTATCTTCAACTCTTTGTTCTCAAACTCCAAAGCATCTCTTTCCGCTCTCAACTTAGCCACGAGCTCTAGATGTTCTTCACTACTTTCAACAGGAGTAGTGAGAGACAATGGTGGAGCAATGGGTAGAGAAGGCTCTTCGAGTAAATAAGGCATCTGAAAAGTATGAGCTCTAGCTTGAACCCAATCAGTGTAGTCTTTGAGAGCAACACATTGTTTCGTTCCCAAATGTCTCTTCCTATCAACATGGTGCCAAGCACGCACAAACCGATTTCTCATATCCGAATTTCCATCTTGATTAAGATAGAAGATTCCTGACACAAGGATGCTAGCAGGTCGCTCCTTCATGGGGTAACAAAATTGACGTCTTGCAAGAATGGGGTTGTAGGTAATTCCTCCTTGTATACCAAGAAGAGGTACATTAGGGAATTCTCCACAACTATCAATAATCTCACCAATGTCATAAGCAGGATTGTACCAATGGATATTCCCATTAGTAAGAGGCATGATTTTCTGAGACCATGAGAGACCATCAGGATTGTTCAGGAAACTCTTAGCTTGAGGTAAGTGAGAAATAAACCACTTATAGAGCAAAGGAGTGCAACAATTGATAAGTCCACCTTTCTTATCATTCCTATGGTGAATGGAATGATAAGTATCCCCAAGCAAAGTAGGCACAGGATTCCCAATCATGAAAATCCGAATAGCATTAACATCGACAAAATGGTCAATGTTGGGAAAGAGTATCAAACCATAGATGAGCAAGGCCAGAAATGTCTCAAAAGCAATCATACTTCCTTTACTAGCCAACATAGAAGCCTTTCCAATCAAGAACTTAGAAGTCAACCCCCAAATTCCTCCTTTTTTGGTCATGTTTGCTTTTACATCTGATATTTTTAAATGAAGGAGTTCTGCTATCTCATCAACCTGAGGCTCTTTCTCCAAACCACTAAACGGTATGTCATCCGTAACCGGTAAACCAATCCAATAAGAATACTCCTCCAAAGTGGGCATAAGCTGATAATCAGGAAAGGTGAAACAATGATAAACCGGGTCATAAAACTGCACAAGAGTCTCAAGAATCCCTTTTTCCACTTTAGTCTTCAAAATAGAAATCAATTTCCCATAACGACTTTTGAAGTTGTCAAGATTAGGAACCAAAGTTGCTAGCTCTTTCAATTCCTTTGCACTTGAATTTCTGAAAGTGTACTTCTTGATGCTTCTCTTTTGATCCATGGTACCTGTTATGTTTACAAAAAATGTCTCTAAGTTCCTTGAAAACCATTTGTGAATGTTATTTTTTATGAATGCATGAATGCATGGTTTATGCACCAATCACAATCAAGAGCACACAAGATCACATCAAATCACACAAAATCATACAGTCCAGGTTCAAAGGTTCGACGTCACGAGCATGGAGCCATGGGTCTACCCATCCCACAAGGAGTGATCTAGGGAAGTTTGTACCTGCCAATCGGGTTCTACAAAGGTTCCCAGAGTTTTCAATCTTCTATCGGATATTACCGGCACGCACAATTGCTCATGGGCGCCAATAATATGCCTAAAAAGACCTCGTCTGAGCGTAGTATCGCATGACAACAAGCTCAAATTGGTACTTGATCTTGTTTCTGCACTACATCCTAAAAAGGCTTAGATTGGTTAAAAAGGGTTCTAGGCCATTCAGCTTCTACGGACACTCACTATTGAAAGTAATAGCGTTATCACGATGGTTCGTAACAACCTCTACTACCTTCCATGAGGCCTCCACTGATTGGGGTTCCACCATATGACGCTCATGGTAAGGATTGCTCCTGACATGCGACTATTGGTCTTACCACCTCCTATCTCAAGTTACTCACCAAAGTCCGGTTTAGAACTTTATCTCATCACAGAGGAACCATCGAGCACCAAAAAGAAAAAAAAGAAAATAAACAAACAAAGCGCACAACAATATATACAGATAAAAACACACAGATAAACAAAAATAGGCTTAACACACTTAAAACTGGATCCCCAGTGAAGTCGCCATTTTTCTGTAGCGGGGAAAATCTGATATCGAAGCCATGGGATTGACTCGAATCAATATTCCGTTTTGAAATCGCCACCGCGCTTTATTTTTTCAAAGGAAAAGGGAAAAGAACGTAAAACCCAAAGTTTTGTTTTTAAAAAAACAAGAAAGAGATCTCAGGTACGGGTGTTGATTATATGAGGGGAAGGTTTAAAGCACCCCTCATATCTGTGGTACTCCACAGGAACCTTTTTGAAAATCTGTGTTGTGTGTGTGCTAAAAAACGGTTTGTTTTATTTTTAAAATAAGCTCGGCAAAGCGTTAAGCCTTGTGCCTACATACCTCCTCGGTGCAATGGAGAAGTCAGAGCTAATGTAGTTCCGCTTTTGGGAAAAACGTTTTAAAAACGAATAAACACTTTGGTGTCGTTAGAGAGAAATACTCAGCCATTGATTTTGAGCATGAGAACAAACAAGTTCTTTGCATCGCAAATGAAAGAAGGGCTCCAACTCGGATAAAATCAACGAGTATGCCACTAGCTCTCTCACGCGGAAAAGATCTCGTTATTATCAATCAATTTCAAAATCGTGGGGTATAACCACTCGTTTCGACAGTTAACGGTGTCTAAACTTTTGAAGAAAAGCCACTAAGGGCGAAAGATATTTTTAAGAAAAAGGTTTTGAAAAGATTTGCAAACATAAGAATATTTTGGAAAAAGGGAGAAGATTTTGAAAATTTAAGAACGGGAGGAGATGAAGAGGCTAACCTAATGCATAAAATAAAAGCTAAGGAAAGAAACGGTCTAACCGAATAAGAAGCCAACACTTGACATTAAGAGCCAAGGTAATTTTCCCATCCTTTGGATTTATCAATACCAACACATTAACACTTGGGGATCCAGATGAACTTATTATCTTAGCACCATTTTTTCATTAAGCACATTAAGATTCTGACAAAAATTGGGCAGAGTAACGGCTGTTTTTGGGTAAAATCCTTATCTCAATGCCTTGGAATTAACCATCAAGGGCTTTCAAGGAAATACCTGCACACATAAACATACAACAGAACAATGCCAGACAGACAGAACAATCACAGGATAGTAATAGAATGAGTCCAAAGGTACTAGGTCCATAAGTCCGAATCTCCAAATTGCTAGGGATAGTAACTGATAGTCCAAAGAGAACCTTATGTATTTTTTAGATTTTTGATTATTTATTAGTGTTTTAGCAAGAAAAATAGAGTATGGTCCAAGTGGACAAAAGAAAAAAAATGACGGAAAGTAAATATGATGAAATGATAAAATAAAGCGATAAAGCGAGAAATATAAAGAGCGGTAATATAAAGAGCGGTAATATAAAGAACGATATAGTAAAGGTGCGGAAATTAAAGTTAGTTGTTAAATGTTAAAGATAACCATCTTGAAGCTTGTCAAGTATGTTATCAAAGTTAGTAGGAGATCAATGGTGAGTGAATGATGTACTCGGATTTAAAGTCAATGGGGCTTATCAGAAGCTTGATAAAATCATAGCGACTACACGATAAAAACCTCCACAAGTCTTAAATCAACCGCATACAATTCTCTTCCATATTTGATCTTTTTTATTCGGGACACGAAATATTGCGCTATGTTAAGCAGATCGCCAAGTGATTTATATAGAAATCACCCTACAACGAGGCCGGTCAAAACTTTATGTGCTAATGCATGCGAGAAGAACGATATGTAGATCGCCTTCCGAAAGCAATACCGCACGAAAAGAAAATAGGTGAGTGATCTAGTCTTTACCAAGAATCCATAAGAATTCTCAAGGCATTAAGACTTTCATCGACCAAAATAAAAAGAAGTAAAAGATGGAACCACATTAAAAGCTCCTTTCATCCATAATTTCAATCACTTAATATTGCGGATTTGGATTCTCATCCTATCAACGCCCTAAGTCCATTGAAATTAGAGAGAAATTAGGCCTCTAACTTGTGATTCAAAGAAAATATCAAAAGAATGGAGTAGAAGATGAGTTAGAACCAAAAACAAGTCAAAAACCACAAAAATAAGCATTCTGCCCAGATGTAAATCGATTTGCACAGAGTGTAAATCGATTTGCATAACTCTGTTTTCAAAATCTGCGCAGTTTTCAGTTATGTAAATCGATTTGCACAAGATGTAAATCGATTTGCACAACACAGTTTTCAAAAAAACAGCAAATAAAGAGAAGAAAACTTGTTTAAACATAAAACCAAACACCTTGTGATCTTGGATCAATTTGTGCACGAAAATGTATCAATTAAGCAAGCAAATCTCATCAATGTAGCACCAAAGGTGCATCAAGCATAAACAACAATGGATCACATCTTGAATTATGGATTGGATCTAGAATTTTACCAAATCTTTCACAAACTTTGAATCTTCTTCAAGAACACACAACCACAAGCCTTGATCTCTCACAATTGATGAAGAAAAGTAGTGTTTATGTTGAGGTTTAGCTCTAAATTAGTGAGGTTCAAGATGTGACTCACTAATTTGTGTGGAAGAGAAAGAGCTTTGAGTGATGGGTTTGGAAGAGGTGAGGAGAGAATTTGCAATAAGTTTCTTGGCTATCAAAGCTTGAAAAATGAAGAGGGGAGTGCCTCAATTTATAGCACTTAGGCTTGGGAAATTTTGTGGCTTGGAGTTAGGATTGGAAAATAGAATTAGGCTTGGAAAAGTGATTTGGAGCCAAAAATGAAATCCAATGGTCTTGATGCAATCACATGAGGGTACATGATTAGATGATGTAGGAAATCAAATGTAAGAACCAAGTCATGCTTCCCATGCTTGCAAATGATGTCAACACTTCAAAAAGCTGAAATTTGCCTTCATTTTTCCAAATTCGTGCTGGTGCAATCGATTTGCACATTATGCAAATCTATTTACATGGCTGAAAAAAGGCAAAATCTGGGGCAAAAACAGTTATGCAAATCGATTGCTGTCTTATGCAAATCGATTTGCACTGATGGCAGAAGCAAATCTGGTGCAGAAACAGTTGTGTAAATCGATTTACACCTTATGCAAATCGATTTGCACAGTGAAAATGTTGAAAAATGCTCCTTTGATGGGTATTTTGACTTGGTACCTACAAAACACAAACATACAAGAGCACAAGGCAATATTTTTGGTATTTTGGTTAGTAAAACAATATACACAAACTAAAACATGGGTGCTCGATGATTCCTTTGCAGATGAATTGAGCACAACATTGCAAGCAGAGATCTAGGTTTAAATTTCTTGATTGATGATTGGTATGCAAATGATGTGTGATCTTAGGGTCAAAAATTGGGGTATGACACATACCTCTTCCTTATAAAGACCGAGGCGGGAAAATACTCATTCAAGAAAGCCTTCTCCATCTCTTCCCATGACGTGATACTGCCTGCTGGAAGAGAATAGAACCCCTCTTCTGCTTCTTCGGCCAAGGTGAATGGGAACATTCTCAGCTTCTTCGCCTCTTCTGTATGCCCTTCAATTTTTAAAGTCGTACTCATGGTCAGAAACCTCTGTAGGTGCTTGTTTGCATCTTCATTAACCTTCCCGGTGAAAGGTTTTCTTTCCAGCTGATTGATTGTGCTCGGATGCAATTGAAAATTTGCCGCATTTACTGGTTGGTTGACAATAGTTAGTCTACCACCCGGTGTGTTTGTAGCACCATAGTCTCCGAGAAGTCTCTCAGGTGGAGGTGGATTTTCACCCATGACTTCTTCTTCACTTTCAGAACCTGAACCTGAATGAACTGTAACAATTTCTTTTTTGGATTCTAGCTCAGCCAACCGAGCTTGTCTACGCCTTGCGTGCAAAGTTCTTTCAATTTCTGCGTCAAAAAGAAATTCAGCTGAGGCCTTACCTCGCATACACATATTAGGCAAATATTAGAATTTGGAAAAAATAAATAAAAAATTGCAGAAAATAAAATTTTAGTCGCAGAGCAACAAAATTCTAACTGAACTCAACTTAAACTCAATATTATGGCAGTCCCCGGCAACGGCGCCAAAAACTTGATCGGTAAAATAGCAAGTGTATTATTTTGCCTCTTGTAATAATAAGGAAAATTCCCCGAATATCAATCTCAGGGACTACGCAAGAATAATGAGTTCAATTCAAAGTTCAATTAAACAAAAACTTCAATTGGGTTTTGTTTGGTGATTATCACTTAGCGAACAGTAAAATAAGCAGTAAATGAAATTGACCTTTTTAACAAATATGAGTAACATGCTAGGGATAATGGATGATTGACAATGTAACAACTCTGAAATCTCTATTGCAACAACTTATTTTCAAAATCAATTACCGGTTCTTAAGGTTGTTTGATCCTAAGTCCTTAGTGAAAAAACCTTTGATCCTTCATCCTAAACCCCAAGTCCTTAGAAATTTACGATGAAATCAAGCACTTAAGTTATCAAGAATATCCGGTTACTATAAGGTAATCCTAGTCCTAGGTAATATCAATTATAGCATATTCTCATGAAAGCATTATCAATGGTGGTCCAACCTAAACGATAATCATACATAAATTCCGATTTGTCCGAAAGGAAAAGCATTAGAAACATCAAGAGAATAAATCAAGAATGAAAAACATGATTGTTATTGCAATTGCAAACTCAGAGTCATTACAAAGTGAAATCAGAGCCACCCCCTAGCATTGGGGGGTTTAGCTACTCATAGTAATCAAAGAAAACACAATAATAAATAAAGAAATTACAAGAAATTGGAGGAGTTTGAATCTTCAATTGCTTCCGTTCGTGAAGATCTTCTTCTCTCCCAAACCCTTGCTTTCTCCAATCTTCTATTGTATTCTTTTCTCTAATCTGTCAAAAAGTCCTCTCTCCTTACACAAACCTTGTTTAAATAGTATTAGCATCAGTCTTAGTGTCCACAAAATGTCCAAAGTACCCTTAATACAAGACAGAGTAAAACAGATCAAAAAGTGAAGTTTCTGTCTGCATCCATCTACACGGGACGTGTTGATTAACACGGGCGCCCGTGTTGATTTTCTGATTCACGTGACTTTTTCTTTGTTGCAGGCCCATCAACACGGGCAGTGTTGATTAACACGGGCGCCCGTGTTGATTCACTATTTTCAGCTCGTTCACTCCTTTTCTGAAGCTTTCAACACGGGCCGTGTTGATGTACACGGGTGCCCGTGTTGATGTACTGATTCTTCAACAATTCCCATCTTTTAGCCTTCCGGAGTCTCTCAAGTCCTGTCATTAGTTTCTCTGATCACACGCATCAACCTACAACAATGACACTACCAAACGAAGGCGTAAAGAGGATCTTTTGACATAAACTTTAAACCAAATGCAATGCAATACTATAAATTAATAAATATGATAAACTTAGCTTAAAAAGCAATAAAACAACCAAATGTGTTACCGAGATGATGAATTTGTGTCGGATGAAAGACATAACTTAATAGAAATGGTGACCGATCAACTAGGAATAAAATAATAATAAAGATGAAAACAAAGTCTTCAAGTCTCCCATGGACGCTTCCTTTTTGAACCAATGAAGTTGTTGATGCCTTGCTCCGCATGAAGTAGTTTTGTGAACTCTAATACTTTCTTCTATTTAGCGCGAAATTGAGCTTCAAAAGTATCTCTTTCTTCTTTTAGTTGAATCCAAGACCTCTTTAACTCTTCGATGTTAGTTGGCATGTCTGGATGAGCAATAACTTGAGGAACTTTTTCCTCGCAATCGGGTTCCACAATCACAGGTCGGACATATGGATAAGGCATGATGAGGCGTTGAGCACGAGTGCGCACCCATCTGAGGTAAGGTCCTAAAGGAATGGAGTTCCTTTGCCCCCAAGCTCTTGCTATCAATTCTGTTCACCATATTCCATGCTCGTATAAAGTTCCGGCAGTGATTTTGAGCATCATCTTCATAATCAAACACAACCCCTTGTATAAGCATTTGACGAGGACCATCTCTTCGAGCGTAACCAAACTGACGTAGGGCCAAGCAAGGATTATAAGTAATACCCCCTCGTATGCCAAGTAAAGGCACATTAGGATATTGTCCACAGCGGTCGATGATAGTAACCTCTCCTTGGATAAGGAAAGCCAACGGATATCAGAGTGAGAAAGTGACATTATCCTCTTATGCCATTTCAGCCCTTGGTCATTCCTCATTACTGAGCGAGGAAAGTGTGAAATAAATCACTTAGATAACAAAGGTATGCAACACATAAGATTCCATCTTTTCTTCATAGTACGAGTGTGAAGAGAGTGTAGGATGTCTCCAAGCAAAGTAGGCACCGGGTTGCGTGTCAGAAATATGTTTATGGCATGTACATCTATGAACTGATCAGGATTAGGGAATAGCACTAAACCATAAATGAGTAAAGCTAATATGTCTTCGAAGGCTTGATAACTCATGGTCTTCAAGAACATGCGAGCTTTTCCGAATAAGAACTTAGCGAGGAATCCTTTGACTCCACTTCTGGTTTCCCAATGACCTTCAATATCAGACTTCTTAAGATGTAAAGTAGAAGCAATAACTTCCAATTTTGGAATCTCTTCAAAACCAGTGAATGGGATCTGATCTCGGATAGAGAGTCCAAGTATGTCCGAAAACTCCTCCATAGTAGGTACCAACTGATAATCTAGAAAAGTAAAACAATGGTGTTCGGGATCGAAGAACTAAAATAGTACGCTCATCATCTCTTCTTCAAAACCTGATGTAACCAAACCGGGCAAGAGACCATGTCTTTCAGCGAAGCGGGAACCTCCAGGAATCTCTAATACCAACTATTTCAGCTCGGAAGGTATCTTCACAAAGTTAACTCGAATAATGTTCCTAGTCTCCATGACCTACAAAATAGAACAAAGATGAATTCTTTGGTCCTCGAACGGTTAGTGGAATGTCATGATGTTATGATGCTTATGATGTCATGATGTCAAGTAGATAACAAACACAAACAAGTCACACAATTTTGCCTTAAGGTTAGGCTTGCATGTAGTCCAGAGGTGCATACCCTCCCCCTGAAGTTTAATTGATTCAAACCTGTCCTATATAAAGATTGGATTCTAGGGAGCTCATACCATTGACCTTTCTCGAAGGCGCTTATCTCAGTTCGGCAATCGAATCACCAACCGAAAAGGTCCTGAAAGTCCAGTCCATATGAGTGTAGCTTCGAGTATCAACCAACTTCAGTCGAAACCAAAGCCAGCCATCTCGCTACTTTCTAATAGGCCAATGTCAAGTTCAATTAAGGTTCTAAGGGCAAATTAGTGCTTAATGACACCATGCGGCAGCCAAGCATTTCCTCAGGTCGGATCCCAAGGAACACCAGGACAAACCAATGTGTCACACTAACGATGGCCATCAGATCAACCACATCAGTATACGCTGTGCAGTCTCCTTGATCTCATGCCATTTACCTAAGGTACTCAGATCCGGGTTAGGATCAGTATACGCTGTCCCTGCCATGAAGAGGGCAGGTAGTCTAAGGGAAGGATCAGAATAGTCATCATTTTTAGGCAACTAGGAGGACACCTCAACAATAATCGAAAGGGACTATCACATCATCATAGGCAACCTCGAGGGACGAGATCATATAACCGAACCGAAGGCAGCTTCATTGGGGATTTATGATCTTTTGTGATGAGAATGAACTAAGGGCAACATTGTTGAGGCGTCCTCGTATTCGAGGGACTTGACTATTCTGCACTGAAAAAGGCAACAAGGCAACAGACAACAGGCAACAGGCAACAAGAGAGGTTACCATAAAAGGTGTATGGGTGCACAATCACGTGATTAATTCAAATAATTATCTTGTAAATAGTTATTCTAAATTCAGTTCGAGGTTACACTCCCTAAATTACTAACCACGCAATAATAATAATATAACAGTGTTAAGTGCCTTCAAGGCCACACAATACAACCAGGAGCAGTTACATAATAAGCCATGGGAAGGGGAGAAAAAAAGCAATAAAACCCCAACAGAGCAATGAATCTGATACAAGTAATAATTAAAAGAAGAAATAATAATAAAAAAAATGAGTTTCAGGGTTACCGAACATTTGAGCTTTGACCGGTTGGTTAACCCTGAAAATTAACAAAGGCAAGGAAAAAAAGAGGGTAAGTGTAGGAGGAGTTCATTGACATTCGAAAGTAAACCCTAATTTTATTTATAAGGTAAAGTTAAATTTTAAATAAGAAGGAGGGATTAGAACTTAGCTTTTGATTGGCACGGCGCGTAGTCGGAAGAACCCTGATGATAACCCCGATCACGCTACAGCCACACAAATAGGGCAAAAGTTAACTATGATTAATACAACAAATAAAAACCAAACTAATTAAATCGGAGAAAATAAAATTTTGATTAAATCACCTAACCCTAATATGTATTTTTTATCAATTAATAAAAACATTGATAATTAATTAAATAATTAAACCATTAAATTAATTTAAAACATTTAATTATTTAAATTAAATAACATTATTATTACCAATTAAAAGGATTTATTAACAAAACAATAAAATAAACAACAAAAACAAGTTATACAATTAAATAAATAAATAAAATAAAATTTTAGAAAAAAGAAGGACTTAGCTGATCCTGTGTGGTAGCCCATTGAGATTCCATGGTGAGCATGCAAATGCTGGAACGTTGGATTCGCTTGGAGATCATCACACGGTCTTGATGCGAAGGTCTAACATCCCGAAAATTCTTATTTAATTAATTTAATCAAGTTTTAAATTAATTATGAGAAATTAACATTTTTGTTGAATTATGGGGAAAAATAATGAAATGTTAAGTCATTGGGCCATGCGGTGGAATTAGTAAAGTGGGGGTGTAATTGTGTAAGAGCCCATTTCTAATTTTATGTTTTTCATAAAATAAAGGAAAACAAGAAGAGAAGGGAAAAATTAGAACGTGGAAACCAGAAGCTGTGAGAAGAGGAACTGAAGAGCGTGAAGGAGAGCCAAAGAGGAAGAGGAACCAATTCAAGAATTTGGCTAAGGTAAGGGGGGATTCTTCTCATTAACCTCTATTATGGGTAGTATGAATGATTCAATAGAGTTCGTATGTTAGGATTCCGAATTGGATTGTATGTCGGGTTTGGGGTTTTGGGGTTTATAGAACCTTAATTCAATTTAGGCTGTGAATGATGATTGGTGATGAATAATGATGTTAAGTATGATTAGAAGTATGTGTAAACGTGCAATTTATGTCGTATGTGTGGTTTATTTTTCTGAAATTCGTACTGGTATGATTTGAGAGCAATTGGGAAGGATAGAATGCTGTTTTCTGCAGGTTGGGGTTTCTGAAATCTCCAATTCGCGCCGCGTGCACAGGGTGGCGCCGCGAACAGGTGGGCTGAATGTCAGGATGTTTTGATACGCACAGGTCGCCCCGCGTACCTGTGTTGGCGCCGCGAAGGCGTAACTTTTTCCTCGCTTCGCGCCGCGTGTAGGTGTTGGCGCCGCGAAGGCGTAACTTTTTCCTCACTTCGCGCCGCGTGTGGATGTTGGCGCCGCGTGCTGTGCTGTTTGAGATTTTTGTTAAAGTTTAACGATGTATAACTTTTAACCGTTAGTCTGTTTGATGTGCCGTTTCGAACATAGTGAGGCTAATTCAGTGATATATGCAATAAAATAGTGTTTGAGTGGTGACTCGAATTTAATTTAAACACTTGATTTAATTGGTTGTGGTGGTTTATATTGTTATTGCATTGGTTGATGATTATGATTGTTCAGTTGTTTGGTGTTGATGATTAGCATGCGGTATGTGATGCATGCATTTCATAATCATGTTGTGGGCTGTATCCCTTATGGTGGTGGGACAGCGGTAGCTAATTCCCATTGTGTGGAATTGGTGAGAGAAGTAGCCGAATCTTTATGGTGGTGAATCGGTGAGATGGGTTATCCCATGTTTGGTACCACATGCATTTAGTTGCATTGCATTAGGTTGTTGTGTATAATTGTAACATGAATGGAAGTTGTCCAATGTTATAATTTGTGTGTATTTTGGTATGAATGTTGCTATATTATCTGAATATAATTGATTTTGGGTGAATAATGCATGGATGAAGTTGTATTGTTTATATACCTATAACATTTGTTAATGCGAATGAAACTCACCCTTACTGTTGTTATTTTTCAGATTGAGGAGTAGCTCGTGTACTTGGTGAGGATTAGCTCGTCAAGTAGTTCGTTAGAGTCAGTTGGGTCTGTGTCATGCTCTGGTCGTGTAACACCGGGAACGTTATTTTAGAATTGGCTGATAGACTTCTGTTTTGTTTATGGTTTATGGTTGAATTATGAGTCTTCGACTCCAGATGTTTGATTATTCAGTTGTTAAGAATATTCCGCTGTGTTAACATGCTACCTGAATAATTTTTGGTTTATCGTTCCTTTATGGCATGACATGAATATTGTTTATTTTGTTGGCGTTGTAATACTCTTCTTCATGTTTTACTCTGATTTTAATGTTAATTTCCGCGGGGTTTAGAAGGGTGTTACAATAGTGGTATCAGAGCATAGTCGGTCGTTTGAGTCAGAGTCTTAGTGTCGGTTAATCCTTCGTATACGATTAGTGTAAAGTTGACACTGTCGATACTTCTTGTTCTAATGAATATTGTCTGATATTTAGCAGAACAATGGCCGGAAGAGGAGGAAGAAATGACGACGCGATTGCTGAGGCTCTGGGCATGATTGCTGGTGTATTAGGAGGGAATGCCAATGGAGCTGGTATTGGTGCTGACAGGCAGCTGAATAGCTTTCAGAGGAACAATCCTCCGTTGTTCAAGGGCACGCACGATCCCGAAGGAGCTCAGAGGTGGCTGAAGGAAATCGAAAGGATCTTCAGAGTGATCGATTGTGCTGAAAATATGAAGGTGAGGTATGGGACTCATATGCTGTCTGAAGAAGCTGATGATTGGTGGATGGCTAGTAGAGATGAACTTGAATCTGCAGGTGTAGCGATCACTTGGGCTGTATTCAGGCGAGAATTCTTGAGGAGGTACTTTCCTGAGGATGTTCGAGGCAGGAAAGAAGTTGAGTTTTTAGAGCTGACACAAGGTAACATGACGGTGCCGGAGTATGCTTCAAAGTTTGTTGAGCTGGCCAAGTACTATGTTCACTATAACAATGATGAAGCGAGGAATTTTCGAAATGTGTTAAGTTCGAGAATGGTCTCCGTGATGAAATTAAGCAGGGAATCAGGTACCAGAGGATTCGTCGGTTTACAGATTTGGTGGACTGTAGTAGGATCTATGAAGAGGATAACCTCAAGCTGAAGTCATCTCACTCTCGCGAGTTAGTTGACAAGAAAGGGAAGAAGCCTATGGACCGTGGTAAACCATATGGTAGAGGTAATTATAAAGCTGGAAGTTGGAAGAAGCCTAGTGGGGGAGACTCTAGTGCTCCTGTTAAGTGCTTTAAGTGTGGGGAACCTGGACATCGTGTTCACGAGTGCAAAAGCGAAGAGAAGAAGTGCTACAGGTGTGGTAAAGCAGGCCACGTTGCTGTTGACTGCAAGGGAAGGACGGTGACTTGTTATAACTGTGGTGAAGAAGGTCACATTAGTCCACAGTGTCCTAAGCCAAAGAAGAATCAAGCTGGGGGTAAAGTTTTCGCTTTATCTGGTTCGGAGACTACTCCAGAGGATCGGTTGATTAAAGGTACGTGTTTTATCCATGGCACTCCTTTAATTGCAATAATAGATACTGGAGCGACTCACTCGTTTATTTCATTGGATTGTGATAAACGACTGAATTTGGAAATATCTGAGATTAATGGAAGTATGATCATTGACACTCCTGCGTCGGGTTCAGTGACTACTTCGTTTGCCTGTTTGAACTGTCCAATTGATATTTTTGGTAGAGAGTTCGGAATGGACTTAGTGTGCCTTCCGTTGGAACAACTTGATGTCATCCTGGGTATGAATTGGTTACAATTTAATCGAATTCATATCAACTGTTTCACGAAGACGGTTATTTTTCCGGAAGATGTCGGTGTTGAGGGTGTAGCAGTGACTGCTAGACAAGTGGATGAAGCAATGAAGGACGGGGCTGCCGTGTTTATGGTGATTGCATCCATGGAAGTGAAGAAGAAAGTGGTGAGTAGAGACTTACCGGTAGTATGTGAATTTCCAGAAGTTTTTCCAGAAGATGTAAGAGAGTTACCGCCAGAGAGGGAGGTAGAATTTGCTATTGAGTTAGTTCCTGGAACTAGTCCTGTGTCGATGGCGCCGTATCGTATGTCGGCATCTGAATTAGCAGAGTTGAAGAGTCAGCTAGAAGAGTTACTGGAAAAAGAATTCATTCGTCCTAGTGTGTCGCCGTGGGGTGCGCCGGTGTTGTTGGTAAAGAAGAAAGAAGGTTCTATGAGATTGTGTGTGGATTATAGACAGCTGAATAAAGTTACTATCAAGAATCGGTATCCATTACCGAGGATTGATGATTTGATGGATCAATTGGTTGGTGCGAGTGTGTTCAGCAAAATTGACTTGAGGTCGGGATATCATCAGATTCGGGTGAAGACGGACGATATTCAGAAAACGGCATTTAGAACAAGGTATGGCCATTACGAATATACAGTGATGCCATTTGGAGTAACTAATGCACCGGGAGTTTTCATGGAATATATGAATAGGATCTTTCATCCTTACCTGGATCAGTTTGTGGTGGTATTTATCGATGATATTCTAATATATTCTAAGAGTGAAGAAGAACATGCAGAGCATCTAAGAGTGGTATTAGAACTACTGAAGGAAAAGAAACTTTATGCGAAACTGTCAAAGTGTGAGTTCTGGCTAAGTGAAGTAAGCTTTCTTGGACATGTAATTTCTAAAGATGGTATTGCCGTTGACCCAACGAAAGTAGAAGCAGTGTCTCAATGGGAAGCTCCGAAGTCAGTTTCTGAAATCCGTAGTTTCCTTGGTCTTGCGGGTTACTATAGAAAGTTCATTGAAGGTTTTTCAAAGTTAGCGTTGCCGTTAACTAAGTTGACTAGGAAGGGTCAAGCATTCATCTGGGATTCGAAATGTGAAGAAGGATTCCAAGAGTTGAAGAAGAGGTTGACTAGTGCGCCGATCTTGATTTTGCCGAATCCGGCGGAATCTTTTGTGGTATATTGTGATGCTTCGTTGTTGGGACTAGGAGGTGTACTAATGCAGAATCAACAGGTAGTCGCTTATGCGTCGAGACAACTCAAAGTGCATGAGAGAAACTATCCGACTCATGACTTAGAATTGGCAGCAGTGGTATTTGTGTTGAAGTTGTGGAGACATTATCTGTATGGTTCGAGGTTTGAAGTGTTTAGTGATCACAAGAGTCTGAAGTATCTCTTTGATCAAAAAGAGCTGAATATGAGGCAAAGGAGGTGGTTAGAGTTCCTTAAGGATTATGATTTTGGGCTGAATTACCATCCGGGTAAAGCAAACGTGGTTGCCGATGCTTTGAGTAGGAAGTCCTTGCATATGTCTATGCTGATGGTAAGAGAATTGGATTTAATTGAACAATTCCGAGATTTGAGTTTAGTATGCGAAGACACTCCTGTCAGTGTTAAGTTGGGAATGCTGAAGCTGACTAGTGGTATTCTGGAAGAAATTCGAGAAGGTCAGAAAGCTGATGTAGAATTGGTGGACAAGTTGACTCTGATTAACCAAGGCAAGGGAGGTGAATTCAGAATCGACGAGAATGGTATTATCAGGTTTGGTAACCGTGTTTGTGTTCCTAATGTTTCTGAATTGAGGAAGAGTATTCTCGAAGAAGGACACCGTAGTGGATTAAGTATTCATCCTGGTGCTACCAAGATGTATCATGACTTGAAAAAGCTGTTTTGGTGGCCTGGAATGAAGAAAGAAATTGCCGAGTTTGTGTATTCTTGTTTGACTTGTCAGAAGTCAAAGGTTGAACATCAGAAGCCATCTGGATTTATGCAACCGATGTTTATTCCTGAGTGGAAATGGGATAGCATATCAATGGATTTTGTTTCGGGTTTGCCGAGAACTGTTAAGAATTGTGAAGCTATCTGGGTCGTGGTAGACAGATTGACGAAGTCTGCACATTTTATACCAATAAGAATGGATTATCCGATGGAAAAGTTGGCTCAATTGTATATTGAGAAGATAGTTAGTCTACATGGTATTCCTTCGAGTATCGTGTCAGATAGAGATCCAAGATTTACGTCGAAGTTCTGGGAGGGTTTGCAGAAGGCCTTGGGTACTAAGCTGAGACTAAGTTCTGCTTATCATCCGCAGACGGATGGACAAACTGAAAGGACAATTCAGTCGTTAGAAGACTTGTTACGTGCTTGTGTGTTAGAAAAAGGAGGTGCTTGGGATAGTTATCTGCCTTTGATTGAATTTACCTACAACAACAGTTTTCATTCGAGTATAGGTATGGTTCCGTTTGAGGCATTGTATGGTAGGAGATGTAGAACTCCATTGTGTTGGTACGAAGCTGGTGAGAGTGCTGTGATTGGACCAGAAATTGTACAACAGACTACAGAGAAGATTAAGATGATTCAAGAGAAGATGAAAGCTTCTCAGAGTCGTCAAAAGAGCTATTATGATAAAAGGAGGAAGACACTTGAGTTTCAAGAGGGAGATCATGTGTTTATGAAGGTTACTCCTATGACGGGTATTGGTCGAGCTTTGAAGTCAAAGAAGTTGATTCCGCGTTTTATTGGACCATTCCAAATTTCGGAAAGAGTGGGAGAAGTGGCATATCGTATTGCGTTACCGCCAATGTTTGCCAACTTGCATGATGTATTTCATGTGTCTCAATTGAGGAAATACATTTCGGATCCGTTCCACGTGATCCAAGTGGATGATGTGCAGGTTAAAGACAACTTAACGGTTGAAACGTTACCTGTGAGGATCGAAGATAGAAGACTGAAGCAATTGCGGGGCAAGGAAATAGCTTTAGTCAGAGTAGCTTGGGGAGGACCAGCTGATGGAAACGTCACCTGGGAGTTAGAAAGCCAGATGAAAGATTCCTATCCGGAACTATTTGCTTGAGGTATGTTTTCGAGGACGAAAACTCTTTAGTGGGGGAGAGTTGTAACATCCCGAAAATTCTTATTTAATTAATTTAATCAAGTTTTAAATTAATTATGAGAAATTAACATTTTTGTTGAATTATGGGGAAAAATAATGAAATGTTAAGTCATTGGGCCATGCGGTGGAATTAGTAAAGTGGGGGTGTAATTGTGTAAGAGCCCATTTCTAATTTTATGTTTTTCATAAAATAAAGGAAAACAAGAAGAGAAGGGAAAAATTAGAACGTGGAAACCAGAAGCTGTGAGAAGAGGAACTGAAGAGCGTGAAGGAGAGCCAAAGAGGAAGAGGAACCAATTCAAGAATTTGGCTAAGGTAAGGGGGGATTCTTCTCATTAACCTCTATTATGGGTTGTATGAATGATTCAATAGAGTTCGTATGTTAGGATTCCGAATTGGATTGTATGTCGGGTTTGGGGTTTTGGGGTTTATAGAACCTTAATTCAATTTAGGTTGTGAATGATGATTGGTGATGAATAATGATGTTAAACATGATTAGAAGTATGTGTAAACGTGCAATTTATGTCGTATGTGTGGTTTATTTTTCTGAAATTCGTACTGGTATGATTTGAGAGCAATTGGGAAGGATAGAATGCTGTTTTCTGCAGGTTGGGGTTTCTGAAATCTCCGGTTCGCGCCGCGTGCACAGGGTGGCGCCGCGAACAGGTGGGCTGAATGTCAGGATGTTTTGATACGCACAGGTCGCGCCGCGTACCTGTGTTGGCGCCGCGAAGGCGTAACTTTTTCCTCGCTTCGCGCCGCGTGTAGGTGTTGGCGCCGCGAAGGCGTAACTTTTTCCTCGCTTCGCGCCGCGTGTGGATGTTGGCGCCGCGTGCTGTGCTGTTTGGGATTTTTGTTAAAGTTTAACGATGTATAACTTTTAACCGTTAGTCTGTTTGATGTGCCGTTTCGAACATAGTGAGGCTAATTCAGTGATATATGCAATAAAATAGTGTTTGAGTTGTGACTCGAATTTAATTTAAACACTTGATTTAATTGGTTGTGGTGGTTTATATTGTTATTGCATTGGTTGATGATTATGATTGTTCAGTTGTTTGGTGTTGATGATTAGCATGCGGTATGTGATGCATGCATTTCATAATCATGTTGTGGGCTGTATCCCTTATGGTGGTGGGACAGCGGTAGCTAATTCCCATTGTGTGGAATTGGTGAGAGAAGTAGCCGAATCTTTATGGTGGTGGATCGGTGAGATGGGTTATCCCATGTTTGGTACCACATGCATTTAGTTGCATTGCATTAGGTTGTTGTGTATAATTGTAACATGAATGGAAGTTGTCCAATGTTATAATTTGTGTGTATTTTGGTATGAATGTTGCTATATTATCTGAATATAATTGATTTTGGGTGAATAATGTATGGATGAAGTTGTATTGTTTATATACCTATAACATTTGTTAATGCGAATGAAACTCACCCTTACTGTTGTTATTTTTCAGATTGAGGAGTAGCTCGTGTACTTGGTGAGGATTAGCTCGTCAAGTAGTTCGTTAGAGTCAGTTGGGTCTGTGTCATGCTCTGGTCGTGTAACACCGGGAACGTTATTTTAGAATTGGCTGATAGACTTCTGTTTTGTTTATGGTTTATGGTTGAATTATGAGTCTTCGACTCCAGATGTTTGATTATTCAGTTGTTAAGAATATTCCGCTGTGTTAACATGCTACCTGAATAATTTTTGGTTTATCGTTCCTTTATGGCATGACATGAATATTGTTTATTTTGTTGGCGTTGTAATACTCTTCTTCATGTTTTACTCTGATTTTAATGTTAATTTCCGCGGGGTTTAGAAGGGTGTTACAATAGTGGTATCAGAGCATAGTCGGTCGTTTGAGTCAGAGTCTTAGTGTCGGTTAATCCTTCGTATACGATTAGTGTAAAGTTGACACTGTCGATACTTCTTGTTCTAATGAATATTGTCTGATATTTAGCAGAACAATGGCCGGAAGAGGAGGAAGAAATGACGACGCGATTGCTGAGGCTCTGGGCATGATTGCTGGTGTATTAGGAGGGAATGCCAATGGAGCTGGTATTGGTGCTGACAGGCAGCTGAATAGCTTTCAGAGGAACAATCCTCCGTTGTTCAAGGGCACGCACGATCCCGAAGGAGCTCAGAGGTGGCTGAAGGAAATCGAAAGGATCTTCAGAGTGATCGATTGTGCTGAAAATCTGAAGGTGAGGTATGGGACTCATATGCTGTCTGAAGAAGCTGATGATTGGTGGATGGCTAGTAGAGATGAACTTGAATCTGCAGGTGTAGCGATCACTTGGGCTGTATTCAGGCGAGAATTCCTGAGGAGGTACTTTCCTGAGGATGTTCGAGGCAGGAAAGAAGTTGAGTTTTTAGAGCTGACACAAGGTAACATGACGGTGCCGGAGTATGCTTCAAAGTTTGTTGAGCTGGCCAAGTACTATGTTCACTATAACAATGATGAAGCGAGCGAATTTTCGAAATGTGTTAAGTTCGAGAATGGTCTCCGTGATGAAATTAAGCAGGGAATCAGGTACCAGAGGATTCGTCGGTTTACAGATTTGGTGGACTGTAGTAGGATCTATGAAGAGGATAACCTCAAGCTGAAGTCATCTCACTCTCGCGAGTTAGTTGACAAGAAAGGGAAGAAGCCTATGGACCGTGGTAAACCATATGGTAGAGGTAATTATAAAGCTGGAAGTTGGAAGAAGCCTAGTGGGGGAGACTCTAGTGCTCCTGTTAAGTGCTTTAAGTGTGGGGAACCTGGACATCGTGTTCACGAGTGCAAAAGCGAAGAGAAGAAGTGCTACAGGTGTGGTAAAGCAGGCCACATTGCTGTTGACTGCAAGGGAAGGACGGTGACTTGTTATAACTGTGGTGAAGAAGGTCACATTAGTCCACAGTGTCCTAAGCCAAAGAAGAATCAAGCTGGGGGTAAAGTTTTCGCTTTATCTGGTTCGGAGACTACTCCAGAGGATCGGTTGATTAAAGGTACGTGTTTTATCCATGGCACTCCTTTAATTGCAATAATAGATACTGGAGCGACTCACTCGTTTATTTCATTGGATTGTGCTAAACGACTGAATTTGGAAATATCTGAGATTAATGGAAGTATGATCATTGACACTCCTGCGTCGGGTTCAGTGACTACTTCGTTTGCCTGTTTGAACTGTCCAATTGATATTTTTGGTAGAGAGTTCGGAATGGACTTAGTGTGCCTTCCGTTGGAACAACTTGATGTCATCCTGGGTATGAATTGGTTGCAATTTAATCGAATTCATATCAACTGTTTCACGAAGACGGTTATTTTTCCGGAAGATGTCGGTGTTGAGGGTGTAGCAGTGACTGCTAGACAAGTGGATGAAGCAATGAAGGACGGGGCTGCCGTGTTTATGGTGATTGCATCCATGGAAGTGAAGAAGAAAGTGGTGAGTAGAGACTTACCGGTAGTATGTGAATTTCCAGAAGTTTTTCCAGAAGATGTAAGAGAGTTACCGCCAGAGAGGGAGGTAGAATTTGCTATTGAGTTAGTTCCTGGAACTAGTCCGGTGTCGATGGCGCCGTATCGTATGTCGGCATCTGAGCTAGCAGAGTTGAAGAGTCAGCTAGAAGAGTTACTGGAAAAAGAATTCATTCGTCCTAGTGTGTCGCCGTGGGGTGCGCCGGTGTTGTTGGTAAAGAAGAAAGAAGGTTCTATGAGATTGTGTGTGGATTATAGACAGCTGAATAAAGTTACTATCAAGAATCGGTATCCATTACCGAGGATTGATGATTTGATGGATCAATTGGTTGGTGCGAGTGTGTTCAGCAAAATTGACTTGAGGTCGGGATATCATCAGATTCGGGTGAAGACGGACGATATTCAGAAAACGGCATTTAGAACAAGGTATGGCCATTACGAATATACAGTGATGCCATTTGGAGTAACTAATGCACCGGGAGTTTTCATGGAATATATGAATAGGATCTTTCATCCTTACCTGGATCAGTTTGTGGTGGTATTTATCGATGATATTCTAATATATTCTAAGAGTGAAGAAGAACATGCAGAGCATCTAAGAGTGGTATTAGAACTACTGAAGGAAAAGAAACTTTATGCGAAACTGTCAAAGTGTGAGTTCTGGCTAAGTGAAGTAAGCTTTCTTGGGCATGTAATTTCTAAAGATGGTATTGCCGTTGACCCAACGAAAGTAGAAGCAGTGTCTCAATGGGAAGCTCCGAAGTCAGTTTCTGAAATCCGTAGTTTCCTTGGTCTTGCGGGTTACTATAGAAAGTTCATTGAAGGTTTTTCAAAGTTAGCGTTGCCGTTAACTAAGTTGACTAGGAAGGGTCAAGCATTCATCTGGGATTCGAAATGTGAAGAAGGATTCCAAGAGTTGAAGAAGAGGTTGACTAGTGCGCCGATCTTGATTTTGCCGAATCCGGCGGAATCTTTTGTGGTATATTGTGATGCTTCGTTGTTGGGACTAGGAGGTGTACTAATGCAGAATCAACAGGTAGTCGCTTATGCGTCGAGACAACTCAAAGTGCATGAGAGAAACTATCCGACTCATGACTTAGAATTGGCAGCAGTGGTATTTGTGTTGAAGTTGTGGAGACATTATCTGTATGGTTCGAGGTTTGAAGTGTTTAGTGATCACAAGAGTCTGAAGTATCTCTTTGATCAAAAAGAGCTGAATATGAGGCAAAGGAGGTGGTTAGAGTTCCTTAAGGATTATGATTTTGGGCTGAATTACCATCCGGGTAAAGCAAACGTGGTTGCCGATGCTTTGAGTAGGAAGTCCTTGCATATGTCTATGCTGATGGTAAGAGAATTGGATTTAATTGAACAATTCCGAGATTTGAGTTTAGTATGCGAAGACACTCCTGTCAGTGTTAAGTTGGGAATGCTGAAGCTGACTAGTGGTATTCTGGAAGAAATTCGAGAAGGTCAGAAAGCTGATGTAGAATTGGTGGACAAGTTGACTCTGATTAACCAAGGCAAGGGAGGTGAATTCAGAATCGACGAGAATGGTATTATCAGGTTTGGTAACCGTGTTTGTGTTCCTAATGTTTCTGAATTGAGGAAGAGTATTCTCGAAGAAGGACACCGTAGTGGATTAAGTATTCATCCTGGTGCTACCAAGATGTATCATGACTTGAAAAAGCTGTTTTGGTGGCCTGGAATGAAGAAAGAAATTGCCGAGTTTGTGTATTCTTGTTTGACTTGTCAGAAGTCAAAGGTTGAACATCAGAAGCCATCTGGATTTATGCAACCGATGTTTATTCCTGAGTGGAAATGGGATAGCATATCAATGGATTTTGTTTCGGGTTTGCCGAGAACTGTTAAGAATTGTGAAGCTATCTGGGTCGTGGTAGACAGATTGACGAAGTCTGCACATTTTATACCAATAAGAATGGATTATCCGATGGAAAAGTTGGCTCAATTGTATATTGAGAAGATAGTTAGTCTACATGGTATTCCTTCGAGTATCGTGTCAGATAGAGATCCAAGATTTACGTCGAAGTTCTGGGAGGGTTTGCAGAAGGCCTTGGGTACTAAGCTGAGACTAAGTTCTGCTTATCATCCGCAGACGGATGGACAGACTGAAAGGACAATTCAGTCGTTAGAAGACTTGTTACGTGCTTGTGTGTTAGAAAAAGGAGGTGCTTGGGATAGTTATCTGCCTTTGATTGAATTTACCTACAACAACAGTTTTCATTCGAGTATAGGTATGGCTCCGTTTGAGGCATTGTATGGTAGGAGATGTAGAACTCCATTGTGTTGGTACGAAGCTGGTGAGAGTGCTGTGATTGGACCAGAAATTGTACAACAGACTACAGAGAAGATTAAGATGATTCAAGAGAAGATGAAAGCTTCTCAGAGTCGTCAAAAGAGCTATTATGATAAAAGGAGGAAGACACTTGAGTTTCAAGAGGGAGATCATGTGTTTATGAAGGTTACTCCTATGACGGGTATTGGTCGAGCTTTGAAGTCAAAGAAGTTGACTCCGCGTTTTATTGGACCATTCCAAATTTCGGAAAGAGTGGGAGAAGTGGCATATCGTATTGCGTTACCGCCAATGCTTGCCAACTTGCATGATGTATTTCATGTGTCTCAATTGAGGAAATACATTTCGGATCCGTCCCACGTGATCCAAGTGGATGATGTGCAGGTTAAAGACAACTTAACGGTTGAAACGTTACCTGTGAGGATCGAAGATAGAAGACTGAAGCAATTGCGGGGCAAGGAAATAGCTTTAGTCAGAGTAGCTTGGGGAGGACCAGCTGATGGAAACGTCACCTGGGAGTTAGAAAGCCAGATGAAAGATTCCTATCCGGAACTATTTGCTTGAGGTATGTTTTCGAGGACGAAAACTCTTTAGTGGGGGAGAGTTGTAACATCCCGAAAATTCTTATTTAATTAATTTAATCAAGTTTTAAATTAATTATGAGAAATTAACATTTTTGTTGAATTATGGGGAAAAATAATGAAATGTTAAGTCATTGGGCCATGCGGTGGAATTAGTAAAGTGGGGGTGTAATTGTGTAAGAGCCCATTTCTAATTTTATGTTTTTCATAAAATAAAGGAAAACAAGAAGAGAAGGGAAAAATTAGAACGTGGAAACCAGAAGCTGTGAGAAGAGGAACTGAAGAGCGTGAAGGAGAGCCAAAGAGGAAGAGGAACCAATTCAAGAATTTGGCTAAGGTAAGGGGGGATTCTTCTCATTAACCTCTATTATGGGTTGTATGAATGATTCAATAGAGTTCGTATGTTAGGATTCCGAATTGGATTGTATGTCGGGTTTGGGGTTTTGGGGTTTATAGAACCTTAATTCAATTTAGGTTGTGAATGATGATTGGTGATGAATAATGATGTTAAACATGATTAGAAGTATGTGTAAACGTGCAATTTATGTCGTATGTGTGGTTTATTTTTCTGAAATTCGTACTGGTATGATTTGAGAGCAATTGGGAAGGATAGAATGTTGTTTTCTGCAGGTTGGGGTTTCTGAAATCTCCGGTTCGCGCCGCGTGCACAGGGTGGCGCCGCGAACAGGTGGGCTGAATGTCAGGATGTTTTGATACGCACAGGTCGCGCCGCGTACCTGTGTTGGCGCCGCGAAGGCGTAACTTTTTCCTCGCTTCGCGCCGCGTGTAGGTGTTGGCGCCGCGAAGGCGTAACTTTTTCCTCACTTCGCGCCGCGTGTGGATGTTGGCGCCGCGTGCTGTGCTGTTTGGGATTTTTGTTAAAGTTTAACGATGTATAACTTTTAACCGTTAGTCTGTTTGATGTGCCGTTTCGAACATAGTGAGGCTAATTCAGTGATATATGCAATAAAATAGTGTTTGAGTGGTGACTCGAATTTAATTTAAACACTTGATTTAATTGGTTGTGGTGGTTTATATTGTTATTGCATTGGTTGATGATTATGATTGTTCAGTTGTTTGGTGTTGATGATTAGCATGCGGTATGTGATGCATGCATTTCATAATCATGTTGTGGGCTGTATCCCTTATGGTGGTGGGACAGCGGTAGCTAATTCCCATTGTGTGGAATTGGTGAGAGAAGTAGCCGAATCTTTATGGTGGTGGATCGGTGAGATGGGTTATCCCATGTTTGGTACCACATGCATTTAGTTGCATTGCATTAGGTTGTTGTGTATAATTGTAACATGAATGGAAGTTGTCCAATGTTATAATTTGTGTGTATTTTGGTATGAATGTTGCTATATTATCTGAATATAATTGATTTTGGGTGAATAATGCATGGATGAAGTTGTATTGTTTATATACCTATAACATTTGTTAATGCGAATGAAACTCACCCTTACTGTTGTTATTTTTCAGATTGAGGAGTAGCTCGTGTACTTGGTGAGGATTAGCTCGTCAAGTAGTTCGTTAGAGTCAGTTGGGTCTGTGTCATGCTCTGGTCGTGTAACACCGGGAACGTTATTTTAGAATTGGCTGATAGACTTCTGTTTTGTTTATGGTTTATGGTTGAATTATGAGTCTTCGACTCCAGATGTTTGATTATTCAGTTGTTAAGAATATTCCGCTGTGTTAACATGCTACCTGAATAATTTTTGGTTTATCGTTCCTTTATGGCATGACATGAATATTGTTTATTTTGTTGGCGTTGTAATACTCTTCTTCATGTTTTACTCTGATTTTAATGTTAATTTCTGCGGGGTTTAGAAGGGTGTTACAATAGTGGTATCAGAGCATAGTCGGTCGTTTGAGTCAGAGTCTTAGTGTCGGTTAATCCTTCGTATACGATTAGTGTAAAGTTGACACTGTCGATACTTCTTGTTCTAATGAATATTGTCTGATATTTAGCAGAACAATGGCCGGAAGAGGAGGAAGAAATGACGACGCGATTGCTGAGGCTCTGGGCATGATTGCTGGTGTATTAGGAGGGAATGCCAATGGAGCTGGTATTGGTGCTGACAGGCAGTTGAATAGCTTTCAGAGGAACAATCCTCCGTTGTTCAAGGGCACGCACGATCCCGAAGGAGCTCAGAGGTGGCTGAAGGAAATCGAAAGGATCTTCAGAGTGATCGATTGTGCTGAAAATCTGAAGGTGAGGTATGGGACTCATATGCTGTCTGAAGAAGCTGATGATTGGTGGATGGCTAGTAGAGATGAACTTGAATCTGCAGGTGTAGCGATCACTTGGGCTGTATTCAGGCGAGAATTCTTGAGGAGGTACTTTCCTGAGGATGTTCGAGGCAGGAAAGAAGTTGAGTTTTTAGAGCTGACACAAGGTAACATGACGGTGCCGGAGTATGCTTCAAAGTTTGTTGAGCTGGCCAAGTACTATGTTCACTATAACAATGATGAAGCGAGCGAATTTTCGAAATGTGTTAAGTTCGAGAATGGTCTCCGTGATGAAATTAAGCAGGGAATCAGGTACCAGAGGATTCGTCGATTTACAGATTTGGTGGACTGTAGTAGGATCTATGAAGAGGATAACCTTAAGCTGAAGTCATCTCACTCTCGCGAGTTAGTTGACAAGAAAGGGAAGAAGCCTATGGACCGTGGTAAACCATATGGTAGAGGTAATTATAAAGCTGGAAGTTGGAAGAAGCCTAGTGGGGGAGACTCTAGTGCTCCTGTTAAGTGCTTTAAGTGTGGGGAACCTGGACATCGTGTTCACGAGTGCAAAAGCGAAGAGAAGAAGTGCTACAGGTGTGGTAAAGCAGGCCACATTGCTGTTGACTGCAAGGGAAGGACGGTGACTTGTTATAACTGTGGTGAAGAAGGTCACATTAGTCCACAGTGTCCTAAGCCAAAGAAGAATCAAGCTGGGGGTAAAGTTTTCGCTTTATCTGGTTCGGAGACTACTCCAGAGGATCGGTTGATTAAAGGTACGTGTTTTATCCATGACACTCCTTTAATTGCAATAATAGATACTGGAGCGACTCACTCGTTTATTTCATTGGATTGTGCTAAACGACTGAATTTGGAAATATCTGAGATTAATGGAAGTATGATCATTGACACTCCTGCGTCGGGTTCAGTGACTACTTCGTTTGCCTGTTTGAACTGTCCAATTGATATTTTTGGTAGAGAGTTCGGAATGGACTTAGTGTGCCTTCCGTTGGAACAACTTGATGTCATCCTGGGTATGAATTGGTTACAATTTAATCGAATTCATATCAACTGTTTCACGAAGACGGTTATTTTTCTGGAAGATGTCGGTGTTGAGGGTGTAGCAGTGACTGCTAGACAAGTGGATGAAGCAATGAAGGACGGGGCTGCCGTGTTTATGGTGATTGCATCCATGGAAGTGAAGAAGAAAGTGGTGAGTAGAGACTTACCGGTAGTATGTGAATTCCCAGAAGTTTTTCCAGAAGATGTAAGAGAGTTACCGCCAGAGAGGGAGGTAGAATTTGCTATTGAGTTAGTTCCTGGAACTAGTCCTGTGTCGATGGCGCCGTATCGTATGTCGGCATCTGAATTAGCAGAATTGAAGAGTCAACTGGAAGAGTTACTGGAAAAAGAATTCATTCGTCCTAGTGTGTCGCCGTGGGGTGCGCCGGTGTTGTTGGTAAAGAAGAAAGAAGGTTCTATGAGATTGTGTGTGGATTATAGACAGCTGAATAAAGTTTCTATCAAGAATCGGTATCCATTACCGAGGATTGATGATTTGATGGATCAATTGGTTGGTGCGAGTGTGTTCAGCAAAATTGACTTGAGGTCGGGATATCATCAGATTCGGGTGAAGACGGACGATATTCAGAAAACGGCATTTAGAACAAGGTATGGCCATTACGAATATACAGTGATGCCATTTGGAGTAACTAATGCACCGGGAGTTTTCATGGAATATATGAATAGGATCTTTCATCCTTACCTGGATCAGTTTGTGGTGGTATTTATCGATGATATTCTAATATATTCTAAGAGTGAAGAAGAACATGCAGAGCATCTAAGAGTGGTATTAGAACTACTGAAGGAAAAGAAACTTTATGAGAAACTGTCAAAGTGTGAGTTCTGGCTAAGTGAAGTAAGCTTTCTTGGACATGTAATTTCTAAAGATGGTATTGCCGTTGACCCAACGAAAGTAGAAGCAGTGTCTCAATGGGAAGCTCCGAAGTCAGTTTCTGAAATCCGTAGTTTCCTTGGTCTTGCGGGTTACTATAGAAAGTTCATTGAAGGTTTTTCAAAGTTAGCGTTGCCGTTAACTAAGTTGACTAGGAAGGGTCAAGCATTCATCTGGGATTCGAAATATGAAGTAGTTCGTTAGAGTCAGTTGGGTCTGTGTCATGCTCTGGTCGTGTAACACCGGGAACGTTATTTTAGAATTGGCTGATAGACTTCTGTTTTGTTTATGGTTTATGGTTGAATTATGAGTCTTCGACTCCAGATGTTTGATTATTCAGTTGTTAAGAATATTCCGCTGTGTTAACATGCTACCTGAATAATTTTTGGTTTATCGTTCCTTTATGGCATGACATGAATATTGTTTATTTTGTTGGCGTTGTAATACTCTTCTTCATGTTTTACTCTGATTTTAATGTTAATTTCCGCAGGGTTTAGAAGGGTGTTATAGAAGGTACACCGCGCGCTGCCCTGGAGTCATTCACATGGTACCTGAAAACTTGCTAATTCACAAAAAATATATTGTAGGAGCGAAGGGTCGAACCCACGCCTCCAACCTCGCACACATCCATTGCCAGTTCAACCAAGCGTTCTTCTTGTCATATGAACGCCTTCCAATAATAAAGAATCAAAACTAAAGGATTAAATAAAAAACACGCGACATTTTAAATGCCCCAGTCACATGGTGACACGCACCCATCTTCTTCACTGAGACACAAAAACCTGCAAAAAAGTTTGCTACGACTTGGCTATGAACACTCCGTAGCCATTATACCTGTAATTAACATAATCACATACAGGCCACAAAAATAGGAAAGGAAAACACAGTCGGACTCGCCTTGCTCTCCCGGTCCTGACCATGGCATTATGTGCTTTGGTTCTGAGCGCCTTAGACCTCGACAATTCTTGGGAAACGATCAGGAGTATCTCAAGAACAATTCTGAATCTTCAAAAGCCTATGAATCAATCCCAAGCTCCAAGAATGAATTTGATTTTTCTTGAAACTTGATGAATTCGGTTGGGTCTCTTGGAGCTGCAAAAACGTGAACTAGGGGTTTGGGATTGGTTGTGTTTTTATAATGGATTGAATTAGGGTTGTAATTCTGGTTTGAATCCACTTGAATCTTTGATTTCCAATCTTGAAAATTTGATTTGAGAAAATATGTTAAAACTTCTAAATTTGGCCTTAATGTGCTTCAATTCATTCCAATCATCACGTGTACGAAATTTTATTGGAAATATGGCATAAATGATGATTAGATATGATTAGAATAAGATCCTTAGTCAAATATTTGATTTTCTATGATTTATATAAATTAATTATCACTTTTAAATGATAAAAAAATTCATATAAAATCAAATAAAAATCCAAAAATTCGTGGCAACCAGATTTGAGGCCTTGGATGTCTTGTGGATCAAGATTGGGCCAAAAAAGAATGGACTTGTTTGAAATAAAATCCATTTTGAACCACTTTTTTTCATATTTTTCCTTTGAAAATTAGTCAACTTTGACAAGGAATATATCCCTCAATTTTTAATATATGGAGGAGTTCTAGGACTTTTTGGAAACCTCAAGATGTCCTCTACAAGCCACTTTGGAAGCTTTTTTCCATTTGAGGATTCTATCTTGATGATATTGGCTTTGACAAAAAACTGCTTTTGGTTGACCTTCAAGAAGGACCTATAATCTTTTGATCCATATCTCTCAAATGAAGCATTTCTAGACTTGGCTTGTGAGAGACAAAATTGTAGAGAATTCAATTTCCTTCAAAATGAGCTTTAGATGGAAAATTTCTGATGTTCCATGTGGGAGTTATGGCTGGTCACAGTTCAATTGACTTTCTCCTATGAAAACCCTAATTTAGAAACTTTTGAATTTGTTGATTTCTGATCTTTTCTTGATGAACCATGATCAATCCTTGATCAAATGGTGAATGATACTTCCAAATAAGGTTGTTGACAAAAAATCAGGAGTTTTGACTGTATTTTGACCACAGTCGACTGTTGACTTTCTGAGCAATTGAGTGGTCAATCCTTTGAATTAGAACCTGAATTTTGTCATGGAGATAGTTTGAAACATCATAAGCCATATGAGATGCATTAGAGCCTTTGATCCATTGATTTTCTTCAGGAAAACACAAACCCTAGTTTCTTGAGCCATTGTTTTGGAGGGGTGTCTTTGAGCCTTGAACTTTGATATGAGAAAAAGGGATGGGCAAATTTTGGGGTATGACAGCCCTCTTCCAGAAAAATCGTTAACCAACCATTTCTGTAGATGCTCATGCATTCTTTCCAACCAACCACCTCACACAACCGTTGATTTTCCTCAAATAACCTCTTTCTCTATGTTATGTATATAGAAACTTTAGGACCGCACCTCCTAAAAATTGTCCCAAGTTTTGTGCCTGGATGAAACGCTTGGAAGCAGAAAAACTTGAGCAATGGCAAAAATTGGGTATCTACACCCTTTTGCAAATTTCCTTTTGTGGTCCACCTGTTAGCTGGAGATTTCGATTGTTGTATATGCTTTTCGAAAACTTAAGGTTTGAAGAGAAAAATGGCTTTGGATGGCCATTTCCGAGAATGTTATTTGTGATGAAGATTCCTGAAATCGAAGCTGAATCGAGATAGGTGGTCTTCGGGACTTAAATGGTTTTCTGAAATACAAGAGTGCTGAAACTTGAAGTATTTCAATGCATTCTCACAAAGAACACGTTGCCACGTATCGAATAAGATTCAGGCGGGAGGTTTTGAATTTCGAAATATTCTGTTTAAACCGATGAGGACAGATGGCGCCCCAGGGATTCGAAACACATGCATGCGGGCAACATGGCATTTCGTTAGCATAGGACCGTTAGGGTCGAATTAGTATAAATAAGGGTCTTAGTATCAGGATCTAGGGTGTTCATTTTGTACAAATCACTCACAAATCACTCTAATATCAAGCGTTAAGAGAAAGAGTTTTCGCTCAGAAATGTAGGTATGACACCTACACTTTACATATGTTTGTATTTCTATTACAAAATCGAAGTATCTTTTAATTTCCTTTACTTTTTCTTAGTGTCTTTCTTTTGATTTAAGTTTCTTTACTTCTTTCGTCAAGTCTTTACATTCCTGTAATTTACCTTCCTTTACATTCTCGCCAAAGTTCTACTTACGTTTATTTCATAACAAGTTTGCTTTTCGTTGTATATTTTGTTAGTTTATTTTGCAAGTTATTTATATGTTCATACCATAACCGATTTTTCGAAGCAAATCGAAAGACCAAGAGAATATGAGCCAAACCATCTCGAAAGACAACTCTTTGACACATGTCCTAGGATCAATCTAGTCGATCATGCGAGTCACCAAAGTATATTTATTATTTGGATGACTAGCGGTTATTTACCGGAAATCACCGTAAACAAATTGGCACGCCCAGTGGGACGGTGTCAAAAAGTTTGTCATTTAATTTACTGTTTGTTTTTTTTAGAACATATCAAGACCTTGTATGAACCTTAGGAGCGGTAAATTAACCAACAGTGCGCAACCGATTCCTAGACGAAGGTACAACAAGAAAATGGTTAATTCAACCAGTGAACGGGGAAATCAAGATCCCCCACAAGGGTCAGGAACCGTAGCCGCAAGTACAACAAATGCTTCGATTGCTAGGCCAGAAGCACAAGAGGTACCCACGTCGACAGGGTCTGCGGCCATAAGTAATTCCCAGACCATGCCTGAGATTACATCGATGTCAACGGGGATAATACCAGTACTTAGTTCGACTACAGTACCACCTTTTACAAGCACAACATAAATACCACATTTTTCGACAAATTTTGCAAGTCAGGTACCACCGTATACCCCGAGAGCAACAACATTCGAGGGTTGGAGGCCTTGGAACCCTTATGGAATGCCACCATCATATATGGCAGGATTACAAGGCGCGGGACCTACATACACCCAACATGGTACGGCGACATTTTCCCCAAATGCAGGTTCAGTCGGTCGAAGCGTACAAAACCCAGGTGTCGCTACCGCGAAAAATGGATCAGAGTCGCCACTAATATATTTATCCCATCGAGGGAAAGGAATACCAGGAAACCTAACTCGAAACAAGGACAAAGTCTTTCGACCAGAGAATAGGGCACGAGAGTCGGTTACGCAAGGGGAAGGTGTTAGCACCCCTCACGCCCATCGTACTCGATGGTATCCACCTATGTTTGTTTCTATCTAAAGGGTGTATATCTATGTCTAAACCTAAATGCGAATGACTGCAAAAGAAATACGGGGAAAAGAAGGAATTATTTACAAGTGTGCTCGCTTAGGCCCCGCGACCCAATGCCTACGTATCCTTTTCAGGAATCAGAGCGACCGTAGTTCGGCTCCATAGTTTCCATTTGTTTTGTGTTTTTTAGTTGAACAGCGGTTAAGGTCACAATCCACGATGCTCGACCTTTGGAGACTTATACGCCTATTTTTGGAAAGGACTTAACTTGTTCTTAGGTGCCTAACAAGGCAATAGAAAATGAACTTGGGTTTGTGTTTTTTATGTAACTACATGATGAACAAAACCCAATACAAGGTTTCGCACCACTTCGTCACTTTGTTTTAATTCGAGCCTTTATTAAGTGTTTTAAGTGTTTTTGGTTGGGTATTTTTTAAGGGAAATTACTTTGCGATTCGAATCACATAAAATTGTATAATGATCGAGAAGCAGATTAGGGAATGAATCCCACTCACTTCTATCCCATTATATAATGTTCGAGAAACAGATTAGGGAATGAATCCCACTCATTTCTCTCCCATTAATTAATGTTTGAGAAACAGATTAGGGAATGAATCCCACTCATTTCTCTCCCATTAAGTAGTGACCGAGAAACAGATTAGGGAATGAATCCAACTCATTTCTATGCCACTAAGTGATTGAGAAACAGATTAGGGAATGAATCCCACTCATTTCTCTATCACTTTCTTAATGTAATTCGTATCTTTATTTGTTAATGTTTTAAAGTTGAAAAGAAAAAAAGAATGAACAAGGGGGGACTAACCTATTTTCTAACCTAATTGTTATCCTAAGTCTAATTCTAATGTTAACATGGTGACTAAATTCTAAAAGGAGCATTAAAGTGGTATTAACAATAGACCCAAAATATGGCCAAAAGCTAAGTAACAAAATCACACAACAATCATACAAAGATAACATATAAACGGTGCAAAAGAAATAAAAGAGGCGATTCAAAAACTAACCTAAAAATATACTACTATTTTTTTGTGAATTTCTTTAATGTCAACAATTACCTAAAAATCTACCAAATTTTAATGGTGACTATTTATTCTTTTATAAAAAAAACTAACAAAGAAAATTGATTTTTATATGTCATTTTTACTCCCTAAAATCTAACAAAAGCAAGTGATTTTTATCATGTTTTTATTATCTAAAAAAAAAAGAACAAAACTATGTCAAAAATACTAAATTCTAACAAGAAAAATATGGGAACAGGGGGTGAAAGCCTGAAAACCAGTGTATGCCCAGAGTACAGGCGCAAGCCCGGCCATAGTTGGCCCAATGTGAATTTTTTGTTTCAGATTTCTACTAGCACATAAAAAAAAAGGAGGTATGATTGGGCTCAAGGGGTGTAGATTGCAATTATCATTGAGCCCAAGGTATCTTGATCCACGTCTCATTTTTTATTCAGATTTTTAATGTTTTTTCAATTAACAGAATTAATTAAATAAATTAAAAAAGAAAAAGTAGAAAGAGGAATTAGGGTTATGTTGCTTTGTGGCCATTGAGATTCTCGTGAAAACTTCTCCCTCAAACTTACAACGGCGGTGAGGCTTACTCGCTCCTCCGGCGAGGCGCGCCGTTTTCTCCGCCCTATCAATCTTTCTCGGCTCATCCTCTCACAACTCGTCTTCAATTCCTCCTATGTCACTCTCAATCTCTCCGATATCTCTCTCAATCCCAGATTTAACGCCTAAATCTAACAATTAGAAAGGGAGAGAAAGCAAACCCTATGTCTAACAGCAAATCCGAGTCTAAGCATCAACAGATTCAGTCAATCGGAGACGAAACAAACATCATGATAGAGCGCAAGGACGAATGATAAGGGAGCTTACCGACCGGAGTAGCTTCCGGCGACTCTTCAAACTGGCGGCGTCCTAAGAGCACCAAGGATGCATCTTCGTGATATTCAGGTAATAATTAGCATCCAAGAACTTCGCCTCTTATTCTCTTCTTTCTACGAATCTTCTTTCTTCTTCTTCATCTTCTTTTGTTTTCTGAATCGTTTGCCGTTGTCATACCCCAAAATTTGCCTTCCATATTCCAGTTACAATAATTCAAAGTTCAAGATTCAGTCCCAAAGGTTACTCATTCAAAAGTCCAGATGATCCACAGTCAACTGGTTTGACCTAAAAGTCAACCATAATCAGAGCATAGTCAAAGCCTCCCAATTTTTGGTAAACATCAAGTATGTGAAGCATAGCCATCATTTGATCAAAGATTGATCATGATTCCATTAATAGAAACTCAGAGATGAACGAATACGAAAAGGTTCAAATTAGGGTTTCTCAGGAGAAAGTCAACCCAACTTTGATTGGGCATAACTTTCACATGGAACATCAAAAATTCCCCACTCAAAGCCTATTTTGAAGGAAATTGGATTCTCTACAACTTTGTCTCTCACAAGCCAGGGCTAGAAAGGATTCATTTGAGAGATACAGTGCAAAAGATTACAGGTCATTTTCAGGCATCCTCCAAAAGCGGTTTTTTCCCAAAAAGGATATGATCAAGATAAAAGCTCCAAATGAAAAATATATTCCAAAGTGGCTTATGGATGACCTCTTGAGGTTTCCAAAAAAGTATTAGAACTCTCTCATAGCTTGAAAATTGGGTGAGATATGCTTGATCAAAGTTGGGTGATTTTTGAGGACCAAATATGAAAAAAAGAGGTTCAAGTTGAGAAAATTTGCAAATGGGCCCATGATTTTTTGTTACACTCTTGGTCCACAAGACATTAGCATGCCCAAAATTATTTTCCACGAAATTTAACATTATATTTGATTTAATATGATTTTTTATTTCATTTTAATGATTTAATTAACATAAAAATCAAATATTTTGATGGAAAATAGATTTTTAAGTATTTCCAATCATAATTAATGTCTAAAATATATTTAATTTCGTGCATACATGGATTGGAAAGATTTGATACAATATTGATCGAAAATAGTAGCTTGCCATTCAAGAAAGAAATCATATTTCTCAAATATGGCAAAATTTGATTCAATAATCCTTGGGCTCTCTTTTTTAACCTAATTCATTCCAGTATAAGTATCAAACACAAGGGACCAGATTAGGGGACGTAATTCTGGGCAAAGAGGCGTATTCAAAAACACCAAAATTCATCAAGAAACTTGGATTCGGTTTCAGAGTATCAAGAGGCTTTAAAGGATTCTGAGCATAACCACACGTTCCTTGGAGTATTCTGAGCCTATCTGGATCATCACACGGCCTCAGCACCCCCAGATTATTCTCCATCGAGCCAAGGTATGTTGTTTTAAAATTTTGATCGGTTAGAGCAATTCAGGCATATCCATTGCAAATTGATTGCATATTCTGATTGTTCTCAATGATGTGATTGTTTCTGGGCAAGAAATTTGTTGTTTATGTGGTTTTATCGTGAGTCACCATTGGAGACCGATTTAGGGTTCATAGGTTTGAATTGGGGGTTTCCGGTTAGGGTAAAATTAAAGTGCAATTAGGATAGGGTTGAGATCGTGAGGCTTAGGCGAGGCGTTTGGAGGTGGTGCGAAACATTTATACGCAAGGATAGGGTGTTCGCTGTTTTTGCAGGTAAGTCCGCTACGAAAATAATCGTAGCTATTTCATAGCTATTCGCGTCTGGACTTTGCAGGGTAAATGGGGAAGATGATGACGTGCCTTCGTGCCACTGGTTTGTTTAAATATTCGCGCCTATTTTCATACATTTCTTTTAATATTATATATAATGTATTGGGGGTAATACGTAAACAACTGAATGGCATAGCTGGGGTGGTGAAGCGCGCGTTTGGTAAACCCAGGGTCCAGGGTTCGATCCCTGGCCCTCACAATGTTTTTTTGAAAATATCCCCAGTGATCCTATGCATGCGCAGGTCTATAGCATATCATGCACTCCCATAGCAGTTCGCATTCCTGCTGACGATGTCCCTAAGGACGAAGATTACCTGGATCTACAATACGGAGTGCAAGAGGTGGACAATACAGACCAAACACCTCAGACGCAACAGTCTAATCCTGACTCTAAGGAAGACTCCAAGGATAGTGAACAAATCAAGGCGCTGGAAGAAAGACTAAAAGTGGTAGAAGGATACGATGCCTTCGATGTGGATGCCTTCGAAATGAGTTTGGTCTCAAACTTGACTATCCCTCGCAAATTCAAGATTCCCGATTTCGAGAAATACAAAGGACTCACATGTCCGAGGAATCACTTGCGCATGTATGTGCGGAAAATGGCTGCCTATGCCCACGATCAAAAGCTAATGATACATTTCTTTCAAGAAAGCTTAAGCGGAGCGTCTATTGAATGGTACATGCAACTGGAGAAATCCTATATCAGAAGCTGGAATGATCTAGCTAACACATTCTTGAAGAAATACAAGTACAACTTGGACATGGCACCCAATCGGATGCAATTACAAAACATGTCACAGAAGAAGGATGAATCATTCAAGGAGTATGCCCAAAGGTGGAGGGAAATGGCTTCTCGAGTCCAACCTCCCCTAATGGAAAAAGAACTGATGGACATATTTATGAGCACCTTGCAAGGACCATACTACGACAAGATGGTCGGAAGCATATCTTCAGGGTTCTCGGACTTGGTAGTCCTTGGTGAGAGAATTGAAGATGGAATCAAAAATGGGAAGATACAAGGGGCACCCTCAGGTTCCTATCACACAAAGAAGTTATATGACGGAAAAAAGGAACCCAACACCGTTGGAGCAATCCTGGTTAATCAGACACCAACACTACAACAGAAGGATCAGCAAAAACAACAGGGTGGCCAACACCCCTGGAGGTCCAAGCCAAAACGATCGTTTACCCCATTGCACATGCCGCTGTCTCAAGCTCTGCAACATCTGCTCAGTCAGAACTTGATAACTCTGCTGCCTCCATACTCAGCTCCAGCTAACCCCGCTCCCGGGTACAAGCATCATGCTAGATGCGCTTATCATTCAGACAGTCCTGGTCATGATACAGAGGATTGTGGGCCGTTGAAACACAAGATACAAGATTTGATTGAAGAAGGGCTCATTGAGTTCGAAGATCCTAGCAAGTCTAAAGCCATAGGTGGCTAGAAGGAGGATTTCTCAGATCATTAGTTTTGTTTTCATTCGCAATTTCTTTCCGTTTGTTTAAACATTAGTCTTATGACATATGCTATGTACTTTACAACAATCATTAATGCGTTGCTTACGTTTGTCTTGATTCATTCCTAGTGTTCTCACTATATTTAAAACTGTGTTTTTACTTGGTTTTCTTCTTTGTGATATTCAACTCTCGATCAAAGTCGTACACCTTTTGAGGGAAAATGACGAAAACGATACCATAATTTCATACACTATGCTTTCGAACAGACCGTGTTGACGATGTACAGGCATTTGTTCAATCCCTAAAATAATGGAGATATAAGGATGTTAATCCCTCGTCAACCCCTTTGAGCCCAAAGAAGTAGGAGTTTTCCTTCATATAAAATAAAACCCTTCATATATAACCTGGGGTAGGGTAGCTGCTCAGTTAACTTAATCATTCCAAATTGTTCCTTTGAACATAATCACCGATGGTTCCCCATCATCATTAAATCCGGCAGTCAATATCCAAGAAAGCAATGCAAGGGCCTTCTAAGTCAAAACCTATTAAGGAGACTTAGGCAAAATTGGGGCATCCCGCTGACTGTAGTTTTAAAACGAACAGTTCAGGCAAAAGTTAGGGATAACAAAGTCGAAAAAAGGTTACTATGTACCTTCGACAAAAGGAAAAATTACAAAAAAAGGAGAATGACTGCCTTTGCAGATAAACCTTTGGTTTTTGAACCATCATAAATGCCAATGTCATAATTCCCAAAGTCTTTTGGAGCCTAAACGCATAGTCAACTGAGCATAGGACTGGAGAACATCACGAAGATGGGGATGGGTACAAATAAACTTTGAGCCTCTATCCTTTGTTTCTTTAAACCGTGAACCAGGCCACGTTACAACCCTGAAAAGTCCTAACTGAAGCATGGTTAGTTCGAAAGCATACCGTTACCAAAGGTATCCCGACTCCTTAAGGTCTACTATAACTCTTGAGTTGATATCACTTTCTTACAAAAAAAAACTTCGTTTTATTCAAAAAATGTTTTTAAACTTTCAAGACAGACATATCCATTCGCATCCTATGAATTTCATTACAAAGTACACTTGTCTATATAGATTTAAATGTTAACATCAGGGAGAAGTTGCATGGGGCATGGCTAATGGCTAAAAATCCTACTGACTGACGAAGTAGCTTTAAAAACTCGTCAAAAGAAGAAACATCCCTTACGCATGACTGGGATGGCTAATGTGTACACGGGGCATAACCCGTCATTATACCATTTACATGGGGCAAATCTAATCAAGATCCATAGAATCTCCCAAAGACGCTGAATAGCCCATGGGGCAAGCCCATTACCTGGGGGCACGTTGCAAAGGTCACTCAGTATCAGATGGTGTCAATGCCACTCTCGCATCCTTTCCAGGAACCTTTATAGGATACTTCTCAATCTGTCCATATAGTCTTCTTTAAGACATGTTCAAATACTTCTCACCCTTTTTAGGAGCCTTTTTCAGACAGTCTTTTAAAGACCCACCTTCTTATCCTTTCTAGTTTCAAACCATTTCAGACAGTCTTCTCTAAGACATATTCCATCCTAAGAACCTTTTCTAGGTAGTCTTCTGTAAGACATCTCTTAACTTTTTCCAGTTAGTCTTTAAAGACATATTCAAACTTCTCTTACGCTTTCAAGAACCTTGTCAAACTTTGTTTAAAGTACAGAGTCTTTTCTAAGACAGTTCACCATCTGTCGCGGGCGAAAAATCGTTTTGTTCCTCTTTTTTGTGGATGAGACACCTGATGCCTTCTTTGGGCTCGAGTGCTCAAAAAATGATTTTTCTTTTGTACCGACCAAACTTTTTATTGTTTCCAAAGTAGGAAAAGGAAAAAAGCTGCAATAACCTAAAAAGTGGGGGAGAGATTCCGGGTAAGAGGGTTGGTTATACGAAGGGAAGGTATTAGCACCCAACGTATCTATAGTACTCTATAGGTTTCTTTATTTTGTTTTATTCCATTCTTGTTGTGGTGGAGGTTCTTGTGAAATAGGTGGGACCTAAGGTGTTTGTTTGATTATGCTCGCAAAGATCATCGCGATCCTCTGCATACATATCCCTTAGAGGGAATCAGAGCATCTGTAGCTCGGGGTCTACGGGTGCTAAGGTTTGAATGTTTTTTTTGTTTTGTTTTGCTCGCCAAGGATCGACCTTGTGCCTACGTATTCTCAAAGGGATGTTGAGAAAGTCAGAGCAATCGTAGTTCCCACTTATGCTAGTGGAAGCAAAGGAAAATAGACAAATGTCGTCTAAATGCTAGATGTATCTAATCTATATCATCACATACATCTGTTTGATTTTTTTGTTTGTTTAACCAGCCTTGTGGCAAAAACTTTCAATGAAGTCAGCCTTGTGACAAAAAGTTTTGATTAATCAGCCAGCCTTGTGGCAAAAGTTTCAATGAAGTCAGCCTTGTGACAAAAACTTTGATTAATCAGCCAGTACGGTGGCAAAACGGTTTGATTGATTAGCCAACCTTGTGGCAAAAGAAGATTGATTGATTAGCCAGACTTGTGGCAAAAAAGTTTGATTGATTGATTGTTTGTGATGATATATAAGAGATACTCCTAGTATAGAGATGAAAAATGTCTAATCTCCTAGGGTATTTGATTTGGATATTGGGGATGCTTATAAGAAGCCCGTGGGTCCTTGTACGAAGCCCAAGAGGAGGCTATCCGAGGGTCCTTGCATTGTAAGCCCAAGAGGAGGCTATGGGAGGGACAATCCAGGGTCCTTGCATTGTAAGCCCAAGAGGAGGCTATGGGAGGGTCACTCGTTTGTACAAAGCCCAAGGGGAGGCGTGGTATAGTTGGTTTGAGCTCTTAGAGCGATTTCACCGGGAAACCATACTCTATGTCCTAACCTAAACTAGTGGAGATTCTTTGCACGAAGCCCAATAGGAGGCTATGGGGAACCTAGTGTTGTACTAAGTTGAACAAGCACATATATCACACATATGAACAAACATGAACAAGTATGAACAAACATGAACAAGTATGAACAAGCACATATATATGACAAAGTATGTGTATATAATGGAGTTTATGAAGGAAATATACCTGTAAGCATGATCCATTTGTATACACAGGGGCTCGGGACTTATACTCGGGGAGAGGTCCACTTGAATTTATTCAAAGCTATGTAAACAGGTATTTACAAAGGGGCTTGGGACTTATACCTACATGGAGGCCCATGGTATATTTTTGGGAAGATTTAAAGAAACCTTCATTTTTGGTTTGTTATTCAAAGTTAAAAATCAAACTGATCGAGATATGTACAAAAGGCGTACAATGAAATACCTAATTTCATGTACTGGAATGGGTATGTACAAAAGGGGCTTGGGACTTATACCTACATGGAGGCCCGTGGTATATTTTATGAAACATGGTTGATTATTTATTTACAGACACGTTGTTTGAAAAACTGTTTGAAAGTTATTGTTTTGAAAGAGTTTTCTGTATAAAGAAAAACTGTATAAAAGAAAAAAGAGTGGGTCTTATACTCTCTAATATTCGAGAGGCCCCACTGTTTTGAAAAACAATGGATGATTTGAAAGTGAATTGATTATTATTGTGAAAACAGTTGATTGAGTTTTAGGCTTACCTCGAAGAATGAGAACAATTGGATTTCTGAGTTTGAGGTGTCACCGTGATCCTTAAGTGATGTGCTTGGAATAAATTAGGATCTCAACAGATATTAAGCATCCACACCAGCAGAATAGAACGTCGAATAAGCTCACAGCTTACAGCATTCCATGATCATCTAGTAATTGTTTATGGAATTCTACAGCAAATGGAAGACCAAACAAAACAGACAAATCCAAAAGACAATAGAGAAATAAATCTTGAAGTCTTGGATAAAATTAGAAAATTCAAGTGATATAATCAAATAAAAATTTAAATGATTAACTACACAAGATAATATGAAAATATCAAATTCAAACAAAATTAATTTAAGAAGAAGATATTTTTTTTGTAGTTTTTTCATGAAAAGAGAAAATAATTAGAAACACAAAATTAAATATGTATCTAATGTATCTTTTTTGTTGTTTTGATAAGAATTAAAAAAACACACTTATACACACATGAAAATATTAAAAACATATTTTTGTCATTTTTAATAAGGATTAGTGAAGAAAACTAAAAATAAAATATATAGTCTTTTTTTCTATGAAAATAAAAAGAAACTAAAAGGAAATTAAAATATAAATAAGAAAAAAGAGAAGATTGGGCCAGGAGGTATTAAAATCAGATTGGGGGGTGAGAGCCCAATTGAATTAAAGCTGAAAGACAATAAAAAAAAAAAAATAAAAAAAAAGAACTGGGCCGGACCGGGTCGGGTCAGTGTGACCCGGATCCGCCCCATCTCCTAAAACACACACGGGTTGGAAAACCCTAAACACAATGGAGAAAAGAGGCAACGCTCCTTCTCAATTTTTCTCTGAATTTTCTCTATCTTTCTTACGCTAACAGTAACAATGGAGGAACAAAACTCTTCCTCTTGCTCTCAATTCCCTTCACCGAACAATCAGCAACACAAATCCCTCTCTCCATTTCTTTCTCCCACTCGTCATCTCTCTCTCGTTCTCCATTAAACAACAACAACCGAAGCCCTCTCGTTTTGCTCTTCTCACGGCAACAATTTCAGGTTCTCCCTCGGTTCACTCTTGGTCTCTCTCACGATTTGCTCTCAGTCTCTCTTGCGGTGCTCTCTCAACGGAAGGCTGTATGTCTCTCTCGATTCTCTTTCTCGGAGCAACAACAACTTTTGGTTCATGTGATTGAAGACAAACTCAGGTTTAAACTTCAATTTTGTTTTCATGGTAAAGCTTCATTTTTTTCTTATGACATAGTAACTATAACTCAAAATCTTGCTGTTTTCAATTCTTAGATGATAAGCAAGAGTATATTTGCAGCAACTATTATCAATAATTTTGAGAGTGAAGATGAAATCGACTTACTTGCGGCAAGGAGATTTTTGCCGGTTATCACCGAGGTACGTATCGATTCTGCTTCTGAAATTCTGCCTCTACGTTTGCTGCGTTTCTGTTCTAAGTGATTGTTGACTCTGAGTCGCGAATCTGAACCGCTGCTACGTTGCTGTTACGGCTTCAAATTCATCACGAATTATTGCTGTGATCGATTATGAACCGTTTGTGAACTGTTGTTGAGTTGTCTGCGTGTTTTTGAACTTGCAGTTGCAGCAACAATAACATATGCTTTCTCTATTTTTTTCTGGAAATTTTGTTTTAACAGGGAAGTATGTTCATGGTAACAACAATATTGAGAGTAAGAGTGAAATTAACTTACCTACGGCGAGGAGACTTTCGCCGGATTATTGTTGAAGGTATGCCTTGAATTCCTTATTGTTACTAACAACCTTGAATTGTTACTAACAATTTTCCTAACAACTTTGCTTGTTGTTGTAGGATCCTTTGATGAAGATGATACCACCTCTTTGGATATTAGGGAGACTTGAAGATGGACTTCAAGTTGGAACTCTCTACACCAAGGTATGTAGAATTTCTTCTTCACCACTCTTTTTCAAGAAACTTTGTAATTAGAAACTCTTATTCTTTTCAAGTAGTTTTCTATGGTTTGAAGGATTTCTCCTTCTTACCAAGAAACATGAAAACTACATGAAGACTATAAGAGAAGAGGGAGAAATGAGAAAGCTAGTAGTATAGTAGCTTTGGTGTGATTTTCTTCAATGAGAGAACTTCCTATTTATAGGCAAAGTTAAGGGCATGTTTGGATGATAATAAACTTGATTTAATCATTGCAAGATAAGAGAAAGAATAAGAATATTCTTTATGTCATTATGCAAAGATATTTCTTATGATATGAATCATGCAAGTGGAAGAAAAATCTCTCTTTGATCCCTTTTTTTTTGTCTTATATTCCTTTGCTAAATACACCCCTTTTTGTCTTGATTTGGGCTTTTGAATAATTTGTTGAACTTTTGCTAATCTCACCCCTTTTTGTTTCTTTTTTTATGTGACATGAGCATTCTTGATGAAAGCATGAAGAAATTTGATTTTGAAGAATGAAGATTTGAAGATTGGAGAATTCAAGAAAGTCTTTGAAGCTTTTTTTCTTTTTTCTTGTAATTCCAATTTATTCCAACTTTAGATTGTATGAACTTTGAATGGAATTTTGAAATGATGCAATTCTTGAACTTTAGATAAAGTCCATTTGTAACTCATTTGGAAATTTGGAACTTTGTAAAGAATGAACTTCATTTTTGAATGTTTGAATTTCCTTTAAAAATCCTTGAATGAAGTTGTATGAACCATGAATATTGGACATTCTTGAATGAAAAATCCTTGAAGTAATGTGAAGAATGTTCTTGCACCAATGAACTTTTAATTCTTGAATTTATGGTTTTAGAACCATACTTGAAGCAATTCTTTCAAAATGAACTCAAAATGGATAATGTCTTCTCCTTTTTTGCAAACCTTGAAGAAATCCTTATGGATAATTTTGAATTTGTTCTAAATTCCAAGCAATCCACGTGAAACCCTTTCTTTCATGAATGACAAATCCATATGCCGATTCCTTGAACAAATTCCAAACTAATCTCTTGAATCGCACAAATTGAAAATGGCACACTTCAAATGAACGCAAATTGATGACTATGGATCTTGAATTGAGACACAATTTCCATTGGATGTTGTCATAGGGATTATTTGAAGATGATTGAAACCTTTGATTGACTCCCTGGGGATTTTTAGGGTTTCCCAAATGTGATCCCTGATTTCAGTCCCTAATAGTTCAAAACCCTTATCTGATGATTTGAATTTTCACTGTTGATCAATCCTTGTGTAGGAGATGTCCTGAACCAATGGATTAGGTCAAAATGATGTACTTGGGGTCTTGAGGTCATGTCCCAAGTCATTAGGTCAAATCCTGAGCAAAAGTCAGGAGTATGCTGTCTTCAGGCAAAACCCTAATTTGGTTGATTCAGAGCCTTTGAGCTTGTTGAAATGAATCTCTGAGGACCAAATGTTGATTGTTGATGAAGATGATTCATTTGAGATGAAGGGAGAACAAAACCCTAATTGATTGTTACTTGTACTGATGAGTGATTTCTTGATTAAACCCTGCTGAGTCACAAGTAGCAAACACAAGCTATGCAATTTGTTAGAGATGCAAATGATGCATATGCAATGATATGAGGTGGTATCTTAGGTCAAAAATTGGGGTATGACAGATGCCCCTATTTAAGTTTCTTCAACCTGAGACATGAAGATTGAAAATCTTCGTTTTGATAGGGTGGAAGAGACTTAAATATCAGAAGACGCGAATTTTGGACCTAAGATACCAAAATTGTGAATGATGCAAGGATATCTTTACCGAGGGGATATCAAGAACTGACTCCGCTGGGGAAAAGAGATCGGGAAGGATGTCTCAATCCGTTTTAGGAAGGGAATCCGTTTTGTCTTTTCGGGAAAGCAAGTGTATGCTTCACCGGGGAATGATAGCTTTGTAAGAAAAGCTTACCTATCGACATTACCGACTATCTGCACAGGGATAGACTTGTTAATAATGCGAAGGTGAAAGGTGTGAAACCGTATTACCGACTATCAGCATGGTGACAGACTTGACAAGGTAAAAGAGTTTCAAAGGTTCGGTTAATATTATCGACTATCAGCATTGGGATAGACATGTTTAATAATATAACCAGAACAAAAGGTTACCGACTACCAGCCTCGTGATAGTGGTTTTGAAGACATGATCAATTATCAGCCGAGTGATAAAATGATCCTGGAGACTTTGTTAGGGAAATTACTGGTTATTCAGCCTTGTGAACAGTAATAAGGCCCTGATTGTCAAATGGTCTTCATGATTGATTTCCTTGAGAGGAAATTTTTGAAAGAAACATAAACTGCTCAGATGATGAGGCTATTGTTTATGGTTCTATTTTTCACGACTCTGTTTGAGGAATCGGAATTTTAATATTTGGTAAAGACAAAGTTCTAACCAAGAATTGGAAAGAAACAATCAAACGAGACTTTGTACCCATGAGGAATGAACTCAACTGGGGATTTTCTCCTTCGTTTTGAGAGGAGAAACTAAAGCAACCTTCTTCCACGAGGAATGATCTCAGTGGGGAACTGGAGAAAGAAGATGTTCTTTCTGCTTATGGGTGACAACCTACTTGGAGAGATGACACGCCCATATCTGTTTCTTTTTCCTTTTTTTTTCTCTTTTTTTTTTTTTCGGAATAGATATATCCTGAACAAGTGATTTTATAGCAAACATTGAAAAATGCGAGAATGCATAAATGATGCAAATATGTATGAATGATGAATGTCATGAATGTAGCATGCATACTGACAATACTGACAGACAATGAAGTGTATACTGGAGAGGGACCGACGTCGCAATACAACCAGATACTCGGCAAATGTTCTTCAACACGGTGTAGATAACACAGGTGATGAATGATGCTGTGTGCTTTAAACTTCTCTGGGGAAGATGAGTATCTTTTCTTACTGAGATGGAAGAACTTCTTCACTGGAGATGGGAAATCTTCGACACTGGGGATAGAAGACCTTCTTCACTGGGGATAGAAGAGCTTTTCCTATCATAATCCTTGATTCGTCCTATGGAGATAGCTGTTGATGTTCCTTCTGTTGTTCACAACTCAAAGGAAAATTTCGCTTTTATTTTGAAAAAGGAAAGTAAATTCATTTAAAAACTTTTTCTTTTTTTTCAAAAATGAATAACACAATTAAAGCGTCATTTTGCGAGCTAAAAGAAATTAGAGATTGCAAACAAGTGGGCACAAGGCTCAAATTTATTTAATAGGATGGTAATCAGCTAAAGGCGTGATTCCATAGAGTATTTACAAAAGTTGGAAATGGTAATTATGCGGAAAAGGCTACATTGAAAGCAATAACCACTATTCCCCCCAACAACTTTGAGTTCCAACTGTGCTTGTCGCTTCAGATTGGCAATGATTTGTTTGAAGATCCTTTGATGAAGTACACTCCTCAGGTGACGAAGTATAGACTGATGCAGTTACTTTGTCATAATTCCTTAATTTTTGCCTAGATTGCCCTTTCAGGTTTTCAATCTACCAGGATGAATTTTTTCTGTTTATTGTCTCTAATTTTTGCCTGGACCGCCCTTTCGGGTTTTTAGTCCACCGAGACGCTCATTTTTGCCTAAGTCGCCCTTTGCGGGTTTTCGACTTACCGAGCTGTTCTTTTGTATTTTTTAGACAAAGTATTTCTTGACTGCATCAGCATTCACAGGATGTGGGAGTTCATCACCATCCATGGTTGCAAGAATCATGGCGCCGCTAGAAAATGTTCTTTTGACAACATACGGGCCTTCGTAGTTAGGAGACCATTTGCCCCTAGAATCTGGTTGAAAAGACAAGATCTTTTTAAGCACGAGGTCGCCTTCTTGAAATTCACGAGGTCGAACCTTTTTGTTGAAAGCTTGTTTCATCCTTGCTTGGTATAATTGTCCATGGCATAGAGCAGTCATACGTTTTTCTTCGATTAAGTTCAACTGATCGTATCTGTTTTGACACCATTCAGCCTCTGATAACTTAGTCTCCATGAGGACTCTCATTGATGGGATTTCAACTTCTACGGGGAGCACAGCTTCCATGCCGTATACTAAAGAAAAGGGGGTTGCCCCTGTTGAAGTACGCACTGAAGTACGATACCCATGTAAAGCAAATGGCAGCATTTCATGCCAGTCTTTGTAAGTGACGACCATTTTCTGGACAATCTTCTTAATGTTCTTGTTAGCAGCTTCAACAGCGCCGTTCATTTTTGGTCTGTAAGGAGAAGAGTTATGATGCTCAATCTTGAATTCCTCACATAATTCTTTCATCATTTTGTTGTTCAAGTTTGAACCATTGTCAGTAATGATCTTGCTGGGAACACCATATCGGCAAATGATGTTATTCTTGATAAACCTCACAACCACTTGTCTTGTAACATTGGCGTAAGATGCTGCTTCGACCCATTTGGTGAAGTAATCAATTGCTACTAAGATGAAACGATGACCGTTTGAAGCTTTTGGTTCGATCATTCCAATCATGTCGATACCCCACATGGAGAAAGGCCATGGAGATGAGAGAACGTTGAGTAGAGTCGGTGGCACATGGATCTTATCTGCGTAGATCTGGCACTTGTGACATCTCTTCACGTGTTTACAACAATCAGATTCCATTGTCAACCAATAGTATCCTGCTCTTAAGATCTTTTTGGACATTGCATGCCCGTTTGAATGAGTTCCAAAGGACCCTTCATGCACTTCATGCATTAACATGTCTGCTTCGTGTCTGTCCACACATCTGAGCAAAACCATGTCGAAGTTTCTTTTGTATAGCACATCTCCATTCAGGAAGAAACTGCCAGAAAGCCTCCTTAGAGTTTTCTTATCTTTGTTTGATGCCCCAAGTGGGTACTCTTGAGTTTGAAGGAAGCGTTTGATGTCGTGAAACCACGGTTTATCATCGATGACTGCTTCAGTTGCAAACACATAGGCGGGCCTTTCAAGGCGCGTGATTCTGACTGTAGGCATATCATTCCAATGATTGACTTTGAACATGGAAGATAGAGTAGCCAAGGCGTCTGCCATTCGATTCTGATCTCGAGGTATATGATGCAATTCAACCTTGTTGAAGAAAGTCAAAAGACGTCTTGCATAATCTTTGTAGGGAATCAAGCCAGGGTGGTAAGTTTCCCACTTGTCTTTGATTTGGTTGATCACAAGGGCTGAATCTCCATATATGTCTAGGATCTTGATCCTTAAGTCAATGGCTTCTTCGAGACCCATGATACAAGCTTCATATTCTGCGATGTTGTTGGTACAATCAAATAGCAATCTGGCGGAGAATGGGATATGAGTACCCTTGGGAGTGATGATGATTGCCCCAATTCCATTGCCAAAAGCGTTTACTGCTCCATCAAAAATTAGGCCCCATCTTGATCCAGGATCAGGACCTTCTTCAGGTAACGGTTCGTCACAATCTTTCATCTTCAAGTACATGACATCTTCGTCAGGAAAGTCAAACTTGAGAGATTGATATTCATTAATTGGTTGATGCGCCAAGTGATCGGCAAGAATGCTTCCTTTGACCGCTTTCTGAGCACGGTATTCAATGTCATACTCGGATAACAGCATTTGCCATCGGGCAATCCTTCCTGTTAAGGCAGGCTTTTCAAAGACGTACTTGATCGGATCCATTTTGGAGATTAACCAAGTAGTATTGTTGATCATGTACTGGCGGAGACGTTTTGAAGCCCAGGCCAAAGCACAACACGTTTTTTCGAGCATGGAGTAACGAGACTCACAGTCTGTGAATTTCTTACTCAGGTAATAGATGGCATGCTCCTTCTTACCGGTTTCATCTTGCTGTCCAAGCATACAACCCATGGATTCTTCTAACACAGTAAGGTACATGATTAATGGTCTTCCTTCAACTGGAGGAATCAATATTGGTGGTTCTAACAGGTACTCTTTGATACTGTCGAACGCTTTCTGGCAATCTTCAGTCCATACAACCCCTTGATCTTTGCGGAGAAGCTTGAAAATTGGCCCACAAGTAGCAGTCATTTGAGAGATAAATCTGGAGATATAGTTCAATCGTCCGAGAAATCCTCTTACTTGCTTTTCAGTTTTTGGTGCAGGCATCTCTTGAATAGCTCTGACTTTGTCGGGATCTACTTCAATACCTCTTTGGCTGACAATGAAACCCAAAAGTTTTCCAGATCTAACCCCAAAAGTACATTTGTTAGGATTCAAGCGAAGCTGATATTTCCTTAGTCGTTGAAACAACTTCAAAAGGTATTCAATATGTTCTTCTTCTGTGCTGGACTTGGCTATCATGTCGTCCACATATACTTCAATTTCTTTATGCATCATGTCATGGAAGAGAGTAGTCATTTCCCTTTGGTAAGTTGCGCCTGCATTCTTCAATCCAAACGGCATCACTTTGTAGCAAAAAGTACCCCATGGGGTGATGAAAGATGTCTTCTCCATGTCTTCAGGAGCCATCTTGATCTGATTATAACCGGAGAACCCGTCCATGAAGGAAAAGACGTTGAACTTAGCGGTGTTATCAACCAACATGTCAATATGTGGTAATGGAAAATCATCTTTTGGACTGGCCTTGTTCAAGTCACGGTAGTCAACACACATTCTGACTTTGCCATCTTTCTTCGGAACTGGCACTATGTTGGCCAACCATTGAGGATATTCTGAGGTGACAAGAAAACCTGCGTCGAGCTGTTTTTGAACTTCTACTTTGATCTTGTTAGCCATATCAGGGTGAGTCCTTCGCAATTTCTGCTTAACTGGCGGACATTCTGGCTTCAATGGCAAGTAATGCTGAACAATATTGGTATCCAACCCAGGCATGTCTTGGTAGGACCAGGCGAACACGTCCACATATTCTTTGAGAAGGTCTGTCAACTTACTCTTGACATCAGTATCAAGCAGCGATCCAATGGTCACTTCTTTTTTGTCTTCTTCAGAACCCAAGTTAATCTTTTCTAAAGGCTCTTTGTGAGGCAGAATGGCTCTTTCCTCGTGCTTAAGTAATCGAGAGATCTCGTCCGGGATCTCCTCTTCTTCCTCTTCTTCGGCTTCGAACACAGGAAACTCAAAGTTGGGAGAGGGCATAGGGTTATTGCATTCAATGGGTTTATCAATAGTAAATCTGCACATGTGATTTATATTCATTTCAGAAAATTTATGAATGCAAGAGTGTATGCAGATTTTCTTTTTTGAAAAAGTTTTTTTTTTTTTTTTTTTATTTTATTTTGGTTTTTTAGGATTACCATTTCCAGAAAAAAAACAAAAATAGAACATATAATGTAGGGAATTCAAAATGACACTTTATTTATGATTCATTTTTGAAACAAAGCCCTAAACACAAACTCATTTGTCTTGGGCAGGACAAAGAGGGAAACTTTTAAAACAAAGCCCTATACACAAAGTTATTCGGGCGGAACATTTAAAAGCAAAGCCCTATAAAACATCTCTCTGCTTTGGGCAAGGCAGGAGGTCAAAATAACAGCGAGGTGATTACTTTGAGCGGCGAACAACATTCGGAACGTCGACAGCCTTCCAGTAGCAACGAACTCCTCTGTGCATTATGTATTCAGGAAAATTCTCCCCAGAATTATCTTCAGTTTTGACATCGACCGCTGGTCGAGCAGGATTTGAAGGTCCTGGTTTGTCAACCTTGTTCTTTGTAGAGTTGAAACGGTCTTCTTCTACTTCTTGAAGAGCATAAGACGAGTCACAATCTTCAGAATTTTCAGGATGTATTTCCCAGTCTTCAGGATGAAGAGACTCATTGTCAGCGACACTTTCCGAGTCAGTTGCGGGACCATCTTCCCCTTCATCTTCAAAAATGGCATTTATGTGATAATAACCACCTTCAGGATTATAAACCTTGGCAGGTGCGTTGAAGCTGAAATCTTCAGTAATTTCAGGCTGCTGAGAAAATTGACAGGGCTGATAAGCCTCTTCTGGTTGACTATTATATTCGAAGGAATCTCCCCATCCAGTTGGTTGGATATCCTCAATCGCAATCTTGTAACTTTCAGGTGCAGTATATTTCACCATATAATCAAATTTTCCACTTGGTTGTCCCAAGGTGTCCCAAACCTCTGCAGGAATAGGCGGAATTTCTTTAGCACTTGTTTTCTCTGAAGGAGGATATGGTTCTTCCTGAGATATGTATCCCGAGTCATTGAGATAACATTTCCCTTCTTCTTCAGGATCAGGTAGACCTTCTTCAATGCATTCTTCAATAAGGACATTAACCTCTTGAGGAATTGGGTTAAGGAATCCTCCACTAATGAATGTTTCTTTGATCGGACGAAGGGTTTCATCCTTCTTGGTGCAGTTTGAGAATGTTGGTGAACATCCGAGTCCTGCTCTAGTTTCATTCTTGGTAGGGATCACAACTTGCCCCCAGCCAGTGGTAGTTCCATCTTTCACTACTTTCACTGCCTCTTTGTAAGAAGAGATCGATGCTTTCTTCTTGGAAGATTCGTCTTCTAAAGAGAGACCTTGGAACGGAGTTCCTTCCACATCATCAGCACCGATGAAAGAGAAATTGGATAAATGGCTCACCATCAAGGCTTGTTCTCCACTTATTATTACCAATTTTCCATTTGTTACAAACTTTAACTTCTGATGGAGCGTAGAAGTTACTGCCCCTGCTTCATGGATCCATGGTCGTCCTAACAGACAGCTATAAGCAGCTTGAATGTCCATGACCTGGAAGATGATTTGAAATGTATGTGGACCAATTGTCATGGGAAGGTTGACTTCTCCGATAACAGATTTTCGCGATCCATCAAATGCTTTGACTACTACACCACTGAATTTCATAGGCATTCCTTGGTAAGACAAGCGAGCAAGAGTCGTCTTTGGCATCACATTCAAGGAAGATCCGGTGTCTACCAACACATTGGACAAAGAGTCTGACTGACAGTTCATAGAAATGTGCAAAGCAAGATTGTGATTTCTGCCCTCCTCGGGGAGTTCCTCATCACAGAAGCTTAAATTGTTACAAGCTGTTATGTTGGCTATTATCCCATCAAAATGGTCAACAGTCACATCATGATCTACAAAAGCCTGATCCAAGACCTTCATCAGGGCTTCCCTGTGGGCTTCTGAGTTTAACAGCAATGAAAGTATTGAGATTTTTGAAGGAGTCTGCATAAGCTGATCCACAATCTTGTATTCACTTCTTTTGATAAGCTTCAAAATTTCATCAAAATCTGGATTGACATTGGTTCCACTGGATTGACCAACATCAATGTTTGTATTACTGACAGGAGTTTCCTCAGGATTCCCCACTGGTGTATTAACAGGATTTTGCCCAGTTACAGGAGCAACAGGCTGCTTTGGAGGTAGTGGAGTATACACACGTCCACTTCTTGTTACTCGACTCACATCAGCGATGTTTACGACAGATGATAGAGTTGGTAAAGGAACTTCTTGTCCATTCTTTATCATTGTTGCATTGTAGTTGTATGGAACTGCCTTGTCAGAGTCATAAGGAACAGGTCCAGGTAGACAAATGATCAAAGGAGCAATAGGAACCTTTGGCTTGTTGTAAGTAACTTCTATGCGTTCGGGCATGTTGAAATGAGGAACGATGACGTTAACTGTAGGCATTTCCGAGTTGATATCTGAGACTAAAAGCTCATGCGGATAACATCCTATCATGTTAACTTCATTTTCATCCCTATTTCTGTAGATCTCAATAGTACCATTATCTAGCAAAACTTGGAGATCTCTTCTCACAATCGAACACCCGTGAGGATCCACACAACATATTCTACAGGAACCGTATTGATGCTGGCGAAAATTCTTCCCTCGACAGAGAGTGGCATGCATTTGTACCAAATCGGCTCTTGAGTAATTGATATTATAGACTCGGTATGGACCAGGACATCCATACACCATGTTTACAACATGCCCTCCATGATTGGGCAGCGGATTTGCTTGCACATTAGGGTTCAAATTTCTGAAAGAGAGAAGATTAGATCTAACCAACCTCTGAACTTCATATTTCAAAGCTATGCAATGCTCAAGATCATGGCCAGGTGCTCCTTGATGATAAGGGCATGAGACCTCAGCTTTGTACCACCATGGGAGTCTCTCAGGTACTGGTGGTGGTGCTCTAGTTTGAACGAGACCTTTTTCAATCAAAGCAGGGTACAATTCTGTATAGGTCATTGGAATCGGATCAAACTGTGGAGCTCTTTGCACACGATTCTGATTGTTGTTAAGTTGTTGAGCCTGTTGTCGAGGCTGTTGTTGTTGAAACTGCGGGGTAAATCCCGGATTTGGCGCTGTATTAACGACTGGCGCAATAGCAGAAACCTGTTGTTGACGACTGACATTTCCTCTTGGCCTCCCTTGGGATACCATGTCAACACTTTGTTCTTTCTTCTTTGGGAAACCACTTCCGAACTTTTTGGTTCCGCTTGAAGATCCACCTTCTTTAGTTAGACGTCCGGTTCGAACTCCTTCTTCTAGACGCATCCCCATGTTTACCATTTCGGTGAAATCACTTGGAGCACTAGCAATCATGCGTTCATAGTAAAACGGACTGAGAGTATTCAAGAAGATCTTTGTCATCTCTTTCTCTTTTAACGGTGGATTAATCTGAGCAGCAGTTTCTCTCCATCGTTGGGCATATTCTTTGAAAGCTTCATGATCTTTCTGAGCCATGGATCGGAGCTGATCTCTGTCTGGAGCCATATCCGAGTTGTACTTGTATTGTCGGACAAAGGCCTCACCTAGATCGTTGAAAGTTCGAATATTGGTGCTATCCAAACCTGTGTACCACTTCAGTGCGGCACCAGTCAAACTGTCTTGAAAGTAATGGATAAGCAACTGATGGTTATCTGCATAAGTAGACATCTTTCTGGCATACATCACAAGATGGCTTTGTGGACAAGAACTACCTTTGTACTTCTCAAAGTCTGGGACCTTGAATTTAGCTGGTATTTGTACACTGGGAACCAAACATAGCTCCTGGGCATTCTTTCCAAACAAATCTTTGCCACGAATAGCTTTGACTTCCAGTTGAATCTTGTTGAACTGTTCTTGGAGATCTTCCACAAGGTTACGCTGATTTGTGCTATCACCTTGATCATGATAAATCTCATTGCCATCATAAGGAACAGTGTGAACCGTAGGGGTCGGAACTGTCATAGTGGGTTGAGAAAGTGCCATAGTGATTTGGGAAAAAGTTACCCCTGAATGTGGAATAAATGCTGAACCTTGTGCAGCAGGTGTTTCAGTTGTAGCTGTTTGAACCCCAGAGAAATTATGGCGGAAACCTGTACCAAAGCTGAAAGGCGGGCCCCAACCTTCTGGCATGGAGAAAGATGGAATGTTGAATGCAACTGTAGAAACTGGAGTAGTGACTTCAGATGTTACCGTTGCTTGACTGTTAGGTGGCGGCTGCTGATTCTGTGCGGCCATTAAAGAGTCAACCAGAGTAGTGAGACTTTCCAACTTTTCCTGAAGAGTGGTCACTGTACCACGGAGCTCAATATTCTCTTGTTCAGAGTGTTCCATTACTCTTCTTCTGCTTGAACGAGTATTGTATCTGTGATCTGATTGCGAACGCGGTCGAGAAACTTTGAGACGCGACAGCTTGACGATCTATTGGAGAAAGATCCAAAAGATGAGACTCTATACAACAGACTCGATATGCAGAATGATGTATGCAAAAAGAAATTTATGATTTTTCCAAACATTTTAAAGATTATTTCCTTGCAAACATTTGAACACAAACAAATTCTTTTATTGAAATAATGGGAAAATGTTACAACACTGGAGCGTAGCTCTTTACAGAATCAAATGATACATGAAAATCTAAACAAATCCTAAACATCTTCATCAGACGAAGAACCAAATGCGTTGTGCAGCTTGAGCTTCATGATTTCTTTCCCATAGTAAGCTTTCAACTCGGCCTTTTCAGCTCTCAGCTTGTCAACAACATTCTTCCAATTGTCAGGCATCGGAGCGTTGCTTGTCGAGGCTTCAGGATTTTTCTTGCTTTCTTTGATGTATCTTCTGATTGCGGCGTCTTTCCGACGGATCTTCTCATCTTTACTCATGAGCCATCCATCTTGATAATAGAGTGTTTCTTCGTGATCTTTCACTCTTTTCTTCAACTTTATATTTTCCTCATCAGTTTTACGAAACTTTTCTTCCCAAGAGTCCTTTTCTAACCTCATCTTGGCTAAAATCTCCTGGTACTCTTCCACATTGTTAATGGGAACATTGGGTAGTTGAGACACCACAGGGAACATGGGTTTTTCATAATCATAAGGCATTCGAAACTCCTTTGCTCTTTTCTTCACCCAGCTGGTGTAGGCGTTCGTAGCAATGCAGTTCCTTATCTCCCCTTTTCCTTTCCATCGGACGTCGTACCAAGCTCTCACCATTCTTGTTTTCAACCCTTGAGGATCCTCCCCTTCTTGGTAGAAGTAGCTTTCCACTGCGAGACCAACAGGTTTAACTGAATTTGCATACCCGAGTTGTCGTCGGGCTAGGACTGGATTGTAGTTAATTCCTCCTTGTGTACCAATGAGGGGTACATTGGCGAATTCTCCACAACTATCAATGATTTCTGTGCCGCAGCGAGCCAGAGCATACCAATGGATATCATTATTAGTAAGGGACATAAGTCTTCGAGGCCAATGCAAACCTTCTCGGTTTTCCGTGAAAATAGGAGACTTAGGTAAGTGTGAAACAATCCATTTGTACAAAAGAGGTGCACAACATACAATGATTCCACCACCTTGGCGATTTTTGTGATGAATAGAGAAATACATGTCACCAAGCAAAGTCGGAACAGGATTTCCATTCAGAAAGATCTTTATGGCGTTGATATCAACAAAGTCGTTGATGTTGGGAAACAGAACCAACCCATAGATGAGCAAGGCTAATACAGCTTCAAATGCTATCATGCTACCAGTTTCAATGAAATCAAAGGCTTTCTTTATTAGAAACTGCGAAGTCAAACCCGGAAGGTTTCCTTTGGTAGTCCAATTACTTTCTATTTCAGATTTCTTCAAGTGGATACTTGCTGCAATGACTGGTGACTTAGGAATGGCTTCCAAACCATTGAAAGGTATTTTGTCAGACACAGGAATACCCAAAAGATTGGCATATTCTTCCAAGGTTGGTACCAACTGATAGTCTGGAAAGGTGAAACACCGGTAGACGGGATCATAGAACTGAACCAGAGTTTTGAGAAGTCCTTCATCAACATGAGTGTTCAAGATAGGCAAAAGCTTTCCATGGCTTTTCCTAAAATCGGAAGGATCTTGTACAAAAGATGCTAACTCTTTCAGTCTTTCTACATTAGGAGCTTTGAAACCGTACTTCTTGGTATGCCTTTTTACCCACTCCATAACTTAATCCTATAATGTTTGCAAGGAAAATTTCTAAATTTTTTTGAAAAAATCATGTTTTTATGGGAAAAGATGGGTTTTTTAATGAATGTATGAATGCATGGATGCATGGATGCCACATATTCAAACATGGTAGAGCAAACACGGTAGTTCAAACATGGTAACGCAAACATGGTACTACAAACATGGTAACACAAACATGGTACACACAAGTTCAACGGTCCAGCGTCACGAGCATGAGGTCAGAGAACCAAACATGGGATAGTACTAGGGTTTATCACCTGCAAAACATGTTCTACTGATACGTCAGAGTCCACATTTTTCTTTCGGATATTACCGGCTTGCACAACTGAACTTGTGAGCCAGTAATATTCTCAAGAAAAACTCGTCTGAGTGTGGTTCTCCGCATGACAACTAATCCAAGTCTACACCTGAATAGTTTCTGCACCACAACCTAATAAGGCCAGGATGGGTTGGGGTTCTACAGCCAACTCAGCTTCTACAGTTCAATGAAAGCAATAATGTCTTCGCAACTGAACTTGCTAAACATATACTACCAACAAGGAACCTCCACTGAGCGGAAGGATTCTCATGCTGACTTTTTAAGGACTGAACTCCTTGTATGCCATACATGACTATACCCTCCACCTAATTCTTATGTGTACTTAATCCGGGTTAGGATTTGTCCATAATGTATCACTTGTAACAGAATCACACAAGTAACAGGACCAAGGAACCACACATGTAACAAGAATAAAATAAAAACAAAACAAATAGAAATAACCCTTTCTTTGGAAACAACAAAAAGTCTTTTATCCCCAGTGAAGTCGCCATTTTTCTGTCGCGGGCGAAAAATCGTTTTGTTCCTCTTTTTTGTGGATGAGACACCTGATGCCTTCTTTGGGCTCGAGTGCTCAAAAAATGATTTTTCTTTTGTACCGACCAAACTTTTTATTGTTTCCAAAGTAGGAAAAGGAAAAAAGCTGCAATAACCTAAAAAGTGGGGGAGAGATTCCGGGTAAGAGGGTTGGTTATACGAAGGGAAGGTATTAGCACCCAACGTATCTATAGTACTCTATAGGTTTCTTTATTTTGTTTTATTCCATTCTTGTTGTGGTGGAGGTTCTTGTGAAATAGGTGGGACCTAAGGTGTTTGTTTGATTATGCTCGCAAAGATCATCGCGATCCTCTGCATACATATCCCTTAGAGGGAATCAGAGCATCTGTAGCTCGGGGTCTACGGGTGCTAAGGTTTGAATGTTTTTTTTGTTTTGTTTTGCTCGCCAAGGATCGACCTTGTGCCTACGTATTCTCAAAGGGATGTTGAGAAAGTCAGAGCAATCGTAGTTCCCACTTATGCTAGTGGAAGCAAAGGAAAATAGACAAATGTCGTCTAAATGCTAGATGTATCTAATCTATATCATCACATACATCTGTTTGATTTTTTTGTTTGTTTAACCAGCCTTGTGGCAAAAACTTTCAATGAAGTCAGCCTTGTGACAAAAAGTTTTGATTAATCAGCCAGCCTTGTGGCAAAAGTTTCAATGAAGTCAGCCTTGTGACAAAAACTTTGATTAATCAGCCAGTACGGTGGCAAAACGGTTTGATTGATTAGCCAGCCTTGTGGCAAAAGAAGATTGATTGATTAGCCAGACTTGTGGCAAAAAAGTTTGATTGATTGATTGTTTGTGATGATATATAAGAGATACTCCTAGTATAGAGATGAAAAATGTCTAATCTCCTAGGGTATTTGATTTGGATATTGGGGATGCTTATAAGAAGCCCGTGGGTCCTTGTACGAAGCCCAAGAGGAGGCTATCCGAGGGTCCTTGCATTGTAAGCCCAAGAGGAGGCTATGGGAGGGACAATCCAGGGTCCTTGCATTGTAAGCCCAAGAGGAGGCTATGGGAGGGTCACTCGTTTGTACAAAGCCCAAGGGGAGGCGTGGTATAGTTGGTTTGAGCTCTTAGAGCGATTTCACCGGGAAACCATACTCTATGTCCTAACCTAAACTAGTGGAGATTCTTTGCACGAAGCCCAATAGGAGGCTATGGGGAACCTAGTGTTGTACTAAGTTGAACAAGCACATATATCACACATATGAACAAACATGAACAAGTATGAACAAACATGAACAAGTATGAACAAGCACATATATATGACAAAGTATGTGTATATAATGGAGTTTATGAAGGAAATATACCTGTAAGCATGATCCATTTGTATACACAGGGGCTCGGGACTTATACTCGGGGAGAGGTCCACTTGAATTTATTCAAAGCTATGTAAACAGGTATTTACAAAGGGGCTTGGGACTTATACCTACATGGAGGCCCATGGTATATTTTTGGGAAGATTTAAAGAAACCTTCATTTTTGGTTTGTTATTCAAAGTTAAAAATCAAACTGATCGAGATATGTACAAAAGGCGTACAATGAAATACCTAATTTCATGTACTGGAATGGGTATGTACAAAAGGGGCTTGGGACTTATACCTACATGGAGGCCCGTGGTATATTTTATGAAACATGGTTGATTATTTATTTACAGACACGTTGTTTGAAAAACTGTTTGAAAGTTATTGTTTTGAAAGAGTTTTCTGTATAAAGAAAAACTGTATAAAAGAAAAAAGAGTGGGTCTTATACTCTCTAATATTCGAGAGGCCCCACTGTTTTGAAAAACAATGGATGATTTGAAAGTGAATTGATTATTATTGTGAAAACAGTTGATTGAGTTTTAGGCTTACCTCGAAGAATGAGAACAATTGGATTTCTGAGTTTGAGGTGTCACCGTGATCCTTAAGTGATGTGCTTGGAATAAATTAGGATCTCAACAGATATTAAGCATCCACACCAGCAGAATAGAACGTCGAATAAGCTCACAGCTTACAGCATTCCATGATCATCTAGTAATTGTTTATGGAATTCTACAGCAAATGGAAGACCAAACAAAACAGACAAATCCAAAAGACAATAGAGAAATAAATCTTGAAGTCTCGGATAAAATTAGAAAATTCAAGTGATATAATCAAATAAAAATTTAAATGATTAACTACACAAGATAATATGAAAATATCAAATTCAAACAAAATTAATTTAAGAAGAAGATATTTTTTTTGTAGTTTTTTCATGAAAAGAGAAAATAATTAGAAACACAAAATTAAATATGTATCTAATGTATCTTTTTTGTTGTTTTGATAAGAATTAAAAAAACACACTTATACACACATGAAAATATTAAAAACATATTTTTGTCATTTTTAATAAGGATTAGTGAAGAAAACTAAAAATAAAATATATAGTCTTTTTTTCTATGAAAATAAAAAGAAACTAAAAGGAAATTAAAATATAAATAAGAAAAAAGAGAAGATTGGGCCAGGAGGTATTAAAATCAGATTGGGGGGTGAGAGCCCAATTGAATTAAAGCTGAAAGACAATAAAAAAAAATAAAAATAAAAAAAAAGAACTGGGCCGGACCGGGTCGGGTCAGTGTGACCCGGATCCGCCCCATCTCCTAAAACACACACGGGTTGGAAAACCCTAAACACAATTGAGAAAAGAGGCAACGCTCCTTCTCAATTTTTCTCTGAATTTTCTCTATCTTTCTTACGCTAACAGTAACAATGGAGGAACAAAACTCTTCCTCTTGCTCTCAATTCCCTTCACCGAACAATCAACAACACAAATCCCTCTCTCCATTTCTTTCTCCCACTCGTCATCTCTCTCTCGTTCTCCATTAAACAACAACAACCGAAGCCCTCTCGTTTTGCTCTTCTCACGGCAACAATTTCAGGTTCTCCCTCGGTTCACTCTTGGTCTCTCTCACGATTTGCTCTCAGTCTCTCTTGCGGTGCTCTCTCAACGGAAGGCTGTATGTCTCTCTCGATTCTCTTTCTCGGAGCAACAACAACTTTTGGTTCATGTGATTGAAGACAAACTCAGGTTTTAACTTCAATTTTGTTTTCATGGTAAAGCTTCATTTTTTTCTTATGACATAGTAACTATAACTCAAAATCTTGCTGTTTTCAATTCTTAGATGATAAGCAAGAGTATATTTGCAGCAACTATTATCAATAATTTTGAGAGTGAAGATGAAATCGACTTACTTGCGGCAAGGAGATTTTTGCCGGTTATCACCGAGGTACGTATCGATTCTGCTTCTGAAATTCTACCTCTACGTTTGCTGCGTTTCTGTTCTAAGTGATTGTTGACTCTGAGTCGCGAATCTGAACCGCTGCTACGTTGCTGTTACGGCTTCAAATTCATCACGAATTATTGCTGTGATCGATTATGAACCGTTTGTGAACTGTTGTTGAGTTGTCTGCGTGTTTTTGAACTTGCAGTTGCAGCAACAATAACATATGCTTTCTCTATTTTTTTCTGGAAATTTTGTTTTAACAGGGAAGTATGTTCATGGTAACAACAATATTGAGAGTAAGAGTGAAATTAACTTACCTACGGCGAGGAGACTTTCGCCGGATTATTGTTGAAGGTATGCCTTGAATTCCTTATTGTTACTAACAACCTTGAATTGTTACTAACAATTTTCCTAACAACTTTGCTTGTTGTTGTAGGATCCTTTGATGAAGATGATACCACCTCTTTGGATATTAGGGAGACTTGAAGATGGACTTCAAGTTGGAACTCTCTACACCAAGGTATGTAGAATTTCTTCTTCACCACTCTTTTTCAAGAAACTTTGTAATTAGAAACTCTTATTCTTTTCAAGTAGTTTTCTATGGTTTGAAGGATTTCTCCTTCTTACCAAGAAACATGAAAACTACATGAAGACTATAAGAGAAGAGGGAGAAATGAGAAAGCTAGTAGTATAGTAGCTTTGGTGTGATTTTCTTCAATGAGAGAACTTCCTATTTATAGGCAAAGTTAAGGGCATGTTTGGATGATAATAAACTTGATTTAATCATTGCAAGATAAGAGAAAGAATAAGAATATTCTTTATGTCATTATGCAAAGATATTTCTTATGATATGAATCATGCAAGTGGAAGAAAAATCTCTCTTTGATCCCTTTTTTTTTGTCTTATATTCCTTTGCTAAATACACCCCTTTTTGTCTTGATTTGGGCTTTTGAATAATTTGTTGAACTTTTGCTAATCTCACCCCTTTTTGTTTCTTTTTTTATGTGACATGAGCATTCTTGATGAAAGCATGAAGAAATTTGATTTTGAAGAATGAAGATTTGAAGATTGGAGAATTCAAGAAAGTCTTTGAAGCTTTTTTTCTTTTTTCTTGTAATTCCAATTTATTCCAACTTTAGATTGTATGAACTTTGAATGGAATTTTGAAATGATGCAATTCTTGAACTTTAGATAAAGTCCATTTGTAACTCATTTGGAAATTTGGAACTTTGAAAAGAATGAACTTCATTTTTGAATGTTTGAATTTCCTTTAAAAATCCTTGAATGAAGTTGTATGAACCATGAATATTGGACATTCTTGAATGAAAAATCCTTGAAGTAATGTGAAGAATGTTCTTGCACCAATGAACTTTTAATTCTTGAATTTATGGTTTTAGAACCATACTTGAAGCAATTCTTTCAAAATGAACTCAAAATGGATAATGTCTTCTCCTTTTTTGCAAACCTTGAAGAAATCCTTATGGATAATTTTGAATTTGTTCTAAATTCCAAGCAATCCACGTGAAACCCTTTCTTTCATGAATGACAAATCCATATGCCGATTCCTTGAACAAATTCCAAACTAATCTCTTGAATCGCACAAATTGAAAATGGCACACTTCAAATGAACGCAAATTGATGACTATGGATCTTGAATTGAGACACAATTTCCATTGGATGTTGTCATAGGGATTATTTGAAGATGATTGAAACCTTTGATTGACTCCCTGGGGATTTTTAGGGTTTCCCAAATGTGATCCCTGATTTCAGTCCCTAATAGTTCAAAACCCTTATCTGATGATTTGAATTTTCACTGTTGATCAATCCTTGTGTAGGAGATGTCCTGAACCAATGGATTAGGTCAAAATGATGTACTTGGGGTCTTGAGGTCATGTCCCAAGTCATTAGGTCAAATCCTGAGCAAAAGTCAGGAGTATGCTGTCTTCAGGCAAAACCCTAATTTGGTTGATTCAGAGCCTTTGAGCTTGTTGAAATGAATCTCTGAGGACCAAATGTTGATTGTTGATGAAGATGATTCATTTGAGATGAAGGGAGAACAAAACCCTAATTGATTGTTACTTGTACTGATGAGTGATTTCTTGATTAAACCCTGCTGAGTCACAAGTAGCAAACACAAGCTATGCAATTTGTTAGAGATGCAAATGATGCATATGCAATGATATGAGGTGGTATCTTAGGTCAAAAATTGGGGTATGACACCATCCTTTCTAGGGTGATCTTCTTCAAGATGTTTTTCCTAAGTTTTGTTTAAAACCTCACATTCCTTAAAACAGTCTTTATCCTCTATAGGAATATTTTGACCCTCTGCACAAACATACCCCTTTAAGCTTTGTTTAAAGCGCAATCTTGTTTAAGACAATTTCCCATTCTTTTCAAGGACCTCTTCAGGTAATCTTATAGAAGACATCATCTCATTCTGAGTGCTCAGCAAAATCACTGTCCGTCGGGCGCAACCGAAACGCAGGACTCATTCTGAAAAGCACCTGCTTCACATTCAAATCAACACTTACAATCAAGAATCCTATTGACTAGGGGCATATCTTTCAAGAATTCAAACACAAGGAGCATTGTTGCGTAACTGATCTTCCCACGCTTGTACTATTTACGACCTACAATGTGGGATCGGCATACATGCATAATTCTCATTTATTTTGAGAATCTCGTTACATGACACATGCATCATAACATTGCATACAACTAACGCTGCCTTTTCAGGTCACTTCATAATCAAAAGGATGTTATCATCAAATTACAGTGCAAATACGATCGTATCAACGATTCAATCTCAACGCACACAGATACAATTCTAATACCTCATTCCAAGTCTTTCTTCAAAGACAATCCAGAAGCAATCTAAGAATTTCTCACCTCTCCAGGTAGTCTTGTCTAAGACAATTATCCTAATCTTTCCAAGCAGTCTTGTGTAAGACGTATCCTGACCTTTCTAGGTAGTTTTGTTTAAAACGTCCCACGACCTTTATAGGAACCTTTCTAGGTAGTTTTGTTTAAAACATATCGTTCCCTTTATAGGAACCTTTCTAGGTAGTTTTGTTTAAAACATATCGTTCCCTTTATAGGAACCTTTCTAGGTAGTTTTGTTTAAGACGTTTCATGTCCTCTATAGGAACCTTTCTAGGTAGTTTTGTTTAAAACGTCTTATGTCCTTTATAGGAACCTTTCTAGGTAGTTTTGTTTAAAACATATCGTGCCCTTTATAGGAATCTTTCTAGATAGTTTTGTTTAAAACATATCGTTCCCTTTATAGGAATCTTTCTAGATAGTTTTGTTTAAAACGTATCGTTCCCTTTATAGGAATCTTTCCAGATAGTTTTGTTTAAAACGTCTCACGACCTTTATAGGAACCTTTCGAGGTAGTTTTGTTTAAAACATATCGTGCCCTTTATAGGAATCTTTCTAGATAGTTTTGTTTAAAACATATCGTTCCCTTTATAGGAATCTTTCTAGATAGTTTTGTTTAAAACGTATCGTTCCCTTTATAGGAATCTTTCCAGATAGTTTTGTTTAAAACATACCATGCCCTTTATAGGAACCTTTATAGGTAGTTTTGTTTAAAACGTATCGTTCCCTTTATAGGAATCTTTCTAGATAGTTTTGTTTAAAACATATCGTGTCCTTTATAGGAACCTTTCTAGGTAGTTTTGTTTAAAACGTTTCATGTCCTTTATAGGAACCTTTCTAGGTATGTCTTGTTTAAGATATCCCGTATCCTATCTAAGAGCCTTTCCAGGTGAGTCCTGTTTAAGACGTACCATAACCTGTCTAAGTAGTCCTTTTCAAGACGTTCCATATCTTTTTAGGAGCCTTTCTAGGTGAGTTTTATTTAAGACATATCATGCCTTTCTAGGTAGCCTTCTTAAAATGCTTATCCATCCTTCTCTAAGACACGCTTAGTTCTTTTAAAGAACTCCTCAGTTAGTCTTCTCCAAGACATTCTTCCTAAAACATTGTTCAAAGCCTAAGCTTCTTCGCATCAACTTTCGATATACCCTATTCAGGAACCTCTTCAGGTAGTCTTATGTAAGACATTATTTCCTCTCTCCTCAGATACAATCAAATGATCCAGGTCTGAAAAGCATACGCTTTAGACAAGTATCCTTTCGTGCAAATAGATGGCATCTATAAGCCCATCTCCTACAGAACTCCTTCCTTACGCAAGCAAACTTCAGGGCATTTCAGTGTCCAATCATCTTCTACCTCTTCAGGTTCAAGAAGATTGAACAGGGGCAGCTGTCATACCCCAAAATTTGCCTTCCATATTCCAGTTACAATAATTCAAAGTTCAAGATTCAGTCCCAAAGGTTACTCATTCAAAAGTCCAGATGATCCACAGTCAACTGGTTTGACCTAAAAGTCAACCATAATCAGAGCATAGTCAAAGCCTCCCAATTTTTGGTAAACATCAAGTATGTGAAGCATAGCCATCATTTGATCAAAGATTGATCATGATTCCATTAATAGAAACTCAGAGATGAACGAATACGAAAAGGTTCAAATTAGGGTTTCTCAGGAGAAAGTCAACCTAACTTTTTTATTCAGATTTTTAATGTTTTTTCAATTAACAGAATTAATTAAATAAATTAAAAAAGAAAAAGTAGAAAGAGGAATTAGGGTTATGTTGCTTTGTGGCCATTGAGATTCTCGTGAAAACTTCTCCCTCAAACTTACAACGGCGGTGAGGCTTACTCGCTCCTCCGGCGAGGCGCGCCGTTTTCTCCGCCCTATCAATCTTTCTCGGCTCATCCTCTCACAACTCGTCTTCAATTCCTCCTATGTCACTCTCAATCTCTCCGATATCTCTCTCAATCCCAGATTTAACGCCTAAATCTAACAATTAGAAAGGGAGAGAAAGCAAACCCTATGTCTAACAGCAAATCCGAGTCTAAGCATCAACAGATTCAGTCAATCGGAGACGAAACAAACATCATGATAGAGCGCAAGGACGAATGATAAGGGAGCTTACCGACCGGAGTAGCTTCCGGCGACTCTTCAAACCGGCGGCGTCCTAAGAGCACCAAGGATGCATCTTCGTGATATTCAGGTAATAATTAGCATCCAAGAACTTCGCCTCTTATTCTCTTCTTTCTACGAATCTTCTTTCTTCTTCTTCATCTTCTTTTGTTTTCAGAATCGTTTGCCGTTGTCATACCCCAAAATTCGCCTTCCATATTCCAGTTACAACAATTCAAAGTTCAAGATTCAGTCCCAAAGGTTACTCATTCAAAAGTCCAGATGATCCACAGTCAACTGGTTTGACCTAAAAGTTAACCATAATCAGAGCATAGTCAAAGCCTCCCAATTTTTGGTAAACATCAAGTATGTGAAGCATAGCCATCATTTGATCAAAGATTGATCATGATTCCATTAATAGAAACTCAGAGATGAACGAATACGAAAAGGTTCAAATTAGGGTTTCTCAGGAGAAAGTCAACCCAACTTTGATTGGGCATAACTTTCACATGGAACATCAAAAATTCCCCACTCAAAGCCTATTTTGAAGGAAATTGGATTCTCTACAACTTTGTCTCTCACAAGCCAGGGCTAGAAAGGATTCATTTGAGAGATACAGTGCAAAAGATTACAGGTCATTTTCAGGCATCCTCCAAAAGCGGTTTTTTCCCAAAAAGGATATGATCAAGATAAAAGCTCCAAATGAAAAATATATTCCAAAGTGGCTTATGGATGACCTCTTGAGGTTTCCAAAAAAGTATTAGAACTCTCTCATAGCTTGAAAATTGGGTGAGATATGCTTGATCAAAGTTGGGTGATTTTTGAGGACCAAATATGAAAAAAAGAGGTTCAAGTTGAGAAAATTTGCAAATGGGCCCATGATTTTTTGTTACACTCTTGGTCCACAAGACATTAGCATGCCCAAAATTATTTTCCACGAAATTTAACATTATATTTGATTTAATATGATTTTTTATTTCATTTTAATGATTTAATTAACATAAAAATCAAATATTTTGATGGAAAATAGATTTTTAAGTATTTCCAATCATAATTAATGTCTAAAATATATTTAATTTCGTGCATACATGGATTGGAAAGATTTGATACAATATTGATCGAAAATAGTAGCTTGCCATTCAAGAAAGAAATCATATTTCTCAAATATGGCAAAATTTGATTCAATAATCCTTGGGCTCTCTTTTTTAACCTAATTCATTCCAGTATAAGTATCAAACACAAGGGACCAGATTAGGGGACGAAATTCTGGGCAAAGAGGCGTATTCAAAAACACCAAAATTCATCAAGAAACTTGGATTCGGTTTCAGAGTATCAAGAGGCTTTAAAGGATTCTGAGCATAACCACACGTTCCTTGGAGTATTCTGAGCCTATCTGGATCATCACACGGCCTCAGCACCCCCAGATTATTCTCCATCGAGCCAAGGTATGTTGTTTTAAAATTTTGATCGGTTAGAGCAATTCAGGCATATCCATTGCAAATTGATTGCATATTCTGATTGTTCTCAATGATGTGATTGTTTCTGGGCAAGAAATTTGTTGTTTATGTGGTTTTATCGTGAGTCACCATTGGAGACCGATTTAGGGTTCATAGGTTTGAATTGGGGGTTTCCGATTAGGGTAAAATTAGAGTGCAATTAGGATAGGGTTGAGATCGTGAGGCTTAGGCGAGGCGTTTGGAGGTGGTGCGAAACATTTATACGCAAGGATAGGGTGTTCGCTGTTTTTGAAGGTAAGTCCGCTACGAAAATAATCGTAGCTATTTCATAGCTATTCGCGTCTGGACTTTGCAGGGTAAATGGGGAAGATGATGACGTGCCTTCGTGCCACTGGTTTGTTTAAATATCTGCGCCTATTTTCATACATTTATTTTAATATTATATATAATGTATTGGGGGTAATACGTAAACAACTGAATGGCATAGCTGGGGTGGTGAAGCGCGCGTTTGGTAAACCCAGGGTCCAGGGTTCGATCCCTGGCCCTCACAATGTTTTTTTGAAAATATCCCCAGTGATCCTATGCATGCGCAGGTCTATAGCATATCATGCACTCCCATAGCAGTTCGCATTCCTGCTGACGATGTCCCTAAGGACGAAGATTACCTGGATCTACAATACGGAGTGCAAGAGGTGGACAATACAGACCAAGCACCTCAGACGCAACAGTCTAATCCTGACTCTAAGGAAGACTCCAAGGATAGTGAACAAATCAAGGCGCTGGAAGAAAGACTAAAAGTGGTAGAAGGATACGATGCCTTCGATGTGGATGCCTTCGAAATGAGTTTGGTCTCAAACTTGACTATCCCTCGCAAATTCAAGATTCCCGATTTCGAGAAATACAAAGGACTCACATGTCCGAGGAATCACTTGCGCATGTATGTGCGGAAAATGGCTGCCTATGCCCACGATCAAAAGCTAATGATACATTTCTTTCAAGAAAGCTTAAGCGGAGCGTCTATTGACTGGTACATGCAATTGGAGAAATCCTATATCAGAAGCTGGAATGATCTAGCTAACACATTCTTGAAGCAATACAAGTACAACTTGGACATGGCACCCAATCGGATGCAATTACAAAACATGTCACAGAAGAAGGATGAATCATTCAAGGAGTATGTCCAAAGGTGGAGGGAAATGGCTTCTCGAGTCCAACCTCCCCTAATGGAAAAAGAACTGATGGACATATTTATGAGCACCTTGCAAGGACCATACTACGACAAGATGGTCGGAAGCATATCTTCAGGGTTCTCGGACTTGATAGTCCTTGGTGAGAGAATTGAAGATGGAATCAAAAATGGGAAGATACAAGGGGCACCCTCAGGTTCCTATCACACAAAGAAGTTATATGACGGAAAAAAGGAACCCAACACCGTTGGAGCAATCCTGGTTAATCAGACACCAACACTACAACAGAAGGATCAGCAAAAACAACAGGGTGGCCAACACCCCTGGAGGTCCAAGCCAAAACGATCGTTTACCCCATTGCACATGCCGCTGTCTCAAGCTCTGCAACATCTGCTCAGTCAGAACTTGATAACTCTGCTGCCTCCATACTCAGCTCCAGCTAACCCCGCTCCCGGGTACAAGCATCATGCTAGATGCGCTTATCATTCAGACAGTCCTGGTCATGATACAGAGGATTGTGGGCCGTTGAAACACAAGATACAAGATTTGATTGAAGAAGGGCTCATTGAGTTCGAAGATCCTAGCAAGTCTAAAGCCATAGGTGGCTAGAAGGAGGATTTCTCAGATCATTAGTTTTGTTTTCATTCGCAATTTCTTTCCGTTTGTTTAAACATTAGTCTTATGACATATGCTATGTACTTTACAACAATCATTAATGCGTTGCTTACGTTTGTCTTGATTCATTCCTAGTGTTCTCACTATATTTAAAACTGTGTTTTTACTTGGTTTTCTTCTTTGTGATATTCAACTCTCGATCAAAGTCGTACACCTTTTGAGGGAAAATGACGAAAACGATACCATAATTTCATACACTATGCTTTCGAACAGACCGTGTTGACGATGTACAGGCATTTGTTCAATCCCTAAAATAATGGAGATATAAGGATGTTAATCCCTCGTCAACCCCTTTGAGCCCAAAGAAGTAGGAGTTTTCCTTCATATAAAATAAAACCCTTCATATATAACCTGGGGTAGGGTAGCTGCTCAGTTAACTTAATCATTCCAAATTGTTCCTTTGAACATAATCACCGATGGTTCCCCATCATCATTAAATCCGGCAGTCAATATCCAAGAAAGCAATGCAAGGGCCTTCTAAGTCAAAACCTATTAAGGAGACTTAGGCAAAATTGGGGCATCCCGCTGACTGTAGTTTTAAAACGAACAGTTCAGGCAAAAGTTAGGGATAACAAAGTCGAAAAAAGGTTACTATGTACCTTCGACAAAAGGAAAAATTACAAAAAAAGGAGAATGACTGCCTTTGCAGATAAACCTTTGGTTTTTGAACCATCATAAATGCCAATGTCATAATTCCCAAAGTCTTTTGGAGCCTAAACGCATAGTCAACTGAGCATAGGACTGGAGAACATCACGAAGATGGGGATGGGTACAAATAAACTTTGAGCCTCTATCCTTTGTTTCTTTAAACCGTGAACCAGGCCACGTTACAACCCTGAAAAGTCCTAACTGAAGCATGGTTAGTTCGAAAGCATACCGTTACCAAAGGTATCCCGACTCCTTAAGGTCTACTATAACTCTTGAGTTGATATCACTTTCTTACAAAAAAAAACTTCGTTTTATTCAAAAAATGTTTTTAAACTTTCAAGACAGACATATCCATTCGCATCCTATGAATTTCATTACAAAGTACACTTGTCTATATAGATTTAAATGTTAACATCAGGGAGAAGTTGCATGGGGCATGGCTAATGGCTAAAAATCCTACTGACTGACGAAGTAGCTTTAAAAACTCGTCAAAAGAAGAAACTGAAGGATAGATAAACACTTAGAAAGGGGGGGGGGGGTTTGAATAAGTGTAGCTTTAAAAAACTTGACAGATAAAAATAAATTGCACAGTTATTTTTATCCTGGTTCGTTGTTAACTAAACTACTCCAGTCCACCCCCGCAGAGATGATTTACCTCAACTGAGGATTTAATCCACTAATCGCACGGATTACAATGGTTCTCCACTTAGTCAGCAACTAAGTCTTCCAGAGTCTTCTGATCACACACTGATCACTCCAGGAACAACTGCTTAGATACCCTCTAAGACTTTTTAGAGTATTCTGATCCACACGATCACTCTAGTTACAACCTGCTTAGATAACCTCTAAGACTTCCTAGAGTATTCTGATCCACACGATCACTCTAGTTCCTTACAACTTAATGTAATCAATTCTAAGAGTATTACAATTGCTTCTTAAAAGCTATAATCACAAACTGTGATATTTCTCTTAACGTTTAAGCTTAATCTCACTAATATATTACAACAGCAATGTAGTGAGCTTTGATGAAGATGAAGATTCTGAGCTTTGAATAGACAGAGTTTCAGCAAGTTAATATGAGTTGTTTTGTGCAGAATCGTTAACCTTGCTTCTCATCAGAACTTCGTATTTATAGGCGTTGGAGAAGATGACCGTTGAGTGCATTTAATGCTTTGCGTGTTCCGTACAGCATCGCATTTAATGTTATACGCTTTTGTCAACTACCTCGAGCCTTGTTCACGCTGTGTCTACTGACGTTGCCTATAATAGCTTTTAACGTTCCTTTTGTCAGTCAGCGTAGCTTGCCACTTGTACTTCCTTCTGATTTGATGTTTGTGAATACAACGTTTGAATATCATCAGAGTCAAACAGCTTGGTGCAAAGCATCTTCTGATCTTCTGACCTTGAAGTGCTTCTGTGCGTGATACCATCAGAACTTCAGTGCTTCTGATCTCATGTTCTTCTGATGCTTCCATAGACCCATGTTCTGATTCTGCTTCGACCATCTTCTGATGTCTTGCCAGACCATGTTCTGATGTTGCATGCTGAACCCTTTGAGACAAAGCTTCTGAGCGCTGAATTATGCGTACTCTTTATATATTTCCTGAAAAGGAAATTGCATTGGATTAGAGTACCATATTATCTTAAGCAAAATTCATATTATTGTTATCATCAAAACTAAGATAATTGATCAGAACAAATCTTGTTCTAACAATCTCCCCCTTTTTGATGATGACAAAAACATATATAAATGATATGAATTTGCGATCAGAAAGAGCAGACGGCAAAAGACAAATTACACCGCTATAGCATAAGCATATGAATATGTCTCCCCCTGAGATTAACAATCTCCCCCTGAGATAAATAATCTCCCCCTGAAATAAATACTCGAAGAACTTTAATAAAAGACTTCCCTGATTATTTCGGTAGAGACGATCATATAAGCTTCTGTCTTCAGAGAATTCATAGCTTCTGACTTCTGCTTCCATTGGACAGCTTCAGAACTAGAATTTCTTTAGATCCCTAGAACACTCACAGCTTCTGATTCCTGCTTCCATCTAGGACAGCTTCAGAACTTGAATTTCTTTGATCTTCTGAACATTCACAGCTTCTGATTTCTGCTTCCATTTAGGACAGCTTCAGAACTTGAATTTCTTTGATCTTCAGAACATTCACAGCTTCTGATTTCTGCTTCCATTTAGGACAGCTTCAGAACTTGAGTTTTCTGGATCTTTAGAACATTCACAGCTTCTGATTTCTGCTTCCCTCGGATAGCTTCAGAGCTTTGAATTTCTACCAACCTCACTTCATGCTAGATTTGTATCAGAACATTGTTGAATGTACCAGAGCATCATCAGAGCATCTCTACATCCTGAAATGTTACAGAACAAAAACTAAACGACAAAAAGTCAGCATGAACGAGTCAGAACATAAAATGTATATTAGAACACATGATATGTATCAGAGCCATATAGGCTAAAATAATGTATCAGAGCAAATAGAATTTTGTCAGAGCAAATAGACAAATATGGATCAAATTCTATTATCAGTGCTTCTGATTTATTCTTCTTTCTTGCTTCTGATTTCTGAAGCTTGATAGCACTCAGCTTGCTTCAGTTTCCATGAGCTTATTCTTTTTACAGAATAACACTTCTTATGGTTTTGCTTCTTGTGTTTGCTTTGAAGATTCTCTTCACTTCTTTATACCTGCAAAACACTTAAACCATATAGAACTTGCAGTTCTTGTTAGTAAATGTGTGGGAGCTTTACCCAGCAACTGATAGATTAATCAAATCATTTATCATTTATCTTCTCCCCCTTTTTGTCATAACATCAAAAAGAATATTTCAAAAGATTCAGATGAATAAAACGACAAATAAAAATCACTGGAATGTAAAAACAAAGAAACTTTTCATTGATAATCAAAAGATATTACAAAAGGTTCCTATGTTTAACAAGATGAGAAACATTCCTAGCAAATACATAAAAAGTCATTCCAAGAGGAAATGACTACAAAAATTAAAAACAAAACCCTAGCAAGACACATTCTGTGTCAACCCATCAAGAATCCCCGTGGTCTTCTTGTCTTCCAGACTAGAACCTCCACGGTAGGAGAGATCCAAGAGACCAAAGAGGAAGAGAGGGACAGTTCACAGACAGAGAGCTACTGTTGCAAACGGGGCTTTCTCTTAACATAGAAGTTAAGAATATCATTCTTAACCTCTTCCCGTAACTCAAGAAAGTCTTCTGTCTTTGGGTGAAAGTTGATAACAACATCAAAGAAGAGGTCTGACTTGAGAGGTATTAGGAGAGCCATCCCGAGATATGCAGAGATCTGCTGCCTTTGAGTCATAGGTTTGAACTAGGATTTTTAAAAAGAACTTTGTTTGAGCAAGAGAAGAGATAGAGAAGGAAAACAGAGACAGAGTGTAAAAGAGAAAATATAAGAGGGAAGGAGAAGCGTTTGAAGAGAATTTAAAAGAAAATAAAATGAAACAAATGATGAATAGCATTTAATGTTACGTGACATGAGGAGAGATAATAAAGACAAATGAGGTGACTAGCACAGTTACCTATGGTCGGCGTCCCTTCAACTGCACGCGCGCTTATCCATGAACAGTAACGACAGGTTTACCATCCCGAGATAAAACGTTACAGCTGTTTTGCTTTAAAAGAGGTTCTGAATCAACTTAGACAATGAAACGTTAGTAATAACCGAATCATAATTTCTAAAAGATTTCAATCAGAACTTCTGATAAAAAAAACATCCACATTCATTTCAGAAGATACTCATACGTAAGAACTTCTTATCTTCTCATTCTGGGCATAAATCCATACTGATGTTCTTCAGAATGAACTTAAACCTATCTTCAGCCAGGGGTTTTGTAAAGATATCAGCCCATTGATGGTCTGTATCAACAAAGTTTAAAGATATAACACCCTTCTGAACATAGTCCCTTATGAAATGATGTTTAATCTCAATATGCTTAGCCTTTGAATGAAGAATAGGATTCTTAGATAAACATATAGCAGAAGTATTATCACAGAATATAGGAATGTTACTCTCATATATCTGATAATCTTCTAACTGACTCTTCATCCAGAGCATCTGTGTACTGCAACCAGCAGCAGCGACATATTCTGCTTCTGTTGTTGATAGAGCAATAGTTGCTTGCTTCTTGCTATACCAGGAGATCAAATGACTTCCAAGAAATTGGCAACTTCCTGAAGTACTCTTTCTTTCAATTCTGTCTCCAGCATAGTCAGCATCGCAGAATCCTACTAAGTTGTATTCTTTAGATTTTCTGTAAACTAAGCCAACATTAGTAGTACCTTTCAGATACCTTAGAATTCTCTTAACAGCAGTTAAATGAGATTCTCTAGGATCTGATTGGAATCTAGCACACAAACAAACACTGAACAGAATGTCAGGTCTAGAAGCAGTCAAATATAGAAGAGATCCAATCATACCTCTGTATAACTTCTGATCTACCTTCTTACTTACCTCATCCTTACCTAGGATGCATGTTGGATGCATAGGAGTTTTGGCTTCTTTGCAGTCTAGAAGATTAAACTTCTTCAGAAGTTCCTTCACATACTTGGTTTGGTGAACATACGTTCCTTCTGATGTTTGATTTATTTGTATTCCAAGGAAATACTTGAGTTCTCCCATCATGCTCATTTCAAACTCAGCCTGCATAGACTCAGCAAACTCCTTTCCAAGTGTAGCATTAGATGTTCCAAAAATAATATCATCTACATATATTTGACAAATTAAAATATCCCTTTTAAAGGTTTTACAGAAGAGAGTAGTGTCCACTTTTCCTCTAGTGAAACCATTATCCAGAAGGAAAGAACTTAAGCGTTCGTACCAAGCTCTGGGAGCTTGTTTCAACCCATACAACGATTTCTTTAGTTTAAAAACATGATTAGGAGACATAGAGTCTTCAAAACCAGGAGGTTGATGGACATAAACTTCTTCATCTATATAACCATTTAAGAAGGCACTCTTAACATCCATCTGATAGAGAGTGATGTTATGTTGAGTGGCAAATGAAATTAATAGACGAATAGATTCTAACCTGGCCACTGGTGCAAAGGTTTCTGTATAGTCAATCCCTTCTTGCTGACTATAACCCTGAGCCACCAGTCTGGCTTTGTTCCTTACCACTTCACCTTTCTCACTGAGCTTGTTTCTGAAGACCCATTTTGTACCTATTATATTGAATCCATCTGGTCTAGGAACAAGATCTCAAACATCATTCCTTGTAAACTGATTCAGTTCTTCTTGCATAGCAATTATCCAGTCTGGATCTTCTAGAGCATGATCAACAGAAGTTGGTTCGATCAAAGATACAAGACCTAATTGACAATCTGCATTGTTCTTAAGGAATGCTCTTGTTCTGATTGGATCATCCTTCTTTCCAAGAATGACATCTTCTGAATGACCAGAGATGAGTCTGGATGATCTTCTGACAGATGGTTCTTCAGAAATGCTTAGATTCTCCAGAGAAGCTGATACTTGATCTTCAGATTCTTTGCTTTTGAGAAGCTCTGCTTCTGATGTGTTGCTTCTTGGCTCAACAACTTCTGATATATCAATATCCCAATCTGCAAAATTATCAAACTGCTTTGGTTTTTCAGAACCAAGCTTATCATCAAATCTGATATTGATTGATTCTTCTACAATCAATGTTTCAGTATTGTATACTCTGTAGCCTTTTGAGCGTTCAGAATATCCAAGAAGGAAACATTTTTGTGCTTTGGAATCAAACTTACCAAGATGATCTTTAGTGTTCAGAATAAAGCATACACATCCAAAAGGATGGAAATATGAAATGTTGGGCTTTTTATTCTTCCACAATTCATAAGGAGTCTTATTTAGAATAGGTCTGATAGAGATTCTACTCTGAATATAGCATGCAGTGTTTATTGCTTCTGCCCAGAAATGCTTAGCCATATTGGTTTCATTGATCATGGTTCTGGCCATTTCTTGCAGAGTCCTATTCTTTCGTTCTACAACTCCATTTTGCTGTGGAGTTCTAGGACAAGAGAAATCATGGGCAATACCATTTTCTTTGAAGAATTCTTCAAAGGATCTGTTCTCAAATTCACCACCATGATCACTTCTGACCTTTATGATTTTACACTCTTTTTCAGATTGAATCTGAATGCAGAAATCAAAGAACACTGAATGAGACTCATCCTTGTGTTTCAAGAATCTTACCCACGTCCAGCGGCTATAATCATCTACGATGACTAATCCATATTTCTTCCCTCTGACAGATGCTGTTTTGACTGGGCCAAACAGATCAATGTGCAAGAGTTCTAATGGCCTTGAGGTAGAAACAACATTTTTGGACTTGAATGCAGGTTTGGAGAACTTGCCCTTCTGACATGCTTCACAAAGAGCATCTGATTTGAATTTCAGATTAGGGAGTCCTCTGACAAGATCTAGTTTGTTAATCTGAGAAATCTTTCTCAAACTAGCATGACCTAATCTTCTGTGCCAGACCCACTGCTCTTCAGAAACAGACATAAGACAAGTCACCTTCTGACTCATAAGATCTTGCAGATCTGTCTTATAAATGTTGTTCTTCCTCTTGCCTGTAAATAGGATTGAGCCATCCTTCTGATTTACAGCCTTGCAAGACTTTTGATTAAAGATTATATCATAACCATTGTCACTCAATTGACTGATAGATAAGAGGTTATGTGTTAATCCTTCTACAAGAAGTACATTAGAAATGGAAGGAGAGTTACCAGACTTTATAGTTCCAGAGCCAATTATCTTGCCCTTCTGATCTCCTCCAAACTTGACTTCTCCTCCAGACTTAAGCACCAGGTCTTGGAACATAGACCTTCTTCCTGTCATGTGTCGTGAGCATCCAGAGTCCAGGTACCACGACATGTTGTGCTTTGTCCTTTTTGCAGCCAAGGATATCTGCAATAGGAATAATCTTATCCTTAGGTACCCACATTTTCTTGGGTCCTTTCTTGTTAGATTTTCTCAAGTTCTGATTGAACTTGGGTTTAACATTGTAAGCAATAGGAGGAACAGCATGATAATTTTTAATGCGAGTTTCATGATATTTCCTAGGTCGTGTCACATGCTTTTTGGTGTGTGTTGTGTGAAAACTTTGAGCATGTGAAGTGTGCCTAATATCATGGGAGTGGCCATACTTGAACTGATCATACAATGGCTTGTATGTGAATTTCATTTCATCAACAGGTTCAAGTTTGTATGGGGTTTCACCCTCAAAACCAATGCCGACTCTTTTGTTTCCAGACACAGCATATATCATAGAAGCTAGCTGACTTCTGCCAATACTTCTAGATAAGAACTTCCTGAAACTTAAATCATATTCTTTCAGAATATGGTTTAGACTAGGAGTGGATTTTTCTGAATCAGAAGGAGATCCAACATTATTGGATAATTTTAAAAGTTTTTCTTTTAATTCAGAATTTTCCAACTCAAGCTTCTTTGTTTCAAATTCAAATAGCTTTTTCAGCTTTTTGTATTTGAGACTAATCTGAGACTTGAATTCCAGAAGTTCTGTTAGACCGGAAACTAACTCATCTCTAGTAAGTTCAGAAAATACCTCTTCAGAATCTGATTCTGATGTAGATTCTGATCCGTCATCTTCTGTCGCCATCAGCGCACAGTTAGCTTGCTCATCTTCAGAGTCTGAATCATCTTCTGACTCATCCCAGGTTGCCATAAGACCTTTCTTCTTATGAAGCTTCTTCTTGGGATTTTCCTTCTGAAGTTTTGGACATTCATTCTTGAAGTGTCCAGGCTCATTGCATTCATAGCACATGACCTTCTTCTTGTCAAATCTTCTGTCATCAGAAGATTCTCCACGTTCAAATTTCTTTGAACTTCTGACGCCTCTGAACTTCCTTTGCTTGTTCTTCCAGAGTTGATTTAGCCTTCTGGAGATCAAGGACAGTTCATCTTCTTCTTCAGATTCTGATTCTTCAGGATCTTCTTCTCTAGCCTGAAAAGCGTTAGTGCATTTCTTGATATTGGATTTTAATGCAATAGACTTACCTTTCTTTTGAGGCTCATTTACGTCCAGCTCTATTTCATGACTCCTCAAGGCACTGATAAGCTCTTCCAGAGAAACTTCATTCAGATTCTTTGCAATCTTGAATGCAGTCACCATAGGACCCCATCTTCTGGGTAAGCTTCTGATGATCTTCTTTACGTGATCAGCCTTGGTGTATCCCTTGTCAAGAACTCTCAATCCAGCAGTAAGAGTTTGAAATCTTGAAAACATCTTTTCAATGTCTTCATCATCCTCCATCTTGAAGGCTTCATACTTCGGGATTAAAGCGAGAGCTTTAGTCTCCTTGACTTGAGCATTTCCTTCATGAGTCATTTTCAAGGACTCATATATGTCATAGGCCGTTTCCCTGTTAGATATCTTCTCATACTCAGCATGAGAGATAGCATTCAGCAAAACAGTTCTGCATTTATGATGATTCCTGAAAAGCTTCTTCTGATCATCATTCATTTCTTGCCTTGTCAGCTTTACGCCACTGGCATTTACTGGATGTTTGTAACCATCCATCAGAAGATCCCATAGATCACCATCTAGACCAAGAAAGTAACTTTCCAGTTTATCTTTCCAGTATTCAAAGTTTTCACCATCAAATACCGGCGGTTAGTATAACCATTGTTACCGTTGTGTTGCTCAGCAGAGCCAGATGTAGATGCAGGTGTAGACTTTGCAGTTTCATCAGCCATCTTTTACTGAAGCGTTTTTCTCTTCCTGAATCTTTTCTAAACACGGTTAAGTGCTTGCACCTTAGAACCGGCGCTCTGATGCCAATTGAAGGATAGAAAAACACTTAGAAAGGGGGGGGGTTTGAATAAGTGTAGCTTTAAAAAACTTGACAGATAAAAATAAATTGCACAGTTATTTTTATCCTGGTTCGTTGTTAACTAAACTACTCCAGTCCACCCCCGCAGAGATGATTTACCTCAACTGAGGATTTAATCCACTAATCGCACGGATTACAATGGTTCTCCACTTAGTCAGCAACTAAGTCTTCCAGAGTCTTCTGATCACACACTGATCACTCCAGGAACAACTGCTTAGATACCCTCTAAGACTTTTTAGAGTATTCTGATCCACACGATCACTCTAGTTACAACCTGCTTAGATAACCTCTAAGACTTCCTAGAGTATTCTGATCCACACGATCACTCTAGTTCCTTACAACTTAATGTAATCAATTCTAAGAGTATTACAATTGCTTCTTAAAAGCTATAATCACAAACTGTGATATTTCTCTTAACGTTTAAGCTTAATCTCACTAATATATTACAACAGCAATGTAGTGAGCTTTGATGAAGATGAAGATTCTGAGCTTTGAATAGACAGAGTTTCAGCAAGTTAATATGAGTTGTTTTGTGCAGAATCGTTAACCTTGCTTCTCATCAGAACTTCGTATTTATAGGCGTTGGAGAAGATGACCGTTGAGTGCATTTAATGCTTTGCATGTTCCGTACAGCATCGCATTTAATGTTATACGCTTTTGTCAACTACCTCGAGCCTTGTTCACGCTGTGTCTACTGACGTTGCCTATAATAGCTTTTAACGTTCCTTTTGTCAGTCAGCGTAGCTTGCCACTTGTACTTCCTTCTGATCTGATGTTTGTGAATACAACGTTTGAATATCATCAGAGTCAAACAGCTTGGTGCAAAGCATCTTCTGATCTTCTGACCTTGAAGTGCTTCTGTGCGTGATACCATCAGAACTTCAGTGCTTCTGATCTCATGTTCTTCTGATGCTTCCATAGACCCATGTTCTGATTCTGCTTCGACCATCTTCTGATGTCTTGCCAGACCATGTTCTGATGTTGCATGCTGAACCCTTTGAGACAAAGCTTCTGAGCGCTGAATTATGCGTACTCTTTATATATTTCCTGAAAAGGAAATTGCATTGGATTAGAGTACCATATTATCTTAAGCAAAATTCATATTATTGTTATCATCAAAACTAAGATAATTGATCAGAACAAATCTTGTTCTAACAGAAACATCCCTTACGCATGACTGGGATGGCTAATGTGTACACGGGGCATAACCCGTCATTATACCATTTACATGGGGCAAATCTAATCAAGATCCATAGAATCTCCCAAAGACGCTGAATAGCCCATGGGGCAAGCCCATTACCTGGGGGCACGTTGCAAAGGTCACTCAGTATCAGATGGTGTCAATGCCACTCTCGCATCCTTTCCAGGAACCTTTATAGGATACTTCTCAATCTGTCCATATAGTCTTCTTTAAGACATGTTCAAATACTTCTCACCCTTTTTAGGAGCCTTTTTCAGACAGTCTTTTAAAGACCCACCTTCTTATCCTTTCTAGTTTTAAACCATTTCAGACAGTCTTCTCTAAGACATATTCCATCCTAAGAACCTTTTCTAGGTAGTCTTCTGTAAGACATCTCTTAACTTTTTCCAGTTAGTCTTTAAAGACATATTCAAACTTCTCTTACGCTTTCAAGAACCTTGTCAAACTTTGTTTAAAGTACAGAGTCTTTTCTAAGACAGTTCACCATCCTTTCTAAGGTGATCTTCTTCAAGATGTTTTTCCTAAGTTTTGTTTAAAACCTCACATTCCTTAAAACAGTCTTTATCCTCTATAGGAATATTTTGACCCTCTGCACAAACATACCCCTTTAAGCTTTGTTTAAAGCGCAATCTTGTTTAAGACAATTTCCCATTCTTTTCAAGGACCTCTTCAGGTAATCTTATAGAAGACATCATCTCATTCTGAGTGCTCAGCAAAATCACTGTCCGTCGGGCGCAACCGAAACGCAGGACTCATTCTGAAAAGCACCTGCTTCACATTCAAATCAACACTTACAATCAAGAATCCTATTGACTAGGGGCATATCTTTCAAGAATTCAAACACAAGGAGCATTGTTGCGTAACTGATCTTCCCACGCTTGTACTATTTACGACCTACAATGTGGGATCGGCATACATGCATAATTCTCATTTATTTTGAGAATCTCGTTACATGACACATGCATCATAACATTGCATACAACTAACGCTGCCTTTTCAGGTCACTTCATAATCAAAAGGATGTTATCATCAAATTACAGTGCAAATACGATCGTATCAACGATTCAATCTCAACGCACACAGATACAATTCTAATACCTCATTCCAAGTCTTTCTTCAAAGACAATCCAGAAGCAATCTAAGAATTTCTCACCTCTCCAGGTAGTCTTGTCTAAGACAATTATCCTAATCTTTCCAAGAAGTCTTGTGTAAGACGTATCTTGACCTTTCTAGGTAGTTTTGTTTAAAACGTCCCACGACCTTTATAGGAACCTTTCTAGGTAGTTTTGTTTAAAACATATCGTTCCCTTTATAGGAACCTTTCTAGGTAGTTTTGTTTAAAACATATCGTTCCCTTTATAGGAACCTTTCTAGGTAGTTTTGTTTAAGACGTTTCATGTCCTCTATAGGAACCTTTCTAGGTAGTTTTGTTTAAAACATCTTATGTCCTTTATAGGAACCTTTCTAGGTAGTTTTGTTTAAAACATATCGTGCCCTTTATAGGAATCTTTCTAGATAGTTTTGTTTAAAACATATCGTTCCCTTTATAGGAATCTTTCTAGATAGTTTTGTTTAAAACGTATCGTTCCCTTTATAGGAATCTTTCCAGATAGTTTTGTTTAAAACGTCTCACGACCTTTATAGGAACCTTTCGAGGTAGTTTTGTTTAAAACATATCGTGCCCTTTATAGGAATCTTTCTAGATAGTTTTGTTTAAAACATATCGTTCCCTTTATAGGAATCTTTCTAGATAGTTTTGTTTAAAACGTATCGTTCCCTTTATAGGAATCTTTCCAGATAGTTTTGTTTAAAACATACCATGCCCTTTATAGGAACCTTTATAGGTAGTTTTGTTTAAAACGTATCGTTCCCTTTATAGGAATCTTTCTAGATAGTTTTGTTTAAAACATATCGTGTCCTTTATAGGAACCTTTCTAGGTAGTTTTGTTTAAAACGTTTCATGTCCTTTATAGGAACCTTTCTAGGTAAGTCTTGTTTAAGATATCCCGTATCCTATCTAAGAGCCTTTCCAGGTGAGTCCTGTTTAAGACGTACCATAACCTGTCTAAGTAGTCCTGTTCAAGACGTTCCATATCTTTTTAGGAGCCTTTCTAGGTGAGTTTTATTTAAGACATATCATGCCTTTCTAGGTAGCCTTCTTAAAATGCTTATCCATCCTTCTCTAAGACACGCTTAGTTCTTTTAAAGAACTCCTCAGTTAGTCTTCTCCAAGACATTCTTCCTAAAACATTGTTCAAAGCCTAAGCTTCTTCGCATCAACTTTCGATATACCCTATTCTGGAACCTCTTCAGGTAGTCTTATGTAAGACATTATTTCCTCTCTCCTCAGATACAATCAAATGATCCAGGTCTGAAAAGCATACGCTTTAGACAAGTATCCTTTCGGGCAAATAGATGGCATCTATAAGCCCATCTCCTACAGAACTCCTTCCTTACGCAAGCAAACTTCAGGGCATTTCAGTGTCCAATCATCTTCTACCTCTTCAGGTTCAAGAAGATTGAACAGGGGCAGCTGTCATACCCCAAAATTTGCCTTCCATATTCCAGTTACAATAATTCAAAGTTCAAGATTCAGTCCCAAAGGTTACTCATTCAAAAGTCCAGATGATCCACAGTCAACTGGTTTGACCTAAAAGTCAACCATAATCAGAGCATAGTCAAAGCCTCCCAATTTTTGGTAAACATCAAGTATGTGAAGCATAGCCATCATTTGATCAAAGATTGATCATGATTCCATTAATAGAAACTCAGAGATGAACGAATACGAAAAGGTTCAAATTAGGGTTTCTCAGGAGAAAGTCAACCTAACTTTTTTATTCAGATTTTTAATGTTTTTTCAATTAACAGAATTAATTAAATAAATTAAAAAAGAAAAAGTAGAAAGAGGAATTAGGGTTATGTTGCTTTGTGGCCATTGAGATTCTCGTGAAAACTTCTCCCTCAAACTTACAACGGCGGTGAGGCTTACTCGCTCCTCCGGCGAGGCGCGCCGTTTTCTCCGCCCTATCAATCTTTCTCGGCTCATCCTCTCACAACTCGTCTTCAATTCCTCCTATGTCACTCTCAATCTCTCCGATATCTCTCTCAATCCCAGATTTAACGCCTAAATCTAACAATTAGAAAGGGAGAGAAAGCAAACCCTATGTCTAACAGCAAATCCGAGTCTAAGCATCAACAGATTCAGTCAATCGGAGACGAAACAAACATCATGATAGAGCGCAAGGACGAATGATAAGGGAGCTTACCGACCGGAGTAGCTTCCGGCGACTCTTCAAACCGGCGGCGTCCTAAGAGCACCAAGGATGCATCTTCGTGATATTCAGGTAATAATTAGCATCCAAGAACTTCGCCTCTTATTCTCTTCTTTCTACGAATCTTCTTTCTTCTTCTTCATCTTCTTTTGTTTTCAGAATCGTTTGCCGTTGTCATACCCCAAAATTTGCCTTCCATATTCCAGTTACAACAATTCAAAGTTCAAGATTCAGTCCCAAAGGTTACTCATTCAAAAGTCCAGATGATCTACAGTCAACTGGTTTGACCTAAAAGTTAACCATAATCAGAGCATAGTCAAAGCCTCCCAATTTTTGGTAAACATCAAGTATGTGAAGCATAGCCATCATTTGATCAAAGATTGATCATGATTCCATTAATAGAAACTCAGAGATGAACGAATACGAAAAGGTTCAAATTAGGGTTTCTCAGGAGAAAGTCAACCCAACTTTGATTGGGCATAACTTTCACATGGAACATCAAAAATTCCCCACTCAAAGCCTATTTTGAAGGAAATTGGATTCTCTACAACTTTGTCTCTCACAAGCCAGGGCTAGAAAGGATTCATTTGAGAGATACAGTGCAAAAGATTACAGGTCATTTTCAGGCATCCTCCAAAAGCGGTTTTTTCCCAAAAAGGATATGATCAAGATAAAAGCTCCAAATGAAAAATATATTCCAAAGTGGCTTATGGATGACCTCTTGAGGTTTCCAAAAAAGTATTAGAACTCTCTCATAGCTTGAAAATTGGGTGAGATATGCTTGATCAAAGTTGGGTGATTTTTGAGGACCAAATATGAAAAAAAGAGGTTCAAGTTGAGAAAATTTGCAAATGGGCCCATGATTTTTTGTTACACTCTTGGTCCACAAGACATTAGCATGCCCAAAATTATTTTCCACGAAATTTAACATTATATTTGATTTAATATGATTTTTTATTTCATTTTAATGATTTAATTAACATAAAAATCAAATATTTTGATGGAAAATAGATTTTTAAGTATTTCCAATCATAATTAATGTCTAAAATATATTTAATTTCGTGCATACATGGATTGGAAAGATTTGATACAATATTGATCGAAAATAGTAGCTTGCCATTCAAGAAAGAAATCATATTTCTCAAATATGGCAAAATTTGATTCAATAATCCTTGGGCTCTCTTTTTTAACCTAATTCATTCCAGTATAAGTATCAAACACAAGGGACCAGATTAGGGGACGGAATTCTGGGCAAAGAGGCGTATTCAAAAACACCAAAATTCATCAAGAAACTTGGATTCGGTTTCAGAGTATCAAGAGGCTTTAAAGGATTCTGAGCATAACCACACGTTCCTTGGAGTATTCTGAGCCTATCTGGATCATCACACGGCCTCAGCACCCCCAGATTATTCTCCATCGAGCCAAGGTATGTTGTTTTAAAATTTTGATCGGTTAGAGCAATTCAGGCATATCCATTGCAAATTGATTGCATATTCTGATTGTTCTCAATGATGTGATTGTTTCTGGGCAAGAAATTTGTTGTTTATGTGGTTTTATCGTGAGTCACCATTGGAGACCGATTTAGGGTTCATAGGTTTGAATTGGGGGTTTCCGATTAGGGTAAAATTAGAGTGCAATTAGGATAGGGTTGAGATCGTGAGGCTTAGGCGAGGCGTTTGGAGGTGGTGCGAAACATTTATACGCAAGGATAGGGTGTTCGCTGTTTTTGAAGGTAAGTCCGCTACGAAAATAATCGTAGCTATTTCATAGCTATTCGCGTCTGGACTTTGCAGGGTAAATGGGGAAGATGATGACGTGCCTTCGTGCCACTGGTTTGTTTAAATATTTGCGCCTATTTTCATACATTTCTTTTAATATTATATATAATGTATTGGGGGTAATACGTAAACAACTGAATGGCATAGCTGGGGTGGTGAAGCGCGCGTTTGGTAAACCCAGGGTCCAGGGTTCGATCCCTGGCCCTCACAATGTTTTTTTGAAAATATCCCCAGTGATCCTATGCATGCGCAGGTCTATAGCATATCATGCACTCCCATAGCAGTTCGCATTCCTGCTGACGATGTCCCTAAGGACGAAGATTATCTGGATCTACAATACGGAGTGCAAGAGGTGGACAATACAGACCAAGCACCTCAGACGCAACAGTCTAATCCTGACTCTAAGGAAGACTCCAAGGATAGTGAACAAATCAAGGCGCTGGAAGAAAGACTAAAAGTGGTAGAAGGATACGATGCCTTCGATGTGGATGCCTTCGAAATGAGTTTGGTCTCAAACTTGACTATCCCTCGCAAATTCAAGATTCCCGATTTCGAGAAATACAAAGGACTCACATGTCCGAGGAATCACTTGCGCATGTATGTGCGGAAAATGGCTGCCTATGCCCACGATCAAAAGCTAATGATACATTTCTTTCAAGAAAGCTTAAGCGGAGCGTCTATTGACTGGTACATGCAACTGGAGAAATCCTATATCAGAAGCTGGAATGATCTAGCTAACACATTCTTGAAGCAATACAAGTACAACTTGGACATGGCACCCAATCGGATGCAATTACAAAACATGTCACAGAAGAAGGATGAATCATTCAAGGAGTATGCCCAAAGGTGGAGGGAAATGGCTTCTCGAGTCCAACCTCCCCTAATGGAAAAAGAACTGATGGACATATTTATGAGCACCTTGCAAGGACCATACTACGACAAGATGGTCGGAAGCATATCTTCAGGGTTCTCGGACTTGGTAGTCCTTGGTGAGAGAATTGAAGATGGAATCAAAAATGGGAAGATACAAGGGGCACCCTCAGGTTCCTATCACACAAAGAAGTTATATGACGGAAAAAAGGAACCCAACACCGTTGGAGCAATCCTGGTTAATCAGACACCAACACTACAATAGAAGGATCAGCAAAAACAACAGGGTGGCCAACACCCCTGGAGGTCCAAGCCAAAACGATCGTTTACCCCATTGCACATGCCGCTGTCTCAAGCTCTGCAACATCTGCTCAGTCAGAACTTGATAACTCTGCTGCCTCCATACTCAGCTCCAGCTAACCCCGCTCCCGGGTACAAGCATCATGCTAGATGCGCTTATCATTCAGACAGTCCTGGTCATGATACAGAGGATTGTGGGCCGTTGAAACACAAGATACAAGATTTGATTGAAGAAGGGCTCATTGAGTTCGAAGATCCTAGCAAGTCTAAAGCCATAGGTGGCTAGAAGGAGGATTTCTCAGATCATTAGTTTTGTTTTCATTCGCAATTTCTTTCCGTTTGTTTAAACATTAGTCTTATGACATATGCTATGTACTTTACAACAACCATTAATGCGTTGCTTACGTTTGTCTTGATTCATTCCTAGTGTTCTCACTATATTTAAAACTGTGTTTTTACTTGGTTTTCTTCTTTGTGATATTCAACTCTCGATCAAAGTCGTACACCTTTTGAGGGAAAATGACGAAAACGATACCATAATTTCATACACTATGCTTTCGAACAGACCGTGTTGACGATGTACAGGCATTTGTTCAATCCCTAAAATAATGGAGATATAAGGATGTTAATCCCTCGTCAACCCCTTTGAGCCCAAAGAAGTAGGAGTTTTCCTTCATATAAAATAAAACCCTTCATATATAACCTGGGGTAGGGTAGCTGCTCAGTTAACTTAATCATTCCAAATTGTTCCTTTGAACATAATCACCGATGGTTCCCCATCATCATTAAATCCGGCAGTCAATATCCAAGAAAGCAATGCAAGGGCCTTCTAAGTCAAAACCTATTAAGGAGACTTAGGCAAAATTGGGGCATCCCGCTGACTGTAGTTTTAAAACGAACAGTTCAGGCAAAAGTTAGGGATAACAAAGTCGAAAAAAGGTTACTATGTACCTTCGACAAAAGGAAAAATTACAAAAAAAGGAGAATGACTGCCTTTGCAGATAAACCTTTGGTTTTTGAACCATCATAAATGCCAATGTCATAATTCCCAAAGTCTTTTGGAGCCTAAACGCATAGTCAACTGAGCATAGGACTGGAGAACATCACGAAGATGGGGATGGGTACAAATAAACTTTGAGCCTCTATCCTTTGTTTCTTTAAACCGTGAACCAGGCCACGTTACAACCCTGAAAAGTCCTAACTGAAGCATGGTTAGTTCGAAAGCATACCGTTACCAAAGGTATCCCGACTCCTTAAGGTCTACTATAACTCTTGAGTTGATATCACTTTCTTACAAAAAAAAACTTCGTTTTATTCAAAAAATGTTTTTAAACTTTCAAGACAGACATATCCATTCGCATCCTATGAATTTCATTACAAAGTACACTTGTCTATATAGATTTAAATGTTAACATCAGGGAGAAGTTGCATGGGGCATGGCTAATGGCTAAAAATCCTACTGACTGACGAAGTAGCTTTAAAAACTCGTCAAAAGAAGAAACATCCCTTACGCATGACTGGGATGGCTAATGTGTACACGGGGCATAACCCGTCATTATACCATTTACATGGGGCAAATCTAATCAAGATCCATAGAATCTCCCAAAGACGCTGAATAGCCCATGGGGCAAGCCCATTACCTGGGGGCACGTTGCAAAGGTCACTCAGTATCAGATGGTGTCAATGCCACTCTCGCATCCTTTCCAGGAACCTTTATAGGATACTTCTCAATCTGTCCATATAGTCTTCTTTAAGACATGTTCAAATACTTCTCACCCTTTTTAGGAGCCTTTTTCAGACAGTCTTTTAAAGACCCACCTTCTTATCCTTTCTAGTTTCAAACCATTTCAGACAGTCTTCTCTAAGACATATTCCATCCTAAGAACCTTTTCTAGGTAGTCTTCTGTAAGACATCTCTTAACTTTTTCCAGTTAGTCTTTAAAGACATATTCAAACTTCTCTTACGCTTTCAAGAACCTTGTCAAACTTTGTTTAAAGTACAGAGTCTTTTCTAAGACAGTTCACCGTCCTTTCTAGGGTGATCTTCTTCAAGATGTTTTTCCTAAGTTTTGTTTAAAACCTCACATTCCTTAAAACAGTCTTTATCCTCTATAGGAATATTTTGACCCTCTGCACAAACATACCCCTTTAAGCTTTGTTTAAAGCGCAATCTTGTTTAAGACAATTTCCCATTCTTTTCAAGGACCTCTTCAGGTAATCTTATAGAAGACATCATCTCATTCTGAGTGCTCAGCAAAATCACTGTCCGTCGGGCGCAACCGAAACGCAGGACTCATTCTGAAAAGCACCTGCTTCACATTCAAATCAACACTTACAATCAAGAATCCTATTGACTAGGGGCATATCTTTCAAGAATTCAAACACAAGGAGCATTGTTGCGTAACTGATCTTCCCACGCTTGTACTATTTACGACCTACAATGTGGGATCGGCATACATGCATAATTCTCATTTATTTTGAGAATCTCGTTACATGACACATGCATCATAACATTGCATACAACTAACGCTGCCTTTTCAGGTCACTTCATAATCAAAAGGATGTTATCATCAAATTACAGTGCAAATACGATCGTATCAACGATTCAATCTCAACGCACACAGATACAATTCTAATACCTCATTCCAAGTCTTTCTTCAAAGACAATCCAGAAGCAATCTAAGAATTTCTCACCTCTCCAGGTAGTCTTGTCTAAGACAATTATCCTAATCTTTCCAAGCAGTCTTGTGTAAGACGTATCCTGACCTTTCTAGGTAGTTTTGTTTAAAACGTCCCACGACCTTTATAGGAACCTTTCTAGGTAGTTTTGTTTAAAACATATCGTTCCCTTTATAGGAACCTTTCTAGGTAGTTTTGTTTAAAACATATCGTTCCCTTTATAGGAACCTTTCTAGGTAGTTTTGTTTAAGACGTTTCATGTCCTCTATAGGAACCTTTCTAGGTAGTTTTGTTTAAAACGTCTTATGTCCTTTATAGGAACCTTTCTAGGTAGTTTTGTTTAAAACATATCGTGCCCTTTATAGGAATCTTTCTAGATAGTTTTGTTTAAAACATATCGTTCCCTTTATAGGAATCTTTCTAGATAGTTTTGTTTAAAACGTATCGTTCCCTTTATAGGAATCTTTCCAGATAGTTTTGTTTAAAACGTCTCACGACCTTTATAGGAACCTTTCGAGGTAGTTTTGTTTAAAACATATTGTGCCCTTTATAGGAATCTTTCTAGATAGTTTTGTTTAAAACATATCGTTCCCTTTATAGGAATCTTTCTAGATAGTTTTGTTTAAAACGTATCGTTCCCTTTATAGGAATCTTTCCAGATAGTTTTGTTTAAAACATACCATGCCCTTTATAGGAACCTTTATAGGTAGTTTTGTTTAAAACGTATCGTTCCCTTTATAGGAATCTTTCTAGATAGTTTTGTTTAAAACATATCGTGTCCTTTATAGGAACCTTTCTAGGTAGTTTTGTTTAAAACGTTTCATGTCCTTTATAGGAAACTTTTCTAGGTAAGTCTTGTTTAAGATATCCCGTATCCTATCTAAGAGCCTTTCCAGGTGAGTCCTGTTTAAGACGTACCATAACCTGTCTAAGTAGTCCTTTTCAAGACGTTCCATATCTTTTTAGGAGCCTTTCTAGGTGAGTTTTATTTAAGACATATCATGCCTTTCTAGGTAGCCTTCTTAAAATGCTTATCCATCCTTCTCTAAGACACGCTTAGTTCTTTTAAAGAACTCCTCAGTTAGTCTTCTCCAAGACATTCTTCCTAAAACATTGTTCAAAGCCTAAGCTTCTTCGCATCAACTTTCGATATACCCTATTCAGGAACCTCTTCAGGTAGTCTTATGTAAGACATTATTTCCTCTCTCCTCAGATACAATCAAATGATCCAGGTCTGAAAAGCATACGCTTTAGACAAGTATCCTTTCGGGCAAATAGATGGCATCTATAAGCCCATCTCCTACAGAACTCCTTCCTTACGCAAGCAAACTTCAGGGCATTTCAGTGTCCAATCATCTTCTACCTCTTCAGGTTCAAGAAGATTGAACAGGGGCAGCTGTCATACCCCAAAATTTGCCTTCCATATTCCAGTTACAATAATTCAAAGTTCAAGATTCAGTCCCAAAGGTTACTCATTCAAAAGTCCAGATGATCCACAGTCAACTGGTTTGACCTAAAAGTCAACCATAATCAGAGCATAGTCAAAGCCTCCCAATTTTTGGTAAACATCAAGTATGTGAAGCATAGCCATCATTTGATCAAAGATTGATCATGATTCCATTAATAGAAACTCAGAGATGAACGAATACGAAAAGGTTCAAATTAGGGTTTCTCAGGAGAAAGTCAACCTAACTTTTTTATTCAGATTTTTAATGTTTTTTCAATTAACAGAATTAATTAAATAAATTAAAAAAGAAAAAGTAGAAAGAGGAATTAGGGTTATGTTGCTTTGTGGCCATTGAGATTCTCGTGAAAACTTCTCCCTCAAACTTACAACGGCGGTGAGGCTTACTCGCTCCTCCGGCGAGGCGCGCCGTTTTCTCCGCCCTATCAATCTTTCGGCTCATCCTCTCACAACTCGTCTTCAATTCCTCCTATGTCACTCTCAATCTCTCCGATATCTCTCTCAATCCCAGATTTAACGCCTAAATCTAACAATTAGAAAGGGAGAGAAAGCAAACCCTATGTCTAACAGCAAATCCGAGTCTAAGCATCAACAGATTCAGTCAATCGGAGACGAAACAAACATCATGATAGAGCGCAAGGACGAATGATAAGGGAGCTTACCGACCGGAGTAGCTTCCGGCGACTCTTCAAACCGGCGGCGTCCTAAGAGCACCAAGGATGCATCTTCGTGATATTCAGGTAATAATTAGCATCCAAGAACTTCGCCTCTTATTCTCTTCTTTCTACGAATCTTCTTTCTTCTTCTTCATCTTCTTTTGTTTTCAGAATCGTTTGCCGTTGTCATACCCCAAAATTTGCCTTCCATATTCCAGTTACAACAATTCAAAGTTCAAGATTCAGTCCCAAAGGTTACTCATTCAAAAGTCCAGATGATCCACAGTCAACTGGTTTGACCTAAAAGTCAACCATAATCAGAGCATAGTCAAAGCCTCCCAATTTTTGGTAAACATCAAGTATGTGAAGCATAGCCATCATTTGATCAAAGATTGATCATGATTCCATTAATAGAAACTCAGAGATGAACGAATACGAAAAGGTTCAAATTAGGGTTTCTCAGGAGAAAGTCAACCCAACTTTGATTGGGCATAACTTTCACATGGAACATCAAAAATTCCCCACTCAAAGCCTATTTTGAAGGAAATTGGATTCTCTACAACTTTGTCTCTCCAAGCCAGGGCTAGAAAGGATTCATTTGAGAGATACAGTGCAAAAGATTACAGGTCATTTTCAGGCATCCTCCAAAAGCGGTTTTTTCCCAAAAAGGATATGATCAAGATAACAGCTCCAAATGAAAAATATATTCCAAAGTGGCTTATGGATGACCTCTTGAGGTTTCCAAAAAAGTATTAGAACTCTCTCATAGCTTGAAAATTGGGTGAGATATGCTTGATCAAAGTTGGGTGATTTTTGAGGACCAAATATGAAAAAAAGAGGTTCAAGTTGAGAAAATTTGCAAATGGGCCCATGGTTTTTTGTTACACTCTTGGTCCACAAGACATTAGCATGCCCAAAATTATTTTCCACGAAATTTAACATTATATTTGATTTAATATGATTTTTTATTTCATTTTAATGATTTAATTAACATAAAAATCAAATATTTTGATGGAAAATAGATTTTTAAGTATTTCCAATCATAATTAATGTCTAAAATATATTTAATTTCGTGCATACATGGATTGGAAAGATTTGATACAATATTGATAGAAAATAGTAGCTTGCCATTCAAGAAAGAAATCATATTTCTCAAATATGGCAAAATTTGATTCAATAATCCTTGGGCTCTCTTTTTTAACCTAATTCATTCCAGTATAAGTATCAAACACAAGGGACCAGATTAGGGGACGGAATTCTGGGCAAAGAGGCGTATTCAAAAACACCAAAATTCATCAAGAAACTTGGATTCGGTTTCAGAGTATCAAGAGGCTTTAAAGGATTCTGAGCATAACCACACGTTCCTTGGAGTATTCTGAGCCTATCTGGATCATCACACGGCCTCAGCACCCCCAGATTATTCTCCATCGAGCCAAGGTATGTTGTTTTAAAATTTTGATCGGTTAGAGCAATTCAGGCATATCCATTGCAAATTGATTGCATATTCTGATTGTTCTCAATGATGTGAATTTTTCTGGGCAAGAAATTTGTTGTTTATGTGGTTTTATCGTGAGTCACCATTGGAGACCGATTTAGGGTTCATAGGTTTGAATTGGGGGTTTCCGATTAGGGTAAAATTAGAGTGCAATTAGGATAGGGTTGAGATCGTGAGGCTTAGGCGAGGCGTTTGGAGGTGGTGCGAAACATTTATACGCAAGGATAGGGTGTTCGCTATTTTTGCAGGTAAGTCCGCTACGAAAATAATCGTAGCTATTTCATAGCTATTCGCGTCTGGACTTTGCAGGGTAAATGGGGAAGATGATGACGTGCCTTCGTGCCACTGGTTTGTTTAAATATTCGCGCCTATTTTCATACATTTCTTTTAATATTATATATAATGTATTAGGGGTAATACGTAAACAACTGAATGGCATAGCTGGGGTGGTGAAGCGCGCGTTTAGTAAACCCAGGGTCCAGGGTTCGATCCCTGGCCCTCACAATGTTTTTTTGAAAATCTCCCCAGTGATCCTATGCATGCGCAGGTCTATAGCATATCATGCACTCCCATAGCTGACCATAGGATTCTCCATCCAAGTAGATCTCACGCCCCAGATCTAATGTCCATATCATACACCCTCAAAGCTGCCATATTGAATCTAAGTCCTAATTAACTTAAATAATATTTATTATTTATTTTGTTTTAATTAAAATATCTTTTAATATATATTAATTGTATAATAATTATTTTTTATAAATAAATTATTATATGATATTTATGTTAAAATGTCAATTTGTTGTTCGTTCCGATTAAATCGATTAATCGCTATGGTCAACAATAATTTTAATTAAAATGTTATTTAATTAAAATACAAATTAAATTCTACTTGGTTAAATGGTTTCGACTATCTCATTAGTCGCGATGATTAACCTTTCTATTCTTTCTCTCTTCAAATTTGTTATTCTTTTTAATCGAATCAATCGATTGCGAGGGGTAACAATGCAAATCAATTCATAATTATTAAAAAATATCATAATTCGTTACCAGTAATAATCAAATCAATTGATTAAAATTGGTAACGATACAACTTCAAATCTGTTAACTATGGCGATTAAATCTATTGATCGTTGCGGTTAATAGTGCTAAATCAAACCAGGGTTGTACGCCCAAATCTTAAAAAACATTCAAAGTTCATCTCTTCAATACTGCGATTTTCAAACTACGATAAGGTAATTCAAAATGCCTTCTGTAACACCCGTATATTTTAATTTTTAATTTAAATGGAAATTTAATTAATAATTAGAATTATTGGTGGTTTATGGGATATTAATTGGGAAAGGATGGTTATGGTGTTGGGTCATGTGTGATGTTAAGGAATGAGGGGGTGTTATGTTAGTAAAGGCCCTATTCTAATTAAAAGGTTATTTTATAAAATAATAAGGAATTGAGAATAAGAGAAAGGGATGTGAAAAGAGTTTGGAACACGAAGAACGTGAAAGAGGAGCAATGGAGGGAGAGACCAATCAAGAACTCTTGGCTAAGGTAAGGGGGGACTCTTCCGGTTAATTTCTATTATGTGATTATGGGTAATGGGATGGATTAACGTATGATTCGATTTGATTGGGTATATTGGGATTTGATATTGTTATGTATGTTATGATTGGGGATAATTGATGAATTTGTATAGATTGTTGGTCATTGATGTGTTGTTTTGATGTATAATGATGTGTGATGAGAAATTCAATGATTATATGCCTGTATGCGGTGTCTGGAATCGTTTTTGGGTGAAAAGGATGTGAAATCGCAGAGTCTGAACGCAGACCCGTAATTCTGCAAAATCGCCAGGTCGCGCCGCGACCTCTGTTTGCGCCGCGAACCGTTGGGAAGAAAACCAGGAAGTTGTGATACGCTCAGGTCGCGCCGCGTCCATGTGTTGGCGCCGCGAAGGCGTAACTTTTTCTCGTTCCGCGCCGCGAACCCGGTTGGCGCCGCGTGCTGTAGCGATAATTGTTTTCTTTGATAAATGTAAAAATGTGTAACTTTCAACGTAAGTCCGTTTTAGACGCCGTTTTGGACGTCGTTCCTTAAATTGAATGTTCTACCATATAAAATAAATATAACAACAATAACTTGATTTTATTTTGAAAAGTATTGTTTTCTTCAAAACTGGTTTACTCTTGTTTTGCATAAATGAGGAGGTGCAATGGTTTGTTGTTTGCATAATTGAATATGTGCAATGATGGGTGTTGTTATAATATGATTGCTCCTTCTTGTTATGCAAAATGGATGTTGTTCATGGTAAATATGGTTATCATGTGTTTTGATGAATGATGATGTAAATGCTCTGTTATTGTTGGGTTGATTTGTTGTACTTGGTACACGATTGTGAGGGGTGCTATTGTTGTTGCACTGTGTGGTGAATGTTTTATCTGTTATGATGTCGTGGTTGTAACTGGTAATTGATATACATATATTGTTGATGTAAAATATGTATTATTTGTAGTTGAGAAATAGCATAACTGTGTGTGGCTATTGATTATCGTGGTGGTTGATGATTATGACATTTGGTTGTTTAATGTTGATGGTGAGCATGTTATGGTTGATACATGCATTTCATAATCATGTTGTGGGCTGTATCCCTTATGGTGGTGGGACAGCGGTAGCTAATTCCCATTGTGTGGAATTGGTGAGAGAAGTAGCCGAATCTTTATGGTGGTGGATCGGTGAGATGGGTTATCCCATGTTTGGTACCACATGCATATAGTTGCATTTGCATTAGGTTGTTGTGTATAATTATAACATGAATGGAAGATTGTCCAATGTTATAATATTTGATGATGGTGTAATTGTTATGGTGTTATCTTTTGGTAATGTATTCTATTATTGTGTGAATTGATGAATAATAGATGTGAATCTGAATATATGACAAATTGGGTGAATAATATATTATGATGTTTTGTTGCTTATGAATGCATAACATTGGTTAATTGAGAATGAGACTCACCCTTACTTGTTGACAATTTTCCGATTAAGGAGTAGCGGCATTAGTGCTCGGTGAGGATGACTCGTAGAGTTTATCCGTTGTTTGGGGTCGTGTCGGTCATGCTCTGATCTTGTAACACTGGGGGACGATAGTTATAGAGATTTGTGAGAATTCTCTATTTTATTGGTGTTGGATTATGGTTCCAATTGGTTTTGTTGATGATGTTCTTTATTCCGCTGTGATAAACATAATTGTGTTTTTGGTAAATCGTTTCCTAATAAAGCATGACTTGACCATGATTGGTTTATTTATTTTAAATAATTGTGGCACCCTTGTGTTTATGTTTTACTCTGAAATATTTATTTAATTTGCCGCGGGGTTTAGAAGGGTGTTACAATAGTGGTATCAGAGCATAGTCGGTCATGTGACCAGAGTCTTGTTGTTAATTTCTCCTTTCGGTATGCGACATGTGTGTGAAACACTGTCGGTACTCAGTGTGTTCTAACTATTTGATTGCAGAATTGGGATTGAAACTAGTGGGGGAGAAGCTATGCTTCTCGGATATGTCTCAAATGCAAGATGTTAGCGTGATGCGGGGGCAGCAGTACGAGAGTGGGGAGTTATTGTTTTCTGAAGTGAAGGTGACATGGGCTGTAGACTGCGGTTGTTATTTCAGTTGGAGTGCCTCAGAGTAGATGGTAGTTATTTCTGGAAAATGGAATTTTGAAGTTGTGATGCTTCAAGTGCTACTGATGGATTGTGATGTTGTCGTGTGGGTAGCCCTATGTGAAAGGTCGCTGTTGAAGCGGTGATTAAAGGAAGTATTGTTGCAAACCTTGCCGTAGGATTACTAGTAAGTAATTGAGATGATGGTAGAGGTTATTGAGGTTGTTGAGAACGTTTTGACGTGCGAGTAATGTGAAGAGACGAGTATGATCTCAAGGATAAGAAGGTTGATGATGGCGTACATGAATTTAGTTTCGTGATGTTGCAGAAGACGAAATTTGGCGATGGGATGTGTTGCTCAAGTTATAAGAATGTTTGGAAGTGAAGAGATATGATAAGGAGCTGTTTAGAATGTGATTGATTTGAAGATGATGAGTTTTAGAGCGGGATTTCCGTAAGAAAAACGCAGGACAGTTGTTGAATCGTTATGAAACTTCGAAAATTCATAACTGGAGTTCTGGACATCCGGTTTGAGTTCCGTTTGAAGCGTCGGAAAGCTAACGAGATGAACTTTGTTATAAAAATAGTTGCAGCAGCTGTAACATAATTAATTGTGACAGGATAACATTGGAAAGAGGTGAAGTTGCGGTTGCTCTTGTTCTTATAACTAGACTTGTTTATTGGTACTGCACGGGATGTCAGTGTCAGTGTCGAACGGATTGAAGGAATAATTAGAAGGTTTGTTGAGAAGTAATTTTAAGAATTGGATGTACCATTCGAAGAGTTTTGGGAATACCGTATAGAGCGGCGCTGCATGATGTCGATGTTGCATTTCGGATAACGATTGGAAAATTCATATCTTGAGTTCCGAGTGTCGGAATAATATGCCATTTGAGCCTACGAATAGGTGAAATTATGTTCTACCTTATGGGAGAGTTATAAATACAATAGATTGATCCTATAAGGAGATATTGTGAAGTCGGTTAAGGAAGTGTGAAACTTGTTGAATAGGAATGCCTACTATCGTGATTGTTTGAAACAAAATTGAGTGGAATATGTTGTTGATGAGATGTTCGGTAATAAAGATGGTTTGAGTACCGATGGATTTTAGTGAGAAGTGAATTGGTAGAAAAGATGGAATAAACTTTAGAACTCTTGGAGTCGTATTGTGATGGCAGAGTAACGATAAGTATAAAAGAAGAATTTTAGAGGATTTCTGACACCTATTGAATATGAGGAAGACTTTGTTGAGATGTCGAGTGGGATGATATTTGGGCACGAAGGATGTCATAGAATTTGGAGTAAAACCACGAGTTACGAGTGTTGTGTTACTGCGTTGCGTAGGAAGTCTTTAAATATGTCGGTGCTAATGGTGAAGGAGTTGGATTTAATGGGACAATTTAGAGACTTGAGTTGGTATGTGAAGGAACTCGTAATAGTGTTAGATTGGGTATGCTAGGAGATTACTAGTGGTATTCTTGACGAGATTAGAGAAGGTCAGAAAGATGATGTTGAGTTGATCGATAGGTTGACTTTGAATTACCAAGGTAAAGGCGGTGAATTCAGAATCGACGGGAATAATATAATGAGGTTGAGTGATTGGATTTGTGTTTCTAATGTTTTGAGCTTCGGAAGAATATTCTAGAAGAAGGACACCGTAGTGGATTATTGAACTACGACGATGTTAATGAGTTTGGGTGCAAACTCGGAAAGGACACTGTTATGTAGTAACGACAGTTTATGCTTAAATATGGATGACGACTATCTATTGACAAATTGAGGACTTGATCACCCTTAATCTCTTGTTGATAGTAGACGGAATCTTATAAATGAGATGAACTTATTTTGTTACCTTAATGGTATAAGATGTGATGAATGCGAAGCCGTGGGAATAATCACTCACTATGTTGTGTGAATTTATGAAGAGGTGGATATGAAAGAGTGCAACATGATGGACAAATGACTTAAGACGGGTAAATCAGAGTCGCACAGCAAAAGTGTGATGTGGAGTAGTGTTATGAGTACTACTCGTGGGAGGTGAGGAATTAATATGTCAGGAGCTTACATAAAGAATATGTGTTGATCTATATGTTGGATTTAGAATCCAGTGGAGGTAAGGATGTCGTGTCGAAGAATTATAACTCTTTTGAATAATTGCCGAGATGATGAATATGTTATTACGGTTGTACGTAGTTAACGAGTATGTATTCGGCGAAATTAAAACGAAGAGTTGATGCTATATGATGTTGTAATAATTCTGCGCTGTTATTGAGGTGGTGTTGTAGATTCCAGATATAATAAGGAATTATACTCTAAGAAGGATGAGGTTGATTTAATTCTTAGAGAAGAGTGAGACTCAATTTGAATTATTTTGTAAGAGATGGTGTATTGAGGCTGACGAGTGTGATTATAATTACTTGTGTGTACTTGTTCTGATAGTTAGGATGTTTAAATAGAGGAAGTAAATCAGGAAATTGGTTTTCGCTGGATGCGAGTAAGGATTGCTGAGTAGTGAATTGGTACCATGGATGATGAAGAATGATTCTTGGACAAATGAGTAAAGAGAGTCGGAATCGGGTAAAACTCATAAATCTATTTGGTAATGATGGTTGTAATGAGTAATCAGAATAGTGCAGCAAAAGCGGAATGTAACGTGTTGGATAATTGATGGTGTGACTTAAGAGGAGTCAGATAATTGGAATTCAATAGTATGGGAATATGAGTATTGAGTTTCTTGAAGGAAGCAGTTGGTGAAAAGTGTAAGTATCATTTTATCGCTCAGATGAAAGAGTGTGTCTAAGGTTGGTATGTTTAGTAGATGGAATGCATTGTTGCAGTGTCGATAAGGTGTGATCATACCACAGGTTGTGTAATTATATTATTCAGTTATTGGATGCATAGTATGGGTTGTATCTCAATGGTACATTGTTGTCAATCTTTTAGAGATGTAATGAGTGGTACACCTTTGGGGAGTCAGATGCGACGTAAGAGCTGAGAGTGAATGCGTGAAATGTGTTTTCTGTTGGTTATACAAGATGAATTTGAGGATTGAAGACCAAAAGTTGAAGTAACTAAGCGGTAAAGAGATAGCGTTGGTCAGAGTGGCTTAGGGAGGACCTATCACGTGGTAATGTTAATTAGCAGCTGGAGAGTCAGGTGAAGGACTCTTGTAAGAGCTGGCTACTTGAGGTATGTTTTCGAGGACGAAAACTCTTTTAGTGGGGGAGAGTTGTAATACCCGTATATTTTAATTTTTAATTTAAATGGAAATTTAATTAATAATTAGAATTATTGGTGGTTTGTGGGATATTAATTGGGAAAGGATGGTTATGGTGTTGGGTCATGTGTGATGTTAAGGAATGAGGGGGTGTTATGTTAGTAAAGGCCCTATTCTAATTAAAAGGTTATTTTATAAAATAATAAGGAATTGAGAATAAGAGAAAGGGATGTGAAAAGAGTTTGGAACACGAAGAACGTGAAAGAGGAGCAATGGAGGGAGAGACCAATCAAGAACTCTTGGCTAAGGTAAGGGGGGACTCTTCCGGTTAATTTCTATTATGTGATTATGGGTAATGGGATGGATTAACGTATGACTCGATTCGATTGGGTATATTGGGATTTGATATTGTTAGGTATGTTATGATTGGGGATAATTGATGAATTTGTATAGATTGTTGGTCATTGATGTGTTGTTTTGATGTATAATGATGTGTGATGAGAAATTCAATGATTATATGCCTGTATGCGGTGTCTGGAATCATTTTTGGGTGAAAAGGATGTGAAATCGCAGAGTCTGAACGCAGACCCGTAATTCTGCAAAATCGCCAGGTCGCGCCGCGACCTCTGTTTGCGCCGCGAACCGTTGGGAAGAAAACCAGGAAGTTGTGATACGCTTGTTAGCTGAAGATTTCGTTTTATATTGTTTGTCCTTCGAAGGAGTTGAGAATCGAAGGAAAGATGGTTACTGATGGCCATCCCTTAAAAAAGTGAAAAAATGGCTACTGATGGTCATGCTTCGAAAATAAAGACTTCTAAGTTCGATGAAGATAGTGAACACTGAAAGACTAATGAAAGCATATGTCTTCGGGACTTAGACAAAATTCATAGAATATGTATTCAAGTATTACTACTTAGCGTGTTTTTTAGTAGTGTTTGTTTAATACACTGCCACGCGTCGAAGACGGGCTCAGGCGGGAAGATTTGAAATTCGAAGACGGTTTCGTAACCGTTCAATAACAGATGGCTTCGCTGGAAGTTCTGATGAGAAACGTGGCAGCAGATTAGTGTAGGACCGTTAAGGTCGAAACTAGTATAAATAGGGGTCTTTATGTTAGGATTCCGTGTGTTCATTTTGTACAAATCACTCACATATTTACTCAAGTATCAAGTGTTACGAGAAAGAGTTCGCTGAGAAAATGTACGTATGACACCACCATTTTAATACATGTGTATTGTATTTCATTTTCGAATACATTTCTGAATTACTGCATTCCATTTATTTCTTGTCATTTACATTCCTGTATCTTTATTTTACTTTCGAATTTACTTTCATGATCATTTACTTTTAAAGTCCTTAACGTTTCTGCAGTTTAAGATCCTTTATGTTTTAACAATTTTTAAAGTTTCATATGTTATGTTATTTATTTTTCTTGTTGAAGTTATAACTACATATAACGAAGCAATTACCAAGATTCTTGAATCGAACAATACTCATCGAAGAGGACAAATTACGAATATGATTCAAATGAACATTGATAACAATCTTCTTGACTATGTGTCCTAGGATCAATCTAGTCGATCCTGCAAGTAACCAAATCGTATTTATTATAGTTTGGAAGACTAGCGGTTGTTTACCGGAAATCACCGTAAACAAATTGGCACGCCCAGTGGGACAGTGTCACGCGGATTGTTTTAATCAATTGTTTTGTTTTTGTCTAGACAAT